>NC_047052.1:3207500-3849000 GCF_011762595.2 Tursiops truncatus
GCCCGGGTGTCAGGGGGGCCTTTGGCTCCCTCAAGAGTAACGAGAATGAACCCTTCTTCAAATACTCGACGATTCCTGCTTTTCACACCGGCCTCCCCTCTGCACAGGCTCCGGCTGGGGCCCTTAGACAATTCCCAGCTCACACCTCAGCTGGCTCATCTGCACAATTAAGCCCTGTTTCCCAAAGCATTTTCCACATAACACTAGTTTCACCAGAGTAACGGAGTAAAAGGGTTCCCTGGACTACTGAGTTTGGGCATCACTGGCTTCTTTGCTGCAGGACTTCTCAGAGCCTTTAATACGCTTCAGTACATCGTGAAATGCCCAGAAAGAAATGGGGTACTCTTGAAACTTGTTGGGCTAGAATAACTCTTGGGGTTTGGTTTTGTTTTCTTCAGCGTGCAGTGACCTATGGAACAGTGTTTATACAATGCTAAGACAAAGGGGGTTCTAAAACAATGGTGTCCAGCTGGGAGGACTTGGGTCCTGAGGCCGGGGGTACTTACAAGCGGTTCCCATCCCACTCCTTCTCGCACATGCGTACATGACTACTGGACAGATGGACCAGAAGCCGCTGTGATTAATTAAGGACAAATCCGTTGGCCAAACCATGTAAGAGAACTCAGCCGTGTCAGAGAATTATGGAGGTTCCCAGTGTGTGGAGACTTAACGTGAAGCCCTCTATGAGCCCTGGGTGGTCTGCTGTTGCCCCCCCACGCTCCGGCAGCCTCAGGTGACCCTCCAGCTGAAACTGGCCTTTTCCAGATCTGCTGTCGAGCGAGCTTCTCCCCTGGGAAGGCTTCTCACCTGCTGCTCCCTCCGTCGGGACGCTCCCAGGTCCACCCTCCCTCCCTCCCGGGTGAGGCCAGGTCCCTGCTGCGTTCTCCTTCTCCGGTGCCCCTTTCCTCGTTCTTTTCCAGAAGCTTCCACGCTGTGACTTGCGTGGCTTCCTCTCGGCGTCTGATGGTGTCTGTTTCCCCCCTAGAGAAAGGGCCGTGTCTGTTTTGTTCTCAGTTGCAGCCACCAGGCCTGGCACACAGTAGGTTCTCAATAACCACGTGTTGAGTGAATAAATAAATGAGAGGCCTGTGCAGAGTACTTAACACTTCAAAGGGTCTCTACGACTCAAAAACGTTGGAAGCCACAGATCAAAGGATGCATAGAAGTATTAACAGTTAAAAAAAAAATATATATATATATATATATGTGTGTATATTAACCATAGGCGAGGGGTGGCCGCCGAGGGGCGTGGGGTTGCCTGGAGGAGGGAGCAATGAACTTGTTCTAAAATGGACTGCGGTGACGGTTGCACAACCTGTGATACCAAAGGGCATGGATGGAATGGTGTACTTTCAGGGAGTGAATTGTACACTAGTGAGTTAGGCCTCAGAGCTATTACCAAAGAGAGGTGAATCCGGGCGAAAAAGTAGGAGCGTGTTCTTTGCACTATACTTAAAGCTTTTCTGCACACTTCAAATTGTGTCCCCCCCCCCCCGAAAAAAGTTTTCTAAGTGGCTGTACCAGCTTCCTCTGTCTCGAGGGACCAGGACTTTCGCGACCCCCGCCCCCTCCCTCCTTCAACAGGCACTGACTTTGCATTCGTTCTGAGCCTTACGTGTGTCTATGAGAAGGACTTTACGGCATTAATTTGCTCCATCCTCAGCGCCTCCCTGGGAGCTAAGTCTTATTAATTGATCCATCATGCAGATGGGAAAACTGAGGCCCATGAGGGGAATAGCTTGCTGAAATTACCCAGCACACAATGAGAGGGGGCGGGACCCCAACGCAGGACATCAAAGAGTCCAGAGTCTTGGCCACTGATCCCCTGAATTCAGGCGTGTGTGTCCGTTATGGGATGTGGGTCCAGAGACCAGCCCTGTGAAAAATTAGGCGGGGTGCTGTGTTTTTCCAAGGGGGTCTAATTCGGTCTCTGGCATGTGTCTTGCCCACAGCACCTGGGCTGCCTCTGACCAAAGGGGCCACAGAAACCTCAGCAGCTCGTGTCGCAACAGCACGGCCCTGCCACACGGCCGAGCAGGCAGCTGCCCAGGAAGACACAGCCGCGGGTGGCCTGGCACAGGTGTCGCCAGGGGTCAGGCCGCCTCGGTGACGCCCGGCAGGGATGCCAGGGCCTCAGGCAACCAGACCTCCCCCCAGGACACCTTTCCTGACCCCCCCACCGGCCAGGAGGCGAGATCCTGAAACCAAGCTCCCCCGCCAGTTCTCCTTCCACGGGCAGCGAAACGTACAACTTCCACCCAGGACTCCTCTCGGGGAGTCGCTTGTTCCTTCGGGCAGGACGTGGAGCAGTGGATTCAGGAAGTTGCAGGGCGCCTGCAGTTTGCAACTTCACGTTTTCGCTTTTCTTATCAGAAAGGTGCATGACTAATCCTGGGAGCCGGGCACCTTGTCACTGTGGAACTACCTTGGTGTTCAGGGTCCTCGAAACTTCGCTCGTTTCTCTTGTGTGCGCATCAAGGTAGGGGCCTGAGCTGAAACGAAATTCAGAATGAGAAGAGCCGAAATAGAAAGGAGAAGAGTGGGAGACCCAGCGGGAGCCGGTCACGCGCTCCAAGCCCAGGCTGCCCCTGCTGGGGTCTCTGCACCGGGCGGGGATCCCACTCCCAGCGGCCTCCCCAGGAATCAGCATTGGCCCAGCAACGGCCCAGCTTCTGAGCCACGGAGACCTGGCTCCACCAGTGGACCACTGCCCGACACACAGAATCACTCCTCTCTCCTAAGCCTCAGTTTCCACATCTGAAAAATGGGTGACAGTAACACCCACCCACCAGGTTGTAGAGGACCGAGTCAGCATGCCCAGAAATAGGTACTGTTAATTCTAACAGTGACTATAACTGCTGAGCACCGCTTTGTTCTATCAGGCGATACGATCCAACATTTAACTGTTCCACCCCATCGTGCTCCAGGTATCGTGCTGAGCGCTGCCCCCTTTCCTTATGTGATCATTATAGCAATCCACTGAGGAGGTCTTCTTATTTCTAGTTTTAAAATGAGGGAACTGAGGTTATTAGGGCCGAGTGGCCTGCCCAGAGTGGATCTAAGCTTGTGGGCCTTAGACGACTTAAGTCCTCTTTGAGATAAAGAAAACAAAAATTATTAATGGAATTTAAAAAAAAAATTTTAAAAGAATACAAAATTCGGCACCCAGCCCAGTAAAGGACCCATGCAAGAAGGCAGCAGTAGACTGTCAGCTTCACACGCCCCGTGGTACCTCTGTCGCTGAGCCAGGATCCCCCCAAGGCTGGGTGAGCCCAGGCCTAGGCCTCGACCTCTTCCCCATGCAAGGAAAGTGCATGTCACCCCGGGACCCTGCAGGAGGAGTGAGGAAGAGGAGAGGATGAAGGGCAGGGAGGGGACTGAGAGTGGCACACGTGGGAGGGAGACAGGAGGAGGCCGGCAGGTGGCTGAGGGGCAGCCGGGAGCGTGGGCCGCGCAATGCACCGCCACTGATGGTTAAGCAGAGCGTGGGAGTTGGCCACTGGCCCCCTGAGAGCCAGCGAGGTTCTAGGTCATTCTCCTTAGCGCCTGTGTGGATATAGAGAAGAGCAAGCGGCCTGGAGGCCAGGTGGGAGGCTGTCATGACTTGGTTATAAGTACTGTAAGTGTAGGTGGCCACGTGGGTCGGTGGCTGCCACGTCGGACAGCACAGCACTGAGCCGTCATGGGGCTCAGGCTGGGGACCTGTGATCAGATCTGTGTGGCTCGTGGCCAGATGTTTGCAGAAAAATAGTGACTCCCCTCGGGTACCAGTCCAGGCAAGAGAGGGTGGGGGCCCAGAGGGAGCCAGGTGGCAAGGGTGACCCTCAGGTTTCTAGACTCCGCAGCTGTCCTTAACTGAGGGGCGAAGAGCAGAATCAGGAGCTCTGGCTCTGGGAGCAGGAGCTGGAGCTGGGGCTGAGGGCAGCGGTTGAAATAAGGAACTCAGGTTAAGACAGTTTGAGCTGGAGGTGCCGGTGGGCCGTCTCGGCACAGAAGTCAAGGGGGGCTTCGTTAGACGGTTCGGGAACCTGTCACATTGGTGCTAAAGGTGTGGGTGTGGATGTCGTCAGCCACGGGTGGCTGTGTCATGTGAGGAGACCCGAAGAGACGGCACAATCCTAGGAGGTGGCAGATGAAATCACAAATTCCTACCTGGCCACCTCGATCCTGACGCCAGCAGCGGGCGCACACTGCCTTGACAGACGACCGTCTGGATAGCAACAGCCACAGGTGTCGAGCCGTGTCGCCGCCAGGCCTGAGCCAGGCTCTCTGCGTGCATTTCATCCTTGCTGCCCCACTGCAAGTTCAGGGCTGAGGTGCCATTTCACTGGCAGAAGCTTCTCTCTTCACACGCTAGACTCAGGATTTAAAAATAAAGAAAAATAAAGCTTGGTTCAAAATTAGCACAAGACTCGCTACAAAGAACACAAGACACGGCTTCCTGTGTGTTTTTTTCTTCAGTTTTTTTTTAAGACTTCCAGAAAAGTCTCCTCTGCAAAGCTGAGACGAAAAGGGTAAAAAATGCAAATGTGATGGTCCGACCTTGAACCATCATCTGTATGTGCCCAGCCCAGGGCAGCCACACAGAGACTGAAGAGAGAGGTATCCAAGTCCTAAGTTCCCAGAAGCTCCAGACGGGAGCTGCCTGGAATTATGGGGCGGGGGGTGGTCACCAAGACTGTGGGCTCCGTTAGGGCAGAGGCAGCTCCTTTAACGCTGTGTCCCAAACCTGGCCTCATGCTTGGCTCAGTGGATGGATGGATGGTTGGACAGAAGATCGGTGGATGGATAGAAGGTGGACGGGTGGGTGGGTGGGTGGGTGAATGAGTTCATGAACAAACTGTAGTTCTGGAAGCTCCATCACTTGACGGCTAACAGAACCAATGTAAGAGGAAATGCAGCCCAGTGCCTCTACTTGCAGGTTAGGGACTCACACGGACCCAGACGTGAGTCCCCACTCCACCCTCGCTGGTACTCGATGCTGTTTTGACCAATTATTCCGGTTATTTTGAGGCATCTAATCTTTCACGTGATTGGCCACAGATTCCAGTGTTCAAACACAAAGTACCAAAAGGAAAATGCCCAGAAGCCCTTTCCGACCCCTCCAGTCTCAGACGCTAGTCCCATCCACACAGCTGAACAGAGACATCTTGGCGGTAAACCGTAAGCTTCCCTCTCTTGCAGCCAGTCGACGTGGATGGGATACGGTTGGGCCACCCGCTTGCCAGGTTGAAGAGGATATTCACTCGTCCCTGACTTGGGCCACCCCAGCTTCAGAGACCTGCTGCCTCGGGAACCATCCATCCTGCAGAAGCGAGGAGAAAACGCTAGTCCTCGCGTCCCAGCCTCTCTTGCAGCTGGGGTACAGCCATGTGACCCAGGCTCACCAATCAGATGCTAGTCCTCACTTCCCAGCATCCTTGGGGGGGGAGCAGCAAACATGCGAGCCAGGCTCACCAATCAGATGCTAGTCCTCACTTCCCAGCCTCCCCTGCAGCAGAGCTGCAGCCCCCATGTGACCCAGGCTCACCAATCAGACGCTGCCTGACTAGGCTACCTGGGCTCGGGCCCTTTATTCCGCACACCTGGCGTCCTCCCAACAGGCTCCGTTTTGGCGAAACAACGGCAGTTGCTGTCTGCTGTTCTCAACGAACGCGTCTGCATGATTCCGGCGTGCAATTGCTCACGCAAAGTGGCTCTGTCCTCAGAGAGAGCGTGGGGCCTGGACCACGCAGGGCTGCAACGCCGTCCTCGGAGGAGGTCTGAGGCCCCCCCGCCGGCCTGCCCCGGCCGCCCGCTCCCTAAGAGGACTGGGGAAGGCGAGGCGTTGCCGTAGCTCTGACTGTGATCAGCCATCATGGGAACCACACAGAGCACTGAGGGAGAACCGGGAAAGGACGCCCATCCAGAGAGGGGCGAGTCCCCGGCGCGCGAGCACGTGTGTCAGCGGCAGAGATGGCGCTACAGGTAAGTGGAGTGACACTCCGCACGTTTTCTGCCGTGGTGACAGTTTTGAGGGTGCCTTGCTTTGTGCGTGATCCTTCGCTTACCCTTTGGCCGCGCTACTGAAGTGCGCGGCAACGCAGGAGAATCCCATTTTACTGCTGAGCAAACGGAGGCCAGGGAGGTGATTCCTGTAAATGACGGGGCGGGGTCGGGAGCAGGGCGCCAAAGAGTCCTCGTGCTTTTCTGGCTGGTAAAGGAGGGAGGCTGAGAGGAGACGGGGGAGAGGAGCCAGAGACGCCCCTTAGGACGCTTGGCAAGGAGCAGAAAACTCCAGGTGCAAGGGAATATCTGCCCTTGAAAACAAAATATACCAAACTGAGGCAGCCTGGGGCTGGCACTCCTCTGCCACGTCCCCTCCAGGTGTCAGCGTCACGCATAGGCTGGCAGCGGGATGGTGCTGGCAATTCCACCACCTCCCCAGACACGGCCACATGCCAAGGAAGGAGGCCCCTGCTCTCTCACAGGAGTGAGAAGACGCCCCAGAAGCCCCAGCAGGTGTTTTCCTCACAGCCCATCACATTATTCGGCCCCAGGCTCCTTCCTGAACCCTGACTGTCCAGGGCAATGGGTGACCCCATTGTCTCAGAGAGGGATCAAGAATCATAGCTGGGTCTGAGGATGCGGACCCCCCTCCCTGAATCAGGTAGGGCAGATGCGTGAACAAAAACCTGGGCTCAAGGTGTAAGAGCCCAGAGTGGGGAGATGGATGTCAGCCCTCAAACAGCCGTGTCCTGTCACTGGCCAACCTTGAGGCAAATTCTGGTCACCCAGACCAGGGCACTTTGCTTACTTGTATATCGCTGAGTCTGTGTTTTCATGTGGATAATGGGAAAAGTGCTCTGGTAAGGTTGTTGATGACGTGATAGGCTCTCGACAGGTGTGAGTTCCTTTCACAATTAGGAAGATGCCTTGTTGTCGAAGAGGATAGGCTCTCGACAGCTGTGAGCTCCTTTCACAATTAGGAAGGTGCCTTGTTGTCGATCTGATACACACAGGGTTCCTACACACTAATCCCCGTCAGAGCCTGTGTGATCGCTGGTGTACTTAGTGAGCCAAAGCCTGGCTCTCTGTTTCCTCCAGACTTGGGAAGCTTGGTCCCACCAGGCCCTCTGACTCAGGGAGTTTGAGCCACAGGGAAACGCTCCTTAGTCCCCGTTAAGCAAGACTCGGGGTCATTGGTTCCACCTGATACACGGTTCAAAGCGAGGCAGAGCGTGAGGGTAAACTCTGGAATATCTCAGTTGCTTCAGAATTCATTGCTCCCCAACTCACGCATGCGTTCATTTGGTTGTTCGTTCAACAAACATCCCTTGTGCCAGGAAGTAAATTGGACACCTCGTTGGCCACTGTTAGGTTGAGTCTTTATGGCGAGCACAGGCTTTTTTTTTTTTTTTCTTTTTTTCTAACATCTTTGGCATTTTGGAAGCATTCCTGTCTGAAATGAAACAGATTGTAAGCCTCATTTAGAAAATAATTCCTTTCCTCCCACACATCCTAAGACGACGTGTCAGGTGATGCTGTTCAGATTTTCCAAGTACAAATCACCTTTAGGTCAAGCCCAGGAACCCAGTGGAAGCAAAGGAAAATTTCGTAGGGCTGTGCTAGCGGTGGTTTTGAATGGAAATATCTTCTTGGTTATAACAGCATCATGGTTGACTTTCACACCAGAGAAAGGAAGCACCGACTTTAACCTCAAAACGAGGAAGATCATGATAGTCACAAAAAAGGGAAAAAAAAAACAAAAAACACCAATCCTCTAAACCAGAAACCCCTGGTTGCAGGCCGGCCTGGACCCATGTCAGGAATTTTTCCAAGGAAGTACGCTTTGAGGTTGGTCCGCACCCTGACCCCAGAATGGCTGAGAGCTTGGCTTTCGGAGAACTTGAGCTGAAAAGGAATGGGAGTGCGGGGAAATGCCAGTGAAGACAGCTGGCAGAAGCGAGTCAGGAGGAAGTGGCTTTGTGAGTTGACAACCTCACAGCAGGCTGAGAAGCAGAAACCGAACCACACCGGGTACAGAGCTATTTTCAACCTTGGGGTTTTCACCCCCTGTCCCCAGTGTTCTGGGCAGTGTAACTCCCGTATGACACTGTCAGAGCCGTGGGCTCAGGACAGAAGAGAAGGCAGGTCTGAGAAGCAGAGGCAGGAGGGCGCCTGCAGCGGTGCGTCCCCGCCGTGGAAACTTGGCCGCGTGACGCCCTTTCTCCGGGCCTTGTTTTCCTCCCCTGCTCTATCACTAAGGCTCTGTATCACTGTCCTCTTGCTGCTGTAACAAATGACCCGAAAGTGAGTGGCTTGAAACAACACACGTCCATCCTCTCACAGGTCTGGAGGGCAGAAGTCTGACACGGGTCTCACTGGGCTACAATCACGGGGTCACAGGGCTGTCTCCTTCTGGAGGCCGCAGGGGGACGTTTGTTGCCTTTTCCACCTTCAGGAGGTACTGCTTTCCTTGGCTGCATTTTCCAAGCCAACAGGTAGCATCTTTCAGTCCCTGACTTTGATCGTCCTGCGTCCCCCTTTTAAGGACCCTTGTGATGACATAGGCTCTACCCAGGGAATCCAGGACCGTCTCCCCACCTCAGGGTCTTTAACCTTTTCACATCTGCAAGATCCCTTCTGCCGTGAAGGTCGCTAGGATGTGGACATGTTGGGAGCATTATTTTTCCTACTACGAGCTCCTTCCCTCTTGAACTTTCTAAGAGCTGGGGTAAGAGCTGAGTCTTCTGTGAAACTTGCTGTCAGTTACAACAGTGGCTGACGTTCACGCAGGCCCTCCTCCCCACACCCCAGTTACCAAGGTGCCCCATGTAGTCCACCAGCATCCCCGGAGTTAAGGCCCATCTGCATCTCCTGTCCACAGACGAGGACAGTAAGGCTGGGGGTGGGGGTGGTCCTTGGCCTGTCCACACTCACGTGGAGGTGAGCTATAGAGCTGGGTAATTGAACCCCCCTCCTGCCAAAGCCTGAGCCGTCGACCACGTCCATAACTGTCGCCCGGGTGTTGCCTCATCGAATCAACTGGGATCAAAGGTTCACAAAGCAGACTCAGCCACAGGACCTCCCACTCGTTGCTGGCGGGAATGCAGAAGGCACGGCCGCTTTGGGAAACAGCTGGGCGGTTGTTTCACAAAGCCAGACACAGGCTTAACCGTATGATCCGGTAGTTGTGTTCCTAGGTGTTCACCCAGAGGAGGTGAGAATGGACGTCCACACAGACACCCGTGCACAGGTGTCGCAGCAGCTTCATTCATAAGCGCCGGGCAGTCCGGGGGGCATGGAGGTTACGGAGGTGCCACTGCTGGGCATCGCAGTGCTGTGTGAGCTCCTGACTTTGGGCAGAGTCCAGGCAGAAAAGCCCACACCTGTCACCGTGGTGACCCAGCCGCCTCTCACCACCCTCACCGGTCCCCACACCCCACGATAATGTGCCTTGGCCGTGCCCTCTCCCCTCTCGCCCTCCTGACCCCTCTGTGTTTATCGCATCCCGGGGCAAAGCCCTCCGCCAGTCTCGCCTGTGCTCCACAGTGGGTAAGGGGCCCTCCTGGCGCTGGGCAGCTCCATCCTTCACTAGTCCACGCCGCTGTCATAGTTTCCTTTTCCTAGATGTGAGCTGGGGACGGGGGCCAAACAGCGATGTGCCCCCGCTGGCCCCGTGTCCTAGCGCCAAGCCTGGGCTCCCTGAGCCTTCAGTGGACTGCCGGACACCTCCTGGGTCCTCGCGTGGGTTCCGGCCCCGTCTGTCCTTCCTCTGATCCGGCAGCCCTACGCTGCCGAGGGGCCTCCTGGACACGCACCCACGTGTCCCAGCACGGCCGGCCCCGACGTAGCGATAGGCAGCGTCCCTGAGCGCCCTGCTCTGAGAACCTTGGGTGTGTCTGTCGTCTCATCTCCACGGCAACCCTGGGAGAAGTGCGGAAGCTGAGGCTCCTGAAGGCCGGTGAGTCGCACCACCTCGGAGCCAGAAAGCCTCAGGGCCGGGGCCACACTCACCTCGGTGCTTCCCGCGTCCTCGACCTCTGATGGTGCCCGTTGTCCGGGGAGCAATCTAACGCACCAGCGTGGCATCAGGGCCACCCCCACCGCGGCTCCGGCCACAGGCCTCGCCACCACTCGCTCAGGACACCAGCACCGGCCCGCGTCACCCCGGCACGCGTCCCCCCGTGCCCGCTCGTGCTGTTCTAGCATGCCCTTCCCCCTCTTCTCCTGATGAGCTCCTCTGCTTTCTTCTTCCTCAAGGCCCAGTTCATGTATCATGTGTTTCTGTGGACACTCACTGCCGCGCCAGACACAGGGGCCTGTGATGTGGGCAACAGACAAAGCTGGGCTGAGATCGCGGCCAGCTGGGGGGACGGTGGGAGCCTGCGCTTGAAGCTGACTGGACGCCCGGTCCGGGGGGGCAGCAACGGGCAGACGTGGAGAGGAGCCCAGGGCTGGCGTCAGAGGTGCCAGGAGCCTCGAAGACCTGGAGGAGGAGCCAGCATAAACGCCAGAGCGAGCTCGTGCCCTGGCGAGTCCCCTCTGCGCCCTCGGCGGCACCTGCGTCGTCTCGCGGCTTCAGAGCTTCCGCTGGGTTCGCCCCCAGCTTGTACTTACCCAGAGAGCACACCTGGGCTGAGCAGGGGTCTCAGGAGATATTTGGAACCCTTGACATCCCTCCAGGCCCCAACCACTCAGAGCCAATGGCAGCTCTGCAGAACGGGCGTGGGCTCCCACCCAGAGACCAGGAGGAAAGACAGCCCGATGACAAAGTGGGCAACAGCTCAAACTAACGGCCCTTCACTGTCTGCTAAACCGACGACAAGGAGCCCAATCCCGTTAGCCACCAGAGAGATGCCGGCGACAGCAGACAGAGGCATCACAGCACCACCCGAATGGCCGCAACACGAACGACTGAAAGCGCCACGTGTTGGTGGGGACACGGAGCATCGGGAACGCCCGCGCTTCAGCGGGAGGGCGGCCAAGCCAGCCACGCGCGCCCGCGACTCGGAAACCTGAGCGGGGCGCGGGTACCACACCTCGGTGCAGGGGCCCCAAACTGGAGACAAAGCCAGCGCCCCATCCACGGAAGAAGGGAACCGTCATGACTGTCACACGCAGACGCGACACCGCCTTGGAACAAACGCACGGCAGTGGGTGACACTCCCCGCCTGAAGGTGGGTGAGTGAAGCCAGACGTGGAGGTTTCAAACGTACAGTTGTCTTGTGGAACATCCCCAAATAGGAGCGTGTTGAGGGGCTACCGGGGGTAGAAGTGTAAAGAAGAGGAGGGCAGCGGTTACCCTGAAAGTCAGGACAACGCTGTTCTTCTGACACCCTGCCCCCAGCAGGGGAGAGGAGGGCACTGACGGGCACCGGGCGGGCCCAGCCGAGCCCAGGCAGTGAGGGCGCAGCTCCCCACTTACTCGGCAGCGTCCAAGGCCCTTCCACAAAACAACTCGCTGTGGCTTCGCACCCATTTGCCAGACGAGGAAACTTAGGGTCAGAGAGGTCACGCCATCAGGCGTGGCAGCGGTGGGGCAGAGCACCCCGGGCTGTGGGCGGCGGCTCCAGGGGGCCGTCACCGATCACTTCCGGTGCCAGCAGTTCTTCACGTCTGCGAAGGAGGGAAGTGATCCCAGCTCACTTCACGATCAGGAAACGAAAGGCACAGTTGAGAGAATTACCTTGAGTTTCGGAACGGCCGCGTCCCACACCTTGTCCCGACACTTCCGGAAAGCAGGCTCGTCTTGAGTAAAGCCTCGCGGCTGGGCTGGGCCAGGCAGGTGCGGCCGTCTGGAGTCTCTTGTTCTCCCTCTGGCCACAAAGGCCCTGGTTTGCCTCCAGACACCCTCCGTTGGGCCCCCATCTCTCATCCACTCTGAGTCCAGGCCCCAGCCCGAGGTGCCTCCCCACGGGCCCCCCCATCTTGCTCCTCCGTCAGGGCTCCACCAGTCCCCCAGAGTCGCCCTCTGCTCCCATCCTCTGAGCCCACAGGGCCGCGTCCCGCCCCGCACGTGGGGCACGCAGTGCCTTAGATCTGGAAGGCACATGCAGCCCCGTTCCTGTGGCGCCCTGAGCGTTTGCTCCTTCATCGGGAACTCTTGTTTTGAGCACATACTATATGCTGGAGACTTAGTAACAAGCAAGACAGACGTGGCCCCTTCTCCACCCACACTAATGCCACCTTCCTTCCTCTGATCTCCTGCTGGGGCTCCCACTGGCTGAGCTCGGCCGGAGGCCAGAGGGTAGGGAAGCCGTTAGTGGTCTGTGGCGGTCAGCCTTCCAGAGACCGAACAGGGCGGCACTGGGGACCGTGGAAGACATCCAGCATTACGAGCGTAGAATGCTGTGTGCCCACGTGGGTCCCCACTCAGAGTTGCACCACCTCCGTGGACAGGCCCTCTGGAAAATCTCTCAGCTCCTTCTGTTCGATTCCACACCCACTAAGCAGGGTCCCCAATTGCTGCCCACGTCACCTGCCATAAAAGACCTCAGTGAATCCTCACAGCAACCCCACGAGGTCAGGGCAGTGAATCCTCACAGCGTCCACATGAGGTAGGAATGATGGGTAATTTATAGCCGAGGACACTGAAATTGAGGGAAGGAAAGCCCTCCCCCGTGTCTCACAGCTCATCAGCAGCGGACTCAGGCTTTGAACCCAGGTCTAGCTGACTTCCCGGACCATAGATGTGCCCCTTGCATCGGCCCGTACTGGACCTGGGTAAGAATTCAGGCACTTTTCCCCCCTTTCTCTTCTCCTCTGCCAGCTTCAGCTCCACCCCCGCCCCCGCCGACGCCTGCCTTTGGACAACTGAGCCTGCCGCCCAGCGGTCAGCCCCCAGGGCTCCCCGCCTCTGTGCCGTGGCCCTGTCTGACCCAGTGATGCAAGAGCCGGCGCCAGCCTTGCAGTTGAAATGTTCTGCAATGTACAGTAGACCAGGCCATCTGCTTCCTCCACACATCGCCCTCTGCCTCCGTCGGGACCCGGAGCAAACGTGCAGGGACACCAAAGCAACAGTCTCTTTATTTCTGGGCTCAGGATTTCTAACTGGCCTGATTGCTCAATGCATGTTTCAGACATAGGAGCCGGGAGGAGGTCAGGAGAAAGGGCCCTGCGGATGCTGCAGGAAGGGAAGTGCTGAATGGAGAGATAACATCTTGGTCTGCTAAGTGCACTGTGATTTTTTTCCCCCCAAAAGCTCTTCAAGAAAACAGCCGGAGTCTCTCCCTCTTGTGTTTCTCTGAGAGATTTTTATTTTCAAGATTCTCTATGCTTTCTAACACCGTCTGGTCCTTACAGTTTAATACAAAGGTGCAGGAGGGAACAACTACATGTACTGGACGCTTGATGTACGTGGGTGTCCCTTAAACAGCCAGGAGCCATAGGGCTCAGTCTGAGAAATGCCCCTCCTGACGTAACATAGCTCTGCAGCCACAGGTAGTTGCACAGTAGCTCAAATGCCCTAGCGCCGTGGGTAGAGAACCGTGAGGTAGGTCCGTTGAGAGGTGTGTGAACCCGATCACACGAGAGAAGGGCTACGTTCAGAAGAAGGTACGCGACCCTGTCGTGCTCCCAAGTCGGAGTGAGGAAAGTCTACCTGCCTGGGATTCAAGGAATCAGGGCAGAAAGGAGCCAGGGCTTCCAGGGCAAGGGCAGAAGATTTAGGAAAAAAAAAAAGTGGGATGAGCAGCAAAGGAGAAGATGCTTCTGGGCTCCAAATATGACTGCATGTTCCTTGACACTCCTGTCATCAGGAGGTGGGGCTCTGCCCATCCCCCTGAATTTGGACAGCCTTGTGACTGCTCTGACCCATAGAGGTGGCAGAAGTGATGCCAGATGGTGTCTGAGGCTGGGTCATAAAAAGCCATTCAGCTTCCCCGGTGTCCACGGGACGGCCTGGGGGCTGCCATGCTGGGAGGAAGCCCGACCTGCCCGGAGAGAGCACGTTCCAGGGGAGAGTCGTGGCTGTACCCAGCCCTCCAGCCCTCTCCATGCCCACACAGGACGTAGATGCAAAGCCTGCAGCTGATGCCACCCCAGGCACTCAAGCCACCCTCAGCTGTTCGAGTCTTCCCAGCTAAGACCCCAGACGCTATGGACACCATCGTACCCTGTCTTAATCCTGACCCACGAAATCTGTGAGCAAAATAAAATGTCCTTGATACCAACAAGTCTGTGGGTCGCTTGTTACACAGAAAGAGACGCGTGGAGCCGTCGCCATGCGGGGCCGACTCCGTCGAGTCTGAAGGCGGCAGCCCAAGCAGAACAGGAAGGAAAACGCACGCTTTCCTCCCGATGCCTGAGGTTTCTGACTTGGATGAGGCCCCACCTCCTAGACACACTGCGAGGCGTGATATCGGAGCACGTAAATTAAAGAAACACTGCATGAAACGACTTTCTTGCCTTGAGAGTGAACTTTTAAAATGCCAGTGAACAGTGCACGTGTCCGAGAGGAAGATGCCGGCTGTGAGTGGGCTGAGACATTTGCTGCTGCTCTCCCACTTGTGGTAAACGCAGCCAGACTTTCCACTGAGACACCACCTCCCTGACTCTCAACCCACTGAGCTGTTAAAATTACAGTCATTAGTTATAGATCATTCTTTAGCAAGAACTTCTAAGTATTTCTGAGTAGTTGAGTTGCAAAACTTTCTATCACGGAGGGTCTGAATCACTCACACAAACAATTTCTTCCTGGTTCCCACAGTTGCTTCTTTGTGGAGAGAAGCTGTCCTGGTAGCACACAGGGATGCCTGCCCAGTCTGTCCCTTTCAGGAGGATTCTCCAGGCTTCAGGAGGTTTCCCTGGGCCCAGCAGATCCTGTGGACGCTTATCCCGGGGTCCATCATCTCATTAATCCATCTGAACATTACAGAGGAAAACAAACATCTTGCATCCCGGGGTGGGGCGTGGGTGGGATGAACTGGGAGGCTGGGATTGATATATACACACTATGGATACTACGTATAAAATAGCTAGCTAATGAGAACCTACTGCAGAGCACAGGGAGCTCTACTCAGTGCTCTGTGGTGACCTAAATGGGAAGGAAATCCGAAAAGGGGGATATATGTATATGTATAGCTGGTTCATTTTGCTGTACGTCAGAAACTAACACAACATTGTAAAGCAACTATACTCCAATAAAAATTACGTAAAAAATTTTTTTGCATCACAGAGGGATTTTGCAAGTTAGTATGCCAAGTGGCAGTCACCCACAAAGTGAGTGTTACCTTAATTTTGTTGATGATTTTAAAGCACAAAGAGTGAAGGCTCCTTGTTTCCCCGAACGTCTCATCAGCCCATTCCCACGCGTTGCCTTTCAAGGCCCCAGAAGCCAACTGTCCAGAGGGGTCAACATCTCAAAACTTAGTTCACATCTAGGACCTTAGCAATGTTTTCTCGACGCCCCGGTTTATACTGAAGCATCTCGTCCTTGAATTCCCTCCTCCGCAAATGAAAGCCCTTGCGGCTCCCCGCCTGTCTCTCCGAGGTTCCTGCAAGAACTCGAGTGGGAAGGATTTGTCAACTGTCTGCCTCAGGGTCTCGAACTCTGGGGAGAAGCAGACTTTATCGAGTATCCACGTGTGGCCCTGAATCCACAGGACAGAAGAGGACTTGCTCGTAAACACGGCCCGGGCTGTGGCGTGCAGGAACGACGCGACCCGCTTCCGAGAGAGCCAGCCATTTGCCTGCCCACTGCCTCTCCCCGGCTGTCGGCCAGCCGGCCAGCCAGCTGAAGCAATGCAGCAAGAGCTGGCCCCCCAGGACACAAAGGGCCCAGCGGCAGCCACGCACGGCCCTGTGCCTAGGACTCCTCATCTGTAAGCTGAGAGTAAGAACCGTCCCATCCCGCCGGGCTCGCCCGAGCCAGAGGGAGAAGGCCCGTGGCCTTGCAGACAGTGTGTCGGGTAGCTTGTCTCTGCCCTGCCATCCATCAGTCTGTCCTGGGTGGTTCAGTGGGCACGTCCCATGAGGACATCTCCATGACGGCTGGACTAGGCCCCCCGTGTCCCCGCTGTATCCCCAGGACCAGCACAGTGAGCGTATGAGTGAGTGGAAGAAAGCACTCCCCCATCGTGGGTGGCTCTCCAACAGGTCATTTCCAGCAGCTCCCAGGACGGTGCTCAGGGCCAGCCTCCTCCCTTCTCCACACCCCTGCATACTCTCCAGTCAGCTCACGGAAAGTCAAGCATGAGAAAACCCTCAGAGTTCATAAAAACATAGTGTGCCCACACCACACTTTCTCCAAGAAGTTCTGTACGGTCTGTAAGTCTCCAGACCTTTCTGCTACTGTTCTGAGGATTAGTAAAAAAACAAGCAAAAAGTCCTGAAAAATCACAGTGCAGGGACTTCCTGGTGGTCCGGTGGGTAAGACTCCACGCTCCCCAATGCAGGGGGCCTGGGTTTGATCCCTGGTCAGGGAACTAGATCCCGCGTGCTGCAGCTAAGACCCGGCACAAATTTTTTTTTTTTTTAAATCACAGTGCAGTATCGTTTTGCAATCCCCCCTTTGAAGAATCTAGAATCTGATGAAAATGATAAAAGATTTGACAATGACTTAAAAAAAAAAAACACAGCAGCTTTTTAAAAAGCACTTTATTTTAATGAAGATCAATAAACTTTTTAAATGGATGCAAAAGTAAATATTAATTCGGCATATTAAAGATGTCTGCTCTGACAGTCATCTGAGCAGAGACTAAAGCCTATTTTTATCTGACAGAACTTCAGAAAACAGGTCTATTATCCTTAAAAATGTAATGCCGGCTTTGTCGGCCCAAGAGGAGAAGCCACTCCTTCTGGAGTTTTCCTGTATTCTCACGTGAATTCCAGCACGTCTGAAGAACCTATGATGGAATCTCGCTCACACCACACCTCCATCACCTTCGTACAAATGGCAACAGGAATAAAACGGCATTCTTTGACTTTTCAGACTTTTTACTGGGGACTCTCACAAGGCCACCGGGTTGGCTGAGCTGGGGCAATCATGTCCTCAAACCCCAGCTTCTCTCACTTCTCAAAACAAGGGTTGACAGGTGAGGCCCCTCCTTGCCTTTTCATTGTGAGATTCTGAGTCCGGGATGGTGGTGACCCAGGCTGGGAGAAAGAAGAACGAATAGAAAATTCTCCTCCCCACCCTGGAGAGAGTGGATGGGAAGCAAATGGACCGTCACCAATGCCCCCACCCCAAACCTGCCCCGTGTCTACACTGACCGTGGGATCGACTCGGCCAGACCCACAGGCTCTGTGACACCCAGCAGTGGGGAGCCTGCAGGTCCTCAACCACGCCGTGCCTGTCCAATCCTGGCCTGCCCCTGGGTACACCCATCTAGCAAAATACGTTTGTTTTTTAGAAAAAATGTCCAAGTGCTTATTTATTTATTTTTTAAATAATTATTATTGGAGTATAGTTCATTTAAAATGTTGTGTTAGTTTCAGGTGTACAGCACAGTGAATCAGTTGTACATATGCATATGTCCATTCTTTTCCAGATCCTTTTCTCATATAGGTTATCACAGAATATTGAGTAGAGTTCCCTGTGCTGTACAATAGGTCCTTGTTGGTGATCTATTTTATATACAGTAGTGTGTATATGTTAATCCCAATCTCCTAATGTATCACTTCCCCCCATGTTTCCCCTTTGATAACCAAAAACTTGACTGTGATACCCATGAGTCGGCTTCTGTTTTGTAAATAAGTTCATGTGTATCATTTGTTACTAGATTCCCCATATAAGTGATATCATATGGTAAATAATTGTCTTTCTCTAACTTCACTTAGTGTGATAATCTCTAGGTCCAGCCATGTTGCTGCAAAGGGCATTATTTCATTCTTTTTTATGGCTGTGTTCCATTGTATGTATGTACCACACCTTCTTTATCCGTTCCTCTGCCGCTGGACACTTAGGTTGCTTCCACGTCTTGGCTATTGTAAATAGTGCTGCAGTGAACATCGGGGGTGCATGTGTCTTTTCGAATTATGGTTTTGTCTGGATGTATGCCCAGGAGTGGGATTGCTGGGTCATATGGTAATTCTATTTTTAGTTCTTTAATGAACCTCCATTCTGTTCTCCATAGTGGCTGCACCAATTTACATTCCCACCAACAGTGTAGGAGGGGTCCCTTTTCTCCAGGCCCTCTCCAGCATTTATTGTTTGTGGACTTTTTAACGATGGCCATTCTGACTGGTGTGAGGTGGTAACTCATTGTAGTTTTGATTTGCATTTCTCTAATAATTAGTGATGTTGAGCATCTTTTCATGTGCCTTTTGGCCATCTGTATGTCTTCTCTGGGGAAATGTCTGTTTAGATCTGCTGCCCATTTTTTTATTGGGATTTTGTTGTTTTTCTGATACTGAGCTGCATGAGCTGTTTGTATATTTTGGAGATTAATCCCTTGTCGGTCACTTTGTTTGCAAATATTTTCTCCCATTCTCTGGGTTGTCTTTTCACTTCGTTTATGGTTTCTTTTGCTGTGCAAAAGCTTTTAAGTTTAATTAGGTCCCATTTGTTTATTTTTTGTTTTTATTTTCATTACTCTAGGAGGTGGATCAAAAAAGATATTCTGTGATTTATAACAGAGTTTTATGTCTGTGTTTTCCTCTAAGAGTTTTAGACTATCCAGTCTTACATTTTAGGTCTTTAGAGTTTATTTTTGTGTTTGGTGTTACAGTGTTCTAATTTCATTCTCTTACATGCAGTTGTCCAGTTTCCCCAGCACCCCTTTTTTTCCTTAGCGATTGATTGATTTTAACCACTTATTGAAGAGACTGTATTTTCTCCATTTTATATTCTTGCTGCCTTTGTCATAGATTAGTTGATCATAGGTGCGTGGGTTTATCTATGGACTCTGTATCCTATTCCATTGATCTGTATTTCTGTTTCTGTGCCAGTACCATACTGACTTGATTACTGTTGCTTTGTAGTATAGTCTGAAGTCAGGAAGCCAGATTCCTCCAGCTCAGTTTTTCTTTCTTAAGATTGCTTTGGCTGTTTGGGGTCTTTTGTGTTTCCATACAAATTTTAAAATTCTTTGTTCTAGTTCTGTGAAAAATGCCATTGGTATCAAGTGCTTTGTAATTACGAAAGTGATTTTAAGTGGTTGTAGATACACATTATCCTGCACGTTGGAAGGTTAGTGCGATATTGTGAACCAGAAAGCCAAGCAAGCCATTGTTTTCAGGCTCCTATCTGGCTTTTGATTAGTATCATGATTGAGGGTAAATATGTGGATATATTTTTTGGGGAGTAGATGCATGTTATCTGCTAGTAAATAGGGTAAGTTCTTCCAGGGCTAAAACTGGGACTTCTCTGTTGGACTCCCACTATGTTGAAGGGTAGAATTGGGTGTGCAGTGGGGTCATTTTTTAAAAACTGTATGTGTATTTTACCACAATTTTTAAAAATTTTATTGAAGTATAGTTGATTTACAATGTTGTTCTAATTTCCGCTGTACAGCACAGCAATTCAGTTATATATTTTTTTCATGTTTTTCTCCATTACGGTTTATCACAGGATTTTGAATATAGTTCCCTGTGCTGTACAGTAGGATCTTTTGTGTATCCATTCTGTATATAATAGTTTCCACCCGCTAATCCCAAACTCCCAATCCATCCCTCCCCCAGCCACCCCCTTGGCAACCGCAAGTTCTGTTCTGTGAATCTGTTTCTTTTTCAGATAGGTTCGTTTGTGTTGTATCTTAGATGCCACATACTGTATTTGTCTTTCTCTAACTTCATTTAGTGTGATAATCTCTAGGTCCAGCCATGTTGCTTCAAAGGCTATTGTAAACAGTGCTGCTATGAACATTGTTGGGGGGGGGCGGTGCATGGATCTTTTCAAATTAGAGTTTTCTCTGGATATATGCCCAGGAATGGGATTGCTGGATCATATGGTAACTTTATTTTTAGTTTTTTAAGGAACCTCCGTACTGTTCTCCATAGTGGCTGCACCAACTTACATTCCCCCCAGTTGGCAGTGTAGGAGGGTTCCCTTTTCTCCACGCTGAGTGGGGTCATCTTTGACTGCAAGGAGTACTGGGGCTAGGGGACCAGCGTAGTGGTGAGAAGCTGACATATCTCACCCCGTGTTCCCCAGTTGACTCCGGCTGCCCTCCCACGTTCCATAGCGCAGGCCCACGAATGGGTTGACTGAATCGAAGCCACGATCAAAAAGCTGGTGCCATCCACAATTATTTTTTGAACTCGTGGTTTACATCCTGCCCACTTTATAAAAAAAAGGATTCAAGGCAGTTTACAATAGGACAATTAACTCAAAAAGGGCCATTAAAAGTACAAATATTTTAAAAACAGGTCAAAACCATTTAGAATGAAGAAGAGAGAGGTATGTCAGATGATTTAATTACAGAAATGAAAAAATAAACTTAGCTCTAAGCTTCCTGGCAACAAAGGCCCCAAAGGAAAGTTTTCATTGTCTGAAGATGAAAACACACCAGTTCACCTGGCAATGGAAATGCTCTCCTGGCACCAAATTCTAGGAAGACGATGCGTTCTTCTAAAAACCCAAGCGTCGTGCTTTCCCTTATTAAAGGAAGGCCGGTATCCAGGTGTCTTTAAATCTTATTAACATGCTTAAAAGAAGACACTTCACTGAATCAAGCATATGAAATGATAACTCTATAGCTCTAACCAAAGTTAAACTGATCTTCTACTCCAGATTTCTGTTCTGGAAACAGCTATTTGCTAATAAAATTGAATGCCAGGTCTTTGGAAATATCAAGTATCCCCAAATACTGAAAGAATCATAGCAACTAATGGTAATTAGGGGAAAATGCAGGAAATAAATGTTTTAATCACAAGTTATCGTTACAGCCTCCAGAGCATCTGGTGCGAGTTTTGATGCTTACACCTGAACGGCAGAAGTGGGGCACAGCTCTGTTTCCCTGTCAAGTCCTCAGAGGACGCCCTTACTAAATGAAGAGCAGGGGTAAAGCCTTCCACCCCAGGTCAGAGGGATCCACATCCTTAAATAATTACGACAGTAATTGTAATAATGAAATTCTAGATGTGGGCGGGGCGGGGTGCCCAAGGGAGAGACTTAAACTGTGATCTGTTGGTTTTCTCTGAAAAAAGGTCTCTGGTGTGAGGCGCAAATATCTGGAAACATGCGGAAGACCTGGTCTGGCAGGGGCTCCTCGGGAGCCTGCATCACGGAGCCGGCGCTGCAGCTCTTCCCAGCCTCTTCCACCAGCTGTCGGACGTAGAGCTGCTCGACCTGGAGGGACATGCACCACAAGGTCAGGGATGGAGGTGGGGAGTGAGGTGGGCCTCTCTGATGACCCCGGTCTGGAGCCATCCATCAGAACCTCCAGGCCGCCAGTGGATGAGTGAGCAAGCAGTCCTCTGTCTACTCTCCCCGCAGTGCTCCAGTCTGGCGAGCCAGGGTCCAGAATTCCACCAGTTAGAGTTCATTGCTTTGACTAGAGTTAAACAAGGGCTGGCAAAGTGCTAATCTGTCAACTTAGACCTTAAGACAACTGAACAGGGGCGACTCCTTCTGAAAAGGAGGTTTTGAGTTTTAAACAACGACCTAAACAAAAGGAGGGGAAACAACGTGGACTCTGAGAGTCCCGGAACATGAGAAGATAGTTCAGGGGTGAAAAGAAAGCGTCTCCTTCCCCCACCCGAAGCGCTCGTCCAAGCCTGCACGCGGGTGGAGCCCCCCCCCGGGCCCTGCTGCCTGGTCCCCAGCCAGACGTGCAGGCTGCAAGGTCTGGACGCAAGCCCTGAGGCTGCCGGTTCTCACCTGCACGAGAATGAGCTTTGAGCGCACCGGGGTCATATCTGGAAACTCCTCTCCGAAGCACAGCACCACCCTGCTGTCGGGAAGCCGGCTCTGGCTGCTGTAGAACTGCTGCAGCTCTGCAGGGACACCAGCGCGGGGGAAGGTGTTGGCGAATCCTGGCCTCGCGACCCCCTGGGCCAGGTGGACTCCGGGCTTCTGCACCTGAGCTCGTCCCCCTTCGCGGGGCCCCTTCTACAGAAAGCCCCCGGGAGTTCTCTGGCCAGCAGCCTCAGGGGACCAGAGTGACTGATTTCACACGTCCCGACCTTCCAGGAGGAACTCGCGGGTGTGGGATCCTAGCCACACGCCTCCCAGGATGACGGCAGCCTCGGGCAGCACTCCCGTGCAGGCGTGCACAAGGTCACTGTCTCAGGATGTGGACACGGCTGCCCGGGGACCTTGCCAAGCTGCAGATTCTGACCGCGCAGGCCCGAGCTGGGGCCTGAGACTCTGTGTCAGTAACCAGGGCCCGGGGACAGCCCCCAACGACGTGGCAAGGCGCTAAGTTCCTTAATCCTCCGACAGCTGCACAGGGAAAGAACCGCACAGGCGCCCCCTCTGCGGGCACCCCCTCTAGACGCCGGGAGTCAGGCAGGGAGGGGCCTCTCCTCCGCGGGCCACCCCTGGACGCACGGGTGGGAGGGAGGCGGGTCGGGACTGACCTCGGAAGAACTGGCTGGTGTCGAAGACCTTGACCACCTCGTCGCGCTCCAGCTTGTTGGGGCCGCCCCTGCCCGCCGCGGCGTTGCCGCTGTAGAACACGCGGCCCTGGCACTGCCGCTTGACCAGCACGCCCTGCCGGCTGCTGTGCAGGAGGACGCCGCGCTCCAGGTGCCCGAACAGCTTCCGTGTCACCTGCCGCTGCCGCTCACTGGGGATGGCGTCGGCCGGCGGGAAGCGCACCAGCTCCAGGCCCTCGGGCCCACACAGCTTGCCGCCGGGCAGGCCGGGCTGGCCCAGGGACAGGCGGCAGCCCTCGGGGCACGTGGTGGTGGTCTGGCCCATCAGCTTGCCCCCGTAATAGAAGCTGATGACCATCTGGGAGAAGGCTGTGGGGAGACGGGAACAGGTCAGGGGCCGCGGGCGCAGGGGCCCCGGTCCCTTCTGCGCCAACATGGCCGCAGCCTGCCTTTCTCCCAAGGCAGGGGGTGGCTTAACCCTGGGAGTCTTCGGCATTCTGGGGAAGTTCACGCACCCCTTCTAGAAATGATGTTTTTATAAGCATGAATAAATACACAGAATCGCTAAGGAAGCCAGTGATTCAAAAAACAGTAAAAATTGCTGGCGGGTCCTCCCTCCCTCTGGGGATGGTCTCTAATTTACAAGTCACGGCTGAGGGTAAACGATGTGACAACTTAAATTCTTCGGAAAATAACTCCATCTCACAGGCCCTGCTCTACCACTATCGTGTACACAGCATACAATTTATACTAGATGTATACATACATATCTACACACGCACGTATATGAACGTACATATACATGTACACACGCAAACACACACACACACAGTACTGCCGACGTTCATAAGGGAAGGAAATGCTAGATCTGATTTCCAGGTTAGTGAAAACAAAGATGTAACCTTTTCCCTGACAAATTAATTCACAGTCGCCTTGGGGTTCCCTGAATTTCCAATTAAGAATCTCTCCAAAACCTTTCCTCCAAACCTGTTCTCAGGAAGAAGTCTGAAAAGTACTCAAATTAAGGCAACGTTTTCCAAAATGTGCCACACGTAAGATGACTGGGGGGCGGGGGGAGACAGCATTACATAAATGAAGAGGTTATTCCATTTTCAATATTCTCTCAATCTCTGATCAAACAAAGCCCTAGTTTGGTGCCGATGGACCCTTAACACGTCATTCTGACAACCTCCCTTTCAAACGAGGCAGAGAACCTGAGCCTCTGAGCCTTGGGTGGGGGTAACAGAACGGCCAGGATTTCTGAACAGGGTGTCTGGTTGCCACTGGCTTTGCTTTGGCCGCCGAGGTCCTACTTACAGCAAGTGGCACTGGTTCCACCTTTACAGGCCATGACAGATGGTCCCCATTTATATTAAACTTCATTTTTTAAAAGTGAAACTTAAGAAAAGTCAGACATTAATAATAGTCCAGGCGGTACCCAGATACGAAAGCCAACTGCGAAGGCGGGGCTCACGTGACCACTGTTTGTTTGGGAACCTCTAAACTAAGGTGAGAGTGAAGACAACAGGCAGTCCAGGGACACCCCCAGAGGGAGCTGCATCTTACTACCTCAAGCTACAAGAAGTACACACACTACCAACGAGCCTGGTGAGTTCAGGGCACCTTCCGAGTGCCCCGGACCCGCCGAGGGCTGCCCCTGGAGCCACACAGGCTGTGAGTGGCCCAACTCCGGGTGCCCCAGAGAGCTGTGCAGTGCACCACCTGCCCCACTGTCAGGGGCGGCCCCGCGAGCAGCCCGCCTGGCCTGGGTTAACGCGGCCGTGCACTCCTGATTCCTCGGACCCGCCCACTGGGCTCCGCTCAAACGGCACAGCTCCCTGCTCCATACCCCAGGCTCCATTCTCTCCCACGTCGGAGTTCAGTGGCGTTCCCAAATCATGCGGGGTTGTGGGTCGGGGCTTCAGGTGGTCCAGTCCAACGCGTTTACTTGACATTTGGGGAAACTGAGGCCCGGGGGGGGGCTCAGCAGCACCCGCATCCCAGCCCGCGTCTCGTCCCCCGCTCACCACCCTCCCCACGTGCCGTGTCTGCACCACCTAATGCTCCGCGCTCCGCTCCCCACGCTCCAGAGCAATTCTGACCTTTGTCCCAAATGGATGAAATGCTCCAGATTGACTCTGTCACCGCTCTGCCCCTTTGCCCTGTCATCGCCCAGGCCTTATCTCATGCCAGCGCCTCTGGGCCGTGTCAACGGCTGCTGCACAGGTGCTCCACACAGGCCCAGAAGGGCTGTGCAAATGGCCCCTGCGGAGGGGCGGCGCGGGCTGGCAAGGCCTGAGCGGGGACACGCGGCCGCCCCAGCCGAGCGGTGGAGGCCCCGGAGGAGAAGCGCCTCAGCCCGGCCACCGGGGAGCGCAGGCCAGCCTTCCTGCGGATCTAAGAGCCGCACGGCAACCCCGTCCTGCGCCCGGTTTAGCCACTCGCCCACCGAGGACAGCCCTGCTGGGGAACAGTCTGACCACGCTGGCGGCTCAGCACAGATGTCAGGGGCACGGACTCTGGAGCCTGGGCGCCTGGCGTCTGGCCCCAGCTGGGTGGCCCGGGCAGTGGCTCCACCGCTGCCCACCGCTGCTCCACCGTCTCCATCAGCAGAGTGGAGACGACGGCCCCACCCCGCCGGGCAGCTGTGAGGACAGCGTGGGCTCGCATTTGTGTCCGGCACGTGTAAGCACCGTGTAAGCGATGGTTAAATAAACTGGGACGACGGGACAAAAGACGAGCTGCGTAGATGAGACCCTTGAAGTTACGTCCCATCCCTGGTCTCGCAGCCGTACCGTGCTGAGCCCAGTGGTGGGGACCCATTAGCGTACTGAGTCCTCAAAGCGACCCCCTGAGATGGAGACTATTCATGATGACACCATTTTCCAGGTAAGCAAACCAGGGCATAGACAAGTGAAGGCGCTCGCCCCGACGACGCGACTGCTAATTTGGGGGCCTGGACCCAGCCCTCCCCAGCAGGCCAGCTCCTTGCCTGCCACTCCTGCCACCCTGACAGTTCCAGACGATGCCCTTGACCCTGGTCACTTCAACGACACAGTCGAGAGCACACGCTGGCGGCCTGAGGCGCGTGTGGATCCGCCAGCACGGTGGGGTGCTGTCAACACGTGTCTGTAGCCAGCGTTTTACATGGGATGTTTCACATAAAAATCCAGACCTCTGGTTTCTCTACAGTAAACGGGGAAAGCAAGGCTGGCTGGGTCTGCGAGTCCACAGGGCAGCGCGGTGGGCACGGGGTTCCACTTTGCCACACTCCCTACCGCTCCCTGGCGCCTTTCACCTGTCCGCTTCACTCACTGCCTCTGCCCTTGCCAGCTTATTCACCTAGCGGTGGGTGTGTGAACGAAACAGAGGGACCGAAGTCCACAACTTCTACAAGAACGTTTTAGGACTTTCTCGGCATGAGGCAGTGGCTGTGAGTCTCCTCACACGTGGGGCACTGAGAAGCTCTGGAACAACCCGGGAAACTTCCTCCCTAAACTATCTTCGCTCACCCAGATGCCGCAGCCCTGTGCCTGGCTACTCTTCTGCCCCCGGAAAGCATCAGTCAGCAGACTCCCTGGGCCACGGCCCCGTGACCCAGGCATAAAGCGGTCTCAACGACAGGCTCGCACCAGATGCCTGGGTTTGAGCCCTGCACCCCTCTTCCCAGCTGTGGGACCTCGGGCCAGCAATTTAACCTCTAAGCCTGTTTGTTTCCTCTTCTGTGAAGACGGGGTTCTAACAGCCCCCAGCTCGCAGGGCTGCCGTGCAATGCATAAGAGCTCTGAGAACACGAGGGGTGTTTTCTTTATCATCTTCTGGCCTGGGTGAGACCTGGCTCCACCCCCCCCCCCCCAAATACACCTGTCCCCTGAGGGCCTTGGTCGAGACACTGCTCCCTGAGCCCCGTTTCCTCCGCTATACCAGGAGACCCGAAGCCCGCAGCCCTAATGTCCTGTGGTCCACCTTGATAAGTCAAGCTGCTCGCTTCTCACAGAACAGGGCAGCTACTGGGGAAGACACCACCTTCCTCTGCCCTGAAGATGCCACCAATGAGCCTGAATGTAAATTCCAGAATCCCCAGCAAAACTAGACAACCATGTGGCCCAGGCCACCTCTGCCCGCAAGGGACAGGGGCACGGACGGAACGGCCCAGCTCGGCGGCCCACAAGCTGCGTGACACAGGGTTTCTGAGCCTGTGCAGTGGGAACAGTAACAGCACCTACCTAGAGGTGCTGCCGTACTGAGATGAGGCCGTGAAAGTCTCAGCACGGATCCTGGCACCCAACTAGCACCAGCTTCACCACCACCACCACCTCCGTCATCATCAACACCGTCACCCTGTCGTCGCCATCATTGTTCTTAGTATCCCTATCGCTACAAGCTTGGGCGTGGGAGAGGGTATGTCAGTAAAGGAAACTGACCCCAGGAACGCTGACCAATTGTGTCCCTACCAGAAAGCTGTAATAACACTCCGTTAAAACCTCAGAGCACTCTGGTGAGGTGGCTGTCACCGTTGTTCCTACTTTATAGGTGAGGCGCCGGAAGTTCCGAATGGTTCCGTTACTCCACCTGGGGTCACACAGAGCTGGGCCTCGAGCGCGTCTGTGCCCACGCTCTTCCTCCTGCATAATTACACCCACAAAGAACTCTCTGGATCTGTTGGTCCGACCCAAGAAGAAGCCCAAGAAGACCACCACTTGCTCCCAAGCCAAACAGGGAGAAGGAATCGGACTCCCAACTGCCGACACTGGATCGCGCTCGTCCGCAACCCTCGTGGGCCCCCACGGGTCCGTAGAGCTTTGTTCAAAGAGCTCGCCTGGCCCGCCCCCGGCCCGCCCCGAGCCCCTCCGTACCTGCGTGGTGCGCGTCGTAGGTGCTGTACCCTGGCACCAGCGGCAGGCCTGCTGGAGAGAGACAAAAGCAGCGTGAGGCCCAGCCAGACCCCCAGCTGTGTGCGGGGACCCAGTCTCCTTAGGAGCCGCACATGCGTGCTCCTGAGGCCCCGCCGCAGGCTTCCGCCGCATTCAGGGTGCTCCCTCCCGGCACAGCGACCCTCGTTTCATAAAGCCAGACCTCAACCCGACGGGCGGGCAGGGGGAGGAGCCTTCCCCCGTGCTGTGGGACCTCTGATCGTGTGTCGGCGTGACACCACGGGGCCACACTTCCTTCCCGCCCCAGGGTCGGCTCCTGAAATACCCCTGGACTGCGGCCCCTCACCCAGGCCTTGCCCCGGAGGGGAGCCCGGAGCCCAGCGAGTGTTCCCGGTCGTGCTGCCGCAGCACAGGGACCTGGGGCGACATTGTCCCCCAGCAGCCTGGCCAACTCTTGAGGCCGCTAGGCCAGCTGTCACCTCCCGGTCTCCCACAGGGGACAGTGGGGCAAAGAGGCGAGGGAGGAGGCAAAGATGCTCGTGCCCACGGAGGGAGGGTCGTTTCAAGGAGCGGGGGCGGGGGGCATGAGAAGCTAAGAAAAGGGCGAAGGCCTCACTTAGTCCTCACGACCCCGGGGGGGCAGGTCCCGGTGTCTCCATTTTATAGTCAAGGAAACTGAGGCTCGAATAAGATATGCAACTTCCTGGCATGGGATTCGAATCCAGGGCTCCAAGCTCTCCCCATCTCAGATGCCCGCGGCTATCCTTGGCTCTCAGGGGTCCTCACGTCACAAGACTGTCCTAACGGACCTACGAGCCCCGCTGCATCTTCCCTCTGGTCTCCCGCCCCTCCGTCCACCCTTCCCAGGGGCACAGCGGGGCGCGCCACGGCCTATGGGAAGGACACTGTGCCTCCAGGGGACAGTGGCAAGTGGGGCACAAAGGCGTGGCCGGGCTGTGCCCTCGGGCCCGGAAGCCACGCCAGCTCTCTGGGCTCAGTCACCTTCAGGAAAATGGGGATCACGGTAGCCTCCCCGTCCACCCACCCCAAGCAGAAAGGAGTGAAGGCCTGAAGGCCGGCAGCCATGGGAACGCCTCTGGGGGGGCGAGGAGCCCTCACCTGCGCTGGGCTGCTGCATCCACCAGTCCGGGAGGAGCTGACTCCTGCAGGCCTCGGGCGGGGAGGGGCTCCTTTTGACCATCCCCATGTAATCGTCCACGGGAGGCTGGGGCAGGGGCGAGAGAGGAGAGCGGTGCTGTCACTGGGTTTCCAGACTTAAGTGAAACCACGCTGTCATCTCTATCGCACGAGATGAAGCAAAGTTTCACTTTGCATCTTGAAAGATCCAAGACAATAAATCCACCAGGCTGGGCGGTCAAACCACGAGAGCGAAGCCCTGGCCTCTGCGGGGCCCCTCCTGTGTCCACTGGCCTTTTCCATGGAAGTGCCTATTGCAAAACCGAACGGCCAGGTCACGCAGCTGCCCTCACGCCCTGGGGAAGCACACGGTGACCTCAGACACAGTCTCCCGCGCTCCAGCCCATCTCACTCCACACGCCACGTCTAGACTTTCCACCTCTGCCCCATTCCTTAAAGGAGGCTGGCAAATCCAATTAGAAAACGTTCTGAAACCTGCTCTCGCTGTGATCCTCACGTGCCAACGCAAGTATCGCACTCTCTTAGCTGAGCTGGCTGGACAGCCTTGTATGGAAAACGGGACATCACTGGAAAGAAGCGAAGCCAGGAATTCACTGGGTGTCTGCCAGAGCCCACCCAGAGACGCACCAGCTGCCATCTGCAGGAGAGCCGGGCAGCCCGGGGGAGGCTGCATTGTGTTATCTGCGTTCTCTCCCTCAAAGCACTCCCAGCGATTCCATTATTGCCACGTGAGCGCTGAGAAGAATCTGGAGAGCACCCACACCCCCTTTTGCAAGGCCGTGCGGAATAATTTTAGCTAGGCAATGTCGGCCTTGCAACGTGCAAAAAAAACACAGCTACGCAGCGAAAGGCAGCTAAAACTAGTATTCAGAAACCCACGTGTTTTGCCTAAGGAGACCCCATTAAGCCTTCACTTACAGCCTATGAACTATGCGCTTGTGTACGATTCTAGTAAGCCTGGTTATGCGGCTTTCCAACCCATCAAGGACTGAGAGGTGCGTGTTAGTAAACAGGCAGCCCCCAGCGCGAGAGCTGTACGACGATGCGTATCATGGCGACAACCCCAGCGGCAAAGAACGTTTACTTTTTCACGACGGCCTGCCGGAAGAGGCAGGGGCGTGTATGGTGCCACTCAACACGTGTAAAACATGACAAGTTTAGAGGGAACTTCACTGATGCAGAGCCGGCAGCTCGGCCCCGGCCCTCGGGATGAAGGACAGGCTGGAAGCTGCAGGGGGCTGACCGGCGGGCCGAGGCTGGCCTCGCGAGGACGGCGGGTCCTCACGCCCCACCCCTGAGCGAGCGAGAGCCCGAGGCCCCGGATGCCTGGGCGGAGCATTCGGGATGGCGCCGCTCCCCGCCGCTCTCCACCGAACACGCGCAGCTTCTGTCGGGGCCGGAGCTCCGGAAACGCTGCCCCCACTCACCTCCTTGATCAGCTCGTCGATTTCGGAGCGACCGCACTCCATCTCTGTGGCTTCGCTAATGCAACCGGGGGCCACCACGCCTAACTTGCCTACGGAAAAACGGACAAACGCGTGACAGCCGGCACTGGGGCATCACAACCATCATCAAGGCCACAGTCAGAGGCTTTTTCTTAAGGCTAGGCTGAGGGAAACGGAAGCCAATACGCGTCTTCAGTGGTTTGGGAAAGGCCGGGAAATCCTTCTCCCATGCTGCTTCAGTCATCTGGTCAGCGGGAAGCGGGCTGCTGCTGCGTCCACTCAGAGGACCAAGGCAGCATTGGTCTCTTCCTTCTGTCTGCTGAGATCTAAGATGAACTCACGTCTGATCCACTCTACACCTGACAGAGGTCAGAGTTACCAGCTAGGGCATCTGAAGACAGGCAAAGATTTCCCGGCAAAATGTGTTTGCAGGTTGGAGTCTTTTTTTTTTTAAAGTTAACGGGCAGGAAACCTCATTTTGGCCTTTCCCAATAGACATGTGTGCATCTGTGCATGCACGCGGCGCACCGTAAAGGCCCGCGGGTGCCCAGGCTGGAACCCGCCTGCAGCGGGAACCGTCTAAAGGCACACGGGCGTTCCCACGACAAGCGCTCCGGACCCGGCTAGTTTCTTCCCCCCTCTCAGGCCTCTTCCCCAGCCAGAAACTCACCACCTTACACTTATCCGTGTGAGATGTATTATGACCAACAAACACTCGTTTGCTGGAATTCATCAGTCCCAATCATCTGTAGAACTGACCCACTGTTTCATCCAGACTGAATATTGATTCGATTTTGATTTGAAAAAATCACTCAGAAGCTGCTGAGGGGGGAAGCAGGGGGCAGGTGGGGCACCCCCAGAGTAGCCAGCAAAGCACTGAGGTACCGAGGAGAGTGCGCCCACCTAGGCATTATGCAAATGCAAAGCTTCTCTGCCCCCTGAGAACCGCTGCTTCTGTAACATCCACCCCTGCAGGTGACGCTGGCTGCGCTCTGAGCTATAAACAAGCCAGGGTCGCCTGCCTGTTCAAGCTTGGCTGACCCTGTGGGCGGGAGGATTAAGAGAAGCTTCTCTATTCCTTCAAGTCACAATTTATTATACTTGGCGATGATGAAAAATTGATCCCAAACTGGAAGTAAGATGGCAATTGAGCATCCGAGAGTATCAGCTAAGAGGTGTCCCCCTAAGGGCCATCTGATTCTCCACGGGGAAGGTCAGTTTGTTTGACTTCCTACTGATTATCCATGAGGGTTCAGACTCAGTAGAGTTAGGTGTTAATTCACAGACAACTAAGCTACAAATGATCGCTAGAGAAGAGCGCCCCCAGCTATGGCTGTGCTGCCGGGCAGGACACGCACAGGCTCGGCTCAGCCTCTGCCTTCCGCTGACCGTGCGCACCTGCGTGGACTAAGCTACAAATGATCACTAGAGAAGAGCGCCCCCAGCTGTGGCTGTGCTGCCGGGCAGGACACGCGCAGGTCCGGCTCAGCCTCTGCCTTCCGCTGACCGTGCGCACCTGCGTGGCATGTTCTGCGAAGCAGTCTTGGTGACCGCACACTGGTGCCCTCGTTAGTGAGTTCAACAACTCTCCACCCCAGGCTCACCATTTATTTCTGAGAGTCACGATTTTAACTTTAAAAATTATGTATCAACATTTTCAACCTCCCTGCGGTGGGAAGAGCCCTCTCAGAAACTCAGAATTCCTGCCCAGCCCTAGGCAGTTTTCAAGGGTTCTGTTTTCTTCCCAGCATTACTGGACAACTAACTAAGCAGCTACGAGGAAAGGATGCTGTGCTGAGATTCTAACGGCTACATCAAATGGCTAAGAAAGCCAACGTGTTGAAAGAACGTTTTAACTAGGGGTGGTAATTAGGTTTCGTCTCCTGGGCCAGCTCTAATCTGTAGCAGCTGCAGAGCACAGCACTTTGAAAACGCCTGAGGCCCGATCTGAGCTCAACACATCCTGATCGATTAGTGATGTCTGACCAGAGCAGAGCGTGGACAGCAGGACGGGGGGATGTGAGGCAGGTTTTTGCTATTGTGCTTTAATCTCCTCACAATTGCTTTCCTGGGATTTTACAGCGGGAGGAGACTTCAGGAATTATCACAGCTGGGGGTTCCCAAACAACGGTCAGGATCTAATATCTAGAAGCATATCCCGTCTCCAGCAATGAAGCCAACAGTGCTCCACCTGCAAGTTCATTCAAGAACTCTGCCCTCAACCCCTATCAGCCATCCCTCCTTTGTCCACCTTATTTTCTCCTAGCCTGCTCCGCGAGCTGCTAGAAAACAAAAGGAATCCCTCATCGGCACTGTTCGGGGAGCCTTGCTCCCGTCCAAGCCCGTTGCTGAGCCCCAGGGAGGCCCCAGCACTCGCTCCTGGTCCAACAGTCAGCGAGCAGCAATGCCAGCTGCCACGCCGTCTCCCGCCCCTTCCTCCCGTCCGCTGCCTCTCAACTGGAAACTGCCACAGTCGGCAGATGGTGGGTGAGGTCAGCGGAAGGAGACCTCAACCTCTGCTGACATAAAGGAGAGAACTATTTGTTTAGCTGGACCCCGTGGGCGGCGACTCGAACCCCAGACCCAGGCGGCCTCCGGTGGGCCAAGTGCCCATAAAGAAAGGATACTTACATTTTTGCTCCTCCTCGGGGACGATTCGGTAAACTTTATACGGTTCAGAAATGTCCAGCTGGGACCGGTCTGTCACTTCCTCAAAATCCGGGCTCTTGTTCAAAGCACAGCGTAACCTCGTCTTCCATGTGGCCGGCTCGGCCTTGTCCCCTTCCTTAAACTTCCCTTTAAAAACGGCCCAGGCCTGAAGGAAGGAAAGAAAACACATGAAGTACCCAGCTGGCCCCGGGACCACGCACACCCGGGGCCACGGGCAGGCCCTGCTCTGCTCGCCCTCCTGAAGGTCCTCAGTCAAGGATTTCAGGGTTCAGGGACCCCAGTCAGACCACTTCCTCTGACAGAAGTGAAAAGACCCAGGTCGGGGCTGGGGCAGGGGGAGGGGGTTCCGGAACTCGAACCCAGGCCCAAGGACACACACACATGGATCTGGGATCGTCCCCTGCAAATCCTCCCCGGGCCCAGAGGGCCAGGAGGAGCCTGAGGCCAAGCAGTGCAAAGAGGAAGTTGCACATGGTTTCACTCGAATGTTCAAAACAAAGAACAATTTGTTGCTTTTTCAAATCAACCTCTAGCTACAACGTAGCACGAAAAGGGAACATTTGCAAAGAAGTCTGAATGTGGTCATCCACTGCCCTGCTACTTTTAACAGAAATTTTGTTTTGCATTTTGGCGTTCATTCTAACCTTCCCCACCCCCTTCTCCCCTACGGCTCCCCAGGGTACTGTTTAAAATGCAAACAAATGTTTTCCCTCTCTGTGGGTTTTTTTTAACAGCTCTGTTTTCTGACCTCTCCAAACCTTAGAATCTGAACTAGGACCAGAAATTCAAAGCTGGAAACTTTAAGTCAAAATGTAAAATGGGGCAGTATTTAAAAAAAAAAAAAAAAAAAAATTAAAAACACGTGGATGGGCACAGTTTTTAGATTTCAAATTTGGAATGCCGACACACCAATCAGAGGGTCACTACTGTCAGGTGAAACTAACGTTTGGTGTCAGGCAAAATCAGACATGTCTTCCAGCCTAAAATAACAGGAGATCTGGAGGGAATTCTCAACCCTCACCGGGGAAAATGAAATTCTAAGAGCTGACTTTCCCCAAGGTGACCCAGTCTGGGATTAAAAACCAGCTGTTCTGACTTCCAACCCAAGGAGTTTCTACTTCAGCAAGCAGCAGGCAGGTGTTCCCAAGCTTAATGCATATACCGATCCCCTGGGAAGCTCGTTAAGATGCGATTCCTGGGCCCTGCCCGTCAAGAGTCTCCTTGGGTACCTGTGGGTTAGGTCTGGGAACCCGTATCTTTAGCCTACATCCCAGTGATTCTGACTTAGGTGGCCAGGAACTGCATAACACCCTGAGTCAGATTCCCATTTAAAATAGTCCTGGTAGAGCTTCCCTGATGGTACAGTGGTTAAGAATCCACCTGCCAATACAGGGGACACAGGTTTAAGCCCTGGTCCGGGAAGATCCCACATGTCGCAGAGCAACTAAGCCCGTGAGCCACAACTACTGAGCCTGCGCTCTAGAGCCGCGAGCCACTACTACTGAAGCCTGTGTGCCTAGAGCCCGTGCTCCACAACGAGAAGCCACTGCAATGAGAAGCCCACGCACCGCAAGGAAGAGCAGCCCCCGCTCGCCGCAACTAGAGAAAGCCCACGTGCAGCAACAAAGACCCAATGCAGCCAAATAAATAAATAAATAAAATTTATAAAATCGCCCTGGCTTTTCCCCCGATGTAAGACAAGTTCAGTGCCTGTGCTCTCTGCTCAGCTGCCGCCCTAAGCTCAGAGTCTGCAGTCTTACCCGAGGTAAAGGAACCGGAGAAGCTCCCCTACTCATACTAGTGAGCACGCGCAGTCACTTCCTCCTCACAGATGCCGGACTCCCCTTTAGAAACATGTTTAAAAGTAAATGGCTTTCAAGCCTTTTCCCTCTTTTTCTCTTCGTTTATTAACTGCGTCACAGACCAAGCACTGATTTATGTTTTTCATAGAAATTTAAGTGTAAACTGTGTACACACTGAACGGTAATTTCAAACGTGCATTTACGTTAAATGCGGTTTCTCCACCTGGCACTAATGACGTTTGGGGCTGGATCACTCTTCGCGGTGGGGGCCATCCTGGGCATGCTGGGAGGTCCAGCAGCATCCCTGGCGTCTACCCACTACTGTCAGTAGCATCCCCTCTCCCCGCTGTGACGCCCAGAACATCTCCAGACACCACCAACTGTCCCCTAAGGAAGTACTATCATGACTCACGCGCATCCTCATTTGAGAACCACTGAGCTGGTAATCCGCGTTACCAATGGGACTGGAAGACCGTGGATTTGGGGGCCATATTAGGCCGGCTGGGGTGTATCCAGAGCTGCACAGCCCACGGGGCACTGCCGTGGGCACTTGTCCATTCAAAGCTCACGCTCACCCCATCAGGAAAGCCAGATCCAGAGAGTGAGGCAGGGGCCCCACAGTCAGGACGTGCACCGGGCTGCATCGGGTGCCCCACCGCCAGCCTGCCCCGAGCCCTCGCAGGGCTCTCTGGCCAGCTCGAAAATACCAGCTTACCTGGGTGACCTCTCAGGGCTCTTCAAGAGCAAATGCTAGACAGAACAGAGGGATCTGAGGCCCATCAACAGCCACGCAGCGGCTCAGAATACACCAGAACCTACGTCTCCCCTGTCCGTGCGCTGCTCTGCACTGGTCAGCAGCCAGCGTTAAACCCGGGACCACCGGCTCTTCCCCATTTAACATTATTGTCTCATAGAGAACAGACTTGTGGTTGCCAAGGGGGAGGGATGATTGGGAGTTTGGGATTAGCAGATGCAAACTATTAAATACAGAATGGGTAAGAAACGAGGCCCTACTGTAGAGCACTGGGAACTATATTCAATTTCCTGTGATAAACGAAAATGGAAAAGAAGAATATATATATGTATAACTGAGTCACTTTGCTGTGCAGCAGAAATTAACACAACACTGTAAATCAACTACACTTCAATAAAATTTAAAAACAACAGAAAACAAACATTACCGTCTCATTTTGTGCTTTAAAAGTCAAATGCGATTTTCTTCCTCGAAGGCCTGCTGAATTGGAAATACCTGCTACGAAGTACGTTCTAATTTATTCAGGCCTGTCAAAAGCCTGGTCAACGGCAGAACAATTAACGAGTCGTAACCCTCAGTGAACTAGATCTTCCCCCTCAACTTTATGAAAAGGAGGCAAAATACTTTTTTAAGAATAAGTATGAGCTGATATCAGGGCCTCATCATACAGTCAGGGATAATACAAAATGAGCTAATGTCTTTTTCAATCTCCTGTCTCTGGTCCACACCGCGAAGCTGCCCTCACGATGACACCTGCAGACAATGAAGGATTCTCTGGTGTAAGTGGCTTCTTACGATCCCTAAGTCAGGAAAGCAGGCTCATTTTTTTTCTCTTAACTCATACATTTTTGAAAGGTTTGCTTTGAATGTTTGCAACAAAAGGTTCTCTACTTAAACAGAAAATCCCCAAGATGGCTCAAGGCCTGACCGCTGGCTTCTTCCAACAGCAGAGCTCTGTTGGTGGACAGGGCAGAGACGTGCCCCTTGGTGGATGGAAGTAAGCACCACTTGGGGACAGGCCGGACAGGTCTTCCGCCACGTGCATGTCCACCAGCCCAGGATGTCACCCTTCGGGTGGCCGCCCAGCTCTGGGTGGGCGCCTGGTCTCCCTCCCGCCCCCATTCCTGCCGAGATTGTAGACTCATTTCAGATTGCCACACTGAGGGACTGCGTAATCAACGGAAACATTGGGAATCTTGCACATTTTTCTCAACGCTGTTGAAACGGCCATGAAGAACATTGCATAAGATGTATAAATCTGGGGCTCTATTTCATTACCCCCCAGAGCAAAGCGGGAGCAGGGTGAAAGGAGAGGCCTGCATCTCCGCCGGCAAGCCACAAGCAGGGCTGTGCAGCCACTGGTCTCGCCCCCAGTCCCCTCCTGAAGCAGTTTTACTGATGGTCAGCCTCCAGCTGTGCCCTTAGCCCCCCCACGCCTCTGCTTCAATCTGTTCATCCTGGCCACAGTCCACTCCTAGCAGGCTTCTCAAAGGGGAGGGGGGCGTCTGGCAATGTCAGAGGCATTTTCTGTCGTCACAGTGGGGCAGAGGGTGCTACTGGCATCTAGAAGGTCAAGGCCAGGATGCTGCTAACACCCTCTTAGGTGCACGAGATGGACCCACACAAGGAACAATCTGGCCCCGGGTGGCAGAGCCCTGGCTCACAGCCATCTATGATCGAGAATTCCCAATCAACTGGCTGGACCTTGGGCAATATTAAAATTTAGACGGAGCCATTCCCAAGAGAAAGTCCCCGAGATGCCAAAGGCAAAAATCTTCTCCGAGAGAGGAATCCACGAGGCCACCAAGGAGGAGAAAGGAGGCATGAGCAGTGCCCAGGCTCCCGACCGGGGCTCCCTGAAGGGAAGAAGCCTGCCGGATGGATGTCCAGGCCACGAGAGCCCCCTTGAAGGTAAGCGCAGAACGTCCGCACGCGCCCACTTTTCTTGGAGGGGCAGGCAACTGGCATCAGATTGTCAAAGAGCTGTGACCCGCGTTACACAGTAACAGAAGTGCTGAGACGTGCAGCCCCCCTGCAAACACCAGGCAGAGACATGAAGGACTGAAATGCCTCACAAGCCAGCTCTGACCTATCAGTGCTCTGCTCTGGGGCCAAGGTATAATAATCTCTGTCATTTTGGCTGTGCTGGGGACAGTCGTCCCAGCTAAGGGTCCAGTGCTGTGCTGGGGTCCTGCAGGCCTTTGCTCCCCTCACTCATGCACGCCTGGGGTCTGGCTCTGCGCCCCCCACACCCTGCTCAGCCTCCTGGCTCCTTCCCACACTCACTCACTCTCCCCTCCTGGACTCTGGCCCCCAAATGCCCACACGACAAGCACATATAGCAGCAGTTTGCAACCCAGATTCGGAGTCGGATCACCTCTGATATGTCTGTTTGCAAACATGGAGGCCTGGCCTCACCTTGGACCTAGGGCTCCAAGTCTCGCAAGGGGCGGAGCCCGCACTTCTGTGACCCTGCTGACCGATGGGGGATTCTGATGACCCGGCTGGGCTGCAGAGCTGAGCTGCCCTGGCTCCTCTGCCTGGATCTAGGTGATGGGTACGGCTAGGCGTTGGGAGCCTGGGCTCACGGCTGGGATGCCTGGGTTCAAACACTGGCTCCATCATCCAAGAGCTGGGAGATCTTGGACAAGTCACATCTCCTCTTGGAGCCTCTACAGAACAAGGACAGGAACGGCACCTACTGCATAGGATTGTGTGAGAGGAAAACAAATAAAACACGTGGGGCTGGGCCCAGCACAGAGCAAACTCTCAGTCAGTGCTGCTGTCTCAGTGCACGTGGTGGAACTACGTGCTCGCTCCATGCTTGGGGTACTGCTGATTCTCAAGGGAAGTGGACTCGTTTTAGACACCAGCTGCAGGTTCAGGACACCCACATGCCCTGGTCCCAGAAGTGATGACAGATGGTGTCTCTCTCATCTGAGCTGACCCTACACTGCCAAGCGGAAGTAGCACCTCTGAAAGAATGAAGAGTCAAACCTTTCCTAGAATCCTAAATGGAATTTAGGGGGCAGCCCGGAGGAAAAGGTCTCAGTGTAAAAGAAGTATTTTCTCTCTGTGTTTGCCAGTCCTCATGCAAAAGAAATGGTAGCGCAAGGGGAGAAAGTGCTCTGTTTTCCTCATCGGAAAATGCCAACAATATACAACAAACCGGGAAAGTGGTGAAATTGGGTGACAGGTGTACAATCACCTACTATATTTTTGAGACACATTCGGCACTCATTTGTTTTAAAAAAAACTGGATTAACTTTCAAGCAGATAAGCAAGACATCAATCACGCAACAGCTGCACCAGGAGCTCACGATGTGGCAGGGAGGCCAAGCCACTACCTTGAAGATGGAGGCGTCCACTTCCTGGTTGTAATCCTGTTTGCCAGCGTGTTTCCAAGGGATCCGGAACATGCTCTTCTCGTCGTTCTCCCAGATCAGCCCTGGGTACATGGTACTGTCGATCTGCTCAATCAGCCACTGCCGCAGCCGCCGGCCGCCGTTGCGGTCACACATCCTTGGAAAGAGAAAACATAGCCTGTGAAATTACATAGCCGTCTAATTACTCACAGCACCCCAGGTACTCAACAGCCAGGCACTGCTAACAGGAAAATCAGAGGATCAGGACACAGGTGCCAGCTTGGGGGAAACCCACGGATCCAGGAACTCTGGGCCACCTGCTGTGAGAAGGCAGTGCCGGCTTCCAGGGCCTCCAACCCTGAATGGAAACTGAAAGCTCGCTGGGAAATCTGCAGCCGTGCATCACAGATGTGGCCCCGACTAAGGCTCTGGCTGTGCTCTTTCCAGCTTTCACCCCCTGTTCTGTTTCAGGCAAACACAGCCGCATCTGAGAGCATCACTCATCGTTCCATTTTTAGCAGGAGGTGGGGGAAAGCACTTTCACCTTTTCAGGTGCCCTCAATGAGCAGTCCATCGCTCTGAGAGCCAATTCCATGACTTAATGCCCCACTGGACCAGCGTGCATGAGCAAACATGACATTTGTGCTCTCCGAGAAACAAGAAATCCTCAAGGCTATCCCTTCTAGATTGCCCCTTCACAGCTGGTTTGGGAATGGGACCAAGCTGGGGTCCCATTCAAGTCTCACCATCTCTCAGCTGGGTGAGCCTGGATCGTCATTTAACCTCGGAGTGTCAGCTACGCTGGCTGACACACCAGGATAAGTGCAGATACCGGGCGTTGTCACGGTGAGGACTCAGACGACACATACAGAGCACCTCACACAGTGCCCGGACCTGAGAAGATTCTCTTTAAACAACACATGTTACTAGTGTCCCAACTTTCCTCCTCAGGAACTCTTATGACAAACTGGGAGATAGAGGACAAGAGTGAGGAAAAAAACTGCAGTGACAGAACAGAGCAAAGCTAGCCTCTCCCAGAACGCACGAGAATCTGGGGGCCTCAACACCCCGGGCGCCCAAAGACACCCTTGGGAAGAACATTCTAGCCAGAGCAGACAGCTTTCCCAACAGCACAGAGAAAGAGAGCGCGACCGTGCCGTATCGACTCACAGCCCACGTTTACAAGAACAGGGTGGAAATCCCCTAGGCGGTTGGACAGACGCCCACCCCAAAAAAATCAGCATTTCAGTTCTTCCGATTAAAATGTGACCGCTTCGGGCCAACAAATTTGAAACAATCACCAGTGACAAGACATAACGTCCCTAAGAACATGGTCACATCCAGAGCCATCCTGGTCCGTAAAGCAAGAAGTGTGTGTGTGTTTTGGACACTCCAGCCACCCCACAGATGGCTATGCGGTCGGTGAAGGGGTCCAGGTCCCAGGTAGCAGGAGAGGAGGTGAGGGCCCATGAGCGCCACCTGTAACTTTTTCATCCAATTAACTCCAGCTGCCCGTTTGTGGATTCAAAAGGAGTGAAGCGTGTGAAATGGGAACTAGACTTCGATTTGGAAACTGTAGACCCCAGCGAAGGCTTTTCTCTAACTAGCCCTTGGGAAAGTCACCTGACCACCTCTCTGAGGCTCTCCTCATCGGCAAAGTGCATGGATCTCAGAAATCCCAGAATTTGAAAACAGTCCCTCGTGTTTATAAACTGGAAGGGACAGATGTGGGAGGGACACCTGGTGAGAGAGATGAAACAACACCGCCACGCACCCCAGAAAATAACTTGGCAGGGCAGAGATTCCCACAGGGCTTTCCTGGAGGAAAGATGGAGCAGCTCCCCTCACTTGAGGAAGGAGTTGTGTGGAGGAGGGCGAAAGGGGTCAGAACACAAAAGAAGGCTGGTGTCTGCGCATCTGTCGATTAAATGAAATGTCCCCACTCGTCAGCATTTTGCTCACCCCCTTAGTACAAAGTCCATACACTGGAGTCCGTGCTCCAGGAGCCTCCTGAAATAAAAAGCAAAGTTTCGTTTGTACAGGCATTTTTCTAGAAAGCAGGTCAACACCTTCTCATCAGGATTTCTAACGGATTCATGACCCCCAAACTGTTAAGGACGAATCTCGTGGTGATTTATAAGAAGAAAAAAAAAAGGTAAGTGAATGGCATTGAGAGGAAGAGTGAGTCAGAGAACATGAAAATACTCTAGAAATCATCTAATCCAGCCCCCGCTTCATTCAAAAGACAAAACTCTGAGGCCCAGAGAGACATCCCAACCCCCAAGGCCCCCAGCAGGATCTCATTTCACTCACCCTGCAGAGAAAAGCCACGGTTAAGTGACAGGATCTCAGCACATGGACAGCTCACCTGAATTGTCACCGAAACCCCCCCTCCAAGATTCTAAGTGGCGTTAAAAGCCTGAGATTCTCTTACAGTGTGATCCATAACGATTTACTGAACACTAACAAAATCCCACCAAATACAGAGCCAGGAAACGTTTATAAGCCCAGTCACATGTTTAAAACTTCCTCTTCCTTGATTTTTAGGTAATAATTCTCTTTATGGCCAAGTCCTATCTGGAGCTAATCTGCATTAGCTATAAATCGGCCGGGGATCAGGCTTCCCAGGCAGGAGGTGATAAGAGGCTGCCCTGGGCCCACCCAACCCGGATTCCAGGAAGGGCCTGAGAGGTGGTGCAGGTGCAGGACTCACCTTCCCCACGTCTCTCAGGGCGCCTGGTCATTTGCCCTGGACACCCATAAGACCCAAAGCACAAAAGCCATTTCTCCTTCTGGTCCCAATCTTGCTGAAATACCTAAACCTCTCCCAATTCTCTCGAGAGGAAACTGCATAATCTAAAAGGACTGTCATTCAAGGGCTGGCTCCTAACTTGGCTTTCAGAAAAGGTGGGTTACATCCCTCGTACGCTGGGGGGTAGTTTAAACTCTGGAAAATCCAGTCTCTAGTTTCCATTCACAAAGCACTCCGCCGCTCTGGGTAAGGAGCACACCTCACCTTAGAAAAGTCTGCCCTTTGCCCTGGGGCTCATGTTACACCAAAATGCTCTTTTAGCTGTGAGCCCGAAGGAGACTTTCTTGCCAGGAACGACCGGGCTATTACGGAAGCAAAGTACCTCCACCCGCACTCAGAAATCTTACTTGTCATCGATGAGAATTTAAAAATCCAGCCCGCCCCGCTTCACAATCTAACCCCACCAGCGCGGCTGGACAAGAGGCAGTTTCACAGTTATGACTCCAGCCCGGTTCCAAGAGCAGGATTTGAGCGGGAAAGGAGCAGGTCTTATAACAAGGGGGTCAATATTTCCCCGCATTGTACGAGCCATTCTAAAATTTTCCGTGCAAACCAGATTTTAAGAAAAACGAGATTATTTTAAAGCACCAGCCAATCTCTGGGAGCAGCCGCACCTGGATGCTTGGTTCGGATTCAGGAGAAAACGAGGAGAGAGAAAACAGACCAAGACTGCACGGCCGCTGCCTCCGCGCCAGCCGACGTCCGCGCCCCCGGCCCGAGCTCCCAGCCCACCGCCTACCTGCGCCGCCTCCCGCCGTCCGCGCCCCAGGCCCCGGGCCCACCTGCGCCGCCCGCCGCCGCCCGCGCCCCAGGCCCACCTGCGCCGCCGCCCGCCGTCTGCGCCCCCGGCCCAGGACCCCCAGCCCGCCGTCCGCGCCCCTGGTGCTCCAGCCCGCCGCCCACCTGCGCCGCCGCCAACCGTCTGCCGCCGCCCGCGTTCCCACGCCCGCCGCCGAGCTCCGGAGATGCGCCGCGGCCGCGGGCGCCCGCGCTAATTTAAGGCCGGGGGCGGGCCCGGCGCGCAGAGCGACGGCCGCGACGGCCAATAGGCGCGGAAGGGCGGGAGGGGCCGCCCAATGGGAGCGGCGCGCCTGGCCCGCCTTCTTCGAAGCGTTCGGCTTTCCGAGAAATCACTTTGCTCGGAGGCGTCGGCGGCCGAACGGTCCGCGAGTCTTCCGGGGTTCGTTCCGGGGGTCCCGGGAGTGTCCGCAGGAATTCCCGAGGGCCGCGGGGGCCGTCCGTCGGCCCAGGTCAAGGTTAGGGCGGATGGTGGGTACCAGATGGCGTAAGTCAGGCCAGTTGGGGCTGAGGCAGGGGGTCAGATGGCGGAGGTCAGGGCTGTGCGGTGGATGGTGGGTGTCAGCTGGCCGAGGTCGGGGCCGAGGTGGAGGTCTGACAGCGCAGGTCAAGGCTGGGATGGTAGGGGCCCCGAGGTCGGCGCTGCACACGGCCAGGGGTCCCCGCAGTGTGGCTCCCGCGCCACCACCATCTCTGCTAGTGTGGCCGAAGTTCCTGGAGCTGCTGTGGGCCAGCTGAAGACGTGTCTGAAACCACTGCCCTCTGAACATGGGAAATAAAAGCGGCAGTGTCTAGCTGTTAAGGCTAGAATGTCCAACTAGGGAAATTTTCATCATAAATTCTCTTCCCCAGAAAACATGGGTTGTGTTGAGAAGGGTCCCCTGTGTATCTGTGTCAGCGTCCAGCCTCTCCTGCATGTCAGCGGGCACTTACTGCAAACATGGGAGTGGAGTGGGGGAACAGAAATGAGAAACAAAGTCCTGGAAATGAAAAGAAGAAGACTTGTTTTCCCATGTTCTGTTCTGGGGTAGCCTTAGAATAGAGAAAAGCGAGATTCTTCATTGACTTTTATGCCTAGTTGGTGAATCATACACAAGCAGCAGTGTTCATTGGGCCATTTTTTTCATTAGGCTTTTCAAGGACCTATGAAAAGGTGTGGGACTGAAAAAGAAATTTTATTAGGCCCCAAATGCAAAAAAATACACTGCAAATCTGAAGTGAATAAATATTCAAAGAAAGATCCCTGAAATATAACATGTCAACGTCATAACTGTAATTTATTGATAAACATGTCATTGTATTTGAAAACCATGTGTGAGTTAGAAATCACTTGGTAAGAATTTCCTAATACCACGATTCAGGGCAGTCATGGCAATCATAAATTAAGTGAGTACCCCATTGCCAAATAATTTCCAGTGAAAACTATTTTTTTAAAGCTTAAATTCTTTAAGAGTATTTAGACAATGTGGGGGTATTTTGATATGTCTGTTATGATGGGGGATCAGCATCCTGAACTCAGAAGTTCTTACAACAGCCTGTATGTACGTTTATCCTCATCTCTTTCCACCTATGTGCCCCTTAAGCCTACCCAGATTTACTAACCTATAAACGCTGTCCACTGCACGATGATGTGTGATCAAATTTCCGCTCAACGCGCCACTTAAGTAAAAAGATAAGAGCAACAAGTATAGAGAAGTTGGTGGAAGGGTCCCAGCATATATTATTGGCAGTAGGTGTCACTATATACATGACAGGAACTGTTCACAGCACCCTGGCTTGCATTACAGCTGCTCCTGAAACCCTGTATTTTCAACGGGGTAATTCCTCGCTGCTGGGAACAACTGCTGACCTTATCTGCTTAGCTCTGCCCTTATGCAATGAGCACTTATCGAGCCACTACTGTGCGCTAGAGGCGGTGCCAAGGACAGGAAACGCAAACAACAAAGTACCCCTGGTCACTCCTTCCTCTTCAGTTACCTCCAGCATCTCCCACTCGTGGGAGAGCTCATCCTGATTTCCGCAGCAGCCGACTCACTCCCCTTCCTGCCTCCACCTCACGTCCCTGTTTATCCTACTCTTCGCTCCCCCAGCTTGAGCCTCTCCGTCGCACACTGGTTTCCCCGTGGCTGCCACGGCAGGTTCAGGTGCTCGTCCTGGCGTCTGAAAACCGTGCTCTCCCAGCCTTCTCTCTCCCCCATCGTCCAGCAGGAGCCCCTTCTGGAGACAGCAGCCCGTCACCACACTTAGAACAGCACGTTCCGGAGTCAGGCCCCTGTTCAAGTCTACGTGCCCTGACTCACTAAATGTGTGACCTTGAGCAAATGACTTAACCTTCCTAAGCCTCAGTTTCCTCATCCATGTAATGGATGCTGATAATATTATGTTAAACGGTATGAAATCGCCAGTATTCAACTGTTTTTCCATCTACAGAAAGAACAGTTCCCTACGGGTCAACCTAATCATTCCTGCCTCTTAGGATTAGTGGGGACTGAGTGAGCTCTGTGGGTTGGGGCAGGTTGGCGACTAGGGAAGGGAACTGGTGAAAAGCTTTCCTAGGAGACGGTGTTTCCATTTTCGAGTCCCCACCTCTCCCTTCACACTTTCCAAGCCCAAGCACAGCAAGGGGGGTTCAGGAGAGCTCTGCAGCGTGTCTGCTGAGAGGACAGGTGTCAGCTCTCCTGAGAAAACCAAAGTCACCGACAGCAGGGCTCCGACTCCTGCCTTGGAAATCTACAGGACAACGGAGGCGCTTGGTGGTGGTACCAAGAACCCGTGTGCCCGTGTGCCCTCCTCCACATTCAAGCACCCTGAGATCACCTTAGGCACATATACTGTACACATCCCACCCGGACAAGCCAGGACACGCTCCCCACCTTAAGGTCGGCTGACCTTAACTCCATCGGCAACCGTGTTCCCCTTTGCCCCTGTAAGGTAACATCTTCCCGGGGCCCGCAGGTTAGGCTGTGGGTGTCTTTAGGGGCCACTGTCCTGCCTGCCACACCCTTAAGATCCACCTCAAGTCATCTTTCCTACCCCCGCCTTCACTGACCCTCATTTTCAAAACACCAGACTCCAGCCACACTGAAATCTTTCCAACATAATCTGGGACTTAATGTATGCCCTTGGGAACTATTTCACTGAACGCTTCTTTAGAGGAAGGGTAAAATCCTATTCTGGTTCAGTACCCCTACTTAGCACAGCACTGAATTAGGGGTGCCTTACATAACAAGGGTACTTCATTGCAAGATCTCAGGCGGAGCAACAGAAGAGGGGCTGGAAGGACAGCTGTTCATCTCTGTGCTCCAATATATGAGTTGGGGGTCTGAGGTGGGGGTCTCCAAGAACACGTCCAAGTTCAGTGGGTCGCTAGGAGGACTCGGGGACTCAGCACAGAGCTGTCATCACAGCTGATCTATTACAGTGAGAGGATGCAGAGCACGATCAGCTCAGAGGCTGGGTAGGGGTTGGGGGGGTGAAGTCCGGGGGAACCAGCTCCAGCATCCTCTCTAGTGGGGTCGCACGGGACACGCTAAATTCCCCCAGCCGCGAGCTGTGACAGCACGTGTGCAGCGTCGTCCATCAGGGACGTGTTAGAGGTTCAGCGCCCAGGGTCTATACTGGGGGGCCGTTCACACGAGCACCCTCTGCCTGACGCGCACCCAAACCCCAGGCTCGCAGGAGGACAGCAGGAGTCCGGCACCACCACCCCTGTCTGTACACACAACTTAGGCACAGGGAGCCGCTCATCAGTCCTGGGAGGGGGGGACCCTCCCCAAATCCACCTTCCCAGACACTGGCTGAGGGCCAACCCTGGAAGGCGGCCCTTCTGGGGACCCCAGTCTCGAGCCTGCTGTGTTAACTCCTCTGCACATGTTCCTAATTCTGAGGGGGCTTTTGACATGCAAAACCTGCTACACTCGTTGCAAAGGAGACCGTGGCTGGAGTCACCTACCATCAGGTGCATTTACCTGCCATTAACTAGGGTGGGCTGAGTTTTCTTGCGCTTCGCTAGGCTGGGGGCTCATAATTGAGGACAAAGGAGCCGCTGCAGGCCAGCTTTGGGAGGACGGTGGGAGTAAATCCGGATCAGGTGGGGGGCCGAGTCTTCCAGGGAGGGGTCTCTCTCCCCCTGGGAACGCCTTGTCCTCCCAGCCCCAGCATGCAGGCTCACTTCGTCAGATACCAAACATGCAGGAGTGGAAGCTCTTTTTCCTCTTTTGGGCTTTAACGTTCCCAATTTCATCTGCTCTCCGGATTGGCCACCCGTGCTCCGCAGTGCCTGCTGGCTCCCGCCTCTGTCAGCCACGTGGATCTCAAGAGGCCTCTGGTTTTCCCCTCTCCCCCAGTCTGACCCAGTGTCCTCCAAGTACAACTCGTAGGAAACGCAAATTGTGGAAATTCCTGCAGATTGCATACTTCCACAGAAGGCTAATAAAGGACGACCCTAATGGAATCGAGCCCCTTCGACATGTCGTGTTGACTCTAAATTGAAGTTTCCGCTTAAGACGGCGCCGGCGCGGCGAGACGAGACTACTGAGGCGGTCATTAACTGCAAGACGTGGCACTGACGCTGCAGCTGTGACCAGGCACAACTCAGAGAACCAGAGAGAGAGGCCCAAGAAACAGGGAGTAATGAGAGGTCTATCTGTCAGCAGATCACCGATCTGCACAGGTAAGAGAGGCTTTGAAGAATATCACTGCAATGGGGTCAGGGCAGCCGGTAAGTCAGAAATTCAGAGCAGATGAAACAGGACATCTGCAAAGAAATAAGCTCACAGTCAAGAATGTAACAGGGTTGGGGATGGCAGTGAGGTAGGCAACTGTTTCTTAAACAGGACAGAGAAATTACTAACCAGAAAAGAAAAGCTAGACAGACTGGACTTCATTAAATTAAGAGCTTGTGTTCATTAAAAGACAGCATGCAGAGTGCAGAGGCAAGCGAAAACCGGGAGGAGATGATGCCAACACACGTTTCCAAGGAAAAAACTTACACCCAGACATAAAAAGAAATCCTATGACTCAATAAGAAAAAAGATTCCATCCTAAATTCTCAGGCAGAGGTAGTTTACCGCATGGATCTTTGCAGATATTTTAAGTTAGCGCAATAGGAACTGTGGCTACTACAGGAATGCACTTTGCTCATATTCGAGTCGTGGCGATGTTTAATTATCCGCTTGGCTGTTATGGGAAAATTCTCAGCTGTAACTGGGGGTTGTTGCTGTAATAGTGTATTGCCCGTACACTTCTGTCTCCAGCGGGTTTTTATGTGCCAAGTTTTCATAGCCTTGAGCCTGGGCAAGTGCTTTAGGCTTTTTAAAAGAAACGTGATCGAACTGCACAAAGCTGACCAGTTTTTTGTGTTTTTAATTTATTTTATTTATTTTTGGCTGCGTTGGGTCTTCGTTGCTGTGCGCGGGCTTCCTCTAGTTGTGGTGAGCGGGTGCTGCTCTTCGTTGCGGTGCACGGGCTTCTCACTGAGGTGGCTTCTCTTGTTGCGGAGCACGGGCTCTAGGCGCGCAGGCTTCAGTAGTTGTGGTACGTGGGCTCAGTAGTTGTGGCTCGCAGGCTCTAGAGCTCAGGCTCAGTAGTTGTGGCACACGGGCTTAGTTGCTCCGCGGCATGTGGGATCCTCCCGGACCAGGACTCGAACCCGTGTCCCCAGCATTGGCAGGTGGATTCTTAAGCACTGCACCACCAGGGAAGCCCCTAGAGCCGATCAGTTTTGAGAGATCATTAATGTCCTTGAAGTCATTTTTGTGGGTGCAAAACAAATGGTAAATTTGAATTGGTCCCTCTTATAAGAGTTTGCAATCAAGTCTGCTGAACTTACGAAGTTATGCCCTTGCCCTGATTTTATATACTCGTGTCTATCAATAAATATTGTGATACTTGAATTAAAAAAGAAAATAGGAAGACTGAACAGCCACTGCACTAACCAAATAGCCAAGAAGCACATGAAAAGATGATGAAGGACTTCCCTGATGGCGCAGTGGTTAAGAATCCACCTGCCAATGCAGGGGACACAGGTTCAATCCCTGGTCCGCGGAGATCCCACATGCCGCAGAGCAACTAAGCCCTTGCACCACATCTACTGAGCCTGTGCTCTAGAACTCGTGAGCCACAACTACTGAGCCCACGTGCCACAACTACTGAAGCCCACGCGCCTAGAGCCTGTGCTCCACGGCAAGAGAAGCCACTGCAATGAGAAGCCCGCGCCCCGCAACGAAGAGTAGCCCCCGCTTGACACAACTAGAGAAAGCCCGCACGCAGCAACAAAGACCCAATGCAGCCATCAATAAATAAAAGTTTTTTAAAAAAAGAAAAGAAAAGAAGGAGGCAGCAGGAATCCATGCGCTTACACCAAAACACAGAGGCGGGCACATCGAGGATGAGGAGAAAATTCTTCCTTGGTCCTTGACCCAAGACTAACTTTTTAACCTCACTGTTTAGAAAACGTACGCATGCAGGGTATGCTGAGTAATCAGGAGGGATGGAGAAGAGGAACCGTATGTCCTCTCTGAGGAAGCCTGGGGCCACTGAGTGGGGAAGATGGGGCAGGTGCACAAATCACGATAATTCAAAGCAAAATATACTTGTGGTTAGAAGGCTCTGCGTGGGGCCAGCGAGGCGGGAATCCAGAGGGACAGAGAAGGACACACAGACGCAGTGCGCTTGGAGAGCACTGTAACCGAGCAGGACCCTCGGAGGCCGTCCCAGAATAGACCCCACCATGTCCTCCACCTGCCTTTGGTCTGTAGAAAACTTCAGTCAAAGGATACATTTAATCAGAGAAGTGAGAAAACGTAGAAAGAAAGGAAAACAGTCAAGCAAGAGAAAATAACAATACTTTAGCCATTAAACAAAGTCAAGGACCTTTAGCTCCTCCTCAAGAACTAGAGATGATACTCTGTGCCATGTCCTGGGAGCTGTTTGGCAGGTACTGAAACCTCCACCAAGTGGAAGAAGTTAACTGTGTGCCGCCCACGAGCACGTGGACCCCAGACCGGTTGCAACCAGCAGGTTGAGGAGTCTGACTCCCGATGACCTCACCACCAGCCAATCAGAAGAAGGTCCACGAGCTGACCACTCCCTCCTCCTTGACTCCTCACTACCCCCTCCAGGGCGGGACACAGTCTTGAGAGCGCTGGCCCGCTGCGGGCCCCCCTTTGCCTGGCAAATTTCTACTTCACCCAAACTCTGTCTCGTAGATTTGCTCCAGCACCGGTGCACAGAGGCCGAATTTCGGCAACATTGTCCACGAAGCTCCTCCCTAGGCTGCTTGCTGGAGCTTCCAGACCATCAGGCAGGGCGGGCGGCTGGCCAGCAGCATTCCACCCCGCCAAACAAACACAGAAACTAAGATGCAGCGAGGCAACGGGAGCCGAGGAGGAGGAAACGCAGGTTCTCCGGTGTGAAGGAAGCGGGGGCTTACCCCCTGCATGGAACTCACCACCACCAACCCTCCACTCCCAACCCGCCGGAACATGCAAGAAAGGCTTCGTGGGGGAAGCAGCATTTGCAATGGGTCTTAACGGTTGAGAAAGGCTTTTCACAGGTGGAGGAAGAAAAGACCAAAGCAGGAGAAAGACTCGTGCCAGGGACCCGTGGGCCATGTGGGCGGGCGGGGCGTGGAAAGCCTCATGTCCTTCTTGGAACCGAAGGTGCCTCCTGCGTAGAAGAGCAGTGTCACCACGAACACACTGAGCATGCCAGGGGACAGGCGTATCCCCACGGGCGGTGTCCACCTTAGAGCTAGGAGAGTAAGGGACGAGCTGGGGGGAGGGGGCGTGCTGGGCGGGCTCCTGAGCGGGGCTGGGACACAGACGAGGCGTCCCTTGGGAAGGTCCCCAGGCTCGATCACAGGGAGCCTCTGCGACACCTTCGTGGCGGGCTGTCGACAGTACAGAAGGACACACAGTGTCACTGAGAAAAGGTTTCATGGGCAGTGGGTCTCCCTGGCCATGGCCCTGGGGATCTCCAGGGTGGCAGCTCCCCTTCCTGGTCGCCCTTCCTCCCGCCATGGCAGGTCTCCCAAACACAACAGACTCTGTGCAGCAAACAATAATCTTTCATATCCTCAATTTTTTTAAATGTGATTTTAATTCTGTGCCCCTTAATAAACACTACACAAATTCCACAGCAGAAAAAATTTAAAACGCTTTGCCTCTGCAGTAGCCAAGCATCCCAAATGCCACCTGGGTCAACCCTGTGAAAGTGCTGAAATCCACTGCAGGGCACACTTGAAAACGGTGCATGTTTACGGCGTGTGCATTCTAACTCAATAAAAAGAAATGGGCTTCCCTGGTGGCCCAGTGGTCGCGAGTCTGCCTGCCAATGCAGGGGACACGGGTTCGAGCCCTGGTCTGGGGAGATCCCACATGCCGCGGAGCAACTGGGCCCATGAGCCACAACTACTGAGCCTGCGCATCTGGAGCCTGTGCTCCGCAACAGGAGAGGCCGCGACGGTGAGAGGCCCGGGCACCGCGATGAAGAGGGGCCCCTGCTCGCCGCAACCAGAGAAAGCCCTCGCACAGAAACGAAGACCCAACGCAGCCAAATAAATAAATAAATAAATAAAACAAATTTATTAAAAAAAAAGATTGAAGAAAAACCAACATAAAGTAGTGGGCCTGGGAATGGAAGCGTTTCAAACTCAGTATGGTCGATTTCTAGCTACTGTGCTATTTCAGAAAAATTATAATGTTCAAACTAAAATCACCAAAATTTTACTTTGCCTAAGCTGTTGAATGACATGGTTTTCACCCAAGGTTTTCCACTTCTCTCTTCTGGTTTTGACTGGAGGAAATTTAAAAATTATGTCATCCCTAGGCATTGAAGTTGCCTGTCTGCCCACCACGTAGATATCATCAGGAGAGGATGACGAAGAAAAAAAGAGAAGAGAAAACGCGAGGGACCTCGGGACAGAGAGGGTGGGCAGACAGCCTCGAGGAGGTGACATTTAAGTTGGGACCCGAGAGCAGAGAAGTCGGGCGTCCCGGAGGCTGAAGTCAGGTGGGTGAAAGGTATTTGGAAACTACAAGACTTCCGGCCAGCTCCGACCCAGCAGAGGCTTCCAGTGTCTCGGGAGAAGTGGCAGGGAGTGTGGGTGTTGAACTTGAGACTGAGCTACATGAAATAGACGAGCCTGGAGCTGAGATGCGCTGTCCCAAGCACTGCGGGAGTTTCCTCCTGCCAAAAAAGCATTTAGTACGTTTCACGCTGTAGGATGTATGTGGGAGAGATTTTTGACTCATGTCCACTCAGTGCTTTCCCGATTAGATAATGTTTGAGAGTAAAAAAAAAAAAAAAAGGTCAGTCCTCACCATAACTTAATCCTGTTCAGAAGCACTTTTGGGGGCGGGGGTGGGGGGAGGCGTTATTTTCAATTTGCAAGCCAAGAATACAAGCAAGTTACAGCGGCAAAACCCATGAAAAAGTGAGATTTGGACAGGAAAGCTCAGTAATCCTCTAGGAAGGTCACGAGGGTTCTTACCCTTTCAGTGTGCTGCGGGCTCCCTAGTGAGTTGAATGGTGATCCCGCCAAAGAGATATGGCCCCGGGCTAAGCCCCAGGACCTGGGAACCTGATCTTATTTGGAAAAGGGGTCTTTGTAGATGTAATTAAACTAAGGATCTCAAGGTGAGACAACCCTGGATTTAGAGTGTCCTTCTAAGAAGAGAGGACTCACCACTGCAGAGGGAAGCAGAGATGGCAGTGACAACAGCCCCAAGCCAAGGACCACCCAGGGGTGAGGCAGCCACCAGAAAGAAAGCACAGAATCAATTCCCCTCCAGAGCCTGCGACACCCTGACTTCAGACTTGCGGCCTCCAGAGCTGTGAGCGAATACATTTCTGTTGTTTTAAGCCCCCCACTTTTTGGTGATTCATTAAGCGTCCACAGGAAACTGATACAGATTCCCTAGCGATCAAGAACGTTTCTGAGATGCGTATATAATGAAATGCACAGGATTGGAAAAAAAAAAAAAAAAACAGTTGTACTGACGTATGCGTCTCTCTCTCTGGTAACTGAAGACACCCCAGGAACCCGGATAACTAGACAAGTTCCATGTATCAGAATTCCTTAAGAAGAGCCACTGGCCCGGCAAGGGGCCACGTTGCATTCCGCCATGGAAACAGTGGGGTCCTGAGGCTTCCTCCCCAGGACACTCAGACTAAAATGTAATTCCAAACTTCAGTGCCAAGTGACTAAGGTGGAATGTGAAACCCTAATAGGGATAAAGAAATACAAAACATTTCTGTTAAACATCTTCTATTTAACTTCCTGGTAAAAGACACTAGAGCACTGCGCCACCTTTATTTCAGGGAATGGGTACAAAGCTGGCTCTTCAAGGGGCCCAGGTGGCCTCCAACCCAGGATCCGCTCAAGTCCTAACTGTGCCTACAGTGAATCTATACAGCCTGCTGTGGGTCCGCACTCCTCGCCACGAAATGGGATCCAATCCTCATAACCGGGGGTGGGGGTAGGGGGAAGCACTGTGATGACCAGCCTCTCAACAAATACTGTTTTGCTTCCAAAATATTCAAGATAATATTCAAGTGACCCTAAAATCACCACTGCATTCAGAAACCCAAAAGGACTAAAAGTGTTACCATCAAATCACAGTGTCCCCTGGTCTGCATACTTAGCAGGAGGACTGGTCGCCCGTTGACCTTGGTCAAACACTTGGGAAGATCGTTAGTTCGGAGAAAAAGAGAGAATGTCCAGAAACAATCACCAGAGTCAGCACAAAATCAAACTCCAGAAGCCTCATCCCCTTCAGCACTTTCCCCTCCTCACCTCCAGAGAGCCACAGCCTCAAGGCACCCCATAACCCTTCCTGTGACATCCAGACCAGGTGGGCAAGAGAGCCTGCCACATACTGAGTGAGGCTCACTTGCAGTAATGGGGTGGACAGAACCCAAGAATGGCCCCCAATGTTTCCCACCCTAATCCCTGGAGCTATGAAGGTGATGAGATCTCACACCCTGATTATGTTATGTTACATGGCAGAAGGAATTTTACAGGTGTAATTAAGGAAATCGGTTGACCCTGAGTGAATCGAAAGGGAGATTATCTGGGTGAGTCTAATCTAATCACACGAGCCCTTAAAAAGCAGAGCGTTTTCTCCAGCTGGTAGCAGAAGGGGAAGTCAAAGGGTCAAAGCATGAGGGGGCCACACGGAAAGCATAAGAAGGGATGTGGGTGGTATCTGGGAGCAAAGACTGGTCCCGGCTGACATCCAGCAAGGAAACGGGGGCCCTCAGTCCTACAGCCGCAAGGACCCAAAGTCAGCCAACAGCCTGCGCGAGCTTAGAAGCACAGCTTTCCCTAGTTGAGCCTCCAGATGAGAACGCAGCCTCGCTGACACCCTGACTGCAGCCCGTGACACCCTGAGCAGAGAACCCAGTTGGGTCCATGTGGACTTCTGACCTACAGAACCAAGATGACAAATGGGTGTTGTTGAAAGTCACTAAGTTTCTGGCAACTTGTTATCCAGCAGTAGGAGACTGACACAAGTAACATTCCATCAAGCGTGCTAGCTGCTTGGCCAGCTGGAACTGGTCAATTCACACGGCAAGGGAGCAGCAAAGAGTCCACACAGCACCAGCTACCGCCAGGCCCTGTCCACTCCCATTTTGCCCAATAGGGCAGCCACTAGCTACATATGGACACTGAGCGTTTGAAATGTGGCTGGTATGAACTGAGATGTAAAACACACTAGGGCTTCCCTGGTGGCGCAGTGGTTGAGAGTCCGCCTGCCGATGCAGGGGACACGGGTTCGTGCCCCGGTCTGGGAAGATCCCACATGCCGCGGAGCGGCTGGGCCCATGAGCCATGGCCGCTGAGCCTGCGCGTCCGGAGCCTGTGCTCCGCAACGGGAGAGGCCACAGCGGTGAGAGGCCCGCCTACCGCAAAAAAAATAAATAAATAAAAAATGAAACACACTAGATTTTGGAGATTCAGTACATGAAAAAAAGAATGTAAACTATTTCTTTAATACTTTTTATATTGATTGCATGTTGAATTGATAATATTAGGAATCTATTGGGATAAATGAACTATATTATTAACATTGATTTCACCTGTTTCTTTTTAGTTTTGGGGTTTTTTTTTTTCTTTTTAGTTTTTAAATGTGACTTCGAGAAAATTTTAAATTAGGCCTAGGAATCACATTGTATTTCCACTGGACGGTGCTGATCTAGGTATTATCTCCTGTAATCCTCCCAGCTCCCCTGTGAGGTGAGTGCTACGCTGTGATTCAGAGGAAAAAACTGAGACTTTGCAGAATAAATTGTTCAATGTCAGAGGGTGAGGGAGTGAACCAGGGATGAGAACCGGGGTTATCAGAGCCCAAAGCCCATTCTCCCACAGCTTGGTGGGCTACTCTCTCAAACGACAACAAAAGTCTGCATTTTCAGCAGAGGCCACTAATGTCTTAAACCAAACAAGTGGCTACAGATGTGGACAAAACCATAAGCCGATCTATTTAGGGAAGTACTTTGGGGTGGAGGGAGAGCTTTCACCGCCATTCAGATTCTACTCTAGGAACGGACTCTGATAAGCCCAGGGAACTGGATCTTTGAAATGAGTAATGAAGCAGTCATTAGGGAAATTTAGGGGTTCTTGGTCTCCTTCTCCATGATATCCAAGGACATGTTATAAGAAAAAAAAAAGGTTAGGGAATTCCCTGGTAGCCCAGTGGTTAGGACTCTGCACTTTCACTGCCAAGGTTGTGGGTTCGACCCCTGGTCAGAGAACTAAGATCCCACAAGCCACATGGTGTAACCAAAAAAATTTTTTTTAATTAAAAAAAAAAGAAAGAAAAGAAATGTTGTTAAATGTCCATCGACAGATGAATGGATAAAGAAGATGTGGTACATATATACAATGGAATACTACTCAGCCATAAAAAAGAACAAAATAATGCCATTTGCAGCAACGTGGATGCAACTAGAGCTTATCATACTAAGTGAAGTAAGACAGAAAGAGAAAGACAAATATCATATGATACCACTTATATTTGGAATCTACAATATGACACAAATGAATCTATCTATGAAACAGGCTCACCAACATAGAGAAGAGAGTTGTGGTTGCCAAGGGGGAGGGGTGGGGGAGGGATGGAGTAGCAGTTTGGGATTAGTAGATGCAAACTATTATATATAGAATGGATAAACAACAAGGTCCTTCTTTAGAGCACAGGAAACGATATTCAATATCTTATGATAAACCATAATGGAAGAATATGAAAGAGAATATATATATATAACTGAATCACTTTGCTGTACAGCAGAGATTAACACAACACTGTAAATCAGCTACACTTCAATTTAAAAAAAAGAACAAAAAGGTTATGATCCATACAACATGATCCATTTTTATAAATGCCTTTTATAAGCCTTAGCATTTGAACTACAAATAAAGAAGTTAAATGTACCAGTTATCTTTTTCTTTTTAATTTATTTATTTTTGGCTGCGTTGGGTCTTCGTTGCTGCACGTGGGCTTTCTCTAGTTGTGGTGAGCGGGGGCTACTCTTCGCTGCGGTGCACAGGCTCCTCATTGCGGTGGCTTCTCTTGTTGCGGAGCACAGGTTCTAGGTGCCCGGGCTTCAGGAGTTGTGGCTCGCGGGTTCTGGAGCTCAGGCTCAGCAGTTGTGGTACATGGGCTTAGTTGCTCCGCGGCATGTGGGATCTTCCCAGACCAGGGCTCGAACCCATGTCCCCTGCACTGGTAGGCAGATTCTTAACCACTGTGCCAACCAGGGAAGCCCATGCCAGTTATCTTGATGTAAGTTCTACCCAATATCCTTCCAATCGCCCGAAACAAAATTGCAGAGAAGCCTGCCCGTCAGGGGCATATGCTGCCTCTTCGTCCCATTATGGATACAGTCTAGGAACAGAAAGGGAAGTGGTGGGGTTTCCCTGGTGGCGCAGTGGTTGAGAGTCCGCCTGCCGATGCAGGGGACATGAGTTCGTGCCCCGGTCCAGGAAGATCCCACATGCCACGGAGCGGCTGGGCCTGTGAGCCATGGCCGCTGAGCCTGTGCGTCCGGAGCCTGTGCTCTGCAACGGGAGAGGCCACAACAGTGAGAGGCCCGTGTACCGCAAAAAACACACACACACACACACACACAAAAAAAAAAAAAAAAGGGAAGTGGTGGCCTGTGTCCCAGCAACATAATATAGAAAACCAGCAGGATGCAGTCCTTCCATCTCCCTAAAGGCCAGTCCCTCGAGGGATCGGGGGCCAGGGGTCACCCTTGACACCAGGAGAAACTGAGGGTTACTTCAGGAAGTGGTGATTTAAGGATGTGGCCCAGTCCCTCATAATCACCCACTGTTCATCCGTTTCCACTCTATCTACTGATCCCAAGACACTTGTCGTGTTTCACACTTCTAGTGTCCCATTTCAATTTATATTCAATTTGCACTCCTTCCTAGCAAATGTTGATCCATTTACAATTCAATGTTTATCGTGTCAAGGATGCTGAGTTCCAAATTCCTCCCTTGGAAAGGCTGTTATTGTAATTGCCATGCCTACCATCAAGGAGGCAAAGATCTGCCAAACACACCACCTCCCAGAAGGCCTCCTGGGATTGTTCCTGGGGTGGAGGTCAGGGGAGGCGGGATGGTGTTGGTAGGGGGATCTCCAGGATCATGTTTTGAAATCCATTCTAGACTTGTTTTTGCTATTGACATGTGACACTCACTGTTACTTCTCAAAAAATCTTGCTCCAAAGATGCTGACCTCGCTAACATGGACTGTGGCCCCAGCAAGGAACTAGGGTCCTTCCTGCTCATCCCGGGATAGGCGGAACGTGACCTGGGGGGAATGTGCTTCCTTCTGAGTCACAAGACCAAACTGGGGTGACTGTGGGTCGGGAAAGACAAACACCCCACTCAAGTCCCAAGGGTTTGACGAGCAGATTATCATTTTTCTTACACTGGAGATGAACTGAAATCCTTTGTTTTAAAAGTTATTTCTCTGCCTTTGAGCCTCTGTGTATTTTAATTTTTGTCAAGGGTTTTTACCTGCCAGCATCTCGTATGGCTAACTTTGGGTGCGTTAGCCTGAGTCCATCCTCTGCTTAAGATTACAAGCAGGGCGCTTGAATTCCCTAGACCCACTCCTCCCCCCACCTCCCCCGTGTGCTGCCTTTTAAAAATTGATTATCTGATGTGTACACACACGTTCATAGCAGCACAATTCATAATAACCAAAAGGCAGAAACAAGCCAAATTGTTCATCGACGGACAAAGGGATAAACAAATGTGGTCTGCACATATAACTAAATATTTTTCAGCCTTAAAAAGGAAGGAAATTCTGACACACTACATCGTGGATGGACCATAAGTACATTACGCTAAATGAAAGAAACCAGACACAGAAGGACACACACGGTCTGATTTCACTTATATGAGGCATAAACGATAGGCAAATTCGTAGGGACAGAAAACAAAATAGTGCTTTCCAGGGGCTGGGGGAGGTGGAAGGGTGAGTCAGGGTTTAATGGGGGCAGAGTTTCAGCTGGAGAAGATGGAAAAGTTCTGGAGACGGATGGTGGGTGATGGTTGCACAACAGCGTGAATGTACTCGATGCCACTGAACTGTGCACTTGAAAGTAGTTAAAATGGCACGTTTTATGTTATGTATATCTTACCACAGTAAAAAAATTTTAACACTTTCGGCAACAGGAAAAGATGAATGAGATGCACTCTTTGAATGATAAATATTAACCTTATGACAATGAAAACTTTCCAATTCTGAAATGTTGAATCAGCCGCTAACCAAGGAATGTAGGATGGGGGAAAAAATCAAATTGCTATTTCCTTGAACATGTGTAGAAAAAAATTGGATGTTAATATATATATTTTGAATGTAAAAATATATTTTAAAATATGTGTAAAACATTTTTGAGGAGTTGAGAGAAAATATAAAGATCACTTTCCATGTAAGGCTGTAAACTGCTTGTTGACACTTTACTGACTCCTTTGTTTCCCTGATGTTCACTATTGATTTAATTTAGGGCAGCTCCCCACTCAAACTGGTTTTACGCTTTATAAAGATAAAAGATACTAGTAGGAAATTTCCACGCTCTAGAAAAGCATAAGGAAAAAAAATTTAAATTCCCTGAAACTAAATCACTCAGTATAAATACCATCAACATTTGGATAACACCTTTCCAAACCCCTTGCTATTCTAATGGTTGGAGGTAGGTAGATTAGCTGGACAGATTAGATTAGCTGGATAGATAAATGATTGATGGATGGATAGATAGATAGATTAGAAGGATAGATAAATGACTGATGGATGGCTAGATAGATAGATTAGAAGGATAGATAAATGACTGATGGATGGCTAGATAGATTAGAAGGATAAATGACTGATGCATGGATAGACAGATTAGAAGGATAGATAAATGACTGATGGATGGATGGATAGATTAGAAGGATAGATAAATGACTGATGGATAGATAGGTAGATAATGAATGGACAGATGATGGAGAGATAGCTAGATTAAATTTACACAAATACAATCATTATAGTTTCCCTTTTTTTACTCAGCAAAACATTGTATAGATCATTCCATGTTAAGGGATATATATATCTTCAGAATATATGATGATAAAAGAATTCATCCAGAAGACGTAACAATCCTAAATGTGGATGCACCTAAACACAGAGACTCAAAATACGTGAATAAATAACAATAGAAATGAAAGGAGAGAAGGCCAAGTTCTAAAATTATACTTTGGGGAGTTCCCTGGTGGTTCAGTGGTTAGGACTTGGGGCTGTCACTGCCGGGGCCAGGGTTCGATCCCTGGTCAGGAAACTAAGGTCCCGCAAGCCATGGAGCATGGCAAAAAATAAAAATAAAAATTATACATAATGACATAAACATTCTCTCAGAAACTGATCAAATAAGTAGACAGAAAATCACCAAGAATACAGAAGACCTGAACAACACAGCAACCAACTTGACCCAATTAACACTTACAGAACAGCCAGCCAACAACAGGACAGTCTTCAAGACGGACCGTATCCTCAGCCACATAACAAACCTTAGCAAATTTAAAATAATTGAAATCATACAAAGTAGGTTCTCTGACCACAGCAGAATTAAACTACAAATTCATGACAAAAAAGATACTTAGAACCCACCCCCCACAAAAAAAATATTTGGGAATTAAACACATGTCTAAATAATTCCTGGGTCAAAAAGTAAGTCACAAGGGAAATTATAAAATATTTTGAATGGAATGAAAATGAAAATACAAAATATCAAAATTTGTGGGGTGCCGGTAAAGCACTGCTTAGAGGGAAGTTTAGAGACAGCAGATGCTTCGGTTAGAAAAGAAGATAGTTTTCAAATAAGTAATCTATGACTTTACCTTAAGGAATTAGGAAAACAAAAAAAAAGGGCAAATTAAACCCAAAGCAAGCAAAATGAAAGAAAAAATAAAGACAGGAACGAGTGTGAATTAAATTAAAAACAGAAAAACAGTAGGTAGAATCAATAAAACCAAAAGCTCTTTCTTTGAAAAGATCAAGAAAATTGATAAACCTCTAGCCAGACTGACCAAGAAAAAAAAAAAGACAAAAACTACCAAAATAAGGACTATCATACACATCTCAGAGATAATAAACAAAGAACAAAGTAATATTATAAACAACTCTATGAGAAATTGGACAACTTGGGTGGAATTGACCAAGGACAGACTACCGAAACTCACAAAACAGATCATCTAAATAGTCCTACATCTAAAGAAATTGAGTTTGCATTTTTAAAAAACCTTCCAAGAAAGAAACTCCAAGCCCTTTACCAAACATTTAATAAAGGAATAATACAAATTCTACACAGCGTCTTCCAGAAAATAAAAGATAAGAGAACAATTCCCAAGTCATTCCATGCAGCCAGCATTACCCAGATACCAAAACCAGAGAAATACTACACAAGACAGGAAAATGACAGACCAATATCCCTCGTGAATATAGGTACCAACGTCCTCATTAAAATATTAACAAATCACAGCCATTCATAAGAAAACAAAATCAACACCAAGTAGGATTTAGCCTGGAATTCTAGGCTGGATCAACATGAGAAAATCAACCAGTGTAATCTACTGTATTAGGAGATTAAAGAATAAAAACCACACATCATTATCTGGATAGATACAGAAAATGTATTTGACTAAACCTAATATCTATTCATGACATTAAAAAAAAAAAACCTCTCAGCAAATTAAGAATATAAGGGAACTTTTCTAACCTGATAAAGGACATCTACAAAAAACCTACAGCTAACATTATCCTCATCGTTGAAAAACTGAATGCTTTCCCCCTACATTCAGGAATAAGGCAAGCATGTCCACCCTCACCCTACAGGGTTGAAAACATGTCTTCCCAAAAATCTATACAAAAAACTTCAAAACTTACAGCTTTAGCTTTGCTCAAAATTGCTAAAAATCAGAAACAATCTAGACGTCCTTCAGTGGATGACCAGATAAAGAAACTGTGGTATGTTTCCCTACGATGGTACAGTATATGCTGCATTTCCATAAGCCAGAATACTACTCAGCAAAACAAAATAATAAGGAACAAACTATCAACTACATACAACATGGATGAATCTGAAATACACTAAATGAAAGCAGCCAGACATAAGAAAGTACAGTCTGTATGACTCCATTTATACGACATTCTTGAAATGGCAAAACTAGAGGGGAGAGGAGAGGTCCGTGACTGCCTTGGATTATGGATGGGGGCGGGGGGTTCCGTCTACAAAGGGGCAGCTCGGGGTACTGGGTGGGGTGGGAAGTGGCACAGCTCCATTTCCTGGTGTGCTGGTGGCTGCAGAACCCCACACAGTTGTCAAAACATAAAGACCGTACCTCAAAAAAAGTGAAACTTACTATACGAAAATTTTAAAATAAATTTTGTAGAAGCTAGAAACACACACCCCCATTTCCTAGCCATGCTCCGATGTACGGTCTTATAGATAAACTTTAGATTAATTGTGGGGCTATTTTTAAAGCTCACGAATAATTTGCTTGGAACTGCACTTGAATTATAGATAATTCGTGAAGAACTGACATACTTTCAATAGTAGGTCTTTCTATCCAAGAACATCCGTGTCATCTTTTATGCCCTTTAACAGAGTCTTGAGTTTTTTCACTTTGGCTCCTACACGTTTTTATGAAAAATTTCCTAGGTTTTTAATGCATTTTGTTGTTACTGAAAATGAAATCTTTCTTCCATTACGATTTCTAAGTGATCATTATTGGTTTAAAGGGAAAATACAGATTTCTGAGTAGCTGTTTTATAACTGGCCACCTCACTCATCTCCCTGTTCATATTAATATCAATTATTAATTAATATGATGACACATATGCTTACATCACCCACCAATAGTGACTGCTTTTTTCCACCCTGTATATGTCTGACTTCCCTTTTTTCAAATTGCGATGACTAACGCTTCGAAAACAATGTGAAGTAATTCCACTTTTATTTTCTAAGTTCCACCCGCAAGTAGGAGACCAAGCAGCTGTCCAGCCTTTTGCTCTCGGGCATCATTTTTCTAAACTCAAAAACAAAAGCGCGGAGCCTGTATACACATCGCTCTGTATTTCTCACAACTTCCCATTCATTAAAAATTAATGACTCGGCAATACTGAAAATTTTAAAGGAAGAAAGCAAATCGTTGCTCCCCACGCCACGACCCCAGCCAGCCGCCTCCGGTTTGCTCTCCGCGCTCATCCTGTGTAGTTAGCACTTAGTTGTTATCGGAACATAGGAAATGTCAGTTCAGAGGTTGAAAGCACTTCCTGGATCCTGCACGCAGACCCTAGATCCAGACAGGCATCCGCGCACGTTCCCACCTCCCCGTCAGAAACGGCGATAAAACAGTGGAAAACAGAAAGCATCGGAGTGACAGCTTCTCTAAGGATCACTGCGAAAAGACAGGAGGGAAACAAACCGGGCGTGGTGCCTGTCCCATACTCCCCGCAACCCCAGAAGGGGACAGAGCTGGCAAGGAAGCAGACAGCCAGAACGGCCGCATCGTCAGGCTGGGCTGGCTGATCCAGCAGCTAGAAAGCCCAGGAGAGCTGTCCCTGTCACTGACTGACTGGGTAACCGTGGACAAATCAACTCCCCTTAGTAAAGAGAGCAAACTGAATTTCTAAGGACACTTCCAGCCCTAAGTTCACATATCTGTTTCTTTGGGGAAACTGGGCACCTGGGATGAGGGTTGAGCCATCAGAGCAAGACGACTGAGAAGCAATTCCAGGTTTTTTCCAGATCATGAAATCAACCGCTCCTTGTGTTGGAAAGGACCGGAGGGCTGACCTAACATAACCTCCTCCCCTTCAGGAATCCCCTCTCGAACACCCTTGACATCCCAAGACTGCCTGATTCTGACCCTGTGTCCTTTCCATGGGTCTAAATGGCAGTTCTCAGACGCTGGTACAGGGACAACACCAGTCTGAGACGGTCTTCGCCCTTTGGAGCCAAAATTTCTTTTATGAATAATGACACTGCCATATGGGAGCTGGTTTTTAAAATCACCTGATAACAAAATCAAAGCATCAATTCCCCCAATACACACAGGGTTCTTTTCCTGCTAGTGTTTAAAACACCAAAGAGTAAGAAGCCCTAGAGAACATCATATGGGATCAAACATATCATACATGAAAGTAGAACACGCTGTGAGAGTATCACTGTTTCTGTGCATGTGATAAAGAATAAATGCAAATACAAAACTATGGTTTGTGGTGGCGAGAATATAAGTGCTCTTTCACCTTTTTCCCCCTCACACCCTGAGATGGGAATGCAGGATCACACATGTGTGTAACCCCAGACTGTCTACAACTGATGAACGTGCATATTAATTACTGAGCCAGGGAACAGAAACTCACCCAGGTAGTCTCATGCCTGACATCTGAACAACCAGAGAAGATTTAAGATAGTCCTAGAAACTGGGAAGCGTTACTAAGGTGCACTGAGATGGGGACCTGTATTTGAAACCAGCTCCCATCCTCCCAGGTTTAAGGCAGAGGTTCTCTTGGACACTCACTGACCTGGGAGTTGTGTAAGATAAAGAAATGCAGAAATAGGGAGAAGGTGTACATTTCAGATTGTCACACCTCATTCTCAAAAGGCATCCGACCATTCTGACCATTTGTTTCCACGAGTTACAGTATTTAAACTGTTCCCAGATATTAATGCTTTTGACCGAAACGCACTACAATCTTGCACAAAAATAGACTATACTCTTCAGAGGAAATGGAAATATTCTTTTTTTTAATTAATTTTTATTGGAGTATAGTTGCTTTACAATGTTGTGTTAGTTTCTGCTGTGCAACAAAGTGAATCAGTTATACAGAGACATATATCCACTCTTCTTTTTAGCTTTGGAGTAGAAATATTCTAATTGGCATCCTAGATAAATACATTATTGGATAAAGTATGAATGGGTTTTCACGAGAGGCACTGTGCTTTAATCTTACTTCTTCCAGTAAAATCAGAACAGAATAGAGCCTAGAAATAGATCCACTTAGACGTGGCCAGTTGATTTTCTATAAAGGTGCCAAGGCAATTTAACAGAGAAAGAATAATTTTTCCAACTAATGGTAGTCCCAACAGCTGAACAATTGGGCATACATATAGAAAAAAAAAAAAAAAAGACCAGTGACTCATATCATATACAAAAATGAACTCAAAATAAGTCTAAGACATAAATGTAAGAGCTAAAACTATAAAACTTCTAGAAGAAAACACAGTAGAAAATCTAAGTGACTTTGGGTTGGGCAAAGATTTCTTAAACAGGACACAAAAAAACTATAAAAGAAATATTTGAGGGGCTTCCCTGGTGGCGCGGTGGTTAAGAATCTGCCTGCCAATGCAGGGGACACGGGTTCGAGCCCTGGTCTGGGAAGATCCCCCAGGCCGCAGAGCAAATGGGCCCGTGAGCCACAACTACTGAGCCTGTGCGTCTGGAGCCTGTGCTCCGCAATAAGAGAGGCCGGGGCAGTGAGAGGCCCGCGCACCGCAATGAAGAGTGGACCCCGCTTGCCGCAACTAGAGAAAGCCCTCGCACAGAAACGAAGACCCAACACAGCCAAAAATTAATTAATTAATTAATTTTTTAAAAAAGGGCTTCTCTGGTGGCACAGTGGTTGAGAGTCTGCCTGCCGATGCAGGGGACACAGGTTCATGCCCCAGTCCGGGAAGATCCCACATGCCACGGAGCGGCTGGGCCCGTGAGCCACGGCCGCTGAGCCTGGACGTCCGGAGCCTGTGCTCCGCAATGGGAGAGGCCACAACAGTGAGAGGCCCGCGTACCACAAAAAAAAAAAAAAAAGAAATATTTGGTAAACTGGACTTCATCAAAAATTTTAAAAGTTTTGCTCTTAGGTGACACTGTTAAGAAAATGAAAAGGCAAACCACAAAAAATAGTTGCAAAACGTGTGTCTGACAAAGGACCTGTCTCTAGAATATAAAGAACTCTTGCAACTCAATAATAAGAAAACAAACAACCCAGTTTTTTAAAATAGTCAAATGATCTGAGCAGACATTTCATCAAAGAAGATAAACAGAGGGCCAATAAGCACATGAAAACATCATTGGTCATCACAGAAATACAAATTAAACCCACGAAGGGACACCCCTATATGGTCATTAGGAGAGTTAAAATTAAAACACTAACACCGCCAAGTGCTGCGAAGGATGTGGGGCAACGGGCACTATGGCTCTGCTGGCGCGAGTGTAGAGTGGTGCAGCTGCTTTGGGAAACAGTTTGGTGGTCCCTTAAAAGGTAAGCCATAAACCTATCACATGACGCAGCAATTCCACTCATAGGTATTTGCCACAAAAACAGAAAACATACGTTCACATTAATGTATCTATAAATGGATGTTTACAGCAGCTTTATTCAAGGCTTCAAAAACTGGAGACAACCCAACTGTCCATTAACTGGTGAACTGGGGACTCCCCTGGTGGTCCAGTGGTTAAGAACCCGCCTTCCAATCCAGGGGACATGGGTTCGATCCCTGATGGGGGAACTAAGATCCCACATGCCGCGGGGCAACTAAGCCCACGCACCTCAACTAGAGAGCCCGTGTGCCACAACTAGAGAGAAGCCCACGCGCCACAACGTGCCACAACTGAGACCCGACACAGCCATAAATAAATAAATAAATAAAATATTAAAAACTTCATTCCTAAAAAGACTGGTGAATTGAGGAACAAACTGGGGTGTCGCCAGGCCATGGAACAGTACTCAGCTAAAAGAACAAACTGCTGATACACACGACGGTGCGGGTGAATCGTAAAAGTGTGACATCAAGTTTAAAAAGCCAAACATACAGACTACTTACTGTAACATTCCATGTACATGCAATTATTTAAAAAGACCAAACCACAGTGAGCGAAAGCAGATGAGTGGTTGCCAGGGACCAGGGGAAGAGGGAGGAGATTAGCTACAAGGAGATAAGAGAACTTCGGGGGGTGATGGGAACGTTTTATCTCGTAATTGCGGTGCTTCCACGACTGTACACGTTTGTTGAAACTCACTAAATTGTCCACTTAAAACTGGTGAAGTGTACTGTCCATAAATTACCTGCTGGCAAAGCTGAACCCCCAAAGCCATCCAGAGTCCGTGACCAAGAGCAAGCCCATTACTGCGGTCACCAGGAGGCTAGGGTGGGGAAGTAAGACTGCAGTTTCGTTTTGCCAGAAGACTCCTCTAAATCTAGGTGAGTGAAAACAAAACACTGCAGAATTTTCAGGCTTTTCCTATGCCGCCCCCACGCCAGGCCCCTAGCCCAGACATGTGGCTCTCCGGGCACGTGGCCCAAGACTCTCGGTTTCTCTTTTTTTAGACAACTTTGACCTCAAGCTCAGAGGGGTTTTGGTTCTCAGCTGCCATGTCAGCGTGGACTTTCCACACTGCGTTCCCCCGTGTACATCCCGGACCTGGAGCCTCAGCGATCTGAGGATGCTCGCGCCCACCCTCATCCCTCATTTTCTGTGACACTTGCCTAACACTTACATCGAGGGCAGTCTTGAAGAGAGAAGGGTTCTCCATGGACCCATCACGAGATGACAGATGGTCCTCGGATCCACCTGAAAAGGCATGAGTCGGACAGGGCAGAGAGGCCCAGCCAGCCCCTCTGTGCTCCACGTCCAAGGCCGCCTGTGCGGGGCTGAGCCTTCAAAGGACCGGTACGGGCCACCAGGGAGCCATCCTCGGTGGCGAGAGTCAGGTTAGTGGGAAAGGCACCCAGCAAGGCTGGTCTGGGGTGAACCATCACCAATAGCACCACCTGCCACGCCCAGGTGCACAGGACCTCCTAAAACCAGCCCGAGCTGCTGTGTCCCCACTAGAGGAAAGGTTCAACAGCGACCATCCAAGGAGAGGCAACATGGGATGTAAATCATGTGTATCAAGGGGCCAATAACTGGCGATACCCTCTCCTGTGTAGATAAGGGGAAATCAAAAAGGACGCTTCATAGGGAAAAGATCAACACTCCGGAGCCCAACATCAACTTTTCCACGTCCACAATTCAACCCAAAGGCCACATCACACACACTGTTGGCAGCTCAAGAAAAAAAAAAAAGGAGCTTTCTCCACTGGAGAAGTTCCCAGCAGAATGAGTCTTTCCTGAGGGGCTCGGGTGGAAATCCTCGGGTTCCCTGTCCTCCAGCCTCAGCCGCTCCTTCGAGTGGCTTCTGCTGACTTTAGGGCTGGATCATAGCTCATGGTGGGGCCGGCCTGGGCACTGCAGGTGTTGAGAGCATCCCTGGCCGCCACCCACTAGATGCCAATCGCACCCCCTCCTCTGGTTGTGACAACCAGAAACGTTTCCAGGCACTGCCCAATGTCCCTTGGGGGTACAACCGCCCCCAGATGAGAACCACTGAGTTATGCTTCTTCCTTTTCTTTTTTTCGGGGGGGGGGGGGGGCGGGGGGGGGCCACACCACACAGCTTGCAGGATCTTAGTTCCCTGACCAGGGATCGAACCCGGGCCCCGACAGTGGAAGCGTGGAGTCCTAACCACTGGACACCAGGGAATTCCCAGCTTCAGTCTCTTTTAAATCTCTTCGCCTCCACTCCCTCCTTCCTCTGCTCCCCAGCCTTCAAATCTGCCCCCAAACCAAAGTCACCCCATTGGTACTGTCAAAGGGTCAGTGACCCAGCACAGGGTCCCTCGGAGAGCACAGTGGCTTCTAAAATGACCGAGTGCTACTGTCCCTGGGCGAGTGCCAGCCCTGCAGGGAGCAGCTAGACCTGCCTGGTGGGCATCACCAAGTTCCCTCACCCCAGTTGGTGGCCTTCTGGCTCGATGACGCCCACCCTTTGCCTGTCAGTCCCCAAGGCCCTGCGGGCAGTCTGAGGGGCAAAAGCCCACAGCACCAGAAATTCCTAGGAAGGGCTTTTCCCAACACTTCTTGAAGTGTGAGAGTAACAGGATTCAAAAGAAACTGATGTGAAAGGAAACTGAATGATGGGGCGTCACTTCCCATCAGCGGGACCTACCACACCAGAAGACCGGGGGAGTCCCCGGGGCTGCCTGAGCCACAGATGTGGTCCATAAAAGGCCCTGAGAACACACCTGTCAGGAGCAACCCACAGCACAGACAGGAACTTGGCCTTCAACTCTCCTGGCCCCTGGTTTTTTCTCCTATTGCCTGGCTCAGGGGTAAATTCAAACCAGGCTGGGTCATAATCCCCAGGTCTGAATGAGAAATAACTTCTGAGCTAGTTAAATATCACGTGTAACTGTGTTCTGGTGTCAGCTGATCCACCACAACCAGAATGTAAGTTTCTTGAGGATTTACACTGCCATGCCCCCCACCTGCTGGGCATGGGGGCCGCTCAAGTTTCCAGGTAAAGATCTGTGTGCTGAGCTCTCTGTTCAGACCATGGTCCCTAGCGGGGGCGTCAGGCCTGGGTCAGTGGCCTCAGGGCCCTGTGCTCTCCGCCTACCATGTGTTCATGAGATCAGAGTTAAGGACAGCCTCGGAGGAAAGTACACTGGGGTTTCCCTGATGGACACATCCTGGCTGCTCTGGAGGTCCGTGAGCGCCACTCCCACCTCCAGACCCGCCCTCTGTCCGCAGTGGGGGGTCCCACCTGCTCGGCCCAAAAGGAAGGGGAACCAGTACCCGCAGAGTGTCACCCTCTCGGCGGGTACCAAGCCTGGCCAAACGCCACCCTTTCTCCTGCCTGTGCCCCGCGGTGGAACGTGGCCAGGGGAGAGCACACAACGGCTGGCCCGCCTCTCTTTAGTCACGTTCCTGGTCCTCTGAGCGCCTTCCTGCTGCCCGGTAACTGGACCCATCTCTCTATCCTGCTCCTCTCTCCTGGAAACCATCGCATACTTTCTCTCTCCTCAAGCCTCCAGCACTCCCTTGATCTTGTTCCTATTTCACGGAGAAAATAAAAGCAACCAGAAAAGGAGACGGGAGCCGAGGTCCGCCTTTACTTGGCATCTTCACGGAGGGTTTACTTCCCCAGCGCCCAGCTCCCCGGGCCTGGCACTGCCCACAGCACCGGGCCACTTGGGGAGGCCACGATGCTTACCTAAGTGTATGCCGCGACACTGGCTGCAAAGCCCCTGGGGTTAGAATACTGTGTTGGATTTCTTCCTCTCTTATTGGACAAACACACGGCCTGCAAGTGGATAGGAATGGATCAAAGGAGAAAATTTTCAATTTGAGGATAATTCAAGCAACATCCCTTGCTCAGTCCCAGGAATAGAGCTGTGGACAAGACAGAGTTCCTAAAACAGTGGGGGAGACAGCCCTGAAAACACACATACAGGATTACAACTTGTGCAGATCCTGTGACAGAAAGAAGGGCGGGGCGGCGGTGGGGGGGGAGTACAGAAAAGAGATGTGATTATAAGTCTTGAAATGGGGAGAGTATCCTGCCTCATCCAGGTGGGTCCAGTGTCATCACAAGGGTCCTTACAAGAGGACTGCAAGAGGGTCAGAGTCAGGGAAAGAGACGTGATGACAGAAACAGAGTCAGAGAGAGAGAGAAAGAGACATTTGAAGCTGTTATGCTGCTGACTTTGAAGAAAGAGGAAGGGGCCACGAGCCTAGGGATGCGGCTGCCTCTGGAAGGTGGAAAGGCCAGGAAAGGATTCTCCCCTGGCGCGTCCAGAAGGAGCACAGCCCTGCCCACACCTGCTGTCAGCCCAGTGAGACCCGTGTCAGACTTCTGACTCCAGAGCTGCAGGAAAACAAAGTGGTGTGGTAGGACAGACATACCACATTATATTGGCTTCACATATACAACAGGATGATTCGACATTTGTACACACTGTGAAATGATCACCGCAAAAGTCTAGTTAACATCTGTCACCACATCTGGCTACAGAATTTTTTTTTCTCGTGACGAGAACTTTTAAGATCTGCTCTCTTAGCAACTTTCAAATACGCAAGACATTTTGTTAACCAGAGTCACCGTGCTGTACGTTATATCTCCAGGACTTAAATGTGTGTTGTTTTCAGCCATTAAGTTGGTGGTAATTTGTTACAGCAGCAAGAGGAAACTCATACGGGACCTTAAATGTCAAATCCATTCCTTGAATGATGAAAAAACTGAAAAAGGAAAATCGGGTAGTATTACGAGGCAGCAAGGCAACATATACTAGATGGCAAATCAAATGGACACCGAGTAAGCGCACTGACGGCTAAGAGGTCTTCTAATTCCTGGCAAGAGTTCAGCAAGAACGTCTCAGGCTGCTGAGAACAGCTTCTGGAACAAAGGCTCTCCTGTCCCCAAAGCCAGACACTTTGTGTCCATCACGTCCAACAGCCCCACAAGCCCTGACTGGGGAACAGTCAGGTGCTCGGGTATAATTGCTCTGGTTTCAGCAGGAGTCACGCTCCATGCCTCCGGGAATATTTCGTCACAGATTCTCCAGGGCACTCACCATGAGGAGAGCTGTGCAAAGTCAACACTAGGAAACAACTCAACCTAACCATGGAAGATTCTGAGTTCCTACGACCTTTGAGCCAGCGCTGCACAGGTCCTAGTCTGTTACGGAGCACGCTGACTGAGCTCACGTCCTGTCTCCACCACCCCAGCCGTGCGCTCCTGCCCCGAAGTCCCTTTGATTGCCCTGAGCCCATGTCCTCCTTTGCAAACTGCAGAGAGAAGCATCCACCTCAAAGAGCTGCTGCGAAGGTGAAATGAGATGTGTGAAGCAGCCGGGACCTGGCAGGTGCTAAAGACGGCAGTTATCACCTGCATCTGTACTTCAACGCAAACATGCGTGGAGACATCCACCTCCAACAGGAAGGAGAAAGAAGAATGGTGGGAAGCAAAGGACAGAAAGTCAGACAATTTCAGTCATGCCTATAATGTAAATGATTAGTACTTTATTTTCCTTTCTTTTCTGTTTTGGCTGCATTGGGTCTTTGTTGCTGCACACAGGCTTTCTCTAGTTGTGGCAAGCGGGGGTTACTCTTCGTTGCAGTGAGCGGGCTTCTCATTGCGGTGGCTTCTTTTGTTGCAGAGCACGGGCTCTAGGTGCGCGGGCTTCAGTAGTTGCAGCACGTGGGCTCAGGAGTTGCAGCACTCGGGCACTAGGATGCACGGCTTCAGTAGTTGTGGTGCGCGGGCTCAGTAGTTGTGGCTTGCGGGCTCTAGAGCGCAGGCTCGTAGTTGTGGTGAATGGGCTTAGTTGCTCCACGGCATCTGGGATCTTCCCAGACCAGGGATCGAACCCGTGTCCCCTGCATTGGCAGGTGGATTCTTTTTTTTTTTTTTTTTTTTCTTCTCACTGTTGTGGCCTCTCCCATTGTGGAGCACAGGCTCCGGACGTGCAGGCTCAGCGGCCATGGCTCACGGGCCCAGCCGCTCCGTGGCATGCGCGATCCTCCTGGACCGGGGCACGAACCCATGTCCCCTGCATCGGCAGGCGGACTCTCAACCACTGCACCACCAGGGAAGCCCGGCAGGTGGATTCTTAACCACTGCACCACCAGGTTAAGTCCCTCTTTCTTTCTTTTTTTTTTTTTTTTTGGCCATGCCGCACGGTTTGTGGGATCTTAGATCCCCAACCAGGGATTGAACCTGGGCCCTCGGCAGTGAGAACATGGCATCCCGACCACTGGACAGCCAGGGAATTCCCAATCATTAGTACTTTTAAGGGCAGCTGGGCTGGATACAAACTCCACGTAGTTCAGAGGCCAGACCCGTGGGGAAACTGGAGGGAGACCCTCCCTTGACTTATACGGACGAGCACACACACTGAGGCGAGTCACTAACGCAAGAGGCCAATGTTGGCTGCACATTCCTCAGGCCATAAACCAGTGACCCCGGCTCACCGTCTTACGTGAAGGGGTACTTTTAAGAGCAGCAGTCTTCCCAGAAGGCCCCTGGGTGATTCTGAGGGTTTTGAGAACCACTGCTCTAGGAAAAGTATTTGATTGCTTCTGGGAGAAAGGTGCTCCCCGAAATATTGAGCCAGGATCTTTCGACTGGCAGCTCCACAGAAACCTATCTAAACTTGTGGGATTAACATTGACGAAGTGTAGGGGGTCGATGGAAAAGAAACTGGCGTTTGACAGAATTGTCCAAAATAGTTATGTGAACTCAAACAAACATATAGAAAAAGCGCAGCAGTACAGGCCACTGGGACCCCCCAGTGGTTGGGTCACTCTATTTTTTCCTAGTCCTTCTCCAAACTCTTAACTTCCCCATTGCAGAGTCTCATGGAGTTGACCTCTCACTTCAGGCGCATTTCCAGAAGTGTTTAGATGCTCTGCTCTGAAGGCCTCCTTCTCTAAAGGCAATATTTAATGATCCCTCTGATTCTTACCCTCTCTGACCAGACAAGGGGATCCACAGAAGCCCTAAGTACCTCCTGAGAGCATCTGAGTCCCAAACTGCCACTGCCATTGAGGGCATGAAGCCTCCATCTCCCCACCTAAAGGCATGCCTGTTGTGAAATCTAGGGTGTAGAGGGATGTTCAGAAAATAGCTTCTTGAACGAGGCTTCCTTCCTGTGGCCAATTTCATGTAGACATGTCACAATTGCAGGGGGAAAAAAATGAGAGGTTAAAAAAATACACTGGATTTGCTGAAAAAGTTATTTCTTGTAAAAAGCATCTCCCTTCCACTTAGGGAGGACATGAACAGGCAGATGCCCCTTGGCTTCCCTTATCTGTGAAGGTGAAGAAAACCTCACTTCAGCAAGGGCTCTGGGCCTAGGCCAGCAGCCGTCTGCCCAGCCATGGGGTGAAAATAACTTGCAGGGTCGATCAGACCAAACCCCAGCACACTCATGGCCTGTCCAGTGGGCTCTGTTTGAACGCTTCTCATGACCTCAAAAAACTGTGACGGTTCAGCCTGCAGAACCTGGCGGAGATGTGGGTAGATCTTCCACTTGCATGCGGTCACTCCATTCCTGCCTACAGCCCTTAAAAGGTCTTTCAGTTCAGGTCACAAGCGGTAAACCTCTCTCCGTCTTCATCCAAAATGTCTTTGTGTCGCAGTCCCTCTTGAGGGACGGTTTAGCCTGGTTTAGATTCTAGCTGGACAGTTACTTTCGCTCATCTCTTTGAAGATATTATTCTGTTGTGTTCCATTTTAATAAGCATGCTGGGATAACTGGGCATCCATATGGGAAAAAAAATGAAACTGGAGCCCTACCTCACACCATAGACAAAAAACTCAATTCTGTGTGAATTATAGGCCTACATGTGAAGGCAATAATACAAAGTCTTTAGAATTAAGGTAGAAATCTCTCTTCACGAACTTGGAATAGGGAAACCTTCCTTAAGATAAAAACAAGTCATTAACCATAAAGGGAAAGATTAATAAATTCAACTCTACTATAATTTATCCCAAAAAAATGCCATTAAAAAATACACAGATGAGGGCTTCCCTGGTGGCGCAGTGGTTGAGAGTCCGCCTGCCGATGCAGGGCACACGGGTTCGTGCCCCGGTCCGGGAGGATCCCACACGCCGCGGAGCGGCTGGGCCCGTGAGCCATGGCCGCTGAGCCTGCGCGTCCGGAGCCTGTGCTCCGCAACGGGAGAGGCTGCAATAGTGAGAGGCCCGCGTATAATAAAAAAAAAAAAAAAAAAAATCCACAGATGAGAGAAGATATTTATAATACATGTACCAAACAACTGGTTCAGGATATATAAAGATCTCCTACAAAGTAATAAGGAAATGACAGACACCATAACTGGAAAACTGGAGGACACTTTTTACAAGAAATCCAGAGGCCAATAAACACAGAAAAGCAGGCTCAACCTCGCTGGTAATCAGATAAATACAAATTAAAACCATAATGAGGTACAACTACATACACCCTATGACCTATAATTCCACATCTAGTATATGCCCAATAGAAATGCAAATACCAGAATACATGTGAAAAAATATATATACACATATATATGTGCCTGTGTGTATGTGTATATATACGTATGTATATGTATATATAGTAATTCCCAAAGCATAAGGGAAAACATGTCCATCAGCATTAGAATGGATAAACTGTGGTATATTCATGCAAAGGAATAATATACAGCAATGAAGACCAATCGCCTAGGGCTACACACGACACGGATGAATCTTTAATAGAGTGTTGAGTGAAAGGAGCCAGTCCCACCCCTCCCTCCAAAAAAAATGCATATGATATGGTTCCACTGGTATCAATTTGGAAATAAATGAAAATGGAACATTTAGGGATGCATACACAGGCCAGGGGAGCAGAAGGCAAAGTAGGGATCAGATGACCACCGGGGCAGTGGCTGCTCCAGGGACGGAGGGCCTGATGGGAGGGGATACTTCCCAGGGACGCGTCAGTGACACATTTATATCTTATGCACTTTTCTGTGAAACATTAACACAATAATAAGGGAAAGTTAAGGGTACCTGCTAAAATAATAGGAACGCAATGTATATCTTCCAAACTAGCAGATTAGAAAACCTGCAGAGGGACTTCCCTGGTGGCACAGTGGTTAAAAATCCGCCTGCCAATGCAGGGGACACGGGTTCGAGCCCTGGTCCGGGAAGATCCCACATGCCGCGGAGCAACTGAGCCCGTGTGCCACAACTACGGAGGCTGCGCTCTAGAGCCCGCGAGCCACAACTACTGAAGACCGCACTCCGCAACAAGAGAAGCCACCACAATGAGAAGCCCGCGCACCGCAAGGAAGAGTAGCCCCCGCTCGCCGCAACTAGAGAAAGCCCGCGTGCAGCAACAAAGACCCAACGCAGCCATAAATAAATAAATAAAATAAAGGTTAGCATGGATTCTTTAAGAAGAAAAAAAAGAAAACCTGGGGAGAGGAGTGCAGAGAGGGATATAAAAAGATTAACAAAACTTAAAGCAAAATGTTGGGGACAAGAATAACACCGAAAGGAGAGTAAACAGAAAGAGCAACCTAAATGCCAGTGGGAAGAGGTCAGCTGAGTGAACTAGAGGCGTCCACTCACTGGGCGGCTGCCCCCTCGATGCCCACCGCACACAACTGAGAGGAAAGGGAGGTCCCCACGCCGAGGCAGCATCACATTCTGTCTTTGTTTAAAATAAATACACGTTGATATGGCTACACACACGCATCTACAGGTTCTGAGGGACCATTCAGCAAAGTGTTAAACAGTGGTTATCTCCGGGTGGTACAACTGTCGATCGTTTTTCATTTGTATCTCTAATATTTCTACAATTAAGTTGTGTCCCTTAGACTTTTTTAAGACTTTATATTTTAGAGCAGTTGTAGGTTCACAGCAAAATTGAGAGGAAGGTAGAGAGAGTTCCCATATACCCCCGTCCCTGTCCCCACACACACACAGCCTCCCCGCACTGTCAACATCCCCACCAGAGTGGTCCGTTCATCACATCTGATGAATCTACATTGACACGCCATCATCACCCGCAGTCAACAGTCTACACTGGGGCTCATTCTCGGTGTTGCACATTCTGTGGATCTGGACAAATCTATAAGGGTATGTATCCACCATCACAGGATCACACAGAGTATTTTCACCGCCCTAAAAATCCTCTGTGCTCCACCCATTCATCTCTCCCTGCCCCTAATCACTGGCATCCACTGATCTTTTTATTCTCTCCATAGTTCTGCCTTTTCCAGAATGTCACAGGGCTGGAAGCATACAGTCTACAGCCTTTTCGGATTGGCTTCTTCACGGTAATATTCATTTAAGGCTCCTGCATGTCTTTTCACGGCTTCATAGCGCATGTCTTTTTAGTGCTGAATAGTATTCCATTGTCTGGGCATGCCACAGCTTATTCACTCACCTATTTAAGATATCTCGATGCTTCCAAACTTTGGCAAGATTGCTTTCTTAAGTAATGGGAGTTAAGTGGGTAACTAAGATGAAGCCATGGTATGGAGATCCTCAGAGCTGGGCCAAGTTGAGACGTCACACAGTGGGGAGCTACTGAAGATTCTTGAGCAGAGCTGCAATGGGACAAGAGCCGGGTTTGGGGAGGACCCATTCACTGCAGAATTGGGGTGTGGTGGGATCGGAGGCAAGAGCTCAGCCAGAAGGCGCTGAAACAGCCCCGAAGGAAGGTGGGGAGGGGAGTTTGAGGATGATGCAAAAAGGCCGGCGAGGGGAGGGGGAGTGGGGCCTTAAAATCTTTTAGGACATTTTGTAGGAAAGAAATAATAGAGCACAGTGAGTTTCAGGTGGCTGGGTGAGTCCCAGGAGGAGGGAGTGGGCAGGAAGTTGATGCTCAGCCTGGGAAACCAGGAGGGGAGGCTTTAAGTCAGTCGGGGTTAACCTCAAGGGCTCCCAGCGTGTGCTAAGACGATGCCCAGGGAAAGCCAGGCGCAGTTAGAGCATCTCTGGGGACGCAGAGAGGCCACTGGGTAAGAGCGCTGTCCAGAATGCATTGCACCCTCAGCTCTGACGCCTCCCTCTGGCCTTACCGCACAGTCCTACAAGGTGGGAATTACGATTCTCCCTATTCTGCAGATGGGGACAGTGACTCTCAGAGAGGTCAGGTGACTTGTCCTGGATCAGAAACAGTGCAGGATGTGACTACAATTTGAACTCGCATCTCCTGTGGGCAAATCCCACTTTGCTCTCCAATAAGCTGCTCCCACAGAGATGCTTCCATCCATGGGGCTGAGGAGCAGAGAGAGGCGGGCAAAGGATCCCGTACGCGAGGAGAGGGCTGTGGGTGGCAGGCAAAGATTGCACCTTCTGGGGATCTGGATGCCAGGCATGGCGGTGAGTGGACACAGGACGCAGCAGGTGGTCTCATAGAGGCGTGTGAGAACACGAACAGGCGTCGGGTTCCCTGGTCCTGTGAGGAGGTGCTTCACACACACTGCTCTTTCCTTCCTCACCAGAGCCTGGCACTCAGGATTGCTATCCTTCCTCCCTCTTATAATGGAAGAGTCAGAGGTCCCAAGTGGCACACAAGTCCCAAGATGTAGTAAGGCAAGAGGTCGAGGGCACAGGCTTCAGGGTCAGTCGGACTAGCTTTGAGCCTGGCTCTGTAACTTCGCAGCCTCGGGTTCCCCATCTGTAAGATGGGGACAGCATTGACAACCTCACAGGCACCCGTTACGCGCTAAAGCGCGCTCGCTGTTACTATGACTACTGCTCTTATTACATCATCACAACTAGCACCTGCACAGAAATGATGGCTCATATTGATCAAGCATTTTCCAGATGTCAGATACTGTGTTACAAAGTTTTCATAACTCTGAGACCAGTTTTTTTTTTTTTTTTTTGCGGTACGCGGGCCTCTCACTGCTGTGGCCTCTCCCGTTGCGGAGCACAGGCTCCAGACGCGCAGGCTTAGCGGCCATGGCTCACGGGCCCAGCCGCTCCGCGGCATGTAGGATCTTCCCGGACCGGGGCACGAACCCGTGTCCCCTGCATCGGCAGGCAGACTCTCAACCACTGCGCCACCAGGGAAGCCCTGAGACCAGTTTTTTTTTGAACTCCAGTTCAAGCGCCCTTTCCACGATATTATACCATTTCATTGGAAGAAACAGTCTGTGGAGAGGAAGAAACTGAAGATGCTCAAATATAAGGCTCTGGCCCCTCGGCCACCGCAGCTCTTGTCCCCGCCGGCACTCTCCGCCGCGCCGCCCGGCAGCCGCAATATGTAGCAGGGTGGCGGGAAGCGGCAGCTTCACCGCCGCCACGATGCCCGAGAGGAAGCCTGGCTCCACCGAGGGGGCGGCGAAGGAGGAGCCCAAGAGGACATCGGCGAGGTTGCTAGCTAAACCGGCTCCTGCAAAAGTGGAAACGCAGCCCCAAAAGCCGGCAGGAAAGAATGAATCTTCAGACAAAAAAGTGCAAACACAAGGGAAAAGGCGAGCAAAGGAAAAACAGGCTGAAGCCACTAACCAAGAGACTAAAGAAGATGTACCTGCAGAAAATGGAGAAACTGAAAACGAGGACAGCCCAGCCTTCGATGAAGCAGGAGAGAAAGAAGCCAAGTCACATTAATATCACACACCTGGTCCTATCAGTGGTCCCCGTCTCTCTTCTTGCACAATCCACAGGAATATTTTTATCAACTGTTTTGTAAATGCCAGTTTTTTAGGAGCTCTAGAAACATTTTTTAAAAGGGGGGAATCCGCCCCATCCCATTTTTTTAAGTGTAAAAAAAAATTTTTTTTTAAGTGGTGAAATCATTTGCTGGTTGTTCATTTTCTGGTACAACCAGAACATAGTAGGATATTGAATGTGGGAGGCTCTGATTGTCTTGGGTGTGAGCTTAACATTCCACAGATGGGGGTAGCCTTTCTATCCTCTAATACAAAGCGTACTAAATGGTAGGTTGGAGTCAGCTGTGCGTTTAATGTCTTGAACACGTTTTTTTTTTTTAATTTTTGTTGGAGTGTAGTTGCTTTACAATATTGTGTTAGTCTGTACTGTACAGCAAGGTGTATCAGTTATACATATTCATACATCCCCTCGTTTTTGGATTTCCTTTTAATTTCAATCACCACAGAGCACTGAGTAGAGTTCCCTGTGCTACACAGTAGGTTCTCATTAGTTATCTATTTTATACATAGTATCAATAGTGTGTATATGTCAATCCCAGTCTCCCAGTTCATCCCACCCACCCACCCCGACCGCCAACACTTTAAATTACTTCTCTTCCCATGTTGTTTTTGGTAGAATTTTTCCAAAAGCAAACTACTCACTCCTTGATCTTGGCTCTCCTGGTCAGAATTTTGTGTGCTCTGTAAGTAACATCTTTGGTCGTGGTCGTACAGTTCTAGTAACTTTGTTAATGTGCTGTGAACGATGGACAATTTGAGTATGTACAGTATATGATATTAAATTGTGAATTAGTGGGACTTATGACGGAACGGCAAATCAATATTTGAAGATATTGGTACTTGCTGTCCTGTTAAGGAAAATTTGCCTCCAAATTTTAAGCTGGAAAGTCACTGGAATAACTAACTGTTCAGAAAAGAATCACAACTGCATGATTTTTTAGATTTTTGGTATGTATGTTAAGAATTGTGTACAGGGACTTCCCTGGTGGCGCAGCGATTCAGAATCCGCCTGCCAATGCAGGGGACACGGGTTGAAGCCCTGGTCCGGGAAGATCCCACATGCCACGGAGCAACTAAGCCCATGCGCCACAACTACAGAGCCTACACTCTAGAGCCTGTGGGCCACAACTACTGAGCCCGTGCACCTGGAGCCTGTGCTCTGCAACAAAGAGAAGCCACAGCAATGAGAAGCCCACTCACCGCAACTAGAGAAAGCCCGCGCGCAGCAACGAAGACCCAACGCAGCCAAAAATAAATTATTTAATTAATTAACTTAAAAAAAATAAGGTTCTGGCTGAGAGTGAAAGGCAGGAAGAAGGATTGAGTGTAACCAGGATCGCTCTCCTGGGAGTGGGGGGAGGGGGGAGGGCGCCGCATGGCTTGTGGGATCTTAGCTCCCCGACCAAAAATGGAACCCGTGCCCCCTGCAGCGGAAGCACGGAGTCCTAACCACTGAACCGCCAGGGAGGTCCCAGTGCTGGATTCTTGAATCCTGCATCTTTGCGGAGGGAGACTGCGGGCTGGGCAGTCCGAGAAACTGGCACGACACAAAGTTTCCGCTTTCAGAGTAAAGGAGGCACCACTGCCATCCCACCGGAATGCGCTCGTCCCACCGGAAGTCATCCCCAATGAGCTCCGGCCTTCCTGAGACCTTGGGTTTGGGATCGTTTTGAACACGTCTTCCTTCCGCTGACACATCCGAAGCTTCTGATTGTTTTTGTGAGCCCTATGGTGTGGGGCCCAGCATGTCTCACCCATAGAAGGGTTTTGGGGTTTGTTTTTTTAATATATTTTTATTTATTTTTGGCTGTGTTGGGTTTTCGTTGCTGCGCGCGGGCTTTCTCTAGCTGTGGCGAGCGGGGGCTACTCTTCATTGTGGTGCGCGGGCTTCTCATTGCCGTGGCTTCTATTGTTGCGGAGCACGGGCTCTAGGCGTGTGGGCTTCAGTAGTTGTGGCATGCAGGCTCAGTAGTTGTGGCTTGTGGGCTCTAGAGCGCAGGCTCAGTAGGTGTGGCGCACGGGCTTAGTTGCTCCACGGCATGTGGGATCTTCCCGGACCGGGGATCGAACCCGTGTCCCCTACATTGGCAGGCGGATTCTCAACCACTGCACCACCAGGGTAGTCCCCATAGAAGCATTTTGATAAATATTTGTGGAAGAAATGGAAGGCAAGGATAGGGAGAGTGAGAGAGCAGCCTAGATGGAAAATTGCTAAGGACCAAGACCTCCTTCGCAGAGAGCGTTTGTTATGCCAGCGTATAAATACGACGGTTCCAAGATTATACAATTTTTTTCCCTTGGGATCCAGACACACTGCCTACAGGAACAAGTGTGGCGTCGATGACCTGGGCACACAGGCCTCCTTCAGGTTGAAAAGCGGTGTCCTGTGCTACCAATGGCCTAAGATGTGGAGAACGGGCTGGGCTGCTTCCCCATCAGACAGCGACGCATAAGCACAGGCTCCGTCCAGCAGCTGTTCTTGACCGCTGGCTGCGGACCTCTCTTGACCAACGAAGAGGACTGGGGGTTGGCAGAATTTCTTGTCAGGGCAAATCTTTTTCAATGAAATGAGACCCGCCCCCACCCCCAATCCTTCTATCACACTCTGAAATTAAGACGTGGGAACTCTTTGGAAGCCGCACGGAAAGGTGAGTGTTCAGCCTGTCGGACAAGGTCTAAACACAGCTCGCTCCACATGCAGAGCCCGGCATCCCACCCACCTCCCGGCACCGCGGGTGACCTACATTGTGCTTGACCTTCACAAAACCACAGGCACATAAACAGTGTGAGAGAAGACACAGCCGTGGTGTCCGCTCCCAAGTGGAGAGTGGCTGAGAACCTCAGAGAGGGAAGTGGCCGTGTCGCTGAAATAGAGCACGTTAGTCAGTAAGGCCCAGCCCAGCTTCCCTCCAACAGCTGCCTTTTGCTATGTTATTAGATCTGGAAACATTCAAGCAAAGAGTGCGATTGAGGGGTCAAAACAGTAATGCTCAGAAGCAGACAAGCAGAGACCTGGAGAGACGGTGCTTCAAGAACAGGCTTGTACGGCGCACACGGGTGTGTCCTACTACACCACTGTCGGTACCCAAAGAATAATGAACAGACACTCCCACGACCTCAAAACTGAAGAGGGTGAAGTGGGTTCGGGATCATTTTGAACACGTACATAGAAATCAACTGATTCCTAAAAGATCTGGAGTTATGTATTGTATTTTTAAAAGCCCAAATTTGAAACACTAATGCGGATGATAGAATTAATCCTGTACTGGGGGATCTCAGTGATGATACGCTGCCGTGTGTTTGCCATGTGGGATAAAGGAACAATAAAAATTCAAAACAAACACGGAGGTGTAGGGAGTGAGCACTCGGATGCTGGGGTGACACAAGGGCATCTATGTTACGAGGACTCTGGGGGCCAAAAGCAGAGCATGGGGGGTAATGGGAAAGGTGCTGGGATTCTGGGGAGGGGTTTGGGAAGTTTCAAATATCTAAACCCTGAAGTGCTGTGGTCACAAGGAGGCTGAAAGCAGCAGGAGAGGGACTCGGGCAACGTCAGTGTTAACACAGCAGGCTCCAGACTGGGGTCCCCAGAAGGGCCGCCTTCCAAGGTCAGCCCTTGGCTGGCGTCTGGGAAGGTGGATTTGGGGAGGGTCCCCCCCTCCCAGGACTGATGAGCGGCTCCCTGTGCCTAAGCTGTGTGTACAGACAGGGGTGTTGGTGCCGGGCTCCTGCTGTCCTCCTGCGAGTCTGGGGTTTGGGTGCACGTCAGGCAGAGGGTGCTCGTGTGAACGGCCTCCCGAATAAAGACCCCGCGCGCTGAAGCTCTAACGCGTCCCTGATGGACGACGCTGCACACGTGCTGTCACAGCTCGCGGCTGGGGGAATTTAGCACGTCCTGTGCGACCCCACTAGAGAGGATGCTGGAGCTGGTTCCCCTGGACTTCACCCCCCCACCTGTTCCCTTCACAGTGGCAAAACCAGCCCTGGAACCCAGTCGGGTGTCCTAGGGGAGGATGGTAAAGCAGGAGACAGCATTCTTAAGCACACAGCCACACAAAGGTTGATACGAGGCCAAACGCAGATGAATGACAGCTAGGAAGACCTGAAGTGGGTCACGAGTTATCACAGGAATGGTTAAAACCAGATAAACAAATAAAACAAGCCATGGTCTGCTTTTAAATGGGACTTCCAAAATTACTGTGTTCTGAACGTAAGCTAGATTGATTACCAAATCAAAATACAAATGAGGATGTGGTATATCAGTGCGGTAAATCCGTACATCCCGAAAAGATACACTGAAGCCCTAACCACTGGCACCTGTGCATGTGGCCTTATTTAGAAGTAGGGTGTTGCAGATGTGATCAGATGACGATGAGGTAGGCTGGATTGGGGGGCCCTGATGCAATGACTGGTACCCTAAGAAAAAGAGGGAAGCCTGGACACAGACATGGGGAGAGGGCCATGGGACGATGGAGCCAGAGGTTGGAGCCACGCCTCCGCGAAGGAAGGAAAGCCCAGGATTTCAGGAGCCACCGGAAGAAGAGAGAAAGGGAAGGAAGGAGGCTTCCCTAGAGCCTCCAGAGGGATCAGGGCCCCGCCCTTACCGTCAGACTTCCGGCCCCAGAACTGTGAGAGATACACTTCTGCTGTTTTAAGCCGCCCAGTTTTCACTGCCGCCCAGAAGCTCATACACCGACCTGGCTAAGGAGGGTGAGTACGTGGAACGCATCCTGTATCGCCCAATGTAAGAGCCACAGCTTTACCCGCACGACACGTATTTCATACACACATCAAACTTTTTCACTCCGTGTGGCACAGAATCAGTCAACTTCAGTAAACTGATTCACAGCTTTTAAATCAATCAATCAATCAGCCGCCTCTGCCCTGGAGAAGCGGCCTCTGACACGCAGCTTCCCAGTCAAAGGCAGGTGACTCAAATCACATCCAAACAGGTGGTGAAAGGACACCCTCCCCTGACAGGTGGGTTTGTCTCGGTTACTGGGGTCCGGGGAAGGGGAATCTGAGCTTTGAAAGGGGCTGCCCCAGTGTGGGAAAAATGCTTTTAAATTCTATGTGCTCGAATTGAAAGAAACAAGTCTTCACCCTCAAAGCATTTGTCCAGGGCCATTAAAAGTTCAAAGACAGGGCTTCCCTGGTGGCGCAGTGGTTGAGAGTCCGCCTGCTGATGCGGGTGACACGGGTTCGTGCCCCGGTCCGGGAAGATCCCACATGCTGCGGAGCGGCTGGGCCCGTGAGCCATGGCCGCTGAGCCTGCGTGTCTGGAGCCTGTGCTCCGCAAAGGGAGAGGCCACAACAGTGAGAGGCCCACATACCGCAAAAAAAATAAAAAAATAAAAGTTCAAAGACAGACTTTGGAATCTTAATACCATAGGGCGGATTTTAAGTCACATCCATGCCAGGAGCACCAAAAGGCCCACAACAGGATCCCTGGGCTGGGGCCAGCTAGGCGCAGACAGGTGGGTGGGGGACCACAACCCGGCAAGGGACCAATGCCGAAGAGATCAGAGCATAAGAAATACCTTACGCGGGCTTCCCTGGTGGCACAGTGGTTGAGAATCTGCCTGCCGATGCAGGGGATACGGGTTCGAGCCCTGGTCTGGGAAGATCCCACATGCCGCGGAGCCACTAAGCCCGTGAGCCACAGCTACTGAGCCTGCGCGTCTGGAGCCTGTGCTCTGCAACAAGAGAGGCCGCGACAGTGAGAGGCCCGCGCACCGCGATGAAGAGTAGCCCCCGCTCGCCGCAACTAGAGAAAGTCCTCGCACAGAAACGAGGACCCAACACAGCCAAAAATAAATAAATAAATAAATTTACATATATAAAAAAAGAAATACCTTACGCGGCATCCAAAGCCCCTCACAACACACTTAAGAGATTCCGGCACCTTCCAGAAGGAACCTTTGAGCTTAGAGTCTCTAATCCCCACATTCGAAGGCTTAGGAAATTCTGTACCCGAGGAAGAAGCCACTCCCCCAGGGTTACACGGAGGGAGGGACGGGCTGGGCCAGCCTGGGGGCTCCCGGCTTCCCGTGTCCTCGTCCCCCTCCATCCACACGCGGCCCAGCGGCCCAGGGATCCACGCAGAGCGCTCTGTGCGCTTCCGTACTCCGCCTAGTCGACAGGTGAGAAAACAGAACTGGAAGAGGCAAAGCTGCGTTCCCAGGAGCCCCCGCCTCCCCTCCAGTGAGCAGTGAGGTTGGGACGGAGCCCAGCTCAGCCCGCATTCCCCTGCACAGCCCCACCCCCTGGCCCTGGGGAGAAGGATTTGATGCAGCGGATGGCACGGGAGTGGTGGAGAGAAAGCTTCGAGAAGGGTCTTCCTTGAGCTTTGGAGGCTGGGGAGTCTGTGGCTGGGCTGAAGGGGTGGAGGGCATCCCCTTGGGTGGGAAGAAAATGAAAGGCTTCTCATGAAGCAGGCCCAGAAGCAAACCCGCTCCAACCCACTGCCACAGCAGAGCAAGCGTGGGAGCTGCAGCGGCGTTCAACCCGGGGGGCTCCGCACTAACTGTTACCCTGGGGAAGAATTTACAACCTTGAGGCCGAAAGGGGACACCCGTGTGAGGTGCAGGGTCTCCCCGGTAACTCTGGATATCCAGGTGTTAACCTTTACCTGGCCCCCTGCAGCCCTGTCTCCTGGACCCCGTGAGGATTCGGGGAGGCTCACTCAACTCCAGAGACCTACAGTAGAGGCTGCCTGTCCCTGCACTTTGAAACCCAGCCCGTGCCCTCTCCTGGGGGACCCTGTGGAGACGGGACAGGGAACAGAGTCCCCGGCCAGCAAGTGCACGTGGGAGGTCACCTCCACCCCATGCCCCCTCTGCCCACAGGGGGATGGGCTCCTGGTCTCTGGGTTCCACGCTACAAGGGGGCTGGAGGTGAATGTACCTGCCCAGGCGGGGGAACTTCCAGAAATGGAGTCTGACAGAGGACGTCTCGGGGACAATGGCAAGAGAGTCTTTTCCCTGGGACTCAGGACTGTTTCTTGCTTCCAGCTCGTCGGTAAAAGCAGTGACCCTGAGCTCACGCCAGCAGGGAGCTTTTGGCTTTGACTTCCCACGAGTTCGATTGTCCCGTGGTCACCCCGAGTTTTGGAGGTGGCTGTGTGGCCCTCTGCAGGCGGGGGTGGGAGGGCGCAGAAAGACTCCACTGAAAGGCGTCCCAAACCCCTGACCCCCAGCCACCCCTCTGGTGGGGACTCCTCACTGGGACCCTTTCATCTGGCCAATGTGGTGAGCGCCCCCTGCACCAGACGTGGTCCCGGTTGAGCGCTCTGTGTCTGCAGAGAGAAGGGCAGGCCGAGCTGAGGGTACCCACACCACCGACCTCCAAAGGGAAGCAGAGGGACCGTCCCGGACATGGGGAGAGCAGTGAGGTGTCCTGCGTGGGGAAGGAAGGAGAGGGCTTGGAGGCGCCAGAAGGTCCTGAGAGGGACCTCCAAAGGGAAGGGGGACACAGTCAACGTCTGGTGCATAGTGCGAGGGGGTTTACACACACGGCCCCTTTGACCCCCCAGCGACCCTGTGCCGTAGATCTTATCACCCAAGTTAACAGAGGGGGGCGGTCCGAGGGGCTGGTGCCTCGCCCGATGACAATAGCAACCAGCTCAGGCCGGGAAGCCGTGGACCCCGGCCTTCCCCTGCACCCCCAGCCCTCTGAGAGCCAACACTCACGGCCAGACGGGCCACACCCATGTCCCCATCCAGGCCGGGACAGGCGCTGGCACGCAGAGCCCCGCTCCCAGCTGCCGCGCCAGCCGCAGGCCAGGGACCACAGCCCCACGGCCAGGCTTCCAGCTGCGCTGGGCAGCAGCAGCCCTGGGAACGAGGGCCGATGGGGAACTGAAAGAGCACAGCCTGACCCAGCTGGAGTGCGGAGCCCAGTTCCCAGGGACCCAGCGAGGACAAGGTCAAGACCACACTGGTGTTTGTTTTGTTCTTCGTTCATTTCTGGAGCGCCATCTGCCTTCCCGTACTGGTGCACCCACCTGCCCGTCCCCGGGGCCCCCGCAGAGCCTGGCCAACAGCATACACAGCAGGCCTGTCCTCATCAACCGACTCCCTGGAGGTGGGGCGGGCGGCACCGAGGTAGAGACTGAGCCCCAGAGGGCCCGTCTCCAGGAGAGGGCAGAGGGTGGGCAGGGACGTGCGGGGCCCATCCGGGGATGCTCGCGCGGGGACAGGTCCAGCGACTTCCTCCTCCCTCCCTACCAAGCCTCGCAGGCACGCCGAATGCTGGGCGCCGGGGCCCCCTCGGGAAACCCTGACGCTGCTCCCACCTGTGCAGCCCAGAGGACTCGCCCGGCTTCACCTGCCCTGGCTGCCCTGGGCCCTGCGCCTCAGGTGTTTGCTGAATCACATCTTACCCCTCTCTTCTGGGACACTCATCAATGCTCACTCCTCACTTCATGAGCAAGGAACCCTCCGGCCCTCGGTCTCACCGGTACGCTCAGCACCGCACCAACTGCTTTCTAATGTTCTCAGCTCCTTTCTGGATCCAATCCAGCTGGGACACTCCTTACTGCACAGAATGGGGGGGAAATGGGTCTTGTTGGTCAAAAACGGGGGCAATGCTTGAGCCCACGAGCAGCCGATGTCTCTCGAGCTGCCTCTCGCACCCGACGTTGGGTTTCATCTGTTTTCACCTCTATCCTCTAGGGAGTCACCCCAGCTCCCTGCCTGGGAACACAGCTCAGTGGCCTCTGAGTGCCAAGGGGCAGGAAAGACTGCTGCCACCCTCTGGGAGGGGACCCCAGGCCATGTCAGAAACTGAACACCCACATCCAGCCCATGATTCATGAGTTGTCACCTGGGTGGGTCACCCCTGTGGCTCTCGGAGGCTGAGCTGTGAGGCTGGGGGGCTAAGGCCTCACTGCCAGGGAGGGGAGAGGAGAGGAGAGGGAGGGGAGGAGAGGGAGGGAGGGGGAGGGGAAGGTGGGGAGGGAGAGGGAGAGGAGGGGGAGGGGAGAGGGAGAGGGGGGGAGAGGGAGAGGGAGGGGAGGGGGATGGGAGGGAGGGGAGGGGAGGGGAGGGGGGAGGGGAGGGGAGGGGGGAGGGGAGGGGAGGGGAGGGGAGGGGGAGGGGAAGGGGAGGGGAGGGGGGGGAAGGGGAGGGGAGGGGGAGGGCAGGGGAGGGGAAGGGGAGGGGAGAACTGAACTGCAGGTCTCCAGAGTCCCTGGCGCTGAGATGGATGACCCGCACTCAACACAAGCCCCGTGGCAGTTTCCTGAGACAGAGGCTTCCGAGGACCCGGAAGCACTTCCGCTTCTACAAGTCAAGAGATGGGTGAGACGGGGTGGACCCACACCAGCCCAGGACGGCCCCTGGAAGCCTAAGGTCATCAACCTTTTTTATAATTTGCCTCTTAATCCAAAAGATGAAAATTTTTAAATTCCCTTATTCAACGTTTTACTTCATGACGAATTCTCAGAACGGCATTCACTCCCACTTCTCAAAGTAGCCTGGACTCCAGAGTCGAACACAGAATCATTTTTGACTTTGTCACTATTTTATTCTGAGGTCTGGATAGAAGCTCAACTGATCTCAAAAGCCAGGAACCTATTTTTACAAATGACTTTTAGGGTGTAAGTCTCCTACTGTTACCGTCAGCCAGCAGCCTTTCAGCCTGCTTTTAACAGTGACCTTTTAAATCAACTTTAATGCTGAGCGTTTCACCGGCATTTGATTCTGCCGACAATTCCGAGGCGGGGGTTACGATCCCCGCGTGATCGAAGAGCCAGCTGAGGCTCAGTGACCGTGCCTTCCAAACCCTCTGCAGCAGGACTGCTGTCGCCACCCCCCACCCCCCAGCCACAGGACTGAGCTCACATCGTTGGCCCTTTCCAGACCACTCCGCCCACTGATGTTTCTAAAGCCCGGGTTTTGACAGCAAAGTGCTATTTTGTAGTGGCTTCAAAGCCCTCAATCCTCAGAGCAGTGGCTCTCTACTCTTTGCGACCCACTTCTTACGTTCAATTCTTGCACTGCTCACTGGAAAACATGAAAAGACTCAAAACTACAGTCAACAAGATTGCAATGATGCAGGCAGGTTCCCAGAGCACAGCAGGTCCCTGGGGGCCACGAGTGACCCTGAGCTGTCCCATTCCTCCGTGGCTCACCCACGGCCACGCGCCGCCTTGACTGTGCTCTCCTATATGCCGCGCGTCCTCAGGCGAGGCACGGTTGTTGGCTTCGAGAGATGCCTTTGAAACCTCCCAAAGGCTTCTTTTGCTTATGGCTTCCCTGGAACAGGGGTTAATTGCTGCCCCTCTCTGTGTGCAGTCAGAGGACAAGTGACCTTCAGCCCAGTCCATCAGGGTTCCAGACCCACAGGGGGGCACTCCTTTCCAACTCCACGTTTGGTGAGGCCACGTTGGCAGCTTGAGATCGGCCTTGGTGGGAGCGCTTCCATGGTAATGGGCCAGCACTAAGGAATCAGGGCTCTCCCCCAGGCCAGCTGGTTGCTAAATCTACCAGCACCCACCAGAGGAAGGAGCAAGCACTGGGCTTATTGTCCCATGAGGGGTTAAATTAGGAGCTCCAAGACCCCCTTCTGGCTTCAGAACCAACGTTCTCCAACACACAGCACAAGGGGACTCAGACCGGAGCTGCCAACGGGTTTCCTTTGAGGACTGCCCTCCTTCCTCTCCAGGCGGCGGGCGTCAGCACCTGCACGCCTGCAGGAGCTCAGGCTGCTTAGTGTCTGCGGGGCTGTCTGACAGGCCCCCGAGACAGAGGGCCTCGGCCTGCCATGACTCTCCTAGCTGAGTACTTGCTTTCTGTTCGTTATTCGTAAAGGACAACCCACCTTCCAGAAGGGCTGGGGGGATGCCAGCAAGGAGTTTCCACCCCCAGAATCCCCAACCCCATCCTGATACCCCAACCAGCAGCACGTGCCACTGTGGAGAAGGATCTGGAATGTGGACCTCAGGGTGGCTGGGGAGACCAGGTAGCCCTCCCCAGGAGGCCTCCTGGGGTGGCCTTCGTCCCCTTGTCCCCCTAATTCTGCTCCTCCGGGGTCTGCCAGTCTCAAAGACGCAGATCAAGAGCAGACCCCGGCTTGCTAGCCGAGCTTGGGAAACCAGAAGGCTGCTGCACTGATCGTTACTGAAGATTCCGCGTGTCGGGGGACCGGAAGACGCCTGTCAGCGTTACCTGTGCAGTCTCTCCCTCTAGATGGGTCTGCACGGGAAGCCGGGTCATAAACAGGCAGTGTCTCGGCCGGCGCAGGGCCAGACAGCAGGGGCTGCATGAAGCAGACGCTCCGCAGCCCCAGCTAAGAGGTCTGGGTCCTCCATCCTGCACTGGACGGGCGTCCGCAGTCAGTGGGCCCAGAACGCTGTGGGGCAGAGCTGATACCCACTGCCCTGGGCACCTCCTGGAGGGGCCGGGCCTCTGGGACTCTCCCTTCCCCAGATGCAGGCCAAGTCCCTCCCTCTGCCCTGGAAACCCGTCTTCCTTCAGCTACGCCGACACCCTCGTGGGGCCACCCAGTCTGTGTAGGGGTGGAAACCACGCCTGACTCTTGGCCTACGTCTCTCTGCTCCAGTCTGGTCCACCAGACGGACGTGCTGTCCAGGTCAAGCCTCTGTCCCTGCAGGCTGTGGACAGACGGCCGCCAGCCTCTGCTTGCTGGGCTGCGGGTGCAGGGGCTTGAAGGACTGGGCAAGCCCAGGGAACTCTTGCGACAGCACCTGGCACAGACCGATCACGCGCAACAAAGGTTAATGACCCCCACGTGCGGGATCCCGGGCTTCACTCCCCTACACCTTGCCAGTTTTCAGGAACTCCTTCGTGGACCAGAAGAGTCCCCGATCTCTATTCTAGGAAGTGCGCTTAGAGGTGCGGGAGGTTGTCCTCCCCACCCCAAACGCCCAGAGAAAAGCCACCGTGTTGCCTCTTTCAGAGCTTTCAATGTGAAAGTGCTTTATAACACTGAGTTGAAATCTGCCTCCCTGGACCTTCCCCCCAGGGTTCCACACCAGTCTAATCCCTAACTCCTCCCTGGCAGAACGGCCTCTGCAAGGCTTAGGCTTCCCCACAGGGCTGCCCCTTGAGGTCGACACCTCCATCCTCTTCACCTCATGCACACAGCTCCTCACTCCCCACTGGCTTGGGCTCCGGCTGCACCTCTTGGAGGCATCTCCTGGTAATCGTGGGAGTCTACCATCAGGCGAGAATCGGGGCACCACCCCATCCCCGTCTCCAGAGGCGTCCAACATTAAGAGCTGGCGTGCATCCTTGCAGAGGATTCTCTCAGGGAGAGAAGCTACTTTTCAAACAAATGAACTGTAAGGCGAAGTGTTATGTCCCTTCTATTCATTCTACTCAAAACAAAAGGACTGGCTCTGTCTCCTCCTTTCTCCTTCTTGCTGGCTAGAATGCAGACATGATGGCTGGAGCTCGAGCAGCCATCTTAGACCATGAGGCACTGTGCTAGGAATGACAGAACAGCACAACAGGAGAAGCGTGAGGTACTGGTGACCATATAGTAGCCACACCAGCCTGGAGCTGCTCCCTCTGGAGTTTTCTTTTTTAATATGTGGACGGGAAATGATCTGTCTGGTGAAAGACCTGTTTTTCTCTCTCATTTCTTTCCCTATTCTTCCTTCATTCCCCCTTTCCTTCTCTCCCTTCTTTCCTCTTTCCCTTTTCCCTTCCCTCCCTCCACTCCTCTCACTTTCCCTCCATCCTCTTTTGCACTCGAACTTAATTCTAACTGATACTCAGCCTGACGCTGTTTCCATTTCAACCAGCAAAGCAGATCAAGTAGGAAATAAGTTGAGCGGAGTGGCCCCGCCACCTGCTCTGCAGGAAAACAACATCCATCAGAAGAGACGGCTTTTTCCAGACAGGCCATGTGCTGAGGAGGGACACAGACCAGCACCGTGGGGCGGAGATGCCGCACAGGCGGGTCCTGCAGCGCCCTGGCTCGGCCCAGGACCACGGGCTTTGCACCAGCTTCCCTGGGCACTTGCTCTGCGGGCTGAGCACAGAGGGTGTCACTCACTCACCCACCCGACTCATGGGCTGGCGTGACAGGGGCTCAACCTACCAGGCACAGAGCTGGGGGCGCCCACGATTTAAAGAGAGCACGTGGTTGGGGGAGGGGGAAGGAGGGGGGGTGAGCTGAGACCCCTGGTCTAGAACCCATGTGTTAGCCACCACCACCCTCCCCCAGTTCCTTCTCAGACCTCAGGCCCTTCACTAAACCTCTGTGCCAGAATCTTCCACCTGCCCCCCAGCCTGTCCTCCCTGCCCCGGCAAGGCTGGCCCATGTGGCTCCACTGGCTCGGGGGTGGGGATGGGGGGGAGGGCTGGCTAATGGGGAGCCCCATGGGAGACTGGAGGGAGGGAGGAGGGCACTGTCGGGAATCTACCCGCTGGCCACCCTCCCGCCCCCCTGCCCACCACTGGCTGTGTCCCTTCATCAGAGACCCCTGCTCCTCTCAGGGAGACAGAAGCCACACGACTCTGTCCTTCTGGTTCTAGAAACTTCTTCCTTCCCTCGCCCCTTCTGGCCTGGGGTGGAGACAGCTCCTCTGCGACCAGCCTGGGGGCCCCAACTCTCCCTTGAGGTTCCGCTCACAGCCACACAAAGGGCCCCTGCACTACCCTAATCTGAGGGGGCCCTCTGCGTGGGGCGGGTAACCTCATCATTTGTAAACGTGGGTGGTCACGCCTATTTCCAGGGTTGCAGAGAGAGTTCAGTTGATGGTGCAAATGAAAAAGCTGCGTCATCTCTCACAGGCCCTGCAGACTCGGCCAGACCGAAGTCCAGCTGGGTCAGCAGTAGGTCGTGGCTGCCAAATGCAAGGGTCAGCAACTGGTACTCAGACCTGGGGTCCAAAAGAAAGGAGGTGGGAGGCCTGCTGGCCCCTGTGCTCAGGCCACGGGGAGGGCTGTGTTCACTGCGGGCCTGGCACCGCAGACCAGGCTGTGATGAGAGCGGGGCTGGCGCGGGGTCGGAGGCCAGGGCAGCGGGGGAGCTGGAAGGGCCATGGCTGGCACCTGGAGACGGGAAGCTGTGCGGGACCCGAGCGCTTCTTCACCGGTTCTGTGACCCGCGGGGTGGACAAGCATTAGAGCTCACGGCTCCTGCCAGCAGGAGTGGGTAGGTGGAAGCTGCAAGGAGGTGGATTTGGTTCAAAAGGAGGAAGAAATTTCCAGCGATTCGAGCTTTCTAAAATAGAATGCCTCCCACAGGGAACAAGGTCCCTGCACAGGGATATTCGCCGCACTGCTGTTGGGGGAAGGTAGAGGCAGATTAAGGGACCATCAATAGAACTGTCACATCATGGGACAAATGAGCCACATTCAGAGAGGAGGGGTCTGTAGGTCCTGCTGTGGGACAAGCTCTGTCATAGATGGTTCAGTGACAAAAGCGACTTCCAGAAATGCAGGGGTAGCTGAGGATGAAAGTAAATAATGATAGTAACAGGGTCTGGCTTTGAATGAAATAGGAATCCACGAATGCACATTGATATCAGTGGATAAACGTGGACAGACCTCCATCATGAACCAACCCCCCCAAACACAGGATTCCCTTAGAAGAACCCAGCATTATTTCTGTGATTTTCCAGCCAAAATGCATAACTTGCTATGAGGAAACATCAGACAAACCCAAACTGAGAGGCATTTGACAAAAGACTACTTTGGAATATTCAAACACGTCGAGGCTGCAAATGCCAAGGAAAGACCCCAGAACTGATCCAGATTGGCGACGGGCCATCGTGTGATCCTGGATGGGGTCGCGCCCCAAGAGCAAGAGGCTGGAGCCGTGGGTCCCATCTGTTGGGAAACCTGAATGGGGTCTCTGGGTGAAGGGTGCACAGGAATGCTTTGAAATACTCCTACGTTTCTGTAAGTTCAAAAAAGTTTCAAAGTAAAGAGTAACAATAAATGTAAAGGAGAAAAAACAAGCAAAACATAAAGTGATGGCGGTGGCTGCCATGCCTCCCGCCCGATGCAATGTCACAGGAAGGCCATGGCGCCCTCTGAGCCCTTCCTGCCAAAAAGTGAACTCGAGTCGGGTCCAGCCTGGGGGAAAGAGGGACACACAGAGACCCACCATCCACGTCAGCATGTGAGACATTCTCCAGCACAACGACCCAGTTTCTTCCACAAACAAAAGGCCAGAGAGAGAAAAGAGAATTAAAGGAGACTTACAGCAGCCTTTCTTGGATCCTAATTCAAGCAAACCAACTTCAGGAAGACGTTCACGAGAAAAAATCAGAGCAACGTGGACCCTGCTTAGATACTGGACAATACAAGGGAATTACTTACTGTTAACTTGTCTGCATGGGACCATGCTACGGCTATGATGCTTTTTTTAAAAAAGTCCTCATCTTTAAGAGAACTCCGACACATCTGTGGACAAAACAAGATGATGTCTGGAATTTGCTCAAAAACACCTGAGCAAACGTGCATCGACAGATGAATGGATAAACAAAATGCGGGACGCACATACAGTGCAGTATTATTCAGCCTTCTAAGGGAATGAAGTGCTGACGCCTGCTGCAACGTCAGTGAACCTTGCAAACATTATGCTACGTGAAAGAAGTCAGACACAGAGGCCAAGGATTTTTACTCCACTTATATGAGGCACCTAGATAGTCAAATTCATAGACACAGAAAGTGGAATAGAGGTTCCCAGAGCCAGGGGAGGGAGAAGGAGGAGTTAGTGCTTAATGGGGACAGAGTTTCAGTTTGGGAAGATGAAAAATTTCTGGAGACGATGGTGGTGATGATTGCAGAACAATGTGAATGTGCTTAACGACCCTGAACTGAGCCCTTAAATGGTTAAAAATGGTAAGTTTTATGTTATGTATATTCTACCACAATAAGAAAAAAAATACGGGGGGGGGGGGCTGGTGAGGGGGGCGCGGTGAGCCACAGGCTGATACTCGTCGAAACTGGATGATGAGAATCTAGTGAATCCTTTTACGATTCACTCTACTTTTATGCAAGCTTGAAATGTTTCCACAGTGAAACACTTTCTTAAAACCTTACAAATAAAACAGCAGTCCAAACACCCAGGGCTGGGCTTCCCTGGTGGCGCAGTGGTTGAGAGTCCGCCTGCCGATGCAGGGGACGCGGGTTCGTGCCCCAGTCCGGGAAGATCCCACATGCCACGGAGCGGCTGGGCCCGTGAGCCATGGCCGCTGAGCCTGCGCGTCCGGAGCCTGTGCTCCGCAACGGGAGAGGCCCCAACAGTGAGAGGCCCGCGTACCGCAAAAAAAAAAAAACAAAAAACACCCAGGGCTGACAAGGACAGCTATGAAAACCACAGCAGCATGGAAAATGCTCGTGAGATTATGTTCGGTCAAAAGCTGGCTCTCCAATTATGTCTACACTATGTTTAAATCACATGCAAAACTATGAATTGAGGAAAAAAGTCTGGAAGGACACATACCAGAATTACAGTAGCTGTAGTGTTTGGATGGTGGGATCGTAGGTAAATTTTGTTTTCTTTTTCTGAACTTTCTCTAATAGAGTTACTTGTATAGGTTTTGGAAATAAATTACATACACCCCAGGGCAGGCAGTCACAAGCTACGAGAAGGGTGCCGGTTGATAAGGTAGCAATCCTCGTGGAGAGTTCTGGGACTTCTTGGGAGAGGCAGGCTGAAGCGTGACCCGAGGGTTTAGGGAAGAGCCACCAGCCCAGGGCATGGGGTTGGTGCCTTCTTCCCCTGCCTCTCTGACCCTGGGGTGTGAGGGGGGCTTCCCCCAGGGCCGGCCCCTTCCTAGTGTGCAATGGGCGCAGGACAGTGGCGGCCCGGGCCTGACCCCAAGGCGCCGCCTGCACAGGAGGGCCCACTCGAGCCGGGCTGCGGGTGCTTCCTGTGCAAACGCCCGGCGGCTGTGGCGTCCAGGGCTGCGGTCGCCCGGCCCCAATCTGGGCTCCTGTTGCTCAACCCGCTGTGCTTTTCCTGTTCCCCTTTCCCGACGGCACAGCCTGGGCAGCAGGGGCCGGGGGCTCTGCGGGTTCACCGCATGGCGGACCCCCCCGGAGCTGTTTCCACGTCTCTGATTGTTTTTTCCCTCCCTGGGTTGCTAAACAGCTTATGAAGAAACCCCTTTCTTTTGCTTTTTTATTCTGGGGCAGGAATCCAGCACCGTCTGTTTGCCGAGAGGCTGTGCCGTCCAGCCAAAGTGGCAGGACAGGCCCCCGGGCCCCCCAAGGCCCAGGAGGGGCAGCTCCCCTCCTCCCGCCCCCTGAGGAATGGCACCCAAACCTGTCCAGAGGTCGCACAATAACAATAACAGCTAACATGTACCGAGGCGGCGGGAGCTGGCCCCCTCCGTCCTCCCGACAGCCCTCCCAAGTGGGCCCGCCGTGACACCAGTGTTTTGAGGAGGAAGCTGCAGCATCGCAGGGAGGTGACACAGTCAACCCAGGTCAGGCGGGGGAGGGGGGGTCAACCAGAACCAGGACTCAGCCGCTCGCCCTCAAGGGTCCCCCTGCACTGTCCCAGATGCCCAAGTGCCCCCAAGGCCACACGAAGGCTACAGCACAGGAGGTCTCGGGGTTCCTTTGGAAAAGTGAAGGCTCACCCTGAGGTCACCCCTTTTGGAAGGAAATTTCAAGGGGCGGAGAAAAATGCCCACAGGGAAAAACACCTGTGTCGAGGAGAGCATCACTTCTGGGGGAGGGAGGGGCCAACTGAGAAGAGGTCCCAGGTAATGTTTTGTTTCTTACACCACGTGACAGGTCCATGGGGTTCACTGCGGTATCTTGCGTAGAGGTTTCTATGTCTGAAATATTTCATAACAATTTTAAAGCAAAAAACAAACCAACCAACCCAATTGCACAGGCCTTTTCTCTAACACTGAGTCAACACTCTGAAGAATGTTAGGCAAGTGGCTGACGATCTCTGCAGCAGACACTGGACTCCAGGATTTATCCCAAGATACATCCTCAGGATTGAAGCCTCCAGCAGACAAAACAGGAGTGGAACGAGGCCCTCCCTGACCGTGGAATCGTGGCTTTGATGACGGCCAGACAGCACCCTCCGGCTCCGAGGGAGGCCCCCTAACCCTGCAACAGGTCTTCCCTCCCCTCCCTTTCAACAACCCCGTGGGAGACTACCAACCGCGCTGACACAGCAAGCCGGCCTCCGGGGAACCTGCCGTATTTTTCAAGCCCAAGAAAAGGAATCTTCTGGCTGCTCAGACAACTGAAACAAACATTGGCTTTTCTGATTCTGAGACCCACAGGGATCTTTATTACATAAACATCTGAGGGATCTGTTCTGTGCAAATGGACAAAAGTGCATAATTCACTTACAACATAAATAGCTCAGCGTTCCACTGCTCCAGCCCCTGGCTATGTATTTTTTTTTCCAGTTGTTATTATTTCGTTTTTTCCAGAATGGAAATTAGACTTTATAAAATTACATTTCAAGTAGTCCATGTATGGACCATATTTCTCAGCTTTTTACCAAACTACATGAAAAGCTGTAGTAGTCTAATATGTGAACCTGTGATAAAATGTTTATTAGAACGAATTTAATGACTATTGGCATCAATACTTTTTTAACATCTTTACTGGAGTATAATTGCTTTACAATGGTGTGTTAGCTTCTGCTGTATGATAAAGTCAATCAGCTATACATACATCCCCGTATCTCCTCCCTCTTGCGTCTCCCTCCCACCCCCCCATTCCACCCCTCTAGGTGGTCACAAAGCACCGAGCTGATCTCCCCATGCAATGCAGCTGCTTCCCACCAGCTAGCTATTTTACATTTGGTGGTGTATATATGTCCATGCCACTCTCTCACTTCGTGCCAGCTTACCCTTCCCCCTCCCCGTGTCCTCAACTCCATTCTATGTCTGTGTCTTTATTCCTGTCCTGCCCCTAGGTTCTTCAGAACCATTTTTTTTTTTTTAGATTCCATATATATGTGTTAGCATATGGTATTTGTTTTTCTCTTCCTGACTTGCTTCACTCTGTATGACAGGCTCTAGGTCCATCCACCTCACTACAAATAGCTCTAGGTCCATCCACCTCACTACAAATAACTCAATTTCATTTCTTTTTATGGCTAATATTCCATTGTATATATGTGCCACATCTTCTTTATCCATTCATCTGTCGATGGACATTTAGGTTGCTTCCATGTCCTGGCTATTGTAAGCAGCGCTACGATGAACATTGTGGTACATGACTCTTTCTGAATTATGGTTTTCTCAGGGTATATGCCCAGTAGCAGGATTGCTGTGTCGTATGGTAGTTCTATTTTTAGATCCTCCATACTGTTTTCCATAGTGGCTGTATCAATTTACATTCCCACCAACAGTGCAAGAGGGTTCCCTTTTCTCCACACCCTCTCCAGCATTTATTGTTTGTAGATTTTTGATGATGGCCATTCTGACTGGTGTGAGGTGATACCTCATTGTAGTTTTGATTTGCATTTCTCTAATGATTAGTGATGTTGAGCATCCTTTCAGGTGTTTGTTGGCAATCTGTATATCTTCTTTGGAGAAATGTCTACATAGGTCTTCTGCCCATTTTTGGATTGGGTTGTTTGTTTTTTTGATATTGAGCTGCATGAGCTGCTTATATATTTTGGAGACTAATCCTTTGTCCATTGATTCGTTTGCAAATATTTTCTCCCATTCTGAGTGTTGTCTTTTCATCTCGTTTATGGTTTCCTTTGCTGTGCAAAAGCTTTTAAGTTTCAGTAGGTCTCACTTGTTTATTTTTATTTTTATTTCCATTGCTCTAGGACGTGGGTCAAAAAGGATCTTGCTGTGATTTATGTCATAGAGTGTTCTACCTGCATTTTCCTCTAAGAGTTTTATAGTGTCTGGTCTCACATTTAGGTCTTTAATCCATTTTGAGTTTTTTTTTTTGCCTTTTAAAATTTATTTATTTATTTATTTTTGGCTGTGTTGGGTCTTCGTTTCTGTGCGAGGGCTTTCTCTAGTTGCGGCGAGCAGGGGCCACTCTTCATCGCAGTGCGTGGGCCTCACTATTGCGGCCTCTCGCTGCAGAGCACAGGCTCCAAACACGCAGGCTCAGTAACTGTGGCTCACGGGCCCAGTTGCTCCGCGGCATGTGGGATCGTCCCGGACCAGGGTGCGAACCCGTGTACCCTGCATTGGCAGGCAGACTCCCAACCACTGCGCCACCAGGGAAGCCCCTTGAGTTTTTGTGCATGGTATTAGGAAGTGTTCTAATTTCATTCTTTTACATGTAGCTGTCCAGTTTTCCCAGCACCACTTGAAGAGGCTGTCTTTTCTCCACTGTATATTCTTGCCTCTTTTGTCAAAGATAAGGTGACCATATGTGCATGGGTTTATCTCTGGGCTTTCTATCCTGTTCCATTGATCTATATTTCTGTTTTTGTGCCAGTACCATACTGTCTTGATTACTGTAACTTTGTAGTATAGTCTGAAGTCAGGGAGCCTGATTCCTCCAGCTCCGTTTTTCTTTCCCAAGATTGCTTTGGCTATTCAGAATCTTTTGTGTTTCCATACAAATTGTGAAATTTTTTATTCCCGTTCTGTGAAAAAGGCCATTGATAGTTTGACAGGGAATGCACTGAATCTGTAGATTGCTTTGGGTAGTATAGTCATTTTCACAATGTTGATTCTTTCAATCCAAGAACGTGGTGTATCTCTCCATCTGTTTGTATCATCTTTAATTTCTTTCATCAGTGTCTTATAGTTTTCTGCATACAGGTCTCTTGTCTCCTTAAGTAGCTTCATTCCTAGGTATTTTATTCTTTGTGTTGCAGTGGTAAATGGGAGTGTTTCCTTAATTTCTCTTTCAGATTTTTCATCATTAGTGTATAGGAATGCAAGAGATTTCTGTGCATTAATTTTGTATCCTGCTACTTTACCATATTCATTGATTACCTCTAGTAGTTTTCTGGTGGCATCTTTAGGGTTCTCTATGTATAGTATCATGTCATCTGCAAACAGTGACAGTTTTACTTCTTCTTTTCCGAATTGGATTCCTTTATTTCTTTTTCTTCTCTGATTGCTTGGCGAAAACTTCCAAAACTATGGTGATAATAGTGGTGCGAGTGGGCAACCTTGTCTTGTTCCTGATCTTAGTGAAAATGGTTTCAGTTTTTCACCATTGAGAATGAGGTTAGCTGTGGGTTTGTCATATATGGCCTTTACTATGTTGAGGTAAGTTCCCTCTATGCTTACTTTCTAGAGGGTTTTTATCACAAATGGGTGTTGAATTTTGTCGAAAGCTTTTTCTGCATCTATTGGGATGATCATATGGTTTTTCTGCTTCAATTTATTAATATGGTTTATCACACTGATTGATTTGCATATACTGAAGAATCCTTGCATTCTTGGGATATATATGATTATTTCAAAAACTCGTGGAGGGTTCTGTGGCCAGTGACCAAGGCTCAGTCACCATGAGCAGAAGTCTGGCAATGAAAGGCTCTGTGTGGAGTAAACATGGGAAAGCCTGGAGCGGGGCCAGGACACAGGTCCCCAAGGCTCTGCATCCCAGCATCTGGCCACCGGCTCCCTTTTGTGTCAATGGTGTGCAGGTGGCACTGGATTCTGAAGTTCTGCTTTCAACTGCTTCAAGTTGAAAACACTTTTAAGGGAATAACTCGGAGCTACTGAGGATTCGGTTCCAGTCCACGCAAGAAAAAGTGAGTCATGAATCTTTTGGTTTCTCAGTGCACGTAGAAGTTACCTTTACACTCTACTGAGCCTATTAAGTGTGCCGTAGTATTATGTCGAAAAAATGTGCAAAAACAAAAAAATAATTACAACAGTAACATCTAAGATCACAGAGCACAAATAATAAAGTTTAAAGTATTGCGAGATTATCAAAATGTGACACATGGACATAAAGTAAGCAAATGCTGTTGGAAAATGGCACTTAATAGACCTGCTCAACACCGGGGTGCCACAAACCTTCAGTTTGTAAAAAAAAATGCACCACCTATGAAGCCCAGTAAAGCAAAGCACAATAAAGCCAGGTGTGCGTGCACAGGGGAGCGGGCAAGTGTTTATACCTCTAAGCTCACCTCTCTGAACCTCAGCTGTTCATCTATGATTCGGGAGGGGGTGGAGACCAGATCCACAGTTAAAACGTCTCCTCTGATCTCAGATGCCCAGGGTGGGCTTCCAAGAACTTTTTAGCATTTTTTTCAAATCCATTTCAGCCTGAGATTCTTGGTACCTAGAAGACCCATGAAAGAGATCCACTGAGCCCGTGTGCTCAACCACATGCTTGTACGTATCTGCACGCTTGTACGTATTTCTGGGGAGAGGATTCTTAGCTTTTGTTGGATTCTCAAAGAGGGTGGTGAGTCCAAAAGTCTTTGAACCTGTCTGTTGGGACCTTTCTGTTATGAATGACCAAAAAAAAAAAAAAAAAAACCCCAACCTAAAGTGGCTGGAGTAGATAAAGGAGAAAAATGGAATTTATTGGCTCGGGCAAGCAAAAGGTCCAGGGGACGCTTGGCTTATGTAAAGCTGAATCCAGAAAGCCCAAGTCTCTCTCCATCTCTGGCTCCACTTTCCTCTTTTGGCTTCATCACTGTCAGGTGGACTCACTATAACCAGGTCCCCCAGTGGGTCCAGACTCACACCCTCACCGTTCCAGATGCAGCAGAAGTCCTGGCATCCCGCGGGTCCAGTGTGGGTCACGTGCGCATGCAGAGGACCAGGATGCTCATCCAGGACGTGGGTTCTCAGTCTCTCCAGCCCATCTCCCCTGCAGCCCCAGAACAGTGGTTCTGCCACTCATGAGGATCCCAAGCTGGTGTTTTCCAGGGGACATCTGGGAGGTCTGAGGAAGTGGTAGCCCTAATGACTGGGAAAGTCCTCTGGGGCAGCCTTGTGACTTGCTTTGCAGGTGACCCCAGCAGGTTCCTGATCGAAGGGAAAACCCCACGAGTCCCTCTCCAGCCTGGCACAGCTACAGCGTGTACAGAAACGCTTGGGAAGCACCAGAAGCCAACGTGGCCACTGGCCAAGAAGCCCCAGACATGGAAATGCTGCCTAAACCCCCTGCTGGTCACACCTCTGGACACACGTGGTCACCTCCAGCTTGTTCCCTCTGGTATGTGGACCCTGATTGTCTCAGTACCCAACAGAGAAACTAAATCAAAGCCATCCCTAACCCAGCCAGCCTCTGAGCTTGCGTCCTGCCTGACAGCTGTGCCAGGAGCCTCGGGCCATCATGGTTGAAGGTGGAATGCCCAGGCACTGCAGTGGGACAGACCAGGGTTTAGCTCCTGACTCTACCAGGTAATACACAACATAGACGTCAGCGTGATTATTTACTGAGTATCTAATACGTGCCAGTTACAGCAGGGAACAACGCAGACACAGGTGTTCTGGAGCTTACGAAGGTGAAGAAGGAGGTGGTGATGGTGATAACAGTGATGATGAGGATGGTGGAGACCACAAGATCCTCGGGAGAAGGCACTGTAGTTCCTACTTCCCGCCCCTCCATGTCTAGCACCGTGCCTTGCACGTAGTAGGTACTCAAGAAATGGGTGTTGTTGATGGACTTATTCTCCAAGTCGCTCTAGGCAGAGAAGCCCTCCAAGGGTGGCTCAAGCTGGCCTCCATGCATATCTCCTTAAAGTGGTGTGTCTTACCTTTAAAACGGACTTGAGCCTCTTTCTACTCTGCGGTGTATCTACGTTTCTTCTACTTGTAACAACAAGAAACTTTTTCCAAAACTTCGAGTGAAAATGATGCCCCAAGAAAACATACCCTGTTTACTCCTGTGGCTTTTGAGACGCGCACGCACGTGCACACACACACACACACACACGCACACACGCACACACACACACAGATTGGAGGTCCACAGAGCCCAGGGCCAGAAGCACGAACCCAAACTGTTAAGCGTCTGGGAAAATGCGTCTCTCCTGGCGGCGCTGAGCCAGAGCAAGAAGGGCAGCTGGGCACTGCTCCGCCCTCCAGACGGGACCTACCAGAAGAAGACTGAGCCCGGACTCGGCCACTCCATGCTGAGAGCCAAAGGCTCTGAAAAGGCCTCTGGAAACTTTGTTTTCCCCTTAAAACCTGGTGTTTCCATCCCAGGGGCCGTATCACCACTGGACGGCCTCTGGATGACACGTGGGTTCTGGGACTCACGGCATTTAGGGAGCTGCTACTCGGGGTGGCCAGAGTCTCAGAACTTGCTCAGGAACCCTCGCAACTCCCCAGTAACAGCACTTCCAACCAGGAAACAGGCAGTAAGAGGGCAGGACACTCCCCACGGCTGCTGGCCGACCAGAACCTGATCAGAGCCCGGCTCCCCGCTCGCACCACCCCACTGCCTCGCCGCCCTGAGTTTCTATTTTGCCATTTCTGAAGTGAGTCTCCTACACCATCTCTCAGATGGTTTTCAGTTCTGTCACATAACATCCATCCTCCAAAGCGTGGAGGTGGACAACAGCTGAAGGGCGATTTGATGATGACACGCTCGTTACCTGATCCCCGAGGATGGGGGGGTCCTGTCCTTCCCGCGGCAGGACGCTAGCACTGACGTGAAAATGAACCAAGGGGGGGACAGTCAATCTCGGTCCCTCCCCTGCGCGTGTCAGGAGGCAGGTCCGAGAAGCCTGCAAAAGCCAGTGCATCTTCCTTGGGGGGCAATTTTACTTGGAATTTGTGGCAATCATTATTTCTATATTAAAACAAACACAGCAGTGTCATGGAGTAAAACACAAAATTTCTGTGGATTTTCACGATCAAATACAAGACTTTTGAAGGCACGTCGCGTACGCGGCAGGACAATTCAGATCACTGCCCCACAGTCCAGATTGCACAAACTCTCCTGCCAACTATTCAGTAGACAAGCTTGACAAGGGAAAAAAAAAATGGGGGCGGGGGGCTTCCCTGGTGGCGCAGCGGTTGAGAGTCCGCCTGCCGATGCGGGGGACGCGGGTTCGTGCCCCGGTCCGGGAGGATCCCACGTGCCGCGGAGCGGCTGGGCTCGTGAGCCATGGCCACTGAGCCTGCGCGTCCGGAGCCTGTGCTCTGCAACGGGAGAGGCCACAACAGTGAGAGGCCCGCGTACCACAAATAAAAAAAAAAGAAAAAAAATTTTTTTTTTAGTGCAGAGCCTGCCTCTGGGGGCTCCAGGACAAGCACGGAGGCTGGATGCCACCTCGTGTTCATTTGGGACATGACAGCCAGCTTGCGAGGATGTCAGATGCAAAGGCCTGCTGGCAGAAGGGGTTCCTACGTCCCTGCGGGAACCTCGCATTTCCCGGCCTCCCCACCCCTCCCCCGACAGCCTGTCTCAGCACCTGGGCCCCCCTTTGTTAACAGGCTCCTCTGCGTGAGGTGGAGCCTCCCCCGGCCTGGCCTCAACAGCACCCACGGGCTGGTTAACCCCAGCTTTGCTGCCCCGCAGATCATGGCCCAGCAGCCCTGGGTTAGGCAGAGAGGTCTCTGTTTTCAACTGGTTGTCCAGGCAACTTGGGAATGAAGGCAGTGGTTTGAACCTGCACTTGAATCACCTGGGGCCGATTTTAGACCCTGCAGACACACCTAGGATAAGGCCCACGCCTCAGTGCCTTCACACAGTCACCCAGGCGATCCCAAAGCGCAGCCTGAGCTGAGCACCACTGGGATGAAGACTTGCATCACATGAATTTCCCGAAAAGATTTCAGCATCCAGGGACGTCCCTGGCGGTCCAGGGGTTAAGACTCACGTTTCCAATGCAGGGGGTGCAGGTTCAATCCCTGGTGGGGGAACTAAGATCCCACATGCTGTGTGGCACGGCCAAAAAATAACTTAATTAATCTTTTAAAAGGTTTCCGCATCCTTGGGAAGGACGTTGGCAGTGAACCTCACTCCTCAGTTGTGTGGTCAGCACTGTCAGCCGTCCGGGGACCAAGGGGTTCAGGGATGTGTAGGCCGCCTGCATGGACTCGTCCTGTGTTTGGGGACTATACCCTGCTTTTGCAAGGACTTTGTCAGGACGCCTAAATATCCTGTTTTCAGCTTTTGTCAATAAAACACATAAATTCCACAGTTAGAGCTATTTTCTGCCACAGTAATTGGTGGAATTAATCGGGTAAATGACGACACCAGGAATGCGGGGCTTTAGCGCTAAAATTGGGATGGACGATCCTGGGAAAACTAAGATAGGTTGGTCACCGTCAACCTCAGACCTGCCTCAGATTAGCAATAACTGGAGCCTCCCCGTGCATTTCTGAGAGTGGCAGTGGGAGCGTCCATCAGATTCTCGAAGGGTCTGTAATCCCCAAGGATGACAAGCCTGCCTTCCGTGCTTATCCACAATGCAACCCTGCTGGTGCGCTGGCCTGAATCTGACAATAGCACAGCTAAGTTTTATGGAAGGAATGAGACCCCAAGAAACGTCCAACCCAAGACCAGGTGCTGCCCACAGGGCAGGTCTAGGAAGGGAAGGCTCGGGAGGTCACGGGTCAGCTGGAGGGCAGTGGACATCTGAGTTCAGCTGGTTTTGTTGCTGACTTTGATTTGGTTGGGGAGTTGGGGAGAAATCACTGTTACAGGGCAAAAGATGAGGAAATCGCTTGAAAAGACCCTTAGAGGTTGACCCTTTCCTAGGGTTTGGACATGTTTGTTTATTTAATAAACATTTACTGAGCACCTATTTTGTGCCAGGAGTTGTACAGATGCTGAAGCGAAAACAGCAACACATCAGGCACTGAGTGGTCTCTGGTGCAGCCCAACTGGAATTCAAATCCAAGCTCTGACTTTACCGGCTGTGTGCCTTTAAACAAGTCACTTAACCTCTCTGTGCGCCATCCCGTAATCTGTAAAATGGGAGAATAACCTCATGTCTGTAACGAGGAAATAAAGCACGTAGGGCAGTAAGCCAGAGCTGGGACCCAGGCAGTCTGAGCTGGTGATGGTACACTTAACCCCTCGCCAGCCTACTTCACAGATAAAGCCCTTATGTACTTTAACCCAGGGAGCAGCAATGCCAGAAGCAACTGGCTCCCAGGCCTTGTAAGCCTACATCACATCCTTGTAAATTACATTTTGCTTTCAGGGTCTGTACCAAGTCAAACCAAAGCATCTCCCTGGTAGTGAAATGAAGTTTCCAGCCTGCAGAGCTGAAGTCTGCAGCGGGATCTCCCCATGGGCCAGAGGATTCTTCAGGAGGACAGAGAAAGGGCAGCTGGAGGAGAGGACATCACTGCGACTGCCTGGTTTTGATGGGTTTGGCCAAAGCTGCCCTGCAAGCGCCCAGCCTGTGGGTGAAGCACCGCTACAAGCAGAGACGCATGCCGGGGAAGGTGTGTGAACAAACGTGCCACCCATACCTCAGCTTCTGCACCCCAACCCTAGAGAAAGCTCAGGAGAAAGCCCCACTCACCGTGTCGGTACTTTTTTCTGGATGTCCCACCCTACAAACGGGATGCCTGAGGCCTCAGCTCTCCCTCTACTGTGCAGAATTGAGAATGCGGCCCAATGAACTACCAAGTCTAACTCTCCAAGACGCAGGTCCAATTGTGCATCTGAGATGCTTGCAAGCTGAAGACAACCCTTTAGAAGGCACGTGAGCCCCTACTTTGGGGTCAGAACTTCTGCTCAGGGGTGATAAAGGAGTTAGCCAAACTCCAAATGAGCAAAGGACCTGAATAGACATCTTCCCAAAGAAGATACACAAGATGCCAGCAGGTACGTGAAAAGATGCTCAACGTTACTAGTCATTAGGGAAATCCAAATTAAAACCACAGTGAAATACAACCTCGCCCCTGTTAGAACGGCCATCATTAAAGTCAAGAGATAACAAATGCCAGTGAGGATGTGGAAAAAAGGGAACCCTTGTGCATTGTTGGTGGGAAAGTAGATTGGTGAAGCCACTATGGCAAGAAGTATGGAGGATCCTGAAAAAATCAGAAACAGAACTGCCATGTGATCCAGGAATTCCACTTCTGGGAAGAAATGAAAGAAATGAAATGAAAACTCTAACCCAAAAACTCTAACTCAGAAAGATACCTGCACCCTTATGTTCACAGCAGCCAAGATATCAAAATAACCTAAGTGTGCATCAATGGACGAACAGATATAGAAGTTGTGGTGCATATATGTACACAATGGAATACTACTCAGCCATATAAAATGAAGAAATCCCACCATCTGCAACATGACTGGACCCTGAAGGCATTATGCTAAGTGAAATAAGTTGGACAGAGAAAGACACTGTATGTTCTCACTTACACGTGGAATCTAAAAACAAAAGGAAACAAAAAACAAACAAAAAAATCCAAACTCATAGAAAGAGATGAGACTTGTGGTTAACGGCAGTGGGGGTGCGTGTGGGGAGGGGGGATTGGAGGAAGGTGGTCAAAAGGTGCAAACGTCCAGTTGTGAGATAAGTAAGTTCCAGGGATGTGATGTACAACGTGACAACTCTAGCTAACACTGCTCCACGAAATACTAAGGAAATAGGACATACTAGGAAATACTAAGAGTTCTCATCACAATAGGGATTTTTTTCCTTTTTTCTTCTTTCTTTTCTTTTTACTGTATCTATATGAGAGGATGAGTGTTGTCTAGACCTATTGCGGTAATCATTTTACAGCATATGCAAGTCAAACCGGCAGGCTGACCGCCTTAAACTTACAAAGGGATGTACGTCAATTATCTATCAATCAAGCTAGGGGTGGAGGTAAAGAATGTAGAGTTAAAAGAAGAATCAAAAAATAATTTTAAAATGTAACTTCATTCCGAATATTGAAACTGCCAAGCACTTGGAGAGAAAGTGGGTCAAGTCAGTACCTAACACGTCTGAAAGCTGCGGGAATAGGACTGGTCACTCATCACACTCAGGGAAAAACTAAAGTTCTGACGTGAAATTTGACACAGTAAGGTAATATTGGCATCAACTTCTGAAGCCTTTCAAAGCACAGAGAAGACTTACAAGAACTCAAGAGTTTCTCTAAGAGTCACTGTCAAAAGACAGAGCTATCTACAGATTTTCCCCTTCAAATACCAATACCAAGGATAAATTAAAAGTAAGCGTTCAGGGGCTTCCCTGGTGGCGCAGTGGTTGAGAGTCCACCTGCCGATGCAGGGGACACGGGTTCGTGCCCTGGTCCGGGAAGATCCCACATGCCGCGGAGCGGCTGGGCCCGTGAGCCATGGCCGCTGAGCCTGCGCGTCCGGAGCCTGTGCTCCGCAACGGGAGAGGCCACAACAGTGAGAGGCCCACGTACCACAAAAATAATAATAATAATAAATAAATAAAATTTTAAAAATAAGCGTTCAGGACTTCCCTGGTGACACAGTGGTTAAGAACTTGCTTGCCAATTCAGGGGACACAGGTTCGATACCTGGTAGGGGAAGATCCCACATGCTGCGGAGCAACTAAGCCCATGAGCCACAACTACTGAAGCCTGTGCACCTAGAGCCCGTGCTCCACAACAAGAGAAGCCACTGCAATGAGAAGCCCGCACGCAGCAACGAAGACCAGCCCCGGCTCGCTACAAGTAGGGAAAGCGCACACGCAGCAACGATGACCCAACACAGCCAAAAATAAATAAATAAATAAATAAATAAATTTATTTAAAAAGAAAAGGATTCCTAAGACTTAAAAAAAATAATAAGAGTTCAACTTATTCAACTTCTTTTCACAAAAAAATGAGCCCTGTCTCCCATGGTGACACTCCCTTTTAGAGAGCACACTGGGACACCTTGGGCTTCTCACAGGCCCAAGTGACGGCCTGTGAGCCACACGGGAGGCCATGCAGAGACTCCTCAACATGCCAGCCTTGCTGCGTGCTGCTCCACACCTGTGCCAGGCCTTCTCCAAGAAACATGCTTAGGCTGATCCTGCATGCGTGGGAACAACTGACAGGTGGGCTCAGCTACTGCTACGACAGTAACTGCCACTGCAGGGATAAAGCAGCAGGCTGGGTGACACTCACAGGAAGTGAAAAGAAGTGGACAGCAAGCAGACGGGAGGCAGACAGGAAGCAGACAGGGAGCAGGGGCAGACAGGAAGCAGACAGGGAGCAGACAGGGAGCAGGGGCAGACAGGAAGCAGACAGGGAGCAGACAGGGAGCAGGGACAGACAGGAAGCAGACAGGAAGCAGGGGCAGACAGGAAGCAGGGGCAGACAGGAAGCAGACAGGAAGCAGACAGGAAGCAGGGGCAGACAGCAAGCAGGGGCAGACAGGAAGCAGACAGGAAGCAGGGGCAGACAGGAAGCAGACAGGAAGCAGGGGCAGACAGCAAGCGGGGCAGACAGGAAGCAGACAAGAAGCAGGGGTAGACAGGAGGCAGGGGTAGACAGGAGGCAGGCAGGAAACAGGGGCAGACAGCAAGCAGGGGCAGATAGGAAGCAGACAAGAAGCAGAGGCAGACAGGAAGCAGACAAGAAGGGCAGACAGGAAGCAGACAAGAAGCAGGGGTAGATAGGAGGCAGGGGTAGACAGGAGGCAGGCAGGAAACGGGCAGACAGGAAGCAGACAGGAAGCAGGGGTAGATAGGAGGCAGGGGTAGACAGGAAGCAGGCAGGAAACAGGGGCAGACAGGAAGCAGACAAGAAGCAGGGGTAGATAGGAGGCAGGGGTAGACAGGAAGCAGGCAGGAAACAGGGGCAGACAGGAAGCAGACAAGAAGCAGGGGTAGATAGGAGGCAGGGGCAGACAGGAAGCAGACAAGCAGCAGGGGCAGACAGGAAGCAGACAGGAAGCAGACAGGAAGCAGGGGGCAGACAGGAAGCAGGGGTAGACAGGAAGCAGACAGCAAGCAGGGGCAGACAGGAAGAGCTCCTTTCTCCTCCAGCCTTCCAGCTCCCTGAGGGCCCCCAGCAGCAGAGGCTATGCCAGCTGGCCAAGCCCAAATGCAGTTTGCAGCATCCTGGCCCCAGCATCCATCAGCCAGTATGGAAGGGTAGGTTTGAAGCCAAGACAGTAACTTACCGGGCACTGTCCATCTCTTAGGCTACTCTGTGACCACGCACGTTTAAGAACCTCCATACAGCATCAGACGACTCTACGACCCCACCAAACAAGATGCAAACGGCCTTCATACAAAGGAAGATGTTCTCACCCTCAGCCCAAAATGAGTCCCAAGAGCCATTGCAGGCATCCCTGGGCCCATGTGACTTGCTCCTTCAATTCAGTCACAGTCTCATCTGAATATTGTTACCTAGGGACTAAAACGTAAAATTAACCTCCAACAAACGTGTAGAAAACAATACGGAGAAGAAAGGCAGAAAAGAAAAACGAGTTAATACGCACACAGGCACACCCAACAAGCAAGGAAGAAAATACGCCTGGATGCTGCCGTCCTGACTTCTGAACAGTCACGAAGCCACAATTAACACTCTTAACTTCCTTCTTCTGCTCCCATTCTGCTTCCTTCGCCCCTCTCCAGGGCTCAGCTGCTTGAGGTTCTTCACCTATTGGAGTGACCTTCATTCACGTAGGTCATGAATAGGGTCTGAATGCTTGGTGGTCCTGTCTCTTTGTTGTTACTGTGAACTACTGTTTTATGTTGACTTTGACTGTTGGACTTGGAAGATCTAAGTAAGAGGCACCCAGGAGAGTCCCCTGGGTTCTAGCCGTGGCTTTCCTCGGCCCCATTATGTAACACAAACCCCATTTCCCATTTATACTCAGGATCACACGTCCCACAGAGTGAGTAACCCTCTTCTCTTTCTGTTGGTCAGCGGCATGAGAAGCCCATCCAGTCGTGGCGAACTCAATCTCCAGCTCCCGGGAGTCCACTGTGGCGTCTCCTGGTGGAAGCGTTCATTCATTCCCTAAGGAATCAGACCTCCACACCAACAGAGAGAGTGTTCACAAATGGGAAACAAAGACCCTGTCGATGTGTTATTAGGTGTAACTGTGAAAGGAGACACTCCCCTTTCCACCTCGGATCCCTGGCCCATGTATTCAGTCTAAGAGAAAGAGAGAACCACACACTGGTCCCTGATTAGAAGCATCATTTTGTATGAAAGGAAAGTAAGTTAGCATTCTCCTTGACGAGGATGGAAAATGCCCTTGGGTCTCACGACATGCAGACAGTTAAAGCATTGCTACCTACTTCCTGGCTCTTCCCACTTCTAGGTATATTCCCAAAGAAGCGAGAGCTGAGACTCAAACAAATCTGGTACGCCCATGTTCGTACCAGCATTACTCACAACAGCCGAAGAAAACAACCCAAATGTCCCTCACAGGACAAAGGGATACAGAGAATGAGGTGTATACGTACAATGGAAAATTATTCGACCTTAAAAAAGAAAGGAGGAAACTCTGACATATGCTACAACATGAACAAACCTTGAGGTCATTATGTTGAGTGAAATAAGTCATACACACAAGGCCACACACAGTATGATTCCAGTTACATGAGGTTCACAGCGTCTGCAAATTCATACAGAGAGGAGAAGAGCAGCTACCAGGGCCTGGGGGAGGGGAGAATGGGGAGCTACGGTTTAACAGGTACAGCATTTTCAGTTTGGGATGATGGACGTTCTGGAGATGGAGAGCGATGACGGCTGTACAACAATGCAAAGGTACCTAATGCCATTGACCTACACACTTAAAAATGGTTAAAACGGTGCATTTCATGCTACATATATTCTCCCACAATACAAAATTGATATAAAAAAGGCATATACTGCATCCTGTAAGATAGAATCCCATTCCCTGAGAGTGTTATCGCCCAAGTGCCCACCACCGAGTGTTCAGAAGTCCGCTGCCTCTAGGTGAGGGGTTAGCGGGACCAGTGAGCCCGCTGATGCACGAAGGAAGTCCACCGGTGCCGTGCTGGGGCTTCTCAATGGTCTCCGCCATTGGCAGGTTAGGTACACGACATCCGTGGCCGGCAGGTCAGCCTCCGGGAAAGGAACTCTAGGTTATGGGGCCTGCACGGCCTCCATCCCTGCCACCACGGCGGCTTAGTTCATGGACCCACTGAACACATACACACTGACGTGCTGGGGGGAGAGCCGGCCAACAACCCCCACTCTTGTTGGCTGCTTCTATCCCTGAGCGTTGCTCGCGCTTCCGTTTCCTTGTGTGTCTCAGGACCCAGACATTGAAATATGTTGGACAGACGTTAGTCCATTGTCGAAGCTGAAGTTCGCTTTCCTGAACCTCTAGAAGGAGGCGTGGTTCAGGATAACGTTTCTAATTTCACAAGGTTGTTTTCATTTGGGGTTGAAAAATATGGCAACTGGCCTTCTGAGATCTGGGGCCTGTCTTCAGTTCCTCCACACATATCTGGGGTTCACCTTTCCTTCAGCCCTGCCATCCCTGCCCTGGTCAGTCTGATCCCACTCTCAGCAATTTCTCTGCAGTATGGGTCCCTGTCTCAGAGGTCAGCCCAGGAGGGTCAGTGTCAGGACTGAGAGTACTCCTGCCCCCTGGACCTTACTGAGGGCCCCCAGCATTCGCCCGTTGTTGGACCGGACAACCCTCCCAGCTTCATCAGCTGGTCCCACCACACCTCCTCCCTGGCAAAATCCTTGGCTACCCCGGGGTCTCAGCTCTCAGGTCCATCAGCTGTCCCTGCTTCCCTCTGCTTCCCCTGGCACCAAAGCGGATACTGTGCAGGGCTTGTGGCCGTGCTTGATCTGCCCCCACCCATCTGTACTTCGGGGGATCACGGGGGTCGGTTCATAGTAATATCTCCTCACCTCATTTTTTGGTATTATCAACAGGGTTTTTGGTTTTGCTCTCTAGTTACCACTTCTATGCGGGGTTTCACAGAAATTCAAAAAGTACGCCACCACAGCCTTCACCTCCCCAGAATGCGCCCCCGCAAAGTGGTCATGGTCACTTTTATTGTCGTAGGCAACCAGTGTTTGGGTGGATTTGCCCTCATGGTTTCCAATCCCTTCGCTCCCCCTTCTTTCTTATAGCTCACTCCTTCCGAGTTTTCTCCTTCCTGGATTATGTCCTTCAGCACTTCTGCCAGCAAAGGCCTGTTGGTAATCAATACTCCTCATGTTCGCCTGTGAATATCTTTATTTTTTCCCTCGCTCTTGCTTAATAGTTGAGCTGACTTTATCATTCTAGTTGAAACTATGGTTCCACTGCCTTCTGGCATCTAGGGTTGCGTTTGATACGTCTGCTGTTACTTGTTCCTTTGTACATAATGATTTTTAAGCTCTACAGGGTAGAAAGCTGCCAGCCGGTAACAAGGTGAGCGCTGACTGACAGGCAAAAATAAGAAGAGTAGAAAAGGATGAAACACACTTTAAACGGCAAGGAGCTCTCCACGCGTCAGGTGAGAGCCAGCAGCCCAGCAGGGCCTTGCAACGCTCCCAGGTAGAGTCCAAGCCTGGGCTGGTCAGGGACCCCCCCCCACTCTGAAGAATCTCCACTCCTGGGGGGGACAGGGACCCTCTGGCCTCCGGGGAGCTAAGCTGGTGGCTGTCCCGTCAGCCTTCTTGGTGTTTCTCCAAGTCCTGCCCCAACTTCATGTTACACAAGGAACCACAACAGTCTCCCCAGATACCCTGGGAGGGGCAGGGTGAGTGCCCTGTCTGCGGCTACATGAGCACACCCCCCAAGAGAGCTCAGCCTGCCCTCTCTCCTGGGCCCCCATGCTCTCCACACCCTTCCCCTCCTCCCTCACATGGTCTCAGCCCCACGGGTCATCTTTCAGGTCCTCGAACCGAGTGAGCTCCGTCCTCAGGGCCTTCGTCCGCGGTCCTTCGAGCATGACTGTCTCCACCCGTGCCCCCTCGTCCCTGCCTTTGCTCAAGGGTGGGCGAGAGTCATCAAGTCTCAGCTCAAGGGCTACCTCCTCGGGGACGTCTCCCACCACCGACCTCGAATTTTTCCCACCCCCAGCTGAAACCCCCCCTCCATCACCACCCTGAGCCCTCTCGAACCCTCTAATTACGTTGTCCGTTGTTTCACTCGTCCTCGGTGCTCCTGGGAGCCCCAACGGTGAGCCCCAAGGGTCGTGTTCACTGTTACCCTCACAACATGCAGACCATGCATAAGTGCTCAGTAGACCTCCAGCTTAAGGATGGTGGGCTGGATCGAGCATTCATTGTTTCCTCCTCAATTTCCAGGAAAATGGCAGTAAAGGGATTTTTTTTTTTTTTAAGGCATAGACCCACAAAGACAGAGAGACAGAAGAGGACAACAGTCTCATCTTGGAAGCTGACGCTGAGGTACAGGAGGCCATCCTCTGAGCAAGTGCAAGAGTGGTTCCGACGTGGCCGGGGGAAGCCCCCAGGCCCAGGGAGACTCCATGTGAAGCCACTGCGGGGCAGCAGCAGTCCGGGGGTCAGTCTCCAGCACCCCCGACTCCCACTCAGGCAGAGCCCTCGGCCTCTAGCTGCATTCAGCTCCACCACCCAACCCGGGAAGGGCCCCTTCCTCTTGGGGTCGTTCTGGGGAGTGAGACGGTGAGCGCCTGGCCCATGGCAGAGGACCCACCAGTGATCGTTCAAGGGTCAGAACTCCAGCCCCACCACAGGAGCCCTCGCTGGCAAGGAGCTGAAAATGGCGCTGCCCGAGGGAGGTCCAAGCCACCCAGAGCCACACTGGTCCTCACAGCCAGGCTCGCACCCCACAGCTCCCGGCATTTCCTCTCCCCCCAGACGGCCCCCCGGGGAGGCAGCTGGCCCTTGAGAACAAACCAGCAAGGCCATTTCCAGAGCAGCGGGAGATACTGCAATCAGGGGCTACAGTTCACCTGCCCCTCCTGTTACACTGGTTGGTTCAAGCCCTCTCACAAGCCTATCTGAGGCCAACTTCCTGTGACATTCCTCTGGTCGAGCTCTAGGGAACAACTTCCCTTCCCAGTCACAGCTCCCCCCTGACCCACCCCTGCATCGATGCTGCTGGGAGACCCCTCTGCACCAGCTCTATTCTGGAATCTGTTCTGCTTCCCTACGCAGGGGCTCCAGGACCCAGGGAAGGGAACGGACGTTAGAGCAAGGGGAGAGAACCACAGGATAGACCGAGGAGCCCCCACAGGACGCCTGCCGGGGGCTCGGGCAGGGCTCCTTAACTCCTGCCCGGCCTACGACTGGCTTCGCTGTTGCTTCTTAGATAAAAAAAAGGCAGGAGCGCAGAACCCGGTCTGCCCTTCCCAATCTCGTGGTCACACACTCCAACCAACACTCACAATTTCAAGGGGAGAGACAGTCCCAGGGGAAAAGCGACCACGGTGAGGTCTGTCAGTCTGGCTACTGCGATGGGGATTCACTCTCATAAAAATCTCTTGTCAAACATCCCATGCCACAGCACTGTATATTTTTAGTTTTTATATGCTATTCCCTAATAAAACTTATTTTTGCCAGTTCATTTATACCCAAAGTGTACTTAATACGGACACCTGGGAGAAACTTACTGTGTTTCGAACGACGCTTTCACTTCCTTCAGTTATCATCAAAGAAGCAGCCACGAGGACGCCACGTAAACTGCTCGTTTATTAGCACTGGTACTGGGAAGGAACGCTCCCGTAAACGTGCGGAGCTGCAGGGAGGTGACGGGGGGCTCCGGCGTGCGAACGCGGCCCTCATTTCTTCCACTCGCTCCTGTCGTAGTCCCACTTGGCTGAGAAGCCCTGGATCGGGGCCACCTTCATGTCGAGCATCCTCTTGGTCTGCTTGGCCACCCACTCCTCCTCGAAGGTGTGCGGGACGGGGCCGTACACTGCAGTCCAAAACAACTTCGTGAGGCAACGCTGTCCTGACCAGGCGTTTCCAAGCCAACGTGCTACACGGGGGAGGCCTTCCCCCATCTCACTGGCAACCCGAGCAGCACAGTCATCTGCCACTTGACAGCCACACACAGGCGAACACACTGATTTCGAATCCTGGGCACTGACAACTCAGTATTTCCAAATTATTCCTTCGTTTGTAAAAGCAAGCAATAAAATACTTAAGCTAAAAGCAGAGCGTCCTCTCTCCAGGATACAGACAATGGGTCTACAGGCAAGCACAGAGCACAAACAGAACGAAAGGTGACGCGGGGGAAGAGCAGAGGGTCACAGGTCTGTCACCGACCCGCGTCCACAGGCAGGCCACAAACACAGGATCACACCTGCTCAGCACGGGAAGATACCTGCTCGGCTGGACAGAGAGAACGCAGGACAGGCAGCACCAGAACAAGCACACAGGCAGCGCAACGCTGGCCGGGCGGAAACTGCTAGGTCCGAAGACCCAGAACTCTGGTTACTGAGCTGCAGTCCCCGACGGCAGAAGCAGCCCTTGACGCGTAAACGTTCCCTTCTCCTTGAGCTAACCTCCACTACTCCTTCTTCTGACAACTGACTGGCGAGCAGAGAAAGCACTACTGGATACGTGGCGGGCCGCACAAAGGAAGCCGTTCGTGACCGAGTGTGGCCCGCTCAGAATAAAGCAGACTCTGCTTACACCACTTCTGTTCACGCGAGCCAGTCTCTCAAACCCGGTACACAAGCTGGGGATGGAGCCCAGGACGGAAGCGCCGATTCTGTGTGGAGGCCCCATGGCCCACTCTTGGGCACCGAAAGATGCAGCCGTTCCGGGTACACGGCCCCTTCTCTCCCCGCCACTCACCGTACAGCTTCTCCCAGATGAGGATGAGACCAGTGAAGCCGATGAAGAACATGGCGGCGCCCACAACCGTCTTCCACTCGTTTGTGCTCCTGTTCATTTCTGCGAAGCTCTCCTTGAACTTGAGGCGGTACACTGGGGACAGAAAGGACAGCGCTGCAGGCGCAGAGAGCCATGGGGACCGACAGCCCCTCCGCAGCGCGGGGCTCCATCACTCCTCCCCACAACACGGGGGCGGCAAACATACAGCTAGGAACACGACACAGGCCTGAGGCCCGGACGCACCCACGCACACGTAAGGGGGAAGGAAGGAGATGCATGAAGTCATGGAGTTTACTCTGGGCACAAAAAGGCAGTGAAATTCCTTCTCCTTTAGATTAAGGTTTAAGGGTCTGTTTAAGCCCATAATACTTTCATGCCTCTTTCCTACCTGACAGCGAAATTTCGCTGATCTTCCATCAATAATTTACAGCCAACCCAGTCCCACCCAGGGAGGCCCCGAGAAGCTACTCTCATACGCTAAGCCCTCCGCAGAGCCCTGCATCCTTGTTCCTGCTCCTCCCCGGGGGCGCTGGAGCCAACAAGCCTGGACAAAGGGGCCTGGGCCCTGGACAGCCCCACAGAGCCACAGGAACCCACCCTCCCCAGCACGCTGCGCTCTGGGCAGCAGCCCAGGACCAGAATTCTCGGCCAACGCAAGCTGCCCTTGCTTCCCTTCAATACCCACATTCCACTTTCTCATCGATGGAGAGGCTGCTCCAGGAGGCCTTCTCCTTCTCCTTCAAGGCCTTCTGGCTGGCAGAAAGGCTCCTGACGTGGGCCACATCGGGCAAGGGGTAGTCACGCCGGTCGACGTAATTCGGGAGAGCATAGTCTTCACTCTTCACAACACTTCCTAAAACATGCATTGGATAAATATTTGAAAATTCACATGGGTTCAGAGTTACAAACAGGGCGGTGCTTCTAAACACCAAAGTAAGTACGTGTATGTGCACCCTGAAAACTTCAGTTACCCCAGGGGCTGTGGCCACCATTCCAAATAGCCACAGGACTGTCATGTGCAACAGGGAACAGGCCTGTCCCGAGGGGCCCAGACGGCACAGTGAGGCTGGCAGATGGGTAACAGCAGCGCTCTTCATCACAGCAAAACAAAAACCTGCCAGGGGCCTCGCTAACAAGGCGGCACTTCCAGCAACGACCAGTGTTCATGTAGAGTTCAGAGGGGGCGCTCAGGTTCCCTGGACTGGACTGCAGACCGGACTAAGTGAAGGCCCTTCTGCAAGGGACTCCAACTAATAGGGAAGAACAAAAACAATATACAACTCATGAAAAGGGCTTCCCTGGTGGCGCAGTGGTTGAGAGTCCGCCTGCCGATGCAGGGGACATAGGTTCGTGCCCCAGTCTGGGAAGATCCCACATGCCGCGGAGCGGCTGGGCCCGTGAGCCATGGCCGCTGAGCCTGCGCGTCCGGAGCCTGTGCTCCGCAACGGGAGAGGCCACAGCAGTGAGAGGCCCGCGTACCGCAAAAAAACAAAACAAAAAACTCATGAAAGAAACAAGGTTCAAAGTTCAGAAAGAAAGATGTATGAAAAGCTGGTTACTGCACCCCTGCTTATTACAGCAAAGTACCAAACAACCTGTGTCCAACCAAGGACGCACTAAGAAGCTGTGCTCCTTAGAAACACGCCATCATGGAGCCATTTGGCCTGTTCAACAACGGTTCACCAAGCACCTACTGTATGCCAAGCGTGGCTCCAACCTGGGGTGATCAGTGAACAACGCAAACATTCCTGCCTACCAGTGTCAACGTGCTAGAAGTGGGAATCAAACAATAAACTACAGAGCATGTTGGGAAATGAGAGATCTGGAAAAAAAAGAAAAAGGCAAGCAGAGGAAGGGAACCAGTGGTACATGCATGGCAGGAAACAAGTTACAACAGTACAATGAATGACAGAGATCCATGTGCCCAAAATGGAAAGACAACTGTGTACCCGCCAAGTCACAGAACACCATCAGGGTTATGTTTTCTTTTTAAAAAGCTAAGTTACATGTAGATACTCACAGGTATGTGTAACTAAACACACAAAACCCCTGGCAAGTTAAACCCAAGCTGTTATCAGTGGAAAGAGGAGAGGACAAAAATGAGGATTCTGCTCAAAAAGTGAGAAATTTTAGTGCCTTCACGTGGGTGTGTCCCCATGTATTCTTCCAGTAGAGAGGAAAAAAGTTCAGACAGCAGGGGAAAAAAGGAATAGCTTCAATTTTATTTAGGGTTTTCCCTCTGCAAAAAGCTGTGTTTAATTCTACCCTACATCTGCAAGAAAATGTTGTGTTCCAAACTGATTTAGAGGTATGAAGTCCTGCAAAAATGCTTCACCTCTATTTAGCTTAGTCCCAATGATTAAAATCTCCCAAACACGTTAACAGTAGTGAAATAAAACCTTGAGTCTTAAAGCAGTAAAGTTTCTCTAGGTGCGTATCTGTGACTTGCAAATGCCTAGCGTACTTACATATTTATACCCGACCTTATCCCAAAAGGATGTGAGATGAAAATGGCCAGAATTACCTTCCAATTTAAAAACTCTCAAAATGATGAGTGGAGTACAAAGCACTCAGGTTACACATGAGTTATTAAAAATAGATGTTAACCGGGGTCATGAGAATGTTCTACAATTGACTGCGTGATAATGGCGCAACTCAGTGAATGAACTAAAAAACGACTCAAGTGCACCCTTTAGTGGGGGAATGTGTTATGTAAATTCCATCTCAATAAAGCTGTTATAAAGACGTAAATGCTCATAACCTTCAAGCACTCTAAGCATGAAATTGCACTTTCTAGAACAAGAATGGCCAATCCGTGCTCTCAGGGCTGCCAAGGGCCCTTCAGCAGTTTGGGCCTGGTCCCCAGTAAGTGGGGGCGGGGAGGGGAGTGCAGAGCACAGACACGTAAAGGTTCACACACCAAGCATTCCTGTTAAAGAGAGAAAAGCAAAGACGTTGCATTCTAGTGCATGTTTTAGCATGTGTATCCTCAAATTGGATGGATTTTGGGGAGCCTCTGCTGAGGCAATCTGGTGAATCTAAGCTCCCCTCTCAATCAGACGTGTCACCACACAAATATCCGAACTTCCCACAAGGGCTACCAATGGCGCTCCAGACTGTGCTATTTTATGTGGAGAACCGGTTCATGTATTCGTGTGCGACTTGTACAACTAAAACTCTAAAATTAAAGGACGAGACTTGTCTAATGGACTGCAGTTCTCTCCACCTGCCTACCGTGTGCTGGAGACGCGGCAATGAACAAGCCCGGTAAGGTCCCTGGCCTCCAAAGCTGGCGCTCTAGAAGCAGACGACACTCTAACTACCCCAAATCCACAGTCTCTAAGGAAGCACAAAGCAAGGTAAGGCAGGACAGGTGGTCAGGAAAGGCTGTTCTAAAATAACACCTGCACGGAGGGTGATGATTCGAAAGAAGCAACCGTCCACACCTGTGGAGCTGAGGCACGACGGGCCCACGCGGGGCATCTGGGGAACAGAACGCCCGTGCGGGCTGGGAGCCTGAGCCCACAGGAAGGGCTGGTGTGGGCTGCTCTCTGCCGCTCTGGGTCTGACATGACGAGACCAGAGAGGCTGGGCGCTGTTCGTACTCCAGGCACAAGAAGCCAGCAGGGGCTTCAAGAAGGGACTGACTAGATCCGACCTCCTCTGCCTAACGCAATACCCTAAGAATAAGTCACGGCCAGTGCCACCGAGGGAGGTTTGAGCTGACTTCTTACAGAAGATCCGAACGACCAAAGGGACATGAAAGAACTCCTGGGGGTGACGGAAGTATTGTATGTCCTGACAGAGGTCATTGTTACACAACTGTGTGAGTGTACCTAAATCCATAGAAACGTAACACCTAGAAAAGATAAATTTTCCTTTCTGTAAATTATACTACCAACTAAACTAAGCAAACAAACTAAAAGCTAAGGAAATACATTAGCAAAACCAAAATGGAAACAAAATGTAATTTCTGTCCTACGTGACTTGCCAGGCTTTTAGTGAAGGAGTGCTTCTTTCTGCGTGTATTAACTAAACAACTAATTTTTCATTACCTAGTCATTTAAATCACATATTTCAATAATACTCTTACTAATATGATCTGTTTTAGAGTCTATGTCCATCGTGTTACCCTGAGCAATACCAGCAATATAGAGAAACGTAAGACAACAGTACTGCCAATTAAAGGACACAATTTTAAGGAAAAATTCACACACAAAGCAACTCAGGCAACAGCTTTTGAGCCCCCGGATACATAAGCCTTGCTCTCTGACTTTATCACCCACCACTCAAGCCTTGCCCTCGACCCCTCAGTAACACAACCTGCCATGCTGACTTGCATTTCCTCCTTCTGCTTGTTCTCCCTCCGACTGGAATGCTGTGAGGTTAAACCTACTAGCCCTTCAGCAGAGCAAGGCCTCTCCTCTAGAAGCCTCCCCTGTACCCCAGAGGCCAGGCTAAATGTTCCTCCTCAGGGTCCATCTCTTACTGAAACACTGCTTTCATGTATCTTCCCTCTCCAGACTGCAAACATCCTTGGGGAATGATTTCATATCTCATATTCTTTTATTCTAAGTGCCTAACAGTAACAAGTACAAAGAAGATGCTTGATAAATGCAAAACTAACCTCGCTATGTGCCAGGCACTGCACTAAGCTGTTTACATATATTTCAGGTGAGAAAACAGATTCCTAAACTTGAGTAACTAGTCCAAGGTAGAAATGAGATTGAACCCAGTTCAGGCGAAGAACTCCAAGCTCCTTCCCTTCCATTGTCCCAATAATGTAAACCGTGTTCAAGGTAAGTGGCTGGGAGTTTTGTCGGAGGGAGAGAGTGTTAAAGTCAGGTATAGTGGGGATCTCTTAAAAGGGGTGGAACTTGAACCTGAAAATATGGGAAGGGAAGGAAAAGGGGGAAAATACCAGTCTAAGCAAAGACTCAGACCAGAATTCAATATGATTCATAAATAACTCTCTAATCTAGAAGTATGCCCCATTAACATATTTATACCTCCCCTCAAGTTCCTCAACAGCGTGATCAGGATCTTAGCCATCTCAGCCCTCTGTGTTTGAAACTCCAGCACAGGGCCTTAAACAGAGCAGAGCAAAAAGAAAAGTTACACTTACCGTGTGCCCGTACACACACCGAAGTGGAAATTGCTCGCTTGCCAATTAGGCTAAATACTCTGGTAGCCAACATTCTGAAAGACAAAAACGTACCTTCCCTATGAATAAGCGTAAACACCTATTAGGAATGATTCCTTTTTGCCCCAATGCATTTTGGAAGTCAATGCAATTCTTTTCTCTTCTTCTCCCCCCTAACATAACTGATCCCTTCTTCATTACTGACTCTGAATTCACAAACTAACCAAGGATGAGATTTTTTTTTCTCAGCAGTCAGCACGTCTTAACGGAGCTTCATTATAAACCAAGCACCATATGTATGCACTTAAGGCAATTCGGAGAAAACTGGGTTTTGGGGTTATTTTGCATATCGTTTCTCTGCTTTTGTCTTTTAAACATTAGCTTTCTTACAAAGCAAAGAGAAAAATATTTTTAAAGGAGACTCTGGAAAAGCTAGAATGTGCTATGATGGGCTCCACTGTTCAGAGAAAAAAAGTCAACAGTTCAAAGGGACGGTGGCACGCACTGCATTCATTATCTGGTTTAAGACCTAATGTGTGCACAAGACAGGAAGGGGAAACCCGGGAGAAAGGCTGCAAACAGGGCCCTGGGCCACTTCCAAACCCTACAGGACAACGAATGACCTGGATGACCCCCTTCTCACCTGGGCCTTCACTGAATCATGCCTAGCTCCCCTACCTCCCCCTCCCTTAAAACTGGACGTTTCAGGGGACCCCACCGATGACGAAAAGGATGCCAAACGCATTCAGAAAATACCCATTACGGGCAGAAGCATGACAATCAGGGCTGAACTCGTTCCCGTTTCCCTTGTTTTCTCCACCTGCCTGGCCCGCGCGTGGGCGGACGCCGAACGCCTGCCCCTGACCCCGTTACACCCGGGGCAGTGGCGCAGCACCGTCTGAAGGGGTGGCCGGGAGCCCGGAAAGCGACCTGCCCTAGGGTGCGCGCCCGCGGCCAGCGGACGCTCCAAGGTCAGAGCCGAAGCCAGCCCGCGGCCGCGGCAGCGCAGGCAAGGACCGGCCGATGCTTCTGGGAGGCACAGAGACCGCCACCGGGCAGCTCCGGAGTCCGGAGCCCCCGCCGGCCGGCCTCAATGTCACCGGGACCGGAGGCCCAGCGCCGGTTCCTGCTGGCGCCGCGCGGCGCGCACGCAGGCCCGGCGGCTCCCTGCGCCCGACCCTCACCAGCCTCGCGATGCAGACCGGTCGCCGGCCGCCTCACCTGCCGCCGGCCAGCCGCTGCTCACCTTGCCAGCCAACGACCGCCCTCTACGCCCCGGGTACTCACGACCGGAAGAGAGCGAGGCCGCGCCGCGGAGCACCACGGGATCGAGGAGGACCCCACCCCGCGCCCGACCGCACAGGAGGTCACAGGACCGGAAGTCGGGGGGCGCCGCGAACGTCGTAAAACGCAGGGCCGGGCTGCTTTCCGGCGGCCGCTGGGAGACAGCTTTTCGGCGGCGCCCGGCGAGAGGCGCGAGGGGAGACTGACGTGAGCTCATCGGTCTCTCCCGGGGGGAAGCCGGCGTCGAGAGGAGCCGAGCCCGAGCGGGGCCTGGCCTGTGGAGGCCTTCGCCAGCCGCGGGGCCGCGCCAGGCAGCCGCCGCCTCGTCCCACTTCTCCCCCGAGGCGCCGCACGGCCGGGCAGCGGATCCAGGCCTCGGCCGGCGCCGGGCCTCCGGGGCCCTCCCGGGCTCAGCATGCCCGGGGTGAAGCTGACCACCCAGGCCTACTGCAAGATGGTGCTGCACGGCGCCAAGTACCCGCACTGCGCCGTCAACGGACTGCTGGTGGCCGAGAAGCAGAAGCCGCGCAAGGAGCACCTTCCTCTGGGCGGCCCGGGTGCCCACCACACCCTCTTCGTGGACTGTATACCCCTCTTCCACGGCACCCTGGCCCTCGCCCCCATGCTGGAGGTGGCCCTCACCCTGGTAAGCGCGGGAAGGGTCCTGCCACGGAATCAGCAGGGCAGGAGACCGCCTGGCGATCAGCTTCCGAGCAGTCCCAGCTGGAAGCTCCCAGTGGTCCAGCCGGAGTCTAGACCCACCACCGAGGTAGCCGTGACCACGAACGCACGACCCGCGAGGGCGCATAGGCCTTTGCCTGCACTTAGCAAGGCCCCGCAGATGGCAGCTCGTAGTGGCAGCGGCCGCAGGAGCGATCTTAACCGTCCTGGGTGTTTTTAGACGCTTTAGGCGACGCATAATGCATTAATTTTCTCACACCGGTATCCTTTATAGAAACAAGCCGTCGTTAACTGAGCGATGATTTGACAGCGTTTGTATTTGGGATTTTGAGTCACGAGAAGTTTTGACACTGCGGTTTGGCTTTTGCGCACCTTCGCGGGGCCGGATCCGTGTCTGCCGTGGGTGTAAAGGCTGCGGTTCTTCCGACGTTAGTGCCCCGGACCCCGAGGGTGGAGGCACGTTTAGAGGCAGCGTTGGCCTCACGGGCACTGCGGCCCGAGAATGCGCCTGAGCGCTTTGTAAGGGAAGGTCGTCTGTCCTCCTTAGTGACATCTAGAATGCACCCGTGGTTTTAAAAGCTAAAACCCGCAGATGGCAGGTTTGTGGAATTTAAAAGCCGGAGCAGACATACCTTCCAGCCCGCACACTTCTGTGGGTCTGCTCACGACTGGTCGGTCTATTGAAGTACAGTGAGAAAAGATGTGGCATAGGGATAGACTGGCTGGTCATTGAATCCTAGGCAGTGCTTGTTGAGGTATGGTGTCCCATAAAGGAAAAAAGACCACCGATAAATTTGAGTTGAAACCTTAGGGAAAAATAAACTGTAGACTCAGACTTGCCTGGCTTGAGGTGCAGTTTTTCATATACATATAAACTATGATACTAAAAAAAATTAGTTGATTATGCAAAAATTAGTTAAGTTTGAGAAGGTGTAGCTAGAAGTCCTTTCTCTATACCTCCCAACAAGTAAAATGAATCCATTTTGTAATTTACCTAATTATGACCCCCATGTAAAGTCTTGGCGAGCAGAAAGTATCTTTAGACAAACGGTCCTCGCCTAAGCTTACTGGGCACATCTTTGAATGCCTTTTAAACTGAGTCATTGTCTGAATTTCTTCATATCATCTTGGGGCAGGAGATAGATAAGAAGTAAATGATATTTATAAAATCAACCATTTTAGCTCCTGAAGAAATAGCTTGTCAGTACCAATACATCCCTAGGGTGTGCATGTGTCTGTTACTTCAAGTCTTCTCAACCACCTGTCTTGATTATTTTGTTATCAAGGGAATTGCGCGGCGATTGGATACGTGAAGTGCATTCCCTTTCGGGAACTAGATCAACCAGTAGCATCAATGCAGGATTATTCAGTTGTCCAGTGGTGTCAGGCCTGTGCTGGGGGAGGGATATGCCTATGGATCAAACACTGCACCTGCTTCGCAGTTGAACTTGTACCAAGCGGACAAGTACAGTAGCGAAGCATAAGTGCCGTATGAGGGGTTGAGCAGAAAGTGGGGAAGGTTCACGTAACCCAGCCTTCCTTCAGGGGATGCAGGAAAACCGCTCAAGGCAGAGGGAGTAGCTTGTGCAAAGACCGGGAGAAAATGGGGGGAGGGGTATTTCGGGAGGAGCTAGAGTGTAGAGTATAAAGCGACCTGGCATGGAGAGAGGTGAGCAGTGGGCAGATTTCATTGTAGAGGACCTTGCAGATCACACAGCGGAGTTTGGGCTCCATCATGAGGACAGGGAAGCCACTGGAGGAGAGTTGCATGGTCACATTTGTGTCTTGGACTGATCGCCCCAGCCTGCAGCAAAGAGGATGTTGGAAACGGGAGTATATATAATACTAGAGGCAGAGAGGTGGCCTAAACTAAGTGCACTGTGGAAGCAGAGGAGACAGACCAGAGAGAGCCAGGAGGGAGAATCCACAGCATTCAGTGACTAATCGTGTGGGGACATAGGGAAAAGGAAGCAAGGGTGACACACCTCTATTTCTGACTTAAGCACCAGAAGGACAGTGGCACCATTCATTGAGGGGAAATGACCTAGTGTTGACGGCTGAAAAATGGGTCTGAAACTCCGAAGATGGGTGGGCTGGAGACGTAGATGGGGGACCAGTAGCTTCCCAATGACTTTTGAAACCATGAGAGCAGGTCCTATTGGCTGGGACTATATGCAATGAGTAGAGAGCCATGGACAGAAACCTGAGGGACTCCAGCTTCTGTGGGGTGGGTGGAAGAAGGGAAGTCAGAAGACTAACCAAGGTGGAGCCAGGGTGGGTAGGAGGAAAAGGTGTGTTGCTTTATCCCTAGAAAATCCTATCAGAAATAAAGAGCATCTTAAAGGCAAACCTGAGCCTCACTTGGAATTGTCAAAATAGGATTAATTCTTTTCATCCTTAAGTAAGCTCTACAGAGTTAAAGGGTTACGTTCCTATTACAAGATATAAATGCAATACTTGAACGAATTAAATATACCAACTGTAAGCAGCTGCATTCGGAGTCGCCTTTACGTGAATTTTCCCCAAGGATTAGGGCTGTGTCCACTGTTTACCTGGGGAGGGAAGATGCCCAGAGGGGACCTTGACTCTTAAGGCAGGCCCACTGCCACAGCTTGTTAAGGGGCACTGCTTGAGGCCTTGTTCTGACCCTGTTCCCCGTGCATCACTGCACGCTGCACTCCAGACTCGCCTTCCAGCATGTCCCCAAATGTGCCCTTCAGTGTTTGTGTCTGCTGTCCGGCAAAATTAAGTGCAAACTAGATTCTCTGCGCTTAGCTTCTTTTCAAACAGTAGAAACTAACAGCCAAAGTTTTATCCTTGCCAAGCAGTGGTGGTTTGTGCTTACTTTTCTTCTATTGATCAAAACTTTGAATCATAGACTCAGAATTTGAAAAATACGAGAAAGATGTCAACTGAGTACAAATTAAATAACTTTCAAAATAAAGTTATAAAGGAAAATTTGCAATTTGAGTCCATCCACAAATTTTGTATTACAATTAAGATATTTAAGTTTATATCATTCAGCTTGTGACTTAGCAACTTTATAACCTGAAGGCAGTAAAAATCTCAGTGTATGGAGCCATGGTTTATCAGCTATAGAAGATGCAGTTTTAATAAAGCGTGTAACTCCATAAAACTGTATAAACGAGGCCTCATTCTCGCAGCTTGTTTCTATTCAGGGAGTTTCGTATCGAGTTATTTTTGATAAGTGGGAAGACTGACTTGATATGCAGTCCATCTAAGGGCAGCCTCAGATTCCTTTGCAAGGCTTTTCATTATAATTTTCCATTAAAAAAAATCCTTGCATTTCTGGGTGCTTTCTATTTTTTTTTTAAAGTACTTATGCCTGTTAATTTATCCTTATAACCCTTTGACGTAGGTAGTGATGGAATTATTTCTAAAAGCAAAAATCCATAAAATGTCAGTAGGGAAATGAGCATAAACCTGCTGTCTCCCTAAGCCCTCTTTGCCCTTTTCCCCGGTCGGTGGCTTCCTGGTGCCGTGGAGCTGCTCTGCATTACATTCTGCTCCAGGACTTCCTTCTTTGCCAGTTGGTCTAGTCACCGTGACTTGGGTCTAGAATTCTTTCTGCTGCCTCCACACGTGCCTTCTCTACTCATCTGCACAGGCTGCTGCCCCTCTGGCTTTTGGCTCAGCCCCCTGCTTCCTCCTGCCCCTTTTTCTCTCCAGAACATAAACGTGCTGGCCTGGGAGAGGGAGCTGGCAGCCCTGGGTTCTCCTTTCAGTTCTTGCCCTTGACCTTCACCCTCTGTCCCCATGCCATTTACCTCCAGAGCTTTTCCTCCTTGGAGGCAGCTCCTCTCCTGCCAGAGGAGGATCAGCAGCCGACTTGAGAAGGAGCTTTTCTTCTCGTGAAACTAACAAGCCCTGTACTTTTAGAAGCCAGGTCCTGCTCATTGCTGCAGACAGGGAGGCTTGTAAGTGGCAAACACGGGAGCAGCGCCCTGCTGGGGGTGGCTCTTATCAGCTCCCTGCCTCGCCTACTTCATGGCTGTTACATAGCCACCTGAGGTGGGCGCTGGCGCTTTGAAAATTGCAAGGTGCCTCATACGTGCAAATGTTAGCGAGATTGCTGAGAGAAGCTGCTTTCTTTGTGCAGTCTAACTGGGAACGGATGAGTCGGGCCCAGGGCCTTCAGTCGTTCTCCTATGTGTCTGGAATGGAACGAGCCTGAAAGGGCATTGAACAGAGGGTGGCAGACTTATGCCAAGGTGAAAGTTTCCTTCTTTCGCTCTGAAAAGTAAAAGAAACTACATAAGCAAATGCAGGATTTGGACCCTGTGTTCAGAGTCACTTGACGAGTTTCAGAGTGTTGTCCTGAACTTGTTCATTTTGATCGTTCACAAGATGCATCGCGGGAGTAGGGCATCTTAGCAGCAAGGTGAGGAAGATGGAAGCGGATTCGTTGAGAACAGCGGTCAGACAGCTTCTCAGTTCTTTTGCCTTGTCCGGCCCCACTTGGGAGGGAGCGAGTTGCCGTTTGGGCTGACTTCAGGATTCTGAGGGCCCTCAAGAGCTGCCTGCCCCACCCCCACCCTCCCGACTGTCCACACGGCTCGCCTCCTCCCACACCCTGACTCTTACTGCCCGCCGGGTCACTCTCACCGATGAGGTCTGGTTCCACTGAAACTTGTTTATGCCCCCTCTGTGGGCTCTGATGGCCAGTCGCCATTCCTCAACTGTGGGCCACTTGTGTCTGAATCTGGACAGCTGCGGACAGGCTGTGCGTGCCTGTCAACAGGCATCCAGACTTAACTTGGTCGTTCTTTTTTGAATCATTGAAAGGCTTCTAAAGCCAAGCCAGAGCTTCTGTGCCTGGTTCACTTTGGGGACAGCCTCTTCAAAGAGTTCTACTAGGGAGATCCCTGGTGGTCTAGTGGTTAGGACTTAGCGCTTTCAATGCCTGGGCCCAGGTTCAATCCCTGGTCAGGGAACTAAGATCCCGCAAGCCATGCGGCATTGCCAAAAACACAAAAACAAAACAAAAGGGCTTCCCTGGTGGCGCAGTGGATAAGAATCTGCCTGCTAATGCAGGGGACACGGGTTCAAGCCCTGGTCCGGGAGGAGCCCACAAGCCGCAGAGCAACTAAGCCCGTGCGCCCCAGCTACTAAGCCTGCGCTCTAGAGCCCGCGAGCCACAACTACTGAGCCTGCGAGCCACAACTACTGAGCCTGCGAGCCACAACTACTGAAGCCCGCGTGCCTAGAGCCCGTGCTCCGCAACAAGAGAAACCAGCACAATGAGAAGCCCGCGCACCGCAACGAAGAGTAGCCCCGCTCCCCGCAACTAGAGGAAGCCCGCACACAGCAACAAAGAACCAATGCAGCCAAAAATAAATTAAATAAATAAAATTTTTTTAAAAAGAGTTCTACTAGAAGTTCAAGGTCCTGACATTATTTTTCTGCTGGAATTTGGTTAGGCCCTTGGAGTTTTACATACAGGAATTCACCCCTCGTTAGGTAAAGTGTAAGTTGAGGTGTGCATTGTGTGTGTCACAAGAATCATCCTTCATGTCAAGTGACTCCTCTGCTCTCTGAGTGCAGGTATAAGGTGCCACCATGTGTTTGCTAAGGATTGAGTCCTGAACCGATACCTTCAGCCCAGGAAAGGGATCTGGGAGAGCTTAGACTGCTGTGGGAGTCCCTGGTGGCGTAGTGGTTAGGAATCTGGGCTTTCACTGCCGTGGCGCGGGTTGATCCCTGGTCAGGGAACTGAGATCCCGCAAGCTCATGGCCATGAGCTTGGCGCAGCATGGCCATAAAAAAGGACTACTGCTGGGGATGGTCAGGATAGCAGCAGCAGAAAATAATTATCTTATATTAAACGTAGCTGTGGTGGGCCAGAAAATGGCCCCCCAAGATGTCCACACCTCAATCCTTGGAACCTGTGAACGTGTAACCTTACGTGGTAAAAGGGACTGCAAATGAGATGAAGTTAAGGATCTTGAGACGTGGCGATTATCCTAGATTGTCTGATGGACCCAGTGTCATCACAAGGGTCCTCGTAAGAGGCAGCAGGGTAAGAGTCAGAGAGAAGAGTTGTGACAGAAGCAGAGGTCAGAGTGGTACAGCCACCAGCCACACCTAGGGTGACCCCTAGGTGTCGGGAAAGGCAAGGAACGAATTCTCCCCTAGAGCCTCCAGAAGGAATCAGCCCAGTGGACCCATTTTAGACTTCTGACCCGGAAGATAAATTTGTGTTGTATTAAGCCACTAAGTTTTTGTGACTTGTTACAAGGGCATTAGGAAGCCAGGACAGTAGCCAAACTTGGGATACCATCTGTAGTTGTGACTCTGGCTATAAGAACAGCCCACACCACAGGGCTGGGAGAGGGGCACCCAAGTGGGCAGGGGTGAGGGTCACCTCAAGTGAGGATACACTCAAGAGACCAGTCTTTGATCAGAAACAAAGACTGAGAGGGCTACACTAAAGGATGGGCTAACTTATGGGTTTGAGTTCAGGGAATGGGACCAAATGCCAAATTTTAGAACAGGGCTATGCCCTTTGATACCACATAGAGATACATTTAGAAAGAAATGAAAGAATTTGCTGCTGTAAGCAGCAAGAGAGAGTTTCTAGAACTCATTCCTTGAAGAGGTGATAGAAACAAAATATAAGTAATTGTGGAATAATTTGCATCAAAGTTACAGTGAAAGAGCCGTTATAAATATTTTGTAGACTTGGCTCTCGTCTTTTGAGTGGATGACCAAAACGTCTAATTCGTTCACTGAGCCCTGGTTTTGGCCAAATGTGGTAATTTGTGAGCTCTTAGGAAGCCAGAATTATTATTCTAATCCTTGTGTGAGCGAGGGAACCTTGGTCTGTAACCATTCTGTAATGTCTGCTTTTAGTCATAAAGGAGACTGTTGGAGACCCAAACCAGAACTTGAGAAAAAGAGCAGTAGAGCTATGTTTAAAAAAGGAAAAAAATAAGAAAGAAAAGAAAAACATTTTTAACCAGTTACTTTGAAAAACTCGAGGATCAATTTTATCTCTTCTTTTGCAGACTGAGGATAGGATTTACAGCAGTGTATTATTAAAATTCCGTTATGGCAAAGCAGGATGACCTTTTGTTGCTTTTAATAATAGCATTAGACCTGCAGGATGCTAAATCTGATGAGAGAAGAGTGGCATTATAAAACAAAAAACTTTAAAAATCCGCTGCCATGCTCCCATTTAAAAACATGCCACAGAGAAGGGTGTGCGCGTGCACGCGCGTGCCTGTTTACCCCGCATCCCGGCATGATGGATTTTTCGTGGTGTGTTGCTAGGAATATGGAGATACGGTATTAAAGCAGTTGGCTTTGAAACAGACTTACATTCCCAGACTGGCTGTGCTAGCTGGCTGTGCAAACTTAGACCCTCTCCGAGCTTTTTAGTTTGCTTATCTGTGAAGGATTGATTTAAGGCTTATTCAAGCCCCAGAATGCCTCAGTGCTTCATATTGTCAGAGAAGGTGGGTAACTCTGGTCTCACCTCACCCGCGGCACTGTACCCATTTAATATATGTCTGCACTGGGGCCTTCTGCTGGGACTGGGGGAGGAGGTCATTCCTCATGTCCAGCCCCACCCTTCCCAGTCATTACAGGGTCCTCCTCTGTGGGAAGACACCCCACCTCAGTGAGAGTTGGAGCCCAGGCTCTTCTTTGCTTTCTCTGGCCTCACGTGGACTGTGGAAAGCAAATTGGGGTGACCTTCTTTCCCCTGAACACCCATTTCATTCTTGTTTTTTTGTTTTGTTTTGTTTTGTTTTGGCGGTCCTGCTCGGCTTGCAGGATCTCAGTTCCCCAGTCAGGGATTGAACCTGGGCCACAGCAGTGACAGCCTGGAATCCTCACCACTAGGCCACCAGGGAACTCCCCCATTTCATTCTTATAGGGAGGAGGATACAGGGCTTATATCTGACTTGTCCCAGCATCCGGGGTGGGGGGGGGGTTCCCTCTGTTTATTGAGACTTGATATTTAAGGGAAAATCATTCACCTTTTCTTCCCAAATTTTGTTCTTCTTTCAGATTGATTCATGGTGCAAAGATAATAGTTATGTGATTGCTGGTTATTATCAAGCTAACGAGCGAGTAAAGGATGCCAGGTATGTCCATGCAAAACCCCTCTGTGGTCTGAAAGAATGATGCTGTGAGGGAGATGATCTCTGCTACACGTTTTGGCCTCTGGTCTCAGGATGCAAAATCTGTTAGAAGCCCTCTGGGCCCTCCTTGCTTGTTTATGGTATTCCGGGGGACTGCGGTATGGGTAATTCCAAACAACAGTAATTCTAAACGTTTAGTAATTCTAAACATTTATATTAACGTTCTGTTCTGTATCTTCTTTATTTTGCTTGAAGGGAATTCATAGAATGAAAGCAACAGTCCAGGGCCTTCTGTTTCTATCCCCACTCAGCTGTGTCTTGCTTCCCATTCCCAAGGTGGGAATGATGTAGGGCATAGCATTAGGAAAGAGCTCCGCCCTTTTGGGGGGTTAAAAAAAGAGTAGCTTGTAGGTGTGGTGCTCTTAAGGTCTGATACTTTGATGAAAATGCGGTGTTTGCTGCTTCTTTCATGTTAGGTTCTGGTTTCTTTTATCCGGCTATTTGCACCGACTGTGATTCTCACTAATGAGCAAAGCTGAGGTCTTTGCTTTATTTCTGCGTCAAAGTCCCAGCAGAAAAACACTTGACACCCTGTAGTTAGGATAATTTGTGGAGGACTTAATAAGGCGGTTGTTTCCAGAGCTGTGAACGGTATGTAAGAGAACTCAGGAGAGGGTGGTGCAGTCACCTGGAGCTGGTGACAAAAGCTGGTACCTGCGCTGCCAGAAGGGGTGAGGGGGGTTGGGTCAAGACGTCCGGCCTGAGGATAGAGTCCCCTCTGGTCGAGGGGTACAACCAGCAGCCAGCCTGATGGCACCTCACAGGCCGAGTCCCAGAGGAATCAGCACCCTGACCAGCCGAAAGCCAGAGGCAGAAGCCGGGGGGCCCTCACACGCTTCCCTCACGTGGCCAGGCAGCCTGGGACGCGGTGAAGGACCCCAGACCGAAGTGTCTCCTGGAGTCACATCCACTTGCCCAGCAAAGGCAAGAGGCTGGACTCACAGCGTTAGGGCCATAATACAATAAGCTGATGAAACACTTCAGGGATGGAAGCCGTTTTGCCCTAGAGGACTGGGCCCAGTCGGGACTCAGAGGGAGACAGGGTCACGGGCGCAGACTCCTGTGAAAGCCTCTGTGTGGGCCACGGCGCAGGGGCGCCCTCTGAAGCCTGGCTCCCACGCTCTTCCCGCCCGCTGCGCTGCCGGTCGGGCTCTCTCTCAGGTGCATCTCTTGTTGACCACGCCTTCCTCTTGAGCCCCCCTGCCTCCCGGGTCCTGATGAGCTGGGGGTATTCATGACCTGTTCATGGCCGGTGTCAGTCTTGGTCTTTGTTACACGAAAGAGGCTGCAGGGCACAAAGAGCCTGTCCTGGGCCAAGCTCTGCGCTGAGCCAAGCTGGACTCCTGGCCTTGCCCTCGAGTTGCTGGATTGAACACAAAAGGCACCGAAACCTAGGCCTGTGGTGCAGGCCCCCAGGCCCCATGCCGGGAGGGCGGTACAGAGGGCTGTCCAGCAGTAGCAGGCAGGCATTGAGTCCATTGCTGTGACCAGAGGGGCCCCCGGGGAGGGGTGTCGTTTGAACTGGATGCTTGCGCGTGGCAGGGTCCTGTCACGTGCAGACGTGGAGAGCAGAGGGAAGAGTGCAGAGCGGAGACAGCGTGATGCAGACACCGGGTGGAAACCGGCAGGAGTGTGGGGCGCACACACAGAGGGGGCGCCAGCAGGTGAGGCCACCCTGACGGCTGTGAGGCATTTCACTATTTTGTAAGCAGTGGGGAGCTGTCCTTGGAAGGTTTCCCTGTCCCGCAGCTGTTCTCGCAGGAAGGAGAGGAGACCGGGCCAGAGGTGATGGTGCTGGCTTCCTTCCTCCCCCGCCCCCAGACGCGCCCGCACAGGCTCTCCCCTCCGCTGCCTCACTTGGCTCATGGCCTCTTCATCGTCCTGCCTCTGTTCGGACCTCATTGCAGCCCAGCCTAGAATCATCTTGCTCAGACACCACTTTCATGCTCTTCACACCTTCTAGAATTTCCCAGGTCCTTCACCTGCTCTGCTCAGGAGGTCTTCATTCTCCCACTGAAGCCAGTGTCTAAGTGCCTACCAGCCGTTGGTGAGATCTGTAGAGAGTGTGGTGGGCGGTGAGACAAGTGTGTCCAGTAACCCTCTGGATCCCTTCTGACCCCGTGAGCCTCGGCCATACTCCGGGATCTAATCCACCCCCGCAGCGTGTTTGGAGTAAACCTCCAGTCACTACCACTGTGCCTGGCCTGGGGCTTTCGTGGTGTCATCCTTTCGAATCCTCACAAGGGCACTCAGCTGAAGAAACTCCAGCCAGAGACGCTCGCTGCACCAAAGCCACACAGCCAGGAAGCTCAGAAGCTGGGATCACGCTGACTTCCTTCTTCGGTACCGTTTGCTTCTACCTAGAAAACCTTCCCTTCTCTCTTCAGCCTCGCCTAGCTAAAATTTTGCTCCTCTTTCACAAACATCGGCTGATTCACATCGTCTCACAGCATAAGCTTTGGAGCCAGGTTAGACTTGCATTCAAGTCCTCAGTGACTTACTGATTCACCACTTTGGCCTCAGTGGTCCTGTCTGTAAAATGGAGCTAAAGAGTTCATCCCTCGGAGAGTGGTAGTGAGGAGGGCAGAGCGAAGCCACGTGCAGCGTGCTTATTAACTTTGTGTTTGATTCCAAGTAGAGGCCGGTCCTGTTACTAGTCCTGCGATTACCTTTTTTAAAAAAGGATCATTCAGTCACTGTTTTAATCGGAGAAAAAGAACTATAAGGTGTTTGTAACTAAAAGAACTGTAAGGTGTTTGTAACCTAAAAACTTCAGGTTATCCCATCAAGTTTTATTTGATCATTTCATAATTGCTGGAGCTTTGCGTCATGATAAACATTTCATGAGGGGTAGATTTCAGTACCAGGTCCAGTGCCTTGGCCTGAGGTAGAAGCTCAGTAAAGAGCTTTTAGATGTAAATGTGAGCTCTCAGTCACAGGTAGATGCCTAGTCTTGTGTGGGTTGGGAAGGGGGAGTGGCAAGCGGCTTCCTTCTCCAGGGTCCCCGCCGTCGTGTTTGGCAGCTGACTGTTCACAGGAACAAGGACTTGCGCAGCCGGGTTGGAAACAAAGTACTGACCTGACTGTCACAACGTGACAGTCTGACATTAGGAGTGGAGCGGGTCGGTGTTAGAGGCTAAGTGTGAAATACAAAGGAGAGGTAAACGAAGTTGGTAGCTCTTTGAAAAACTTCGGCAATTCACTAACTACTGTAAGTTTTAAGTTCTTTCAAAAGAACACGTGTTAAGTGTGAGTTTGGGGGCACCTGAAATGAAACATAATAAATGTTTCTCGATCCCCTTCCCAATAAAAGTCACCAAGCACTGTGATAATCATAAACGTCAGGATAATAGTATTTTGCCAGTTTCTTTGTGGCAAATGCTCCTGGGGAGAAGATCACGCTCTTAGCAAACGCTGGCTTCGTTTCCCTTCGCACGTAAGGTGTGAGTGAGCGAGGACCCGCAGAGACTCAGAGCGCGGTGCGCCTTCTCCGCAGTGGGCGGGTGAGTCAGCAGGTCCCACTACGCCGACTCCTGTGAAGCGCTGCCTTCACTTTGAGGGCCTTCCGGGGTGACCTGAGGGACAAGAATCCCTGAGGCCCTTTCTCTATGAAACTTTTTTTGTTTCATTTTTCTTAACACGATACTGCAGGTAAATAATCACACATCTCTATAAATTCTCAATTTTAAAAGTGAAAATAGAATAATTAGATAAACTTATTTTTATAAAGCATTGAACCAGCTTTTTTCACCTCAATCACAAAGAAACGATCGTAATTGTGTAGTGTGTTTCTTTATGGCTCTGTCCCTGCTTCGGAAAGCTGAGACTCTAGTTGTGCAGGGGGAAAAGATGCGGAAAAAGACAACTGCATACCAAGGCTTAAGTGTTCAGAGAGGGGGCTAATGGACCTCATCTGGGGCAGCTGGCAAGACGTCCCAGAGAGGATGGTGTTTTCTGGGCATTAAAGATGGAAGGAATCGAGTAAGCAGAGGTGGGCGCCGAAGGGCATTCCAGACCGGGAAAGGTCTGAGCGGGAGGAGGGGCGTGTGAGGAGGAGCCGCGCAGACAGTTCCCTGGGATGGAAGGCACACAGCGTTGCTCCGGGGGTGGGAACGGTAGCTGGTCCCGTGGCGAGAGCGGCTGGGTCTGCCAGCCTGAGCACGGGGGGCTTTTATCTTCTAAGAAGAGCCTGGAAATTGAGACTGGTGAGGAGGCAGTTTTAGAAACGCATGCCTCTGGTGACAGGCTGAAGGGGGCGGGCGGCAGAGAGAATGAAGGAGGCAAAGTGGAGGCGCCTGGAGCGGGGCTGGAAAGAAGTGGGAAAGGTCACCTCAGCCAGAGAAACTGGGAACAAGGCGGCCTGCCTGCCTCGGACTCCAGCCACCCCGGATTCCAGCCGCGGGGCCTTGGGAGCCTGGCAGGCGGTGGGGAGGCTTCAGGGTGCTGGCCCTCCGGGGTGAGGGTGCAGACGCCAGCCTGCACGGCATAGTGAGGAAATGGAGCGACAGGGACAGGATCGTCAGCTTACTAAAGAGGTTGAAGAAATATGGTTGAAAGCGAGAAGAGAAGTTGGACCGTGGCTGGACAGAACCGGTTAATTTTCTTGTCCTAAAAAGGAAAAGACTCAGATTTGACATGAGAGCTGGGCTGGTTGTGGGGGAAGGGAGCTAAGTAAGGCCCCAAGGGGGAGGTCAGAGTGGCTGGGCCTGCGGGCGGGAGGAGGGGGCGCAGGGACGCGTGAGACCCGCTCTCCAAGTCACCCTATTGACGTAAGGTGGAAAGTTGCCATTTATCAAGGTTGCGGTGGGCGCAGGGCCAGAGCCAGCCAGGGAAGGCTCACGAGCACTGAGAAGATCTGGAATGGCTTAGGAATTTTTAAAACTAAAAAAAAGGAAAAGCAACTGACCCCATTCCAGCGGCTGAGGGCGAAGATGGAGGAGGTGGGCCCTGGAGGCTGCTGGCCTGGGGCAGCTCTCAGCAGCACCGTTGTCGCAGGCCCTGGGTGGCACTCTCCCCCGGGGTCCAGGGAGCGTTTCCATTTAGAAGACACCCTCTCAGGACCCCCTCCCAGGGCTTCCTGGTGGGGGAAGGGCCCCACATGGCCCACGCAGCATTCCCCATCTTCACCAGTCACTGCAGGGGGAACGCAGTCACCAGAAGCTACTTAAGCGGGCGGGCGTAACAAGCTCGGGCAGCTTACTGGTGCCCTTGGTCTCTGTATCATTGCTCTCCACTCTGCCTTAGGCAGACAGTGTTGAACGGCGTTAACTAGAATGCGGTAACCTCGCTGGTTCTTCTCTCACAGTCCAAACCAGGTAGCAGAAAAGGTGGCCTCCAGAATCGCCGAGGGCTTCAGCGACACGGCTCTCATCATGGTAAGTCGCTCTCGCTCGCTCCGGAGTCTTCTGTGTGCGGGTGGCTTCTGAGCGTCCTCTTGCTGACGTGGAGCTCTATCTGTGGATGTCAGCGGTTTTCCTTCCTGCGAGTACTTCATCGGACCGTGGCCCCCTTTTGCAGTCTGCTCCCAACCGCACGCCACTGCTGTCCCGGCGCACGGAGTTCCAGGGGTGGGGGTCGTTCCACTTCAGCATGTCACACAGCGGGGTCCCCATGCCAGCACCACCACCACCACCTGGGAATTTGTTAGAAATGCAGATTCTAGGGGCCTAGCAGTCTGTGTTTCAGTAAGCTTCCAGATGATTCTCACGCACGCTCAAGTGTGAGAACTGTTGGATTACGTTAGCTGGCACAGCTGAGGGAGCAGGGGAGGGAGCCAGGGAGGGGAGTAGCTCTCCTCAAGAGCCTGTAAACCTCAGTTCAGGTGGGGTTCTAACAAGGAAGGCAGAAGTAAAGTTCGGAAGCTTCACGTTTGTGAAAAAGCGGTGAAGTACTTAGTGTTTCTCCGGTATGACACAGTGCACCTGGGCCGTGCTCTCGTGGTGTCATGCGCTGTGAGGTGGGGTTTCGGCCACGGGCAGTGTTGACACTGGTCCTGGGAGAGCCACGAGGAAGGGTCTGCGGACTTGCAGCAGAAGTGCTGGCTCTGTTCACGAGCATGTCCTTTGTCTCGTTGCAGGTAGACAACACTAAGTTCACGATGGACTGCGTGGTACCCACAATCCATGTGTACGAACACCACGAAAACAAATGGCGCTGCCGAGACCCTCACTAGTGAGTGCCCTGTTCCCGGGATGGCCCACGTGCCACGTGTGCTGGTGCCATTCCGGGCACCCAGCTCCCACAGGAAAGCGTTTTTAAGTTAGCGTCTTCCCCAGAGGAGTGTGCAGACCTCACACAGAGGTCGTGCATGTTCCTCGACCCCTGGAGGACTGAGGCCTACAGGGTTTCCGAGCAGTCAGGACAACCTGAGTGTCACTCGAGGGTCTTCCCACCCCAACCCCAGGGCACCCCTCCCCAAGCCACACCCTCTTTCCAGGCATTTGGCTCGGTTTATTTGTAATCAGTCATCTACTTCCAGCTTTTTCAGAATTTCATGTGGAGGGTGACTCTTTCACGTTTCAGATTCCTTACGTACATCTTCATGTGTTTAAACGTACGTGTTTGCTAGTGTTCAGTATTGTCTTCCTTTATACCACTCTGCATGTGGCTGGTTTCCTGTTTACTCTATTGAAAAGCCACCGGTTTTCATTAAGAGGCTGATTTCTCCTGTTTCACCTCGTAGCGATTACTGTGAAGACTGGCCAGAGGCCCAGAGGATCTCGGCATCACTCCTGGAAAGCCGGTCCTACGAAGCGCTCGTGGATTTTGATAATCACCTGGATGACATTCGGAATGACTGGACAAACCCAGAGATCAACAAAGCTGTTCTGCACCTGTGTTAGGGAGGGGTCTCAGTGACTGGCCTCTGGGCATTTCCGCTACACTGAAGAAGAAAAGCTATTTTTAAATGTAAATAAGATCTCTCATAGCCCGTGTGGAAAGCTGACAGTTTTCAGAAGTGGCATGTGCCTTGCAAGAGGGCACAGTGTCCCGTCAGTCGTCTTTCTAATGCAGAGCCTCGAGAACAGGCACAGACTGTCCCACCTGACCATCCCTGTGGACTCCTTCCCAGTTGTACATTGCTATAATGCTTTAAATCAAAGCTATTTCTGCTTGTCCGAGATTGTTCCTATTAAACGATTTTAACCTTTTATAATCTGGAGAGAATACTTTTTTTTTTTTTTTTTTTTTTTTTTTTTTGCGGTACGCAGGCCTCTCACTGTTGTGGCCTCTCCCATTGCGGAGCACAGGCTCCGGACGCGCAGGCTCAGCGGCCATGGCTTACAGGCCCAGCCGCTCCGCGGCACGTGGGATCTTCCCGGACCAAGGGACACGAACCTGTGTCCTCTGCATCAGCAGGCGGACTCTCAACCACTGCACCACCAGGGAAGCCCTGGAGAGAATACTTTTTAAGGCTTATGAACTATCTTTAAAAAAAAAAAAAAGGCCCAGATCTTATACCCAAATGAGAGTGCGTGTGAGTTTTCATCCTGTTTGAGTTAATATCCAGACCCTGGGATTGGGCAGGCACGTAGCGTGCGGGTGCCGAGCAGTGTCTGAGAGCTGTGTGCTGCTGTCAGCAGCTACGAACAGCACGCCCCCGCCCCCCCACTGTCAGGCTTCCGTAGCTGCCACGACTCTACACGTGGGAATAATGCCACAGTTGCCTGAGGAACCTTCATCATTGAGGGTAAAAACAAACATTGTTGGGAAGGCAGCTTGGATGGGAGCTCAGTGTAATAACCCTCAACCAGAAAGCTTGTAAACCTGTGGAACCAAAGGAAAAGTGGAACCATGCTAAGATTATCTTAAAGAGGCAAGAATCGGTCCTGACTCCCGACTGACTTGCATGATTGTCCGAATGGTTCTAATTTATGTCTTCAAAACAATTATTTTTTTTGTATTTGAAGCAACAAAAGCAGAACAAAACTTAGGGTCCGGAGTTTTATACTGCACTGTCTGTAATCATTGTACTTGAAACAATCAGTCAAGCTTTTTAACCCAGCCGTAGGAAACTGATGGGGAAACTTTATGGTTCCATTACATCTTTTTCTTTTTTACATGAATTATTGCACGCAGAGTTCAGAGAACTGTACCTTTGCTACTGTCTTTTTTTGGACTACATGAAGGAAATTTGTAACAATCGGATAATCTATTGAAAAGGTTTATGACACAGCATTCACTATTTTCTCTTAATAAGTAGGAAACATTTCAGCATTGCTTCCAATAGATGTGCTTTATCTGGTCCACCAGATTTTCTCTTCTTTCTTCAAATCCCGCTTGCCCTTGGCTTTTTAAGCTGACTTTAAGTCACATGGGGAAGACAAATGAAGGGGTGATGGATGCATCGGTACACTTTATCTTTTCACTCTCCTCGACTTAGACGCCAGGGCCAGCACAAGTGGAATGCAGTGCACAGTCTCGTCCCAGATGGGTCTGTATTTGTTTCGAAAAAGAAAGAGTTATCTCCAGCATTTATCACAGAGAAGCCTGTCTTGGGACTTCCCTGGTGGCGCAATGGTTAAGAATCCGCCTGCCAATGCAGGGGACAAGGGTTCGATCCCTGGTCTGGGAGGATACCACATGCCGGGGAGCAACTGAGTCCGTGCGCCACAACTACTGAGCCTGCACTCTAGAGCCCGCGAGCCACAGCTACCGAAGCCCGCGCGCCTAGAGCCCACGCTCCACAACAAGAGAAGCCACCGCCATGAGAAGCCCGCGCACCGCAACGAGGAGTAGCCCCGCTCGCCGCAACTAGAGAAAGCCCGTGCGCAGCAACGAAGACCCAACGCAGCCAAAAATAAATAAATAAATAAATAAAAATAAAATGAAAAAGAAAAGGCTCTCTTTTCCTGGGATTAAAATGAACGTGTGCTACCTCCAGGTCAAGGTCAAGGGGAACTGGCAGAGCTGTTTGGAACAAAAGGTGTGGCCAAGGCTAGTTTTGGAGGCATTGCAAGGATAGTCTTATTTCCCCTCATTTTCACCTCTTTGTGGAATTCTTGTTTCTGATGCCCCCACCTTCCCAGGAACATGTGCCGTTCTCCAGTCTGGATTTCAGCCTAGAACCAGGCGCCCCGTCCATGGCTGAGTCGGGCTTATGTTTTCAAAAGAAAGCATATTAAATACTCTAAAGGGAGGAACGTATCTGTGAAAAAAACAAAAACAGATTTCCAGAGTGCAGATAACTGGTCCTGGATGCTTGTAAAGACAGCAGAAGCCTCTGAGGGGAGCCCCAGGCCCTGTGCTGGGCTCCCCTCCCTGTTACCTCTCCAAGCCTTGCTGTGTGGCCTCTGAGCCTCCAGTCTCCTGGCCCTAAGAACAGTCTTCATTCTTCCCCACGCAGCATAAAAGTGAGAGCCTGTCAGTTAGCCACTGAAATGGACTCATACTCTGCCTTTTCCTAGAAAAGACTTAAAGGAACAACACAAAGTATATTTGTACATTGAAGAGATCTTCGTCCGTCAAAATGCCCTTGAGTAACTCTTTCCTACTTAAATCTGAAGGGGTTGGAGGGAAACGGGGAGGGCGAGGGGGTGGGGTGGTGTAGCGATATCCCCTTAGAACCAGCCATATGCTTAAAATCCTGGTGGACATTTTTCTGTCTTCCATAGCATCTATCCATCATGAAGTGAGTGGGACAGATGAATTACTGGTTTATGTAAAAATGCCATTTTCCATGTCTAATGGTTGCCTTTAAGAACTGGGGATACTAGGGGCTTCCCTGGTGGCGCAGTGGTTGAGAGTCCGCCTGCCGATGCAGGGGACGCGGGTTCGTGCCCCGGTCCGGGAAGATCCCACATGTCGCGGAGCGGCTAGGCCCGTGAGCCATGGCCTCTGAGCCTGCGCGTCTGGAGCCTGTGCTCTGCAACAGAAGAGGCCACAACAGTGAGAGGCCCGCGTACCACAAAAAAAAAAAAGAACTGAGGATACTAAATGTGAGAAGGTAGGCGTAAATGACAGAAAGCAATGCGTATACTAAGGAAAAATTGACTTCGCTAGTTCTAATGAAATTAGATTGACCTGGAATAAAAAGCAAATTAGAAATCTTGAGTAATTGAAGTTTTCCAGGCATCTGGTATTTTTAAGACTCCTCAGTGTAAAAAGTTCTAAGTAGCTTTGACTTAATAGCTCATTTTTCTGATTGATGTGTTTGGAAAACTCTTGTTCCTGTGTGTAGTCATTTTCAGCTTTTCTAACCTACCTTTTTTGTTTTGCCTTCAAAAGAAAAATATTTGCTTCCAAAACTGCCCCGTTTTAGCATTACAACTGTCTTAACACGGTAGCTGCTTTGTGACATTCTGTTAAGTAGAAGCCAGAAAAATAACCATGAGCATTCATCTCCGTACCCTGCGGAGATTTTTAGCAATTTTAATGAAGAGAGCTGAATTTTAAAATAGACTTTCGTTTTACTAATTGACATTTCTTTAGCCTTTCCATCAACTCAGTGCCTCTTAAGCGTTAGATTTTTTTCTTCGGTTCAGTAGAAAGCCTGGCAGCAAATGTTGGTTTGTGTTCGTCCTGCCACCTCTCAGATAGGTGGTGTGTTAACCTGGCTTCGTTCACACTTCAGCGTCCAGGGGATAACTTTGATATTTGTATCCTCATAACGTTGACTTGTTGTTACTCCTAAAATGCTTACGATCTCCTCGAATGGGATGCAGAATCTGATCCAGTTTTGCATTCCTCCAAAATGAATCCCGTTCTTCTAAGGAGCTTCTTTTCCCTTAAAGATTCACTTCTTGGGATCTAGTCCAGCTTTAGAACCGCCAAAAATTGTGTCTTCCTTGGTCTTTTGCTTTCAAAGTAGTGTGACAAGTGCCGGCAGAAGCTCCACTGCGATTTGAGTGGAGGAAACCTTTGGCTTGAACTTGCGTTACCACATGAAGCAGAATAGCGTCCTGTACTAGTGCTGTCTGAGAGAAGTTCCAGGTGCAGTCAGTAAGCCCGTAGTAAGTGACTGCGTTTCCGAACACAGGCACACCTCGGAGATATTATGGGTCCAGATGCAGATCACCGAAATAAAGCAATAGAGTCACATGAATTTTTTGGCTTCCCAGTGCATAAAAAAGTTATGTTTACACTATACTGTAGTCTGCTAAGTGTACAATAGCATTATGTCTGAGAAAACAATGTATGTATCTTAAAATACGTCATTGCTAAAACGTACTACCCATCATCTGAGCCTTCAGCGAGTCAGGATCTTTTTGCCGGTGGAGGGGCCTGCCTCAGTGTTGGCGGCCGCTGCCTGATCAGGGCGGTGGTTGCTGAAGGCCGGGGTGCCGGTGGCAGTTCCTTAAAATGAGACAACAGTGAAGTTTGCTGCATGGATTGACTTCCGTGAACAATCTCTCTGTAGCATGTAATGCTGTCTGATAGCATTTGACCCACAGTAGAACTTCTTTCAAAATAGGAGTCAGTCCTCTCAAACCCTGCCTTATCAACTAAACTGATGTCATAGTCTAAACCCTTGGTGGTCATTTCAGCAGTCTTAACATCTTCATAGGGAGTAGATGCCATCTCAAGAAACCACTTCTGTGTCCATCCATAAGAACTCATCCGTTCAGGTTTTATCATGAGATTGCATCAATTCAGCCACATCTTCAGGCTCCGCTTCTAATTCTAGTTCTCTTGCTGTTTCCACCACATCTGCAGTTCCTTCCTCCTCTGAATCTTGAACCCCTGAAAGACGTCCATGAGGGCTGGAATCGACTTCTTCCCAACTCCTGTCCATGCTGGTATTTTGACCTCTTCCCAAGAATCAGGAATGTTCTTAATGGCATCTAGAATGGTGAATCCTTTCCACAAGGTTTTCAATTTACTTTGCCCAGATCCGTCAGAGGAATCACTGTGGCAGTTAGAGCCTTAAGAAATGTGTTTCTTAAATAATAAGACTTACAGGTCAAAATGACTCCTTGATCCATGGGCTACAGGATGGAGGTTGTGTTATTAGCAGCATGAAAACGCTCTTAATCTCATTGTCCGTCCCCATCGGAGCTCTTGGGTGACCAGGTGCATTGTCGGTGAGCAGCAATATTGTGAAAAGAACCTTCCTTTCTGAGCCTCAGGTCTCAACGGTGGGACTAAAAATATTCAGTAAACCGTGTTGTCAGCAGATTCGCGTCATCCAGGCTTTGTTGTTCCGTTTATGGAGCACAGGCGGGGTAGCTTTAGCATCGTCCTTAAGGGCCCTAGGGTTTTCGGAATGGCAAATGAGCACTGGCTTCCACTGGAAGTCACTCTAACATTAGGCATTAGCCCCTAACAAGAGAGTCAGCCTGTCCTTGGAAGCTTTGAAGCCAGGCATTGTCTTCCCCTCTCCAGCTCGGAAAGTCCTAGACGGCATCTTCTTCCGGTAGCAGGCTGTTTCCTCCGCAGTGATCATCTCTTGCTCAGTGCAGCCACCTTCATGGACGACCTGAGCCGCAGCTTCCCCTCAGCACCTGCGGCTTCACCTGGCCCTTCCGTGCTACGGAGGCGGCTTCTGTCCTTCAGCCTCATGAACCGACCTCTGCTTCAGACTTTCCTCCTGCAGCTCCCTCCCCTCTCTCAGCCTTCGCGGAACTGGAGAGAGTTGGGGCCTTGCTCCGGATTAGGCTGTAGCTTCAGGGAATGTGGCTGGTTTGATCTTCTGTCCAGACCACTCAGGCTTTCTCCATATCGGCAGCAAGGCTGTTTCCTCTTCCCATCAGTGTGTCTACCGGAGCAGTGCTTTTAATTTCCTTCAGGAACTTTCTTTTGCATTCACAGCTCAGATAGCTGGCACAGCAGGCCTCTGGCCCTGCTTTCCACACGCCTTCCTCACGAAGCTGCATCGTTTCTAGCTTTTGACTTAAAGTGAGAGACGCGCGGCTCTTCATTTCACTTGAACACGTAGAGGCTACCGCAGGGTTATTAATTGGCCTAATTTCAATATTGCCGTGTCTCAGGGAATAGCGAGGCCCGAGGAGAGGGAGGGGGGGGAACGGCTGGTCTGTGGTGCAGTCGGAACACGCGCGACTTATCGATTGTTTGCTCTCTTACCTGGGTGTGGTTTGTGGCGCCCCAAAGCAATTCCACAGTCACATCTAAGATCACTATCACAGATCCCCATAACAAATATAACGATAGTGGAAAAGTTGGAAATACTGTGAGATTTACCAAAATGTAACGCAGAGTGAGCAGATGTTCTTGGGAAAATGGTGCCAATAGACTTGCCCGACACAGGGTTGCCACAGAGCTGCAATTTTAAAAAACACAGTATCTGCAAAGCGCAGTAAAAGGAGATCTACCTGTGCTTGTGAAGTTCTCTGGACAAGGCTTCAGACCCAGCGCAGCCCCCGTCGTCGGGGAGTCTGCCCCGCGACAGGACACTCACCCGAGTTTGCTGAGGGCCCTGGATGCGCCCTGGGCGCTGAGGGTTACGTGAAGTGTGTAGAGTGGACCCCGCTGTCGTCCCCCAGCTGCCCTTCTCCATTGCGCTGACCTCACTACTGAAGAGATGGTCATTCCTCAGAGAAGGGTGTTCTCAGAAACTGATCTTCCTGTTGCCTGGGCAGTGCCTCATCGCCCTGGTTCTTAGACAGCTGTGCCAGGCTGCAGCGGTGTGTGGTGTGGGTCCCAGCTGGCTACTTCAACTCTGTGGCCGTGGGCGGGTTACCTCTCGGGTCTCGTCTGAAAAAGGAGGGTGATGACACCTACTTGCAGGGAGGTTGTGAAGACCAGAGGTACTAACACATGTGCTAGCTCTTAGTAGAATGTGTTTGGGCTACGCTGAATAAGGTTCTTGATGCAAATGTTTTAACAGTTCTACAACATACTGTTGGCCAGACTGACCCTCAAGGTAAAAGCCTACTTAGTCCTTTACTAAGAAAGATGTTAAGTGTTTATTCATCGTAAACATTCAGTGAACGTTTATTGAATGAATGAGTGAATAAAAGCATTTGCTCTCAGCAGTAACAGCAGCTTACCTTTCTTTAACCCTTCGTTTACACTTGTCTTCCAGTCCGCGCTCCCCACCCCAGCCCTGAGGATGTGGAAGGGTGTTATGGTCTGCGTTTCACAGGTGGGGAACCAAGGCCCGGATTAGAAGTGACTGCCTGAGGACTCCTACGGCCAGATCCCAGGGCGCGGGCCTCTCCTGGGAGACGAGGGGCAGAGAAGCCGTGTCCCTCCTCCTCTTTCCACGCTGCCTGGCCTCGCTCCTGCCCCCACCCAAGTCTTAATGCAGTTTCTGGCTTACTACGATGTCAGTGTCTGTTCACAGTAGAAAACCCAAAAGAAACTAGAAGTCACTACCATTCTGCCAGCCTCCCATTCCCCCCTGTTCACGAAGACGCGACGGAAAGCTGTCACATCGTCAGGATCTCCTGAGACCTTTAATGTCCTGGATACTGAGATGCAAAGTGGGACGCATGGGAAGCCTACATTTGAGGAGGTTACAGTGTAAATTAAGAGGTAAAATGCATAATTACAAGGAAACTATTAGAAAATTTGTGCAGATTCTTGGGCTCAGGCCCTGAGAATCCAAATTCATTGAGATTTCGGACCCAAAAGTCAGTTTTTAGCAGATGATTCAGGCCATACTTTTAAAAACCCTGAGCTCTGACCAGAATCCATGCATTATTGTGAAGAATTAGAGACCCTCAGAACTGAAGTGACTTACCCCACTGTATACACTCAGCCAGGGACAGAGGACTCGGACCGTTAGGCCGACCCTGTGAAGTTGCTAATTCAACAGGTCAGCAGCTCAAGCATCACAATTCCATAGGGTTCACCCTGGCGGGATTCAGGCCTCCTGAGGGAACTCTGTCTCAGCAGGAAGCTCTTTGATTTTTTTTCTCTTAAAATGTGCCACGCACGGAATGCATGAATGTGCTGTAAACATTTGAGCAACAGGAAGCAGGCAGGTGACGCCGGACTCACAGCTTCTGAGCCATCTCAAGCCCCTGGACCCAGGACGGCAGGGCAAGGACAGTATTTTATACTTTCCCTGCGTCGCAAGTTATCTTATACCTAGGAAGCCCTGTTGATTATCTTAATTTTTAAATTATATCTGGAATCTGTCAGTACTTCCCACTTCCTGGAGGCGGCTCTGTACCAAGAGTGCTCCGTGCAGCTGCCTCCTGTGTCCCCAGGGGGTGTGCGGGACATACCCCCGGAGACCTGCTGTTGTTCAAGTCGGACAAAGGTAGGAACTGAAAAAGCAGAATCATCTGAAATCTCCCCATTTGCTGAATATCCTCTCCCCTAAATGTTACAGTCCTTTATTTTTGAATTCTGAAGTCTTAGATTTAAATTTGTTGAAAGAAATGTAATTGATATTTTCTGGATTATTTAATCACTTCATTTCCAGAACCGTTAAGTTTGCCCTTTATATTCACGTCCTACGTTCTCTATGTTCCCGTCTCAGACATATTTGGCAAGAGTTTTTTTTTTCTTAATAAAATTTACTTATTGAAATATAATAGGTGTATAGAAAAGTGTACAAATCACAGGTACGTAGCTCAGTGAATTTTCACAAAGTGGACACAGTGGGCAGGTGCAGGCTCTTGTAACTACCACCGAGCTCCAGATATAGGACATTAGAACACTGCCAGCACCCAGGAGCCCCTCATGCCCAAACCTAGGTTAGTTCCGCCTGGTCTTTGAGCTTTATATAAATGGAAGGGTACAGCATGTATTCGAATTGTGTGTGAGATTCATTCATGTTACAGGCAGCAATTTTTCATGCATTTTCCTTGTTGTGTGTTATTTCTTTGTATCACCGTACCCCAATTTCTCCATTTCACTGTGGATGGACATTTGGGGGTTTTCCTGACTTGGGCTGATACAAATCTTGCTGCAATTAATTTTTTTCTTTAATTCATTTATTTGTTTGGTTGCACCGGGTGGGTTCCTTAATTGCAGCTTGCCAGCTCCTGAGTTGCAGCTCTTGGGCTCCTTAGTTGCGGCACACGGGCTCGTCAGTTGTGGCACACGGGCTCCTTAGTTGTGTCATGCGAACTCTTAGTTGCGGCATGCTTGTGGGAATCTAATTCCCTGACTAGGGATCGAATCCAGGCCCCCTGCACTGGGAGCGCGGAGTCTTAACCCCTGCGCCACCAGGGAAGTCCCTAACTTTCTTGTATTGTTCTTTTGTGCGCATACATACACGTTCCTTTCAGGATTATGTGCAGAAGTGAGCCTGTCGGGGTGTGTATGTTCAGCTTTTTAGGGGACGTTACCAGTTGAACATCTGCCCCCCACTTTCTCCGTACCTTCAGCAACACTGCGTTGTCAGTCTTTTGAATGTGAGACATTTTGGTGGTGTGGAGTGGTATCTCATGGATTATTGGTCTACATATGAAAAGTAAAATGATAAGCTTTCCAGAAAATAACAGGAGGATATACTCACGTCCTTGGCTTGGCAAAGATTTTTAAACAGGACACCTAAAGAAGTGATCAGTTGTTAAAAAAAAAAAAAAAAAAGAAGTGATCAGTTGTACTACATTACAATCAAAACTTTTGTTCATTAAAAAACAATTACGACTGTGAAAAGGGAGGTCACAGAGCGAGAGAAGATATTTATAATACAGTCACCCAACAAAGACTTCGATATATCCAAATATATTAAAATTTTCAGACCAATTTTCTTCAAAAGGCAACACAACTGATCAGGTACTTCCCAAAAGGAGATATCCAAATGGCCAGTAACATCAAAACTATGCTCAAGTAGGCCTTCCCTGTGGCGCAGTGGTTGAGAATCCGCCTGCCAATGCAGGGGACATGGGTTCGAGCCCTGGTCGGGGAAGATCCCACATGCTGCGGAGCAACTAAGCCTGGGTGCCTCAAGTACAGAGCCTGCGTTCTAGAGCCCATGAGCCATAACTACTGAACATGCTTGCCACAACTACTGAAACCCGTGCACCTAGAGCCCATGCTCTGCAATAAGAGAAGCCACTGCCTACGCACCTCGACGGAGAGTAGCCCCCGCTCGCTGCAACTAGAGAAAGCCCGCGCACAGCAACGAAGACCCAGAGCAGCCCAAAATAGATATATTAAATAAATTAATTTAATTAAAAAAATATATATATATATGCTCAAGTAAAGTCATCAAGGAGAAGCAAATTGAAAACAGAGTTTTTCATGGGAAGAAAATGTGAAGAAGCAGAATCCCCCCGCTGTGCACAACTCCCATGTCCTGGGCCTCCCGGCACAATCTCGCGTGCTGTGACAGTGTTGGGCATCCGAAGGAGCAGCAGCCTCCGTGGCTCCTTCAACTGGGCTGGCGTATCCCTGAGACTCGGCTTTAATACTAGGCCTCCGCCAATAGGGAGCAACAGTGCTTTGTCTGAGGAGCTCGGCTGTGCCTTTCTCCTCGCCTACTTAGGACGTGTCCCTCTGTGAGACTTAAGGAAGACTTAAGGAACTAGAGACTTAAGGAACTAAGTCTTAGGACGTGTCCCTCTGTGAGACTTAAGGAAGACTACTGTGGGTGTCACCTGCTGCCTCTGCCATCCTTGCCTCCCACCTCATCCTGCCCTGCAGCTCAGAGCTGGTCCTTCCAGAGTCCAGCTGTTCTGTCCATCACCTCTAATGCCTGGAGTTTACTCAGTGCCGGCCTCACTCACTTTGAGGAGCTCAAAGCCATTTGCAGATCCTGCTGGGAAAATGGCTGTCCCGCGGTCAGCCAGGCTCTCTGCTAAATTACTCCTGGGCGAAGAGGCCGTTCTCAAGACTCACGGAGCCCTGGGGTGCCTTTACCAGCAGGCTCTGCGCCCGCGGAAACCCCAGGAGGAAGGCGCCGCTCCTCCAGGCCTTACGGGATTATCCAGGAGGGGCGGCGCTCCGCATAATTACGGGAGCGTGGTTATCCAGGCCGGCTGACGCTCTGCGCACGCAGCCACACGCCGGGCCACCACCCACATCCGGGCAGAGGGAAACTGAGGCAGGAGTGGACCTGGGCAAGTGGGGCAGGCCGGCAGCAGAGACGAGGGGAGTGCATTTTGGTTGGGGGCCTGGGGGAGCAAAGCAGATGGGGAGCAGCCTGGGACCCAAAGGAAATTAAGTATTTTTCCAGTTTCAGCAAGGAGTCACTTGGCATTCTTCCCAAATGTGTCTCCCAAGCAGCCCACCTTTGAGACCAGCTTCACGCGGGCAGAGCCTCGGACACCCTGTGGACCCCACACCTCCCCTGGGCCTGCAGGAAGATCGGGGGGGGGTGCTCAGAGCTGCCCCCGCCCCGCCCCCACCCCCCGCAGCCTCTAACCCAGCTGACTCCTGGCCCTTCCTTTACTCAGCCGTCGGTACACTGTGTGAGAGCAGAAGGCGTAGAGAAGAGTCCCCTGCGGGCCCCGCCCACAGGCCCTTCATTGCGGTGAAGGCCACAGCTGGTGCGCAAACACACAGGAGGAGCTTGAGTTCCTAGGTAAGGGCCGTCCCTCTGGTGGACGGAAGCTGGGGCAGAGAAGCATCCCAGGTGGGCCTCCCACCTGCGCAGCCAGGGAGGCGGGACAGAGCCAGGACGTGGTGGCAGGGAGTGACCAGCCACCGGGAGTGTGGGCAGGTTGAGACCACTATCCCTGGCTGCTACCACCCTGTTGCTCGGCTATCCCTGCAGCTCCACCCTGCCCCCCAGCCCTGTGGGTCCGGGGATTGGGTGGTGGTCAAAGGCTGGCAGTGGGGGCGGGAACTGTCAGCCCGGGGGTCGTGCCTGGGGGCCAGGGTGACAGCTGACTTATCTCGTCCTTTCCATTGGCGCCTCTGATGTCTCACATACCCGAGCATCCAGACCAGGCAGTGTGCCCCATGCCCAGCATAGAGGAAGTGTGGGTGCCGTGTGTACAGGCTCCAAAGGGCAGGGGAGCGGCATTTAGGACGAGGAGGAACATTCCAGTGAATCGTGGAAGAGGAAGTGTTCCTCTATGCACACAGGTCTCCCTCCTCTGCGCCAATAAGCAAGGACTGCCCTGTGGTCAGAGAGAATGTGAGATGTGAGAGCACGTGCCCACCCACTGCCCACCTTGCCTGGTATCTCCTGTGAAATACCTTCGGTGGTGCCAGCTTCCTGAGCCACCTGGGGGGCGCCTGTCGGAACCTCAGAGACAGATGCTGCAGGGAGACCCCTGGAAACGTGTGTCTCTGAGAAGCTCCTCTAGCAGAGCCTGGCTGTCTGTCTCACTGTCCGTGGACGAGTCTGAGGTTAGAGCTGAGCCGTCCTCACCTGGCCCACGTGACGGCCCACCTTGGTCTGGCCCTCCCACCCCAAGCAGAGGGGCTGGACCAGTGTCAGGAATGTCCTTTGACGCGTGTGGCGACAACAGAATTCTAGAAGCCAGGACGAATCTGGGAAAAGTGCCACCACGGTCATTTCCCTCCGGCCTCCGGCTGCGCCTGGGCCCCCTTCGCGCAGCGGCCTTGGCTTCAGCCCTGTTACAACACAATGACGTGCGTGGGAGCGGTGAACACGGCAGAGGCCAAGCTCAGCCGTGGACAGCGTTTAGTTACCCCCAGGACTGCGCCCAGCGGAGCAGAGGCCGAGTTCTCCAGCCTGACCTGCTGCAAAAGGCCTCTGGTCCTCCCACTGGGACGGCTGTGTTCTTGGCATGGGAGCCGAGAACGCACTGGTGACCCCTACACCCAGCTCCGTTTACTCTGCCTCTCAGGCTCCGGGCTTTAATTGCAGGAACATTCCTTACTCCAGGGTGGGGGGCGTGGAGGGGGATGTCAGAGTGGAGCCTTTCAGCGATGCTTCCATCTGAACTGCAGAAGGCTTCAGAGCTAAGCCTGGGGAAGGTGCTGGGGGAAGAGGCCTGCCTTCCCTTCTGGGACTGGGGCGAGCGCTGGCTTCGGGTGGGTTTTCCAGGTCTGAGCAAACGTCCTTGCCAGGGCTGACTTGGGTCTCATCAGCTAACTGGAAAGCCCTGGTCTCTCTGCCAGCCTGGTCTCACCCCCCAACACCACAGCTCTCGGCCACGTGTGAAGACGTCGCAGCTCTCCACCTGCAGGTCATGCCATCGCCTGCTCTCGTCTGGCCTGCTACATGGCTTTGAAGCATCTGGGCTAGGGTCAGGGTTGCTTTCTTGCCCCGAGGCTGCTTGTCTGGCATCTCATGTGGGCGGCGTCATTGGAGCACAAGAGCCTCTCCCAGCATCATTGTTAGGGGTGGGGGCGACGGCAGGGTGCTGAGTTCTGCTTCTCCTCCCTGAGGCCACAGGCGGCCTGCTCACAAGGGGCGCACAGTGACAATGGAGCCTGGACACCCTTCCTCCCAGGCTCTCAAGTCATCAGGTCAACCATCCCAGTAAAGCCAGTGCGGTGACCGGCGTGCCCAACACTCCCAAACTTGGGGAGCCCACGCCAGTCCCGAATGCCAGACCTTTCCCCTTCTGCTTTGTGAACCACTTCCTGACATTCCCCCACTGACCCTAGTGTCACCCCCTAGGACCCCACAAGACTCCCACAGCTGCGTTCCTAGGGGAGCCTTCCAGAAATGGTCCCATCCTCGCTCTGTCTCTTCTCCCCTGCCGTGGTTTCGATCCTCCGCCACGTGGGTTTCTGTCTTCTGCGGGGCTCCGGCTGGCTCATCCCCCTATCCTCGAGGCCAGAAACTGGGAATGTGAGCCAGGGATTAATGGCACAGAGTAAGCTTCCGAAAGCCGCGGGGCCCATTGGAAGGCCTTAGCTTACAGATAATTTCCCTTCTCTGCGAAGGCTAGGCATTTAGTCCATATGGGCAGAGTCAGGGGACAGTCAGCCAGCAGGAGCAGGGAGCCGCCACAGCCCAGATGGCCGCCCAGGAAGAGCAAGCGACCGTGCCCAGCCTGAGGTGCGAGACGGCCACTGACCTCTTCTCCTAGAGGTAAGAGCTGGGGCGCTGGGACCCCCCCCCCCCGCTGTGCCTCCAGACCCCCAGAAGGCGTGGGCGGCCCCCTCTCTCTGTCCTCACTGTGGAACTCCCTCCCGCCAAGTGCCCAGCAGTGTGCCAGTTACTCTCCTGTCCTCTCCTGAACTGTACAAACTGTACCTTTATGCAGAATGCACTCCTGGATTTTTTTAATGTAAAGATTGAAGTTTATGCGAGAGAAAGACGTGGCAGTGCTGCCGCTTCTCACTCCCCACCCCGTCACCAAACCAAAGTGAGCCGTTCCAGTTTCGTTCAATGAGGTATTGAAGTGACCCGGGAAAAGCAAGTCCGCTTTCTTCTCACTGTCGGCTGGCAGTGCCCACGGGGAGGAGGATGTTGGTCTGCGGCACAAATCTTTTCTTCGTGGAGGAGAGCTCGCTGCCGTTTTCAGGCTGCAGGGAGGCTGTGACCCCCTCACTCCCCAGCCCAGGTAGTTGGGGGGCTTCCATGGAGGGGAGCTGCTCTCTGGGGCCCCAGGGTAACTTGAAGGTGGATTTGGACTTGGAACTTCTCCTTCTGCGTGCACCCCACCCTGTTGGATATTTTTGTAGCTGGGAGATGTCCTCAGCAGCATTTAATAAGCAGATGGAACTTGGTGCGCTTGGGGGTCCCCTAAAGTTGGTGGGGGGCACTATGGTCTTCCATAGACCATATGGCCCATCTCTTCCATAGACGGGCTTGTTCGTGCCGGGGAGAGGGCTGTGAGCCGTCTGCGGCCAGGGTGGGCACCCCCTGCCTCTCCAGGGATTAGCATAGGCCCTGTGCCCTGGGGCTGATTTGGCACCTGCAGACTTGAAAAATAATTTTCAATCTCTGCAAAAGGAAAGAGAATCGGCACTGATTAGAGGCAGTCTACAGAAGGGGTCAAAATGCCAGTTCTGAACCTGGCTGGCTGAGTTCAAATCCCAGTTGCACCATTTACTAGCTGGTAACGCTGGGCGACTTAACTAACTCTGCCTCGGTATTCCCATCTGTAAAATGGGGATAGAGATGCCTGCTTTTTTTTTTTTTTTTTTTTTTGGCTGCACTGCGCAGCATGTGGGATCCCAGTTCCCCAACCAGGGATTGAACCTGTGCCCCCCACAGTGCAAGAGTCCTAACCACTGGACTGCCAGGAAGTCCCGAGGATGCCTGCCTTTTGTACCTGATGTCATTAAGTCAGTTCATTTGTGTTTGGCACTTGGCGAGCACTCAGTAAACACTCAGGACCGTTACTGACTAAGAGCTTCTATTACCCGATGCTGGTCATGAAAAAGTGGCCACGTTTTTGCCCCACGTCAACTCAATGACACAGGTACCATTATCCCATCTTTCAGGTGTGGGAAATGAAGCACAGAAGACAGGTGACTTTCACAAGGCCACTCATTCATTCAATTTTTTTTTTTTACATTCAGAGGCGTTTTAATTTTTTATTATGAAATATTTCACGCATAGGAAAGTACAGAGAATACTTTAACACACACTTATGTACTTAACATATATTAGCATTTTGCTGTATTTGCAGAATTTTTTAACAGATCAAATGTTGAGATAAGACTCCCTTTGTCCTCCTCTCTTACTCCGCCTTTCTCTCTCTGGAACCGGGCACTCACCTGAAGCTGGTGGGCACCCCCTCAGATAGTCCTACAGTGTTCTTATGTACAGTTATAGACTGCTTTGTCTTTTTCAAAATGCTCCAGTCAACTTCATATCATACCATACAATCTTGCTTTCTCCCACTCAGTATGCTTTCGAGTACTTCTGTGTGGATACCCGCAGACCTAGCTCGTTCACACTGGGTGCTGTGTGGTCTTCCATCGGACGAACAGGTCATGATAACACGCCACAGATTGTCTATTCGGTCTTCTGACCAACAGAGCCTTTCCAAGTTTGCTATTTTATAGGCGATGCTACAGTGAACACCCCCCATGCCCCCTCCTGGCGCTCATGTGTAGGCTTCCCAGGACACAGACCCCCTCCGTGGGGAGGCTGGCTGGCGGAGGTTAGCTTCCCCGGATGGTGCCCAGTTGCCCTCCAGTCGCCCCACTTCCACTCCCTGAGCAGCTCTCTGGCCAGGACCAGCACTTTTAAGTTTTCATTTCAGTGGATGTGGAGTGGCACCTCCTCGTCGTAATTCCTTAAATGTGTACCAGCGGCCGGAGCTGGCCAGGCACTGTGCACGGTTATCAAATGGCAAAGCAGGGACCAGGGGCCCACGGAGGATACTCTAGACAGAGCACCCCTGCTCTTGTGTCCCGTAGCGCTTAGCAAGCTCTGATTTGCATAATCGGTTATTTACATGTCTGCACACCCCCACGCCCCGTCGGCCCCAAGGAGCAGTGACCCCGTTCAGCAGAAGGTTTGGGTGTTACTGTTTCTCGCACCTCTAGGTCCCTGCTGCCTGATACGGCAGCCGGCAGCCATGTGTGTCTCCTGAGGACTTGAAGTGCAGCTGGGCCAAATCAAGATGCGCTCTGAGTGTAACATACATGCCGGCTTCGGAAGAGTTAGCACGGAAGGAAAGCATGTAAACTATCTTGTTAATAATTTTTATATTGATGACATGTTGAAGTGATCATTTTTGGATAAATCAGGTTCAATGGAATATGCTCCTAAAATGAAAATCACTTGTTTTAACAAGGCTACTAGGAAATCATAAATGATAAATGGTACCTGTGGCTCGAAATAGATTTCTGTTAGATAGAAATAGCCCTAGACTTTACCAGGCTGGCACCCTGCGGCAGGTGCCTGGGGAAAGTTTGATGAATGAATGGGTGTGTGACCCGACGCTTTGAGAACAGAACTGCGGTGTATCTGAGCCCCTTCTGGCCCATCCCTGATGTTCTCAGACTGTGCAGAGCGGCTGGTTCCTGACACCCTTCCCTTCCTCCCTTCTCCTCCTGCCCCAGGGGAGTGAGGGAGAGGCCGCAGGAGCCAGCCGCCTGTGCAGGGAACACTGGGTGTCTGCCAGGCTGACCTCCGCCTGAGCAGTGCCTCCCGGAAAGCCCCACGCTGACCAGGGAAACAACGTCCTGCAGAACGGCTCAGGCCCCTTCGGGGTCAGCCCCCTGCCAGCCACTGTGTGTGACGTCCGCACCCTCCTGGCACCGTCCCGGGTACATTCATCCGAACCCCCCCGGGAGGCCGAGACCACACTGAGGGTTGCAAGCCAGGACGCTGGCTGCCCAAGGCCTCCCGGAAGAAAGCAGAGCTGCACTCGGCCCCTGGGCATGGGGCCCGGCCCGGCACACCAGGGCACCCGCTTTGATGCCTTGAGAAAGGTTAACTTTGAAGCTGCCTGTCTGGGTGGCTGAGCCGGCAGGACTTGAAGAAAGCGCTGTCAGGCTCTAGCCTGCACCGTTCCACGGAGTTACCCCTGGCAGGTGGGGAGCCGGGTCTGAATTGCCTGGGAATCCCCCGCTCTTTCCAAAGATGTGCAGAAACCTTACCCGTTTGGAATCTTTGGGAAGAAGTCTAGTTGACTTAAGCTAAGGTTTCAGGTAACCGAATCTGACCCCTCAGGCACAATGCTTCCACATATTTTAATGGTTTTAGGTGGGAAGTATTTAACGATGGGGTTTATTCTGTACGAGCCTGGACGGAAGGGTGACCGGCGATGCCCTCAGGCTCTGTCGAGCAGGGAGGATTGTCCCTCCAGGCAGTCCCCAGCGGCCACACTTCCTGGGTCTTCATTCTTCTTCCTGGTACCAGGCGCTTCACCAGTGTGTGCTCTAGCTCTGTCGGGGCACCCACCTCCTTCGTCATCCCTGACCCACTTTCCCCATGGCCCATCTACATCCCCTTTGAAATGCTTCTACTGAGCTGAGCTGGGAAAGCCAAGCTTATTCAAGCCCATGTAAAAGAAGGGCAAAGCTTTGGCCCAGGTCTTGCCTCTAACCCCTGGGTGGACTTTGGCACAGGGCCTTGGGGTGTGGATAGGGAGGTCCCCGGATGTGCCCTGAAATAAACGGCACTTACTGTCCTTATAAGGACATACTGGTTTATGAACAAGAATGTCTAGCAAAAGCAACAAATTCCCTACAGATCACAAGGTACCGATCTTTTTATCTTCAAGATGGTTCCAGGATGGGCTGCTGCCCTGAATCTGGCAAAATCAGAGTTAATTCCTCCATTCCTGCTGTCCCCACCACGTCTCTCTCGGCACAGATCCATGCCTACCCCTCCCCCACTTCTCAGGAACCCCTCCGTATCTCTCCACACCCACGAGCTCAACCCCAGCCCAGGCTGGGGCTCCACATCTGCTGTGGGAGGTCCCATCCCAGCGGCGGGAAGACTGATGAGAAATCCCACCCACACCCACCATTAAACACCTTTGGTTCTGGAACATTTTTAAAATAATTCTTTTAGTTTGGCATTTGAAATTATGTGGCTATAAGTAACTTATTAAATTTAACAAGCACAGTCAAGCACCCTCAGGAATGCTCGTGAAGGGCAACCTCGATTTGTCTTCAAAGAACTGAAACTTTGTGAAGACCAAATTTAACTCAGAAGAATGTTGCAGTGTCTTAAGTAAACTTTTATTAGCTTCTATCTTGCAGGTTTCTCTATACTTTAAAACCCATGGATTTTTTTTTTTTTTTAACTTTTGGACTGAGTAATCCATTCTCCTGATTCAAGTTTCAAAAGGAGCTAAAGGGAAGGGAATGAAAAGTTCCCCCCCCACCAGCCTCTGCCCGGAGCCCCACTCCCTCCCCCCGCGGGCAGCCGAAGGAGCTGGATTCTGCAGAACCCTCCAGAGTCACCCCAGCAAACAGGAACAAACAAACGCAGGGCCTTGTGTTCTCCTCCCTTTTCAGTGAGAGGACTGAACCCTTCTGCAACTTGTTTTTTTCCACTTGGAGATCTTTCCGCATCAGGACATGAAGAGCTTTCTTGCGGCTGCAATCTTGTTTCTGTTTATTGTTTTTTTTGGGGTTCCCCCCCCCACTCTGGAGCAATTTCCTGGGTCATAGAGAGCCCAGAGGGCCTGGTGCGCCCCCGCCCCCTGACTGCAGTCTCTCCCCGGCCCTCCAGCCCAGCCGCCCCTCCCTGCGACAGGCTGGAGCCAGCTTTCTGATCTACCCACCGCCTGCCGAAACCGTCTCCAGGACCAGCTGCTACCAAACTCTGTGACCCCCGAGCCCGCGGGTCTGGCCTCCTCTGACCTCCAGGCGCGGCTCACGCCGCCCTCACCCTCTGGGCTCCGCTGCCCGGCCTCCCGAGGGACTCAAGGCAGGGCTGCCCTGCTGTCACTTCCATCCTATCACCTTGCCTCAGGGACGCCTTTTTGCTTGTCCCTGAACCCTGCCATCTGCCCCTGTGCCCCTGAACTTTGCCCCCGTGACCCCCCAACATGCTTGTCTCCGCACATGTCAGGGCTCCCCTCCCCGCCCCCATGCTGCTCTTCTGTTCCCCAAGCTGCCGGCACCCAACAGAGCGCGAGTACCTGTGAGATGCTCCGTACCTAAGGAACTGAAGAAGGAATGGCTCCTCGTTCTTTTGCTCCGTCACAAGTGTGAGCTAGGAAACACGAGGCTCGGTCCCGCTGCCGACGTGAGCCTCTCCCTCGGGTCCCTGGGCCGCCAGCCCGCCTGCCCGCCAGCCCGCCAGCCCGGTCACGGTGCTCTCCAAGGTGCCGGGCCACGCCCCCCTCCTCTCCCTCCTCCCCCTCCTTCTTCTCCTTCTCGGGTCGCCTCTGCTTTTTGTCTTTCCTCCTCTGCCCACACCCTCCCACCCCTCATTTTTAGGACCCTCCCTTTGCCCTCCAGCTCCTCTCTGCAGGTGCTGCGGCCCCTCCACGAGGGTCCCGGGCTCCCCCTTCTCTGCTGCAGAGCCAGCCCTCAGGCTGGTGGTGAAGCTCGTCCGCCTCGCTCTTTCCAAAAGCCCCGGAGCCCGAGAGACCTCTGCCTGGCAGCAGGCGGGGTCCCCTGGTCATTCCAGGGCCCAGTCCCTGCGGGACGTGCCTCTTCCTCCCTCGGCTCCTGTGGCCGTGCCCGCCCGGGAGGTGTTAACGTGGCAGCTGGGGCTGTCGTTGTTGTTGTCGCCGCATTGCAGCCTTCAGGAGGTGTAACTCACATACCACAAAATTCACCTGCTTCGCGTGCACGACTCAATCATTTTTAATAAGTCTACAGATCCCTCTGCCCACCGCAGTCTCTCCTCAGCCCCAGCCCCAGCCCTTGGCAACCACCCATGTTCTTTCTGTCTCCATACCTTTTGCCTGTCTGGACACTTCATATACATGGCATCATCCTCTGTGTGGCTTTTTGTGTCTGGCTTCCTGAACTGAGCATCACGGTTTTGAGGCGCATTCATGTCGGGAAATAGCGGTGCTTCCTGCCGTCTTACGGCTGAGTCATGTTCCATGGTGTGGGTGGACCACCATTCACTTCTCCGTACATGAGTTGACGGACAGCTGGATCGTTTGCACCTTCTGGTTCTTGTGAATAGTCCTGCTGTGAACATCTGTGTAGAAGTCTCTGTGTAGACATGTGTTTTCATTTCTCTTGGGTAGATACCTAGGAGTGGAATTGATAGATTGGTAACTAAACGTTTCACTTTCTGAGAATCTGCCAAGCTGGACTCCAAAGTGGCCGCATCACTTTACACTCCCAGCAGTAATTTAAGGGTTTCTCCACATTCTCACCAACATTTGGTATTTTCCTTTTATTTTTTTGATGAAAGTCATCCGGGTGCACATGAAGCGTCATCTCATTGTGATTTTGACTTGCAAAACCCTTAAGACTAATGACATTGTGCTTCTTTTCACGTGCTTCTTGACCGTTTGTAGATCTTCTTTGGTAAAATATCTATTGTAATCTTTAAAAAAGTTTTTTTAAATTTATGGTATCTTTTTTTTTTTTGCGGTACACGGGCCTCTCACTGTTGTGGCCTCTCCCGTTGCGGAGCACAGGCTCCGGACGCGCAGGCTCAGCGGCCATGGCTCACGGGCCCAGCCGCTCCGCGGCATGTGGGATCTTCCCGGACCGGGGCACGAACCCGCGTCCCCTGCATCGGCAGGCGGGCTCTCAACCACTGCGCCACCAGGGAAGCCCCTAAAAAATTTTTTTTAATTTAAATGTCAGTTGTTAATTGGGTTATTTGCCCTCTTGCTGTTGAGTTCTGAGAGTCCTTTATGTATTTAGTCCCGGATCGGGTGTATGATGTGCCAACGTATTCTCCCCATCTGCAGCTTGGCTTTTCATTTCCTTAAAGGTGTCTTTTGAAGTTTTTAATTTTGATGAAGTGGCCATCGATATGTGTGACTGTCCCTCTATTGGTGGACGCTGCTTTGGCGCCAGGCATAGCGCAGAAACCACGCTCTGTCCTCACTAGCCCAAGACCCAGGGCAAGTGACAGCACCTCTCTGGGCATCAGTCACCTCATGTGCAAAAGGGGGACAAGGATAGTGCCCACCTCAGAAAGCTGTGCAAAGCTGTACTTAAAACAGTGCCTGGCGCCCAGTTAGCTCAAAACAACCCTTAACCATGGATTGTGGATCCTTCAGGGAATTTACATTCACTCTCACTTTGGATCCTTACCGCAGCCCTTGGAGCTGATGCTCCTTACTCCATTTTAGGGTGAAAAACAGACACTCAAACAGCTGAGTGACTTGCTGGAGGTCCCACAGACTGCGAGGGGCCACAGAGGTGTCACCCCAAGTGAGGGTTCCAGACCTGCTGCCTCGCCTCCCAATGGCTGACCCCCGGAGGCAAAGTGAGCCTCCCTCCCTGGACCCAGCAAGCCCAAGCAGAAGCTGTCCCCCGGGGACAGTAAACCAGCACGGGCCAGGCACCAGCCAGCAGGGGATGCAGAGACGAGGGACTCATCACCACTGCCCCAAGCCAAGCCTGTGCTCTGGGGGGAGACGAAGTGAGATTGGAGGGCCCCGGGCGGAGTTGGGAGCACTGAGGAGGGGCCAGACCCAGCCTGGGGTGTGGAAGGGGGCGTCTCAGCCTCTTCCGGGGTGGGGTTAAGCCCTGGGCCCCTTCTGACGGCCTGGCCTCCGGAGCTACAATGCAAGTCTGTGGCTCTCCGGTGATGCTTTCGGGCAGACAGGCCTGCAGACTGGGGTGGCCCCGCCCCCGCCTACCCTTCACCTGGGACCTGTCTCCCCAGGACCTGCGTTGCTTTTCTAACTTCAGGAATTTTCAAACTTGCATGTGGAGAGGAGACAGCACAACCAGTCCCCACATACCCATCACCCGGATCCAACACTGGCCTTTCCAGGGCCATTCTCGTCTGATCTCCCATCCTCTGAATAAATTCCAGGCATCATATCATTGCATCCCCAAATCCTGCAGTACAAGTGCAGACACACACATGCACACAAGGGTTTCCCCAGAAAGAGAGGAACTACCTGCCGCCCACTCCGTACCGGTGGGTCCTGGTGAGAGAGGCCGGCCCTGCCCCTTTGCAGCCAGACGTCCTCAGTCCAGGCCGTTTCACCTCTCTGAGCCCCAGTTTCCTCATCTGTACAATGGGATACCAGTGCCTACTGCCTGGCAAGATGGCTGTGGAGATTAGCCAAGACTGCAGACTGTCTGTGGGTGCACAGGTGGACAGCAGAACAGTAAGAGCACAGCGGAGAAGGCTAACCCCAACGTCAGGATGGGAGGGAGGGGAGAGAATGGGATGGGGAGTGACACGCAGATCTTCAAATACCTGCAACAACGAATTCTTAGGGGGAAAAAACCTCAAGCAAAGGTAGCAAGTTATAGGTGTATACTTTCTCATACTCTCTGCTTTTTTGGACATTGGAACAGTTCATAAATCTAACTGCAGCAAATGAAAGCTGCAGTTAGATCACGTCTCTGCTTGACACTTAGTAGGAGCCTGGCTCAGCGACCTATCGCTCTGTAACAAACATCCCCAAACGTAAGACAGCAGTAACTTAAAACAGCCGCCATTGTATATTTTCTCCCAACTCTGTGGGTTGCCTGGGCTCGGCCGGGTGGTTCTTGGGCATCTCATGGCACCGGCTGGGGCTGCTGTCACCTGGTGGGGACTTGCCTGGGCTGGATGTCCAACCTGGCTCACACACATGGCGGGTGTGGGGGACTGGGCGTCAGCTGGGGGCTCAGCCGGAGCTCTGACAGGCAGTCTACACCCGCGCTCTCCCTGTGGCTTGGGCGTCTCAGCATGGCGATGGGGTTCTCAGAGGGAGCCTTCCCGAGTGCAAATCTTCCCAGATGGAGAAAGCAGAAGCCCCCGGGTCTCCGTAGGGCTTAGTCCCGGAAAAGGCACATCATTGCTTCTCTTGCATTCTGTTGGCCGTGCAGTCTCAAGGCCATAGAGTCCAGGAGGGGAAATAAATGTCACCTTTCAGTGGGGGAGGGAGGAAGAATTTGCAGCCTGCAGCCGTCTTTAACCTACCACTATGATCAACAAATGATTGTTGAATATGAAACTGAATTTCACAGACGTGCCTCAAATAGGGAATTAGCTGCAGGTGAGGCCTGGGGGGTTGTGAATGGACCGATCTCCCCCCTCCCCCCCCACCAGCCCTGCTCCCCACCTTCCTCGACAGCTTGTGGAGCCCCTCTGGGCCCGAAATCCTCCAATGCCACGTGTGACTGGGTAGCGCTCTCTGGGCGTGGGGAGGTCATGCTGTGGTGACTAGGAAGGCCCAGCTTCTCAGACCCTTGCACGGTCTGCTGGCAGTCCAGTGGGTGCAGGACACCCACTCTCCCACGCTGCTGCCTCGGCTGGGGGCTCCCAAGCGCCCCTATTCACAGGCGTCCTGGGCTGGGATGGTCTTTAGCCAGCAACGGCCCCTGCTGAGCCTTGGGCCTACCCTGATGTCCTTCCAGGCTCAGAAAATGTCCGGGGCGAGCACTGTCGTCTCAGCCCTGCCCCTCCCCTCGGCTCCCTCTGGTCCCCTCCCTGGTGTGGCTCCGGTGCTGCCTGGCCTCCACCGCTGTCGTCATCCACGCTGCCCCTTGCTGGCAACTAGAAGGGGCACAGGTGGGCGGGGCTGTGCAGACAGAACTGCCTCCTCCCTGTTCTGGGCTGGGCAACCTTACAGCCGCTCCCTCCCCAGCAGCTGCCCCGGGCAGCTCCCCTGGCTTGGCATTCAAGCAGATGGTTCCCTTTGGGAATGGGCTGTCCACCTGCTGCTCTCCTTGCGATGCGTCTGGTCCTGCGGTCCCCGGAAACCTTCCGAGGACTTGCCGTTCTTTATTGGTTTGTTCAAACCCCCAATGCGTTCCACATGTGTGTCCGGAGTGCCTGCCCTGTGCTCGGCCCTGCGCCCCAGGCCGAGGCTGTGAGGCCAGTGCTGCGGACCTGGTCCCTGTCCTCCGGGCTGTCCTCCGGGGGTTTCCCTGCTAGTGAGACCCAGACCTTCAGTCATCGCATTGATGAACCCACGGCAGCCTGCGGTCTGCCAGGCAAAGGGACACTTGCCTAGATCCGTGAAAGCGGGGAGGAGCTAACTGGACAAGGGCAGGGGGGAAGGACATCTCAGGAGGAGGAGCTGTCCTACAAACATGGTCCTTTTTTGCCCTCCATGGGCCATGCCCTGGACCCAGAACCATCACAGCAAGCGTTTCCTCCTGTTACTCACACGGGACCCGGCTCCCTTTGGGGGCTTCTCAAAGGCCACCTTCTGCGAGTTCTCGTCCACCTCGTCTAAAGCTTTAGCTCCTCTGTTTTATTTTCCCTCCTTAGCACTTAGACTCTGACATCCATAGGGGGCAGGGACTGTCTCGTTCACTCCCTGTATCCTCAGAGCCTGGAACTGTTTCTGACACATGGCAGGTGCTCAGTGCACGTTGGAATCCTTGTAGAATCATGCACAGGAAGTGGGCCCCCAAGGGGAGGAGAGGGTGGAATTGCTCTAATTACCCTTCTCCTGCGTCCCCTGCAGACCAAGGGGCTGAGAAGGGAGGGCTTTGGGGGACAAGCATCAGGGTCCCAACTTCCCAAATCACCACCCCTCGGGGGCCACGCCTGAGGAATCCCCGCCTCTAGCACCTGCCTTTTCCCAAAGCTCCGGGTGATTCTGATCACAGACAGCTGTGGGCTGCTGCCTTGATCTCCAGGGTCTGTGGGTTCAAGGCTGACCCCTCCTCTTCAGTCACTGCAGCCGCTTACAGGTGCGCGGTGCAAGGTAAGCCCACTGAGCTGAACTCTCCTCCAGAGCCCGTGGGGTCCCCACCACCAGCTTCCTCTACCCCCCCACCCCAAAACAGGACCAACTTCCTGGGCACCTCACCTGGCTGCCAGGAAAATGGTGTCCAAGTGGGCGCTCTCTCTTTAAAAAGAAAACCCACTTTATTTTGGAAAATTTCAAACACACACAAAAGTAAAGAGAATAGTATAATAAGCCTCCACGTACCCACCACTTAACTTCAACTATTATCAACATTTGCCATTGTTTTCACCTCCCTCTACCCCTCCCACCCTCACTCTGCCACCTTTTTATTTTCCATGTCTTTTAAAGCAAACCTCATCTTCATACTAATTCACTCATAAATACTTTTCCACATGGATCACTAACAGATAAGGGCTTTAGAAAACACAGTGATATCACTATCACAACTATTAACATTAGTAGTAATTTCTTTTTTAAAATTATTTATTTAATTGGCTGCATCGGATCCCAGTTGCGGCGCTCGAGATCTTCTTAGTTGTGGCGTGCGAACTCCCAGTCGCGGCATGCATGTGGGATGTAGCTCCCCGACCAGGGATCGAACCCAGGCCCCCTGCCCTGGGAGTATGGTGTCCTATCCACTGGACCACCAGGGAAGTCCCAGTAATTTCTTTTTTTTTTTTTTTTTTTTTTGTGGTGCACGGGCCTCTCACTGTTGTGGCCTCTCCTTTTGCGGAGCACAGGCTCCGAACGCGCAGGCTCAGCGGCCATGGCTCATGGGCCCAGCTGCTCTGCGGCATGTGGGATCCTCCCGGACCGGGGCACGAACCCGCGTGCCCTGCATCGGCAGGCGGACTCTCAACCACCGCGCCACCAGGGAAGTCCCAGTAATTTCTTAATATGATCTAATACCCAGACTATGTTTAATTTTCTAGTATCTCACAAATATCTTTTTCTGGTTGGTTTGTTCAAATCAGGACCCGTCCAGACCGCACAGATTTGCGTTAGGTAGGTCTGTGCCTGAAGTCTCTATCCTTCCAAGTGGGCTCTGACCCTCAGATCGAGGTTCTCCGTGGTATCAGCCGATTAACGTACGTGGGAGTTTTTACGGAACAAACACCTATACCTTGGCCCTAACTGGACCAATTAGGTCAGGGTCCCTGGGGTGAACCCTAGCCTGGGTGTTTGCTTCATTCATTTGTATTTATTTACTGGTTGAGCGCCACCCTCGGGGATCCTGGCATGCTGCCAGGGCTGGAACCCACTGGAATACTCTCAGGGGTTCTCAAGGCACTAGCAGTCGTGCCCCCCAGGGTGTCCCCTGGCAACCTCTGGGGAGGTGTTTGGTTGTCACCACTTGGGGAGGGAGCTATGCTACTGACCTTTAGTGGGTAGAAGCCAGGGATGCTGCCCAGGGCAGCCCCCCAATGGCTACAGCGCCCAGGGCAGCCCCCCAATGGCAGATCTAATTATCCAGCCCCTACGTCCAAGTGCTGACATTGAGAATTCCTGAGCCTGGGGCACAAACCCCGCTGTTCTCAGGCCTCCTGAGGGAGGAGGCAAACTAAACTGGATTCTTTCCATTCCTTATCTCAACCCCATACACTCCACGAAACGCATCCGCCTGGACCTCCTCACATTAGCCCCGCATCCCCTCCCCCAGTGCTGAGCCTGGCCGCTCCTCTCTCTGCTCCTCTCTCTGCTTGGGGCAGCAGAGCAGGGCACAGGTTGGAACGCACCACTCAGCGGCGGGATGACCTGTGGCCTCCCTCTGCTGCGGGCCCCACACCTGGGAAATGGAGAGAGCAGGGCTGTCCTGAGCAGGCGGTGACAGCAGGCCACGTGCCTAAGGAGCGCTCAGTCAGTGCCAGTTATGCTGTTCACTGCGGTACCCGGTGTCCGGCGCAGAATAGATGCTCAGAAAGTGCTTACAGAAATGAATGGTCTGTACACTAATATGCATAAAATAGATAACTAATAAGAACCTGCTGTATAAAAAAAAAAGAAATCAATGGGTCCCCATTTCTCCTTGTGGGAACTGGGGCCCAGAGACAGGCTGATGTCACAACCAGTGCCCAGCATTCGGCCTGCTCAGGGCTTCTCGGCCGGCAGAAGGGGCCTCGCTTCCGTGACAAGAATGTGGTTGGCTGTGCCCCCCGTCTCTGGAGGCCTCCCCACCCCTTTGTTGCCACCATCACAGGAGACGATGCGAAGCAGCCCTGCCCCACAGCTCCCTGGGGAGGAACCAGGGCACAGGACCCTCGCAGGCCACCTTCCCTCCCGAGGCGGAAGGCAGGGACGGGGACGGGTGGGGGGACATCCAGCCCCTAACCCTGCCCCCCACCTCTGTCCTTCTATTTGGAGGGGGGGACATGATACATTTCCTGCCTGTCCCTCTGGACTGGATACGCTCAGGGGAACCAAAAGATTGTAATACTTTAGGAATGACTCAAAAGGAGAACACGGCTAGGGCGCTGACTCTTATTTAGGAATGACTCAAAGGGAGAACACGGCTAGGGCGCTGACTCTTATTTCCTGCAACCCATGCTTCCCTGCATTCACAGAAGGGGTGTCATTGTCCTGCTCTGAGACTCAGTTTCCCTTTCGAAGCCTCCAGAAGGACACAGAGCATGGGGTGTGGGGATCTTGGGCTTGTAAGACGGAGCTGGCCGGACAGGCTTGTGACAATGACATGGGAAACACTTGCTAGGGGTTGGCTTTGTTCTTCCTGGCACGCTGGGTAGGTGCCTGCAGAGGTCTCCTCTCTGTGGGAGGCCTCCTGAGAAACCCACTTGGATAAAAGGCCTCTGCACCCACACCTCTGGGAACTGGGGAATGACTACCAGCTGGGCGTCCTCAGAAACCCGAAGGCGGCCCAGCGGCCAGGAGGCAAGCCCTAACACCCTCCAGCTGGGCCGCGCCCCCTGGTTCACCCCCAGAAGTGGGGTGCAAAAGCATGTGTGGCGAGCCAAAGGGCCAGACGCTGACACCGGGGAAGCTGCCCTCTGATCACGAGGGCCATCTGAAGCCCCACAGGCCAGCGACTAGCCGGGGTGGGGGGAGGGTGCGTACCGTCAACGTGTCCCCAGGGCCCAGGGTGGGGGTGGCGAAATGCTGGAGCCCCACACTTCCCCCCTCCCCCTCAAGCACAGGCGTCCGGTGTGGAGGGAACCCCGAGGCTCAACTTCCACCACCCAGGGCTGGGGGGGCACAGCCGCAGGGGACCCGGCACCCAGCCTCGGAAGGGGCGCGCGGCCGACAGCGTCCCCCGGGCCGCGGCCCAGACCTTCCCCGGGTTCCCCGCCTTCGACCTCACCCTCGGGCCGGGGCGAGAGGAAACTAAGGAGGGCAGGGGAGTCCGCGAGGCCGGAGGCGCCGGCGCCCGGCGCACCCCTGGCCCGCTCCCTAAGGAGGCGGCGGGCGGTACCCGCTCTGCCCCCGCGCCGGGCCGGTGAGATCCGGCGCCCGCGGGCGAGGCGGGGCCGCCGTCAGCACCGCCCTCGGGGGCCAGGGAGGGGGCGGTGGGAGGCGTGCGCGCGGCGGCGGCGACGGCGGCGGCGGCGGTGGCGGCTGCCCCGAGCGCCGACCGGGGCGGAGCGGGGCTCCAGGGCGCTACCCGGCCCGGGCCAGGAGCTCCGCTGCTCTCTCTTGAAGGCTTGTCGCCGCGGCCCCTCGAGCCCGGCCGCCGCCGCCAGCGGCGCCGGGGCGGGCCCCACAGTGAGCCCACCAGGAAGCGGTGAGTGCCCTGCGCCGCGCTCCCCGGTGCCTGGCACGGCGCTGCCCACCCCACCCTCCTAGAAGACGCCGCTCTTCCCGAGAGCCGCAGCCCCGCCGAGCAGCGTCCACGCCCCGCCAGCCCCCGCGGCGGGAGTGGCGTCTCTGGGGCGGGCGGGGGCCCCGGGGGGCGGCGGGGGACCCCCGCGGGCTCGGGCGTGCCCCTCCAACTTCTTGCAGACTTTTCTGCGGATACGCGGGTTTGGGGAGAGTTGGGCCTCCTCCGGCCGTGTTGCAGCTTAAGACTGGGCGGGTCGGGGGAGGGGTGTGTCCCCGCGCGTGGAAGCCTCCGGCCCCCCACTCCCCACCTGCCACCCCGCGCTGTCACGAGCTCCTGGGGGACGGACCAGACCGCCACTCCTGAAAGCTGGAAAGGAGCCCGGCGGGGGGTGGGGGCAGGAGGCCTCGAGAGGAACCATTTCCCCTCTATCGAGTATTTCAGAATATATTATTTATGAACCGCCTCACTTAGGGGCCCCCTTCGCTCCCAGAGCATCAAAGCAGGTTTGCAATCTCGAAGGGAGATTTGAGTGTGAACGCACTCGCGACTCTCCCGGCCTGCTGAGCTCAGCGGACCTGGGGGGAGGCACTCCTTACAAAGGTTGACCTGTAGCCCGGCGTGGCCAGCCTGGTGGGCGGGGTCAGGGCGGCTGGGACCTCTCTCAGACTGCTCCCCGGCTCAGAAAAGTCTGTGCAGGCTGAGCCTCCTTGTCTCACTGAGGATGGGGGTGGGGGACGAGGAGGTGAAGGCAGCCCGGTGGAGACGCTCCTGTGATTGTGCAGCCTTTGTGAAAAAACACCCCATCTTACAGATGAGGAAACTGAGGCTCGGACTGGCCCACCTGGATTGGCAGGCTCCAGGGTTTCCTGCACAGCCCCCAGGGGCGCTTGGGGAGCCCTTGTCCCAGGCCAGGTTAACTCCAGAAAGCACCGTGTTACCTGTCCAGGCCACACCCACCTTGGGTTCTGTGTCCCCACCCTGGATGGGAGGGAGGCCATGTATTTATGGAAAGACTTAATCCCTCTGGCCGCCCCAAGGAGGCTGAAACCTCCACCAGGCTAATCTCCTCTCCCTGGAAGCCTTTCTCTTGGCCAGTGGGGTGCCCTCCGTGGGCCCTGAGGTTGAGAACACCTGTGGGCTTCCCCTCGGCGGCCACGGAAAGACAGCGGTGCTATTTCATGTTTGTTGAGCACTGAATGATGGTAGCCATCACCTGCGTTTTCTGTGTTCATTCTCTGACCTAATGCTGTTATCTCCATTTTACAGATGAGGACGCAGAGGCTTGTAACGGTAAAGTGACTGATCCAAGGTCACGCGGGCGGTAAGTGGCAAGGCCGGGCCGTGGACCCCCAGCCCTCACGGCGTAGGACCACCAGGTACAAGCCTTCCCCCATGAAAATACTGTTAATGTATAATATACACACAGTAACGTGTAGACATGAAAAGTGTACACCCAGATCAAGAACCAGAAATTCCACAGGAACCCACTCGTACCCCATGGAGCCGCAGTCTCCCCTGGGAGCCGTGGGTGGTTCTGTGTGTACCACAGGCAGTGCCACATTGTAGGTACTTTTTATTTGGTGCAAAGAACACAGTAGTTTACTTTTCTCTTTGCCCTGCAAACCTGCAGGGAGTGATTAGGAGTTTGTGACTCCTAACTTCAAGGTTGCTGTAAAAACAATGACATGTTTTCTACTTAACCCATGATGAATTAACCATTAGCCTAACTTCTAGTACAATACCCCTTATTTTGAAACATTTTTATTGATGTATAACGTAGGGAAAGTTGCACAGATCCTAAGTGTTGAGTTTAATCTCCCAGAGGCCCCGAGGTGGCAGTGGGCTAGTATTGTGCTCAGACTTACATGGGCAGTCAGCGGAAGGCCACGGCTAGACCCCAGGTGGCCCAAGACCCTGCCGGGTGACAGCGAAGCGGGTGGGGATTTTGGTGGGCACCTTGCCCCCGCCCCCAGGCCCATCCTCTTTCGCTTCCCGTCGGCAAGCAGCTGTGGGCCAGGCCTCCTGCAGGTGTGTGGGCTAAAGCCAGGGAGAGGCTCGTGTTTGCACTCTGTGTACCAGGATGGGAAGCATGTTAACGCTCGTAGCATCTGTTCCCAGCACAGTCCCTTTGGCTGGTGTTGCAGGAATTCTAATCCTGTTGCAAAAGGAAAGTGCATTTTTTAAAAAAGGAAGAAAACCAAGATGTGTCGCGTGCCTGCTGGGAGCCCTGACTGGCCAGTCTGTTAGTACGTCTCCCCTGTGTTTGCAGTAAGGAAACAGGCACGGAGAGCTTACCCAGACTCCCCCAGCTGGGAGGGGAACCTGACTCCATCTGCTCTGGTGGGTCCACCCACCTAGGCAAAGGGTCACATTCCTCAGCTATGATTCTTCACACCTGGCCTCTCCTTGGTCCTCAAGTGAGATCTTGGTTCGGGGTGTGAGGCCCTGTGCCTGGGCTGAGTCATGACCTCCACAGAGCTACTCTGATTTCATCTGGGAGCTTGACTCCCCAGAGACCAAGTTCAGGCTTCTAGCCCGACGCTGCCTTTCACTGACTTTCCCTTTCTACATGGCCTCATCTGGGAAACCCAGGTGACAGCCTTTGTGTAGGGTTGCCAGGTTTAGCAAATTAAATGCCCAGTTCGATGTGAATGGCAGATAAATGATAGATGATGATTAGTGGGGGTATGTCCCATGCAGTAGTCGGGCATCCTGTATTTTATTTGACCAGTTTCAGTTCCAGATCTGCAGGATTCATGCCGGGAGGGGTTTTATTTCATCCTCTACAGCCCAACCTCCATGAGCCACCAAAGCAGAAACTGAAGGGAATCAGCCGACCTTGGCCAGAATTCTACAAGCAGGGTGCCTTCGGCCCTGGGGTGGTTCTTGTGTCTCCGGTTCACAGGGCTACATCTTCTTTACTTTTTACTCTGTGCAGAGAACACATTTGTTGACTGTTCTCTTCGTATTGCAAACCTGCAGGGGGTGAGCTGGCCAGCACTCACAGCTGCGAGCTGGTCGTTTGTGGCCCTTACCTGCAAGGCGGCTATAAAGACAGCAACGGACACCTTGGCCAGGTGTGTCCTTTCCCCATGGCTTTAGAGAGGCCGTGTGGGGTGCAAAGCAGCAGATATCCCGTCTATCTCTCCACCTCTCAGGGGAGGGGCAGACCCCCTGCAGAAGGACGTAAGTTTTTATCACTCGCTGCCCATCCCTGTCACCAGAGAGGATCCTGTCGTGGCCATTTGGCGGTAGGGAGATTTTTATGCCTGGGTGCGAGAAAGAACCTGTTCTAACTCAGGCTGTTGTGCAGATAAGTAACAATCTGATATTTTGAATGGAACATAAACAGACCCCGATTCAATATGAAAGGGAGGTTTTTCACACTCCTGCGAATGTGTGAAAAGAGAGAACATTTATACCTAAACTAGCAATTCTCTTCTTTCCGACTGCTTCCCTACCATCGTGCCAAGCTAAGGGGGCCCCCTCTCGTGAAATCTTTCCTTTCCGCCCATTAAATCTTTATTTTCTAATTACAAAAATGTGTATCTTTGTAACAAATTCAGACGGTGTAGACCTCCGCGAGTAGAATGATAGACACTTAAGCGGTGTGGCGAGATCAGCGGGGCTAGGGGCTGCGGTGTGGCGAGATCAGCCGGGCTAGGGGCTGCGGTGTGACGAGATCAGCCGGGCTAGGGGCTGCGGTGTGGCGAGATCAGCCGGGCTAGGGGCTGCAGCTCCCTGGCCGCTTGACCGCTTGGAGCTCCGTTCCCTCCTGTGTACATGGGGGATGGGCATGATGTTATCTCGTCGGGTGTTGTCAGGGTTAGGAACTCTTGTAATGGGCTCGGCCTCTTGAAAGCATTAGCCTGACACCTGTCAGCTGTGATGGTGGCGTTTGGGGGGATATAGCCCCACTCCCCACGGTTAGGTGTCGGTGTGGCTACCGTTTGGACAGATGAAGCATCAGGCTTGCCTTCCTCATCGCCAGACATCCCGTCCCATCCCACGTACGGGGGTGTCTCCCACAAAAGTATCTTCCATCTCTGCAGGGGGCTGCCCCCCAGCCCACTCACGAAGGGAGCAGAGTGGGTGGGGCTCTGCCCACAGTCCTGCATAAATCACCCTGGGGCACGATTCCTTCTGCTCCACAGGCCACACCTCGGAATCCGGGACCACGTGGCAGGGTGCCCCTGGTTCTGTTCCCACACAGCACCCTCAGAGGGTGCTGAATGGTGACATGATGACATGTATGCTTGACAGTGAGGTGATGATGATGGTGACACCTGTCCCAGGCCCTGTCCTGGAGGCTGGGCCCGGATGCCTGATGAGGACACAGAGCCTGGGAGGCAGAGCATCAGCGTCTCAGGCTCAGAGAGGGAAATGACTGGCCTAAGGTCACACAGCTTGCACAGACTCCCAGTTCCTCTCAGCCACTCCCACCTTCCTTCTGCCCCTCTGGGGCGTTACAGCAATGTGCACTGGGATAAGAAAAGTCGGCTAGTGAAAACTCCGTTTGGGAGTTCTAGAAACCAGAAATAGAATCACTACACGTAGACAAGACCTCTTGATGCAACATTTACCTGACCCTGGCACGGCTTCCTGTCCCCCAGTGTCCCCTGAATCCAGGCTGCCAGGTCCTCTCCCTCCTGCTTTCTTCTTTCTTTCCCTGAGTGCTTTGAGATAGACATTTATTTATCTATTTATCTATTTTTGGCTGCGTTGGGTCTTCGTTGCTGCACGCAGGCTTTCTCTAGTTGCGGTGAGCGGGGGCTGCTCTTCGTTGCGGTGCGCGGGCTTCTCATTGCGGTGGCTTCTCGTTGCAGAGCGCGGGCTCTAGGCGCGTGGGCTTCAGTAGTTGTGGCACACGGGCTCAGTAGTTGTGGCTCGCGGGCTCTAGGGCGCAGGCTCAGTAGTTGTGGCGCATGGGCTTAGTTGCTTCGCAGCAGGTGGCATCTTCCCGGACCAGGGCTCGAACTCGTGTCCCCTGCACCGCAGGCGGATTCTTAACCACTGCGCCACCAGGGAAGCCTGCAGAGATAGGTATTTTTAAGGTCACAAGACAACTTTGGGGATAAAACCCGTCAATGCAGGACTATTTTCTGGGAGGAACAGTGTGACACAGCGCCTTCCCCCAGCCAGAGCTGCAGTCCCTGGCTGCCCCTCCAGCCACATCAGAGAAGTTGTAGGAAAGCCCGATCTGATGCTCCAGCTGCGGGGGCTGGGTAACTCTGGTTGAGCTGCACTCTGCTTTCCTTTCCTTTGTTGAATGCTTCTCTTGAAATAGTTTCAAGCTTGCAGACAACGTGCGGGAACAGGAGGTGCTACTGTGTATCCTTCACCGTTTGCCCACCGTTGCTTTATGGGCTTGAGGCCCGTTAAGATTTCTGGCCGAACTCTGTGAGTGAAGCTGCAGAAATGATGGCCCTGGAACCTGAACACTTCAGTGTGTGTTTCCTAAGAACAAGGACTGTCTCTTGCAAAACACAGCCCAATGATCAAAATCAGAAAACTCGACATTGGCCTCATACCGTCACCTCCTAGGCAGTTGTCTTTCTTTTGACCATTTTATTACTTTTCAGACAGACACAAAAGTATGTCACGAACTCCCATGTCCCAGCTTCAACAGCAAATGGCGTCCCCAGCCCCCCCCCAGCACAGCTGCTGTTTTTCTGTTGTATTTGACAGCAAAGTCCTGACATCACTTTATCAATGAGGACTTCAGCGCGAATCACTGTTTTATAAACCCTGCACTGGGATGTGTTGTAAACTCTATTGGATGGGTTGTGACCAGCACTTAGCTGAGACAGAATGGAAGAGCCATAGACTGTGGAATCAGAGTGCTGCGCACAGCGTCTGTACAGTTGTGATGTTAAGTGTGCCTAGCAGGGGTCCCGACCTCAGGGGCAGACCGCTGGGCAGGAGACCCAGCTTGGGGGAGAGTGGTGGGGGGGGCAGAGACGACGGAGGTAAGCTCTGCGGTTGGCTTGAAATTCCGAGCCCACCATCTGCTCCCCGTACGACCTTTTTGCAGGTTAACTAATAACCTCTTGGTGCCTCAGTTTCCCCATTGGCAAAGTGAGGGTAGGAACGGTCCCAATCTCACCGGGCTGTTGTGAGCCTTGACTGACCGTGAATCTCTGTCAAGTTTCTCTGGAGGGTGCTGGGCACAGAGCGGATGCTCAGAAAGGTGCCCAGTGTTCCCATAGGTCTGCTCTGGGGCTCTCTCTCCTCCAGCCCCAGTCCCCGTTTCTCCTAAGGAAGGATGCATTCTCCCTGGCATCTCATCTTGCACACTAGAGTGCCCCCACTGCCCCTCACCCCGGGAGCTTTTGAAAATCCCAGTGCCAGGCCGCACCGCAGGCCAATTACCAGGAGTCTCTGGGGGAGGGACCCAGGCCTCTGTGTTTTTGGAAAGCGCCTGGCGACCGACTCTCACCTGCTCAGAACATCACCTGGTTCTTGCTGGGATGCAGCTCCTGAGCGTGCGGGCGGGCGGGGTCTGAGAGCCTACGCTTTTCACAGCCTCCCCGTGGGGGTGCTGGAGCTGCCGACCCGACCTGACCTGACCGGGAGCAGCTCTGAGCGGTGCGGCCCTGGAGAAGAGGCTCCAGTGGGAAAACACCACCTCCCTCCCCTCCATCACTGTCAGAAATAACGGCAGCCCACGCTTCTGGGACCTTTGCTGTGCGCCGCGCGGAGCAAAGCCCTTTCGCAGTCGCCCCCTCCCGACACCCATTTGACACCATTGCACGCGCATCAGCCCCGTTTTACAGATAAGGAGAGTGAAGGCTTGGCAGGTTGAGAAACCTGCCTGCGGTCACATGGCTGAGCCAGGCTCGGGTCCCAGCCAGGGAAACGTTTCCCTTAGCACACAGCTGCTCTGAATCTGTTCCCCAAGGTGTCTGTCTGTCCGCCCTCCCTTTCTCTCCCTCTCTCCCTCCCCCTCCCCCTCCCCCTTCCCTCCCGCCTAGTCCCCCAGTCCATCCCCTAGTGGACGTCTCCTGTCCATCTCCTACCGGCCCACAAGTTCAACCTGGCTAAATTGAAGCCTTTATCTCGGCCCCTCCTGCAGACCGAGCCCTCTCACAAGCCTGAGCCTGTGCGTCACCCCAACTTCCAGCTGCTTCCCCCTCCGTACCCTCACTGCCCCGCTGTCTTCACCACTCAGGCTCCACAGTTTCTGGCCCAGAGCCGAGCTGCTCTGACCTCGAGGGGCCTTGTTAAAATGCTGATTCTGGCTCAGTGCATCCAGGTAGAGCTGAGATGCTGCGTTGTTAACAAGCTCTTGGTGCCGGGGCTGCTGGTAGCGAGGGCCTGGGGGGAGGAGACGGGCCTGCACAGCCCCCTAGAATGTGGAGGCTCCTAGGAGCGCTCAGAATAGCCTCTGAACTGTGTAACCAGCCTCCAGAGACCCCACGGTCCGGCTCAGCTTTGGCCCTTCTGTGGCCTGTACCTGCCCGCCCCCCTACCCCCACCCTCTGTTTCCTCCCGTGGGCCACGCCCCTCTTGTCCTCTGGGCCATGGCGCATTCTGTCCCTGCAACACACCTCTGTTGCTGCCAGTTTGCCTACATTGAGGTGCAGGGTCCCATGTGGCCTTGAATCCACTTGTGTTGGGTCTTCTGAGACCAGATGCCAGGATGGGAAATGGGCAAGAAATGTATCAATAAGGGAAATAGGGAAGGGGGCTGGGAGGTCTGAGCCCAAGGAATAGCGAAGCGGGGCAGAGAAAGCAAGGAGGGGCTGGGGTGAATCCAGGGACAGCTGGCAAAGCCAGAGGTGGCCGTCAGGGGCGCCTGCCTTGGGTCTCGGCCTCGTGCAGGACAAAGAGACGACGGGCTTGCGAGCACGAGGGCCCGTCAGAGATGTGTGGGCGCTGCTCGCGGCCACACCCCGCCGCTGCCAGCCTAGCACACAGGTGCCCTGGGAGGCAAGGGATCCCCGACTTCACCCTCTCAGAGAGCCTGCAAGAGCCTCACAGACCCCTGTGGGTGGCCGGGGGTCAGGGCAGTAGCAGCTTGGAATCCCAGCTCCACTCCTTCTAGTAAGCTGAGCGGCCTCAGGCAGCTGCTGACACCTCTCTGAGCCTCGATTTCCACATCCGTAAAACGGGAGCAGTGATAGCACCTCCCAGGGGCGCACCCGAGGCTTGAGTGTCAAGCCGCTGCCTCTGTTCACCCATCAACTAGTCGGAATGCTTAGGACCATCCCCTTGCAGGGAGATCGTGGGAACGGGCTGGGAAATTTTAACACTGGGGACTGGGGTCCCTTCATCTGTTAGATCTCTGAAGAATTTGCATTTTAGAAGAGGGGCAGCATTGTAACAAAAGGCACACCCATTTTGCGAGCTCAGGGCCCCCTTGTCCCCAAAGCCAGCCACGCTCTGCTGGTTCTGCCTCATCTGCCCGGGCCAGGCCTCACCGGCACCTTCACTGGCTCCTACGCCGCTCTGGGCCTCCTCCGGTATATTTAGCTTTGAGGCGCCTGAAAGTTTTTTCCGCCAGCACACCCTGGGCTCTGAGCAAATGCAGCCCAGCTGTAGCGGGCAAGCGCCTCGGCCGCGGCTTCTCTCCGCTGCTACTTCCTGTTGTGCACCCATCAGGCCGGGGGCGGGGCCTGGACACGCGTGGCCGATACAAACAAGCCTCTCCTCTCCTCAGGCTGCAGAGGCACCGACATGGGGCTGAAGCTGACCTGCCTGAAAGGTAAGCGGGTGGCTCTCCCTCCAGCCCTTAAGGGGGGCGGGGCGGGGGAGGTGGGGGGAGGCAGGAGAGAGAGTGGACCCTGAGACCCCAGTGTTGCCGTCCCTGAGATGGAAGGTGCACGCCCAGTAAAGGAGCACCTGTGCGCAGTAGGCGCCGTGCGAGTGCGCTGAGCACTCCTCCAGGCCTTCCGCTTCCCTGGAGCTGAGTGATGGGGGAACGTCCCAGGGCCCCCCCACGCTTTGGTTGGCCCCTCGGAGGGATGAATCCCAGGCTGTGCAGAGTCAGGGGGTAAGAGGTCCTGGAGGAAGGTGCCACGCCCGCACGGGGGTGTTTGCTGTCCACCCCGAGGGGCCTGTTATCACTGAGATAGGTGGTCCCACCTGCCGGGTGCCGGGGAAGGAGGGCTGGGAGAGGGGAAAGGCCAGCGGGGAGAAAGTTCTAGGACACTGAGTCATTGAGGGGTGATACGGGCGCCGGCGGAGGCAGCCCAGACCTCTGTCTCGTGCTCTGGACCCTTCGGACCAGCGTCTGGATGTCTCAAGGGCACCTCAGACCCACACGGCCCACGCGAAGCTCATTATGGGGTGACGAATGCTCCCACCCCACGTCTCCCCAGCCTGAAATCTGGGAGTCGCCCTGGTGGCCCCTTGCCCACGTACAGCACGCCCACCAGCCCCTGACTCCCCTCCTGCCTGTCTCAGGCCTTTCCCCAGCTCCATCCTCTGGCACAGGAAGTCAGGAGGTATGGGAGGGGCCCCCCCAGGATGAGGGACCAACCTTCAAGTCCTGCAGCTGGGATGAGTGAGCTCCGGTGAGCCTCTGGTTGGCCCTCGGAGGGAGGCAGGGCATCTTGACGGACAGCTCCTCCAAGACTGTGGGCCAGTGGGGAGCAGTGGTCCCCCTGGACGAGCGGGGGGGAGGTGTTTGTCGAGCGGGCATCCGGGAGGGTTAGCTCCGAACGCTTGGCGCTCAAGGACCCTTTTCCCTTAGATTTTGCTGTGGGTCTCCCCAGTGCCGGGCACAGAGCAGGCGTTCAGGACAAGCGTTTTGTTTTGGTTTTCGATTGTGGTAAAATACGCATGAGATGAAATTTGCCATCTTACCCATTTTTAGGCACACAATTCATCGAGTACATTCACATTGTGTGCAACCATCTCCCACCATCCGTCTCCAGAACTTCTCCGTCTTCTCCAACTGCAACTCGGTCCGCATTAAACCCTGACTCACCCTTCCCCTCCCCCAGCCCTGACCCCTACAGCCTACTTTCCGTGTCTGAATTTGCCCCCTCCGGGTGCCTCACATAAGTGGAATCCTACGGCCACTGTCCTTTTGTGTCTGGCGTAACTTCACTCAGCATAACGGGGAAGCTTCGTCCATGTTGTAGCAGGTGTGTCAGAATAGCTTTCCTTTCCGTGGCTGAATAATATTCTGTGGTGTGTGTAGCCCACGTTTGGTTTATCCGTTTATCCCTGGATGGAGGCTGGGCTGCTTCTACACTTGGCTGTGTGTCAGGACATCTTTGACAAACCGAGGTCCTGGAGGGGCCTCTGGGGACCCCTTGCCTTCCAGCCCGAGGCTGGGGGTCGGCCAGGGGAGGAGACCCAGGAGCTACAGCTGCTGAGCATCCCTGGGAGAGCCCCCCACCTGCAGGACTGAAGCCCGGGCAGCAGGCCAGGTGCCCCTGGGCTGGGAGCTTTTAAAAGGGCCCTGACGGAGCTGAGTGCTGGGAGGGGTACGGGAGCTGGTGGCGCCCAGCGAGGCGCGCTCATGCATCTTTCCTCACTGGCGCTCTGGAGCTGGCCCACCGCCTTCTCCCTCCCCCAGCCCCACCCCCCCAGCCTTGGTCTCTGGAGGTGACGAGGCCCACACAGGGTTAGGTGTGACTCAGGGCACAGGGGGTGGGGGGAGCGCAGAACCCCTCTCCCTGTGCTTCACCAGGATGACCCAGGCCCCCCAGCCCAGGAGCCCTGGGTCCTCTCCCTCTTGGAAACCTCTTTCTTACGGGGAACTGCAGAGGACTGGATGCCTGCGCCGGTGAAGTTCACGGTTATCCGTGTCCCTTCCCTCGCTGCCCACAGGTGTGCTTCCGCCTGGTTGTTGGTGCTGGGACGTGCGGTTTGCGCACTGTGTTCTGTTTATATTTTATTTAATGTTGGTGCGAGTGCTGCGCGTCTCCAGCCAGTATCACTTTCACGATTCTTTAACGCCTGTGTGTGTCCACTTCTGCCAAGAGGGGGTCTTTGGGTTGTTCCCAGCGTGTTGCTTTCGTGGATCATGTCATTTTGATCATCTTTGCTTTCTAACTTTTTAAAATTAGTATTTGTTTGAGGTAAATTCCAGAAATCAGAATGACCTGGTCAAGTAATATGGATAAATGGTGGCTTCTTCCTGGGGGCTTGGCCCAGGCAAGGCCCTTTTCTGTGCCTTCTGAGTGGGTCAAGTCATCCATCCCTCCTCCCACCACGAAGTGAGTACTTCTAGGATTCCCAGTTTCCAGGTGAGGAAGCTGAGGAACAGAGAGGTCATGTAGTTGCCTGGGGCCACACAGCTGGGACCCAGGTGGGATTGGAACCCAGGCGGGCTGTCCCTGAAGCCTAGTTTTAGCCTCCGCTGGTATGGCCTCTTCAGAGGAAAACACTTTAATTCAACACTTGAAGTGACCACTGTAGCTAGAGGCTTTATCCACACGCTCTCCTAAATCTCCACATTAACCCTAGAAGACGATGTTTTAGTTTCCTGGGGCCATTGTAACAAATTACCACAAACTGGGGGGCTTAAAACCACAGAAATCTATTTTCTCACAGTTCTAGAGGCCAGAAGTGTGAAATCAGTGTCAGCAGGGCCGTGCTCCCTCTGGGGGCTCGAGGGGAGAATCCTTCCTGCCTCTTCTGGCTCCTGGGGGCTCCAGGCGTTCTTGGCTTGTGGCCGCATCCCTCCTGCGTCTGCCTCCGTCTTCACCCGGCCTCCTCCCCTGTGTTTCCCTGTGTCCTTTCTCTTAGAAAGACGTTGTTCTCCCCTTTGTCTTATGAAGACACCCATCTTTGGACTTAAAGCCAGTCTTAAATACAGGATGATTGCGTCACAAGATCCTTAAGTAATTACATCTGCAAAGACCTTATTTCCAAATAAGGTCATATTTTGAAGTTCTGGGTAGATGTGAATTTGGAGGGAACTCTACTCCGCCCACCACAAGTCACTTCACCTCTGAGCCTCCTGCGTGTGGGACAAGCACGTAGCTCTCTGTCTTATTTTTAGAACGTGCTCGTTGCCTGTCTGGCAATAAAGACTCAGCCCAAGGTGGGCGATCACGAGAGTGTGACATGGGAGACAGCAGCACAGCTGGGCCCAAGTCCTTTTGTTTCTGGTTCCAGAGGAGGGTGGGCACAGCGGGACGCTTTGAGTGGGGGCCTTGTGCTCAAGGGCCTGGCTGTAGCAGCTGTGACCCGTGGGGACGGTCTGCCGTCCAGAGAGCACCTCCCTCGCACTTTCTCACGTAAGGGCTGGCGTGTCTGTCCCCGTGATCCGGGCCCTGTTCGCTGAGCGTCTTCCCCCAGTTTGCTCATCTCGTCCTCACTACAGCTGGACAACGTAGGTAACATTATAGATGGGGAGACCGAGGCACAGGGACCGAGGCTGGAGGCCCCAGGGCCGGTCAGGAGGGGCTTGGCTCAGCAGGCGGTGGGGAGGGGGGCGTGCTTTTCCTGCTCTCTGAGCATGTCTGTCCCGGTCGGCCTCAGGTGGCACTGCCAGGAAACATGATGGGGCCGTGTGGCTCTCAGCGGGGCGTCCCCAACCTGAAGCCTGGACTTAACATCTTGCATTAGTGTGGTACATTCATTACAGTCAGTGAATCGATACAGATAACATTATTTTAACTAGAGTCCACGCTTTATCCTAATTTCCTAGTTTTTACCGAACATCCCTATTCTGTCCCCCGAGCCCATCTGGGACCCACCTTACGTTTAGTCATCACGTCTCCTTAGGTCCCTCTGGGCTGGGCCAGTGTCTCAGAAGTTCCTCGTCTTGGTGACCTTGACTGTCCTGAGGAGGACAGGTCGGGTGCTTTGAGGATGCCCCACTGTAGAGATTCGGCTGCTGTCGGGGCTTTTGTGGAGTACATGATCACGTTGGGTGGGGAGTGAGGAGGACACAGGTGCATTCCCCAGGACACTGGGCACTGGGGGCCCTGACTGCTCGGGCATCTTTCCCGGCTCCCTTCTGGGGCTCAGAGCCTCCGCTCCCCGTAATCCAGGTTTAGGTGGTTGGGAGGTGGCAGTTACGATGCCGAGTTTTCTGATTGGCGTTTGGAGGCCCGAGGCCAGCCCCGGACCACAGCAAAAGTGAGAGTCACCCCGCACTGCCCCATGCTAGTGCAAACACATGCTTCCAGCTGTCCCGCAGCGGGGTCCAGAGTTGGTCGAGAGATTGTTCATCACACAAACACTGATTGTGTCCCTACTGTGTGCCAACCCACAGCCGGGTGTACAGGGCTTCAGGGCTGAGCAAGGCGGCCACGGTCACTGACCCCCTGGAGCCCAGAAAGTAAGGAGGAGATGCACGTTACTTGGAACCGACGTCCGAGCACAAGCTGCTCTGTGCTAGGACAGAGAGCACCACCCAGCCCGGGGGTGGTACCGCTGAGGAAGCCGCACGCCTGGCGGAGCTGGCCTGCGAAAGAGTGGGACGGGACCGTGTCCCAGGCCACACGCACTCCCCGGGCAAACGCCGGAAGCAGGAAGGTGTCAGAGGGATTGAAGGGGAATGGCGGGTGGGCAGACCGAGGACTGCTCTGGCCGGATGGGGCTGGAGGAAGCTGGGGTCTAGTGATCTTCGGGGACAGGAGCGCAACACAAGGGTAGGAGACAAAGGCATTCGTTTGGCTAATACATCTTGAGCAGTTTTCAGAACCGTGCTGGCTCCGTACTTTTAAAGGGAAGGTCACACAGTGGGATCCACCCCGAGGTAGAGAATGGCCAAGGCTCAATATCTTAATTTACTGAGGTTTAGTGTTCCCACCTGTGAAATGGGCCTGTGGAGGTCCTGGGGTGTCCCTAACCTCGCCACCCCTGCGCACCCTGGAACAGAGCCCGACACACAGCAGGTGCTCTCTCCCCCTGGAGGAGAGGCCCAGGCCAGAGCTGTGCTCCTGTGTGACTTTTCATTTGTTCGGCAAACGGTCATTGAGCGCCTGCCACGTGCCGGGCACTGCACTGGGTCCAGGGACACGGCAGCGACAAGCACGGCTCCCCTGCCTCCACGTACAGGGGACAGAAATGAATGTGTGAACACGGGACCCGGGCTGGTAGACTTTGTGGTGAGAGCTGCAAAGGGAGTTGAACAAAGAGGTGCAATAGAGGGGCTTGAGGTAAGTGAAGACCTCTCTGTAGTGCCGACACTGGAGCCAGCCACGCAACGCAGGGAACAGTGTCTAGGCAGAGGGAACAGCAACAAAGGCCCTGAGACCGGAACAGGCTTGGTGAGCTGATGAGCAGCGAAGAGTCAAATGTGGTTGAAATTGGGGGCAGGGGCGGGGGCCAAGCAGGGGGAATGGAGGTCCCTGGGACAGGCACGGCCATGGGAGCTGAGCGTTGTATCAAGAATGTCTTTTCCGAGTAATTGGAGGCACTGGAATCACTGCAGAGCAGCGGTCTCATCCTCCACTGCATGCCAGGATCACTCACGGCGCCTACAGGACGGGGCAGCCCTGGTGCGCTGCCCAGCGCCGGGATTTAGTTTGGAAGAAGCTCCCCAGGTGATTGTCCTGTGCAGCCTGGGGTGAGAACCAGTGTCTGGGGCCCGTGCCCTTGCTTTTCTGGTGGGCCTGGGGTATAGACTGACACCCAAAGGTGACAAGGGCCAGGCTAGCTTGACTGGGCTTCAGGGATGCAGGCTCCAATCCAGGGCTTGTTCTGGAACCTTCTGAACAGATCTCTGACCGGGAGAAGGGCTCGGGGGGCTAGGAGACCCCCAGCCTACTCAGAGGAGGGGTGGGCAGTCAAAGCCTGTTCTAAACGCTGAAGCAGATGGGGCTTAGTTGGGCCCCGCCCCTTCCCGGGGGAGAGCTGTCGGCCCTCCTGGCTCACGGCAGGGATTTATTAAACCCAGCACCTGCCTCCTTCCAAAGGAGGGAGGGAGGGCTCGCGGCTCGGTCCCTAACTGGGGCCCACCCGGGATTAACCTTTGTCTCCTCCTTATTCTCGGGGCTCCACGGGGTCAGGAATCACGCAGCCTTACTCATCCCTGGAGCCCTGTTCCCGGCTGTGGGTCAGCGCACAGTAGGGACACAATAAGTGTTTGCGGAATGAACACTCTCTCGAGTTTAACTAAGATGTGGGACCCTCGCAGGCCTGTCCCTGGCTGGCTGGGGCCGCTGTGCCCTCTCAGCCCCTCGGCCCAGTAGGGAGGTCCACTCCTGCCTTCCCGCATCTCCTGCCATCCGCTCAGCAAGGCTCTGAGGACGATTGCTCATGCCCCCCCGCCCCGGCTACGGAGGGGGAAACCGAGGCATAGGGTGGTGAAGCTCCGCGCCCCAGGTCACACGGCTAGAATGTGGCCGCGCTGGGGCCCTGAGGGCCTCGGGAACTGACCGGGCACCCCGGACACGAGGAGCCCCTGCCGCCTGGTGCCGTGCCCGCAGTTTCCTCCGGGCCTGGCCTGGGCGAGGTGCTGCAGAAGTATTTGTGGAATGAAGGCCAGACGGAGCAAGGCGGGGACGGGACACAGAGGGGGGGAGGCGGGGCTGGACCCGCCGCCTGGCTCTGCTGCTCTCAGTGGACAGGGACCTGGCGCTGCTCAGGACTCCCGGGCGAGGGCCGTGTTCACCAGTTATGAGCTGCTGCCACGCGGCTGGCCCGGGCCTGTGGAATTCCTCTCTGCCTCCTGGGCCGTGGTTCCTCAGCCTCACGGTTGGGGTGTAGACGTGATTCTGGGCCAGGACGGAGCTGCCCCACATCCACCTCTGGCCGTCCCTCCACCCCCCCCCACCCCCCGCCCATCCTAATGCTTCTGCCTCACAGGCTTCGCGGGGCCCGAGACAGGTGGGTGTGAAGCTGGCTCGTGTGACCTGGCTGAGGGTCTTCAAGCACTCCCTGAACCAGTGCTTTTTGTTTTTAACTGTGAAACAGGCAGAGTTAGACCCCACCCGGGTCAGGGCTGCTGCTGGCGGGGAAGAGGCGTGCCAGGAGCTGGGACTGCGGCCCGCGGTGCGGTGCGCACGCAGATGTGCTAAGGTGCGCCCATAAGCTTTCTTCCCTTTCGGAATGGCTTTGAAATTTTATTTATGACCGTAGGCCAGGCCTTCCACGGCCAGAGCAAGAGTAAGTGGTCCTGGTGTCCACCCTGAGAGGTCACTGACTTGCCCGGGAGTCCAGCACACAAATGGACAGCTGTCCTCGGTCTGTCCCAGGTGGCAGGATGGACCTGCGGCCTGGCGAGCGCTTGTGGCATCCACGCCCACCGTGGGCAGCCAGGCCGGCTGAGGGCGGGGCTGGGCGTCCGCCCGTCCCATGGGAGTTTGGGAGCTGAGTGGCCCTGCGGAGCTGTCCTGGATGGCGGGGGACAGGCCTTTTGCCTGGCCACCTACTGGGGAGGGCTGGCCCCGAGAGCAGGTGCCTCCTTAAGCTGTGCACCCTAAGCGCCCTGCTTGCCTCACCCCAGCTCCACCCAGCTGGGTGAACACCTTTCCTGGGCTGAGGGTAGGCCCTGGGAGGGGCTGAACTGTGAACCAGCCGCGGGCAGCATCCGGGCCACTGGGGACTAGCCTGGCCCTGGGGGGTGGGTCTGGGCCGCACAGCCCAGCATCTACATGGGCCGAAGGCTCAGACCAGGCGCTGTGGGACAGGAAGGGCCTGGCGCTGAGGACACCTGTCCTTTTAGCCAGAGCCCCCTGTCACAGCCACCCGCCACAGCCGGCCTCGGCTCCGCGAGACACACTCTGAGGGCCCAGCCGTGGGCTTCCCACCTGTGGGTCAGAAGGGTGAGCCGTGCAGGGGAATACTCTACAGCTGTGAAAAAGGACCGGCAGCTCTGTCTGAACGGATAGAGAGCCATTTCCAACTCTTGCAGTGAAGTGAAAAGAACAAGGTGCAAAACAGTGGCTCTGTTGCCACCACCTGTATTGGAAAAAGAAGAGGCACATGCCGGGGAACATATTTGCACGTATATACATAGAATATTCTGGAAGGAGACACAAGAAAACAGTAATCATGGCTGTCTCCAAGTGAAGAGGTGAAAAAGAGCTGGGTGGCTGGGGAGTGAGGTGAGAGCAGGACTCAGATGGACCTTCCGGAGTCTCTTCCAGCTGCCCGTGTCTCTGGCCTGGGGAGACCGGCTCAACCCCATTGCCCAGGACTCTGTGAGGTTGACTCCCAGCTTCCTGGGCTCCTGCGACCACACGCTGGGCCACGCTCCTCAGCGATTCAAGGGAGAAGGAGTGTTCCTGGTGGCGTTCCCATCCCCCTCCCTGCCTCTCCAGGCCTGTACTCCGAATTCTCCCCCCGGCCCTTTCACCGCCTTTTTACTGTCTCACCTCCTCAACTTGATCAGACCTTTCCTGCAGCAGGAATGCCCCGCCACCCCCATTTCCCCATGCCACCTCCTAAATCTGTCTATGTCCACCCCTCCTCAGAAGATGTTTTATTTCTCTTTTAAATTATTTTATTTTTTGAATGTGTACAACGTCATGTAAAATGTGCAAAAGAATATGTAGTAATAAGTCAGACTCCTCTCACCTCCCTCCCAGCCACCTGCTCGGAGGCAGCCGTTGTTGCCTCCCCGTCTTTGGAGCGCTCTGCTGTCTGGCTGCCCATCTGCACCCCTCTCAGGCCTCAGCTGCCCACGGCTGGCGGACACGTCCCTATCCTCGGGGCCCGGACTCCCCCAGGTGCTCCCCGGTTTGCCCTGGATAACGCCAGCCGCCTCCTTCCTCTGGGACTAACTGGGATCTCCTTGCCTATTTGCACATTAATAACCCCAGTATCCTATTAATAGCAGTAATAACTACTAATAGCATTAATAACGATTGGCCCCCTGCTGTTAGCCAGGCTGCCCCAGACACCTTCTGCCTGATGTCACATGTCCTGACGAGAGCCCTGCAGGTTATGGGTTAGTATCTAGGGCGAAGGTTCAAATCTTTATTCCACCAAGGGGCCCGCCACTTGCAGCCTCTTTGCAGCTGAGGAAACACAGGCTCAGAGAAGTTAAGAAGTTTGCTCAGCCCGCACAGCCGGTGAAGGGCGAACTGGGGAGACCAGTCCTCTGGCTCAGGTCATCCTCGAGCCACTTCCCGTGGCTCCAGCCATGCAGATGTGCAGTGGAGCCCCTCGGGACAAAGGAAACCACCTGCTCCCAGGCACCTGCTCTGAAGTACCCAAATAACGTCTCAGTTAGTAACAGCTCTGACGGTGGTTCTCAGCTCTGGGGTATCTTGCCCCCCACCAGGTAGAGTTGCCAGATTTAGGAGGGAAAAAAACATAAAATGGGATGCCCAGTTACATTTGAATTCAGATAAACGAGGACTAATTGCCTAGGATACGTACGTCCGTCCCACATGTAGCATGGGACATATACTAAAACAAATTATTTGTCCTGAATCTCACCTGACAACCCTGCCCCCAGCGGACACTTGGCAATGTCTGGAGACACTTTTTGTTGTCACCAGTGCGGGAGCTACAGCATCTGGAGGCCAGGATGCCGGTCAGCCCCCTTCAGAGCACAGGACGGCCCCACCACAAAGAGTAACCTGGCCCCAGACGTCAGCAGCGCCGAGGCTGAGGACCCGGAGCTACACACGTCACGCGTTTCCCACGGCTCAGGCAGGCATCAAGGGCTTTGTGGATTTTCTTTGCCTTCAGTTCTCCGTCATCCTCTGAGGGCAGGCCTACCCTTGAGTCCATTTTAGAGGCCAGAAGACTGAGGGCCGGGGGCGGGGCTGCTTGCCCATCACACAGTGGAGACGTGATGGAGCCGGGCTGGCCCCGGAGAAGCCTTCCCAAGGGGCTGGTGTGAGGAGGAGAAAGGCCCGCCCACCAGGACCGGCAGGGCTGGTGGGGAGGGAGGGACTGCGGAGTCCAGCAGAGGCAGGGAGGCGGTCGGGGAGGTGAACACACTTCCCACTTGGCCGTGGCGAAGCTTCTTGCTCTCTGTCTCCTCCTCCCAGCTTCTCTCTTCAGTAGCTCATCCCTGACGCAAGCTGGGGCTTTTCCCTTAATTAAAAAGAGATTTAAAACATCCAGTGCCATCTCCGCTGGGCCCGGGCTGCCGAGAAATGGTAAAACCCCCATCCATCCGCCCTGGCCTCGTTCGTAATAATGCAAGGCTTTCCCCTTAATTGGAGTTTAAAAAAAAAAGAAGAAAAAGATTAAGTGCATCTGGAACCCTCGGAGGCATTTGTCCATTTGTGTTTTTTTGAAAGACCTGCACTAAATCCAGACACCCGGTCATCTCCGAGGAATTAGTGCCAGCCCCAGTCTCCGCCTGGCCCCAGGGCCTTTGTGTGTGCTGCTGCCCACCCGAGAGCCCTCCCTGCCATCATCTGCTGCTTGCTCCCATCGCTGACCCAGGCTCTGCAACGTGTTTCTTTGCTTCCTGGCCCCCAGGAGGACAGGCTGTGTGTCAAATCCCCTGTGAGTTCTCTGTGCCCCAGGGTGTCCATCTGGAAGATGGGCCTCGTTGGAAGGACCGAATAATGAATCCCTGCGAAATGCTCACACAGACCCCGGCCTCCCGGGAGCCCTGTTGTCATAGATCACCCATGTGGGCCCCTCCCGACAATGGCTTGGATCAGAGGGGACCCTCGTTAGTTTTTCCAGCCACCTCTGAACTCTTTGGGGTCCTGGTTTGCTGCTGGGGCCTGAAGCAAGAGGCAGAGGAAGTCAGTGTGTGACGGGAGAAGCAGAGAAGCATCTGCTGAGACGGTCTTGTTCTCTGCTGTGTCCCCAGCACCTGGAACAATGCCCAGCACACAGTAGGTGCACAGTAGCTGCCTGTGGACTGAGCATCTCCCCTGGGCCTGGCTCTGTGCTGCGGGCTTTATCCGTGCGCTGCAGGGGAAAGGAAGCATCCCCTCACCCTGCAGGTGAGCAGGCCGGGCTCGGGGAAGTGACAGAAGGGAAGCAGGGGGACTGAGACTCAGATTCGGTTTTTCCTCCTTCCCGAGCCCGTGGCCCTTCCAACCCAATGAGGAGGAAGGGTCTCCTTTGAGTGTTAAGTTGGAACCAGGAATATCTTTTCAGAGTCACTCCACAAACAGCTGTGTGAATGCAGGGATGAGACAAGGTCCCTGACCTGCACACAGAGGGCGGGTGGTGCTCAGAATTGGCTGCATCGGTGAATAAGTGCTAAGGTTAGAATATCATGTTAATAATAACAGCTTGTGTTTCTTGAGTGTGCACTGCAAGGCGGGTTCTGTGGCTTCCTCACCTGCGAAATGCGTGTAACAGTCAGATCCCTAGGCTGGAGTGAAGGCTTCAGTGTGGCTCTTAATCTTCTCAGCGCCCCCTGGAGGTGGCGAATATGAAGTACCCCCATTTTTGCAGGTGAGGAAAGGAGGCCCAGAGGTGGAGCCCCGCCAGTGGAGGAATCCAGGTGTACGTTCTGGCCTCCCACTGCACTGTGGGTCCGGCAGGGCCACTGTGTGATGGTGCCTTGGGGAAGAGTGGATATGGTCCCAGGGACATGGTCCCAGGCAGGGTCTGCGAGCCGGCACCAGGGTGCTGATCGAGCGCCATTTTAAAAAGAGCCAGCAGAGGGCGCCCTTAAGCCACGATGCCTGCTCTTGGCGGCCTCTGAGTGGCTCGGGGGCCGGGAATGGTGCGGTGTCCCCCGTGCCTGGGGCATCCTGAACAGAGGATAGGCCTGGCTCAGGGCTTCTGAAGGATGAGAAGTGGTGGCTGATACCGGAAGGAGTGAGGTGGGTGCTCAGGCCTGGGAGCCACCTGGCCTCTGCGTGTCCTCAGACACGTCACCTTCCTTCTCCAAGCCTTGGTTTTCTCGCTGGAGAATGGCCATGACCCTAGCGTGCAATCCGAGGGATGGTGTGAGGATTAATGTGGACTCCGCCCAGAGCCTGGCACGGGGGGTGCTTAAGAAGGGGTGGCTCATCTCTGTGGGAGGCGGCAGCAGTGCTCACCTCCCCCAGTGTTTGACCCCAGGCCACTTCTCCCACACTGGGCAGCCCCACGCCCCATACCTTGCATTTCATCCCTGCAAGATTGGTATCAGAGCTCCATTTTTCCAGCCGTGGATACGAGGAAAGCCGTGTGTTCCCCGGTGCCCTAGCTCGGGGGGTCCCAGCGCTGCTGTCAGAGTCACCCAGGAACGTTTTAAAGTCCTGGTGGCCTGTGTAGCACGGTGAAATCTGGCCCCCTGGAAGCAGGGTCCCCCCCCACCCCGGGATATTTTTTAAACTTTCCAGGTGGCCACAGTAGGCAGCCAAGATGGAAAACCACTGCCCAGGAGCGGGGCATGGGCAAGGGCCGAACCAGGTTTTCAGAGGCAGTCGGCCTGGCCTCCCATCACAGCCTCCGCCTTTCCCCCGTGGGAAAGTGGGCGCCAGGAGGCCAGAGAGCTCAGGCCCAGCTTGTTCCGTCTCCACAACTGAGACGGCGTGTGCCCCAGAGCAGGGCCTGGTTGAGGCGGGTGACAGCTGCCAGCCCGGAAGGCTTCCTATGCAAGCCCCCCATCCCATGCCCAGTCAAAATCTTCAGCGGCTCTGGGGCCCTGCTTCCTCCCTCCTGGGGCCCCGCCCCCTGGGATCCCAGCCAAGCCCTTCCCCTCAGGAAGTGGGCTCTCACTGGCCTGAGACGGGCACACAATTAACAAATAACCTTCTGGCGTTAGCACAAATGAGCTTCTTGTCTGGGGCAAGGCTGGCTTTTGTTTTTAATCCCTAAAGTCGGCTTTATCTCCTGAGAGCTGCTCCCTCGTGCTCAGCCACCTCTGCTCTGAGGCTGGGGGGCCTGGGGGGTTGAGAGGGGCAGGAGTCCTGGCCCCCTCCTTTCCCGCCCGCTCCTCCCTCCTCCCTCCCCCCTTCTCTCCCTCCCTCCCTTCTCCCTCCTTCCTCTCTCCTCCCCCATCTCCTCCTCTCTCTCTCCTCCCTCCCTCCCCTCCCCCTTTCTCTCCCTTCCCCCCTCCCCTCCCCCCTTACCTCCCCTCTCCCCCTTACCTCCCCTCTCCCCCCTTCCCCTCCCCTCCCCTCCCTCCTCCCCTCTCTCCTCTCAGCCTCCAGCATCTCTCCAGGGCCCACCAAGCGACCTGATGCTTCCTGATTAACAATGTGGGCTTTGGGGCTTCCCTGGTGGCGCAGTGGTTGAGAGTCCGCCTGCCGATGCAGGGGACGCGGGTTCATCCGGGAAGATCCCACATACCGCGCATGGCTGCTGAGCCTTTGCGTCCGGAGCCTGTGCTCCGCAACGGGAGAGGCCACAACAGAAGAATGTGAGCTTTGTCACTGAGCTCCCAGAACATGTTAAAATGCAAATGGTGGCCCTGGGAGGAGTGTGGTTTTTCTCCATTAGCCTTTTATTTTAGAGCTTTGGAATATTCGCCGAGGAAGGGGCCTTGGAGACCGAGCAGGGAGACTCCCTTCGGTTCCAGGTAATAGTAACCAGACCTTGCTTTTGTGGCCGGTGCTCCCCGAGACGCACTTTGTGGATGATTCTAGAGGAAGCTCGCAGGGACCGAACACCGTCTTGGCCCCGGCTCACTGGGCAAGTACTTCCCATTCATTCATTCCGTTCATTTCCTCACGCCCAGCACCTGTCACTTGGCGGCAGCAGCAGCCAGGTCTGGGATTTGGGTTTTGGTTTTGGCATTAACGAGCCTCGGGCTTTTGAGGTTCCTTTGTTGCCTGTTAGGACGTCAGGCATGTCCCTGATCCAAACTCCCCGACCCCTGGATGTTATAGAGCTGGCTGTGGCAAACCACAGCCCTTGCGCCAGAGCTGGCTGCTCCTCCTATTTGAGTAAATAAAGTTTTATTGGCACACAGCCCCGCCCACTCATTCACATATTGTCTGTGGCTGTGTTTGCCCTCAGTGGCAGAGCTGAGAAGTTGCAACGGAGACTGCATAGCCCCCAAAGTAAAACATATTTACTCTCAGGCACCTTTCAGATAGTTTCCTGGCTCTGTTATAGGATCGTGGTTACAAGAAGCAGAAGCTTTTGGAGTCAGACAGACCCGGGTTTGGGTTCAGATCCTGCCCCTGCCTGTGCACTGGGTGTTCACCGCTGTGCAAGCTCTTACCCTCTCTGGTCCTCAGTCTGTGAGTTTGCATCTCACGGGGTAGCCATGAAGCCTGAAGGAGGAAGTGTCTGGCACGTGGCCAATGATCCTTAAAGGCTGACTGGTGCAGTGATAACAGGAGGGCTTCCTCCAAGTGGCTTCTTTTTATGTGTTTTACATTCTGGGCTTCTGTGTAAGATGGCAGGAAGAAACAGCATACTAAGGCTTTCAAGAAGGTCGGCAGTGGCCTTGGTGGGTACTCCTGAGGGGCTTGTAGTCTGATGCAGGGGACGTGGCCTCTTTCTACAAAACTAACCAGCCTGTTAGATTCAGGGGGCCACAGGGGCTTCCTAGCGGGGAAATAGGAATGGAGTTTCAAGGACAGGCAAGCTGTGCTGACTGTATCAGTTACCTACTGCTGCGTAACAAATCACCCCCAAACTTAGTGGCTTAAATATTTATTATCTCACAGTTTCTGGGGGTTGGGAATTCAGGGACAATTTAGCTTGGAGGTTCGTCGCAGAGGGTCTCGTGAGGTTACAGTCAAGCTGTCGGCTGGGCCTGTGGTCTCATCTGCAGGCTTGCCTGGGCTGGCGGACTCACTTCCTAAGTGGCTCCCTCCCACGGCTGTTGGCTCACCACCTGGGCTTCTCCTCAGGCTGCTTGAGCATCCTTACAACGTGGCGGCTGGCTTCCCCAGAGCGAGAGCACGAAGGAAGTGCGGTGTCTTTTATGACCTCTCCTGAAGTCACACGCCATCCCATCCCTCTTTTTCTAGGCATTAGAATTCATCCTCAGTCCATCCCGTGCTGGAGAGGAGGGGAATTAGACTCCACCTGTTGGGGACATACTTGAGAACCACCACCCCAACCCTACAGTGGTCATTTAGGAGCACTGTCCCAGTGGGGGTCAGGGAAGGCCACCCCACTGCTCGGCTCCTCATGTTGGCTAGGCGCTCAGATACTTGAGCTGATGCAATCCAGTCTGGGGCTGTTTGGGGGGAAAAAAAACGCAGTGATGGGACACAGAGACAAAGATGTGACTACCCAATTCAGCAGTGCCTGAAGTTGTTGTGTTTTTTTTTTAATTAATTTATTTATTTATGGCTGTGTCGGGTCTTCGTTTCTGTCCGAGGGCTTTCTCTAGTTGCGGCGAGCGGGGGCCACTCTTCATCGCGGTGCACGGGCCTCTCACTATCGCGGCCTCTCTTGTTGTGGAGCACAGGCTCCGGACGCGCAGGCTCAGCAGCCATGGCTCACGGGCCCAGTTGCTCCGCAGCATGTGGGATCTTCCCAGACCAGGGCTCGAACCCGTGTCCCCTGCATTGGCAGGCAGACTCTCAACCACTGCGTCACCAGGGAAGCCTCTGAAGTTGTTTTTTATTTAAAATTGAAAGCAGTCCTACTTGCTCTGTCCCAGGCAGAATGCTAGCTTCAAGGGACACATGGCTGAGTGAGTAGAGGCTGTCCTCCAGCCGCGCACAGTAAAGGGGGACAGAACTAGTCGTTGCCATACAGTGAGATGAGCCCTGGAAGACCTCAGACTGAAGGAGTGGGGTCAGATACCCGGGACATCTTCCCCCACAGAAGAGCCTACCGTGCTGGCTTTTGCAGGATCAGTAGGAGGTCATCGCCCTGCCAAAGCAACGAGGAGCGCTCCAGGCAGGCGGGGCGGCCTGTGCAAAGGCACGAAAGGGCTGGGGAGCCCAGGGCATTTGGGGGCCTGTGGGCATTTCGGGGCGTGTGGGCAGGTGGCAGGGAATGAAGCTTCAAAACGAGTTTGGGCCAGACCGTGAAGGCTGAAGGCTGGGCTAAGAGGCTGACTCTAATTTATGATCAGCATTTCCCAAAATGTATCTCATGACTCATGGTCTTGTGAGATGGTAACAGGTGTCCCTCCAAAAACAGACATCAAGGTTATTTAAGTTCAGGAAGCCCGGGTTGAAGCACAGTGAAAGCAGCTTCCTTAGTGCAGGACTTCTCAGAGCCTTTAATTGTCTAACATGCATGGGATTCTCCAAGAGGACAGAGTAGATGGGATTCGCAGACTCCTTTGATCATGGAGCCCCCTTCCTGAGGGAGTCTGAGGAGGCCAGTGTTGCAGGGGACACACTTTTGGAAAAATGCTGCCTGTAGCTAGTTGACAAGAGCTGGTGAGAATTCTGAGCAGCTGCGAGGTACGATCTGTTTGTTTCTGATGCTGTTTGGAGGGCAGGCTGCCGAGGGGTAAGCCAGGGGGCGGAGAGGCTAGCTAGGGGCGTGAGAGGGGGGCGGAGAGGCTAGCTAGGGGCGTGAGAGGGGGAGAGGAAGGATGTCCCAGGTATTAAGGCGGTGGAATCTGCGGGCTTGGTGGTTGATTAAACTGGCCGGAGGGTTGGAGGGCAAGGAGGACAGGAGAACTGTGGCCGAGGCTCTGGTTTCCAGCGCACGGTGACGGCTTTGACTCAGATGGGGAGAATAAGGAAGGGCTTTGGCGAGAGTACTTTTATGTCAGCTGGAGATGAAAACTGGGCTGGGCTGGATTACCTGGACTGAGTTTATGGGAGAGAGAAGAGAAGGAATTCAACAACTTAGAAGACATGGACAGATTCCTTGATTAATGCAACGTAGCCAGATGGACGCAAGAGGAAACAGAAAATCTGAATAGCCCCGTCTCTATTAAAGAAACCAAAGCGCCCAAAGAAAATTCCAGGCCCAGACAGTTTCTCCGGTGAGTTCATCACTCTTAAGGAAGAAACGATACTGATCTCACACAAACTCTCTCAGGAAATAAATTGTGGGAGAGGTCACTTCACACATGGCTATGATTCGGACAGGTCTGGGTTCCGGTTCAAGCCCGGTTGGTTTCATCCATTCAGAGCCGTGTTTTGAATACCTACTGCGTGTCACACACCCAGGTCACAGTAGTGGACAAAGCAAAGCAAACTCACGCCCTCGCCAAGTTGCGCAGGTCGGACGGGGCATTTCGCCGTCCTGAGGCGCAGTTTCCTCGCGTGTGGCGTGGGGACACCGTGCTGGAGAAGGGCGGCCGGCAGGAGCGGGGGGCAGTCCCCGGCAGCCACTGATGCTTGTCTCTCTGTCGTGTGTGTACGTGTGTGTTCCACGGCCTGCCCTCTCAGGCTTAAAAATGTGTGTCAGCAGCAGCCACGATGAGGCCCCCGTCCTGAGCGACAAGCACCTGGATGTGCCCAACATCATCATCACCCCGCCGACCCCCACGGGCGTGATCCTGCCGAGGGACTCCCGGAGGGCAGGTGAGGCCACCCTGCCACCGTGCTAAGCCAGGGGGTCTGGGGGGCCTGGCTGGGCGCGGCTCACGGGGGCCCCCTTCCGGGCTGTGGGTCCGCCCGCACCCCCAGTTTATTAAAAATTTACACTCGGCTCTGCGTACACTCCCCCGTGGGCGCCTCGCTGTGGCACCAGCCTCAGCAAGGTGTGGCTCGTTAAGTAATTAGCTAGACAGCCCCCGCCGGCAGCCGGGCGAGTGATGGATGGGGCTGGGCGGGCCCACGGAGGTGACGGACGGAGGTGCCTTCCCCTGCAGCTGGGGAACTGGGCCTCCGTCCTGCCCGCCGCCGCGGTTCAGCCGGACAGGACAGGCTTGGAAACTCCCCCGCGCCCAGGCTGTGGCCGATCTCCTCGCCTTCCGTGGCAGCGCACTGCAGGGAGGAGAGAAGGGATGGGACCGTTCCCAGAGAGAGGGTGAGAGGGAGCCGCCCAAACTGCTGTGTCCCCACCCCCGGCCCCTTTCTGGACACTATTGGAGCCAGTGGGACATTTTTCCTGAACAGATTTATTGCTGCTGTTGCGAATAATACAGTAAGTCCCCTACACACGAACGGGTTCCATTCCGAGAGCGCATCCTGAAGTCCAGCAGAGCTAGCCTAGGTACCCAGCTAACACAGTTGGCTAGATAGTACCGTGCTGTAATAGGTTTATAATACCTTTCACAAATAATATGTAAAAAACAAACACAAAAAATAAAGGCACCGTTTTTAATCGTACAGTACCGTCCCTTGAAAAGTACAATAGTAGAGCACACCACCTGGCACCCAGGGGCTGGCAAGGACCGTCAGCAACAGGAGACGGAGGGCCGGCTGCAGTTTCACTTGTGCCTGACATTGACGGCACAGGTTCTGGTTTCTTGCTGGACTCAAGTCTAGCTACTCTCTCGAAAAAACGGTCCAGTGATGTCTGGGTAGTGCTGTACCTGCTACATCACCGCTGCTTCTACACTTGCTTCCAGACATCCTGGGCTTGAAATAAGGATGCTGTACTGCTGTACTCTATACAGTTCTGTACAGTAAAGTACACAAGCGCACAACCACTTGTAGAGGATGTGATGATGTACGCCAGACACGTGAACTAACTTACGTGATTGGACGTGCGAACGCACGTTTGCATCTTTGAAAGTTTGCAGCTTGAAGGTTCGTATGTAGGGGACTTACTGATTATGATTATTTTTTCCTTGAGGTCTCACAGTAACTCTGAGTTAGGTCCCGTTTTCATCATCCCCATTCTGTAGATGGGTAAACTGATGTTCAGAGAGGTTGAGACACTCGCCGTACAGCTGGTACGTGGCAGAGTTGGGATTCAGACCCAGGCCGTGAGATCTGGAGCTCGCGCTCTGGACTGCCAGGCTAGACCCCGTCTCAGTGGCTACCGTCATTCAGCCAATCAACCGTCGTGACGCGAGCCCTGCCTGGCTCCTGCAGAGGACACGGGCCTTCAAGGCTGATGTGGGACTGGTGGGAGACAGTGGGGGACTTGGGGAGGCTTTTCCAGAAGTTCTCAGTTTGGATGTCAGCTTGCCCGCCAGGGGGAATGAGCTAGAGAAGCCGTCGGGCTCGGGCCAGGCCCCGTGTGGTTACTGGAGCTGGGCCATGCACAGTAGTGATAGCCATTGGTCAGAGTCCTGTGTCACCTTTTCAAGTGCCCGGCACTGGGCTAAATGCTTTCCACAAATCTTATTTAATTCTCCCTCCAACCCTGTGGGCTGTGAGTACCACCCTTATCTCTAGTTTATAGCTGGGGAAACTGAGGTTCAGAGAGGGACAGCAACTCACCCAAGGGCACACAGCAGGGTGGGAGAAGAGCTGGGTTTCTGCTTCAGCGTCTAATCAGAGAGCTGAGTGTGGGCAGCCGAGGCCCCGGTCCTTGGCTCTGCCATTACGCTCCCTTCTCTCTCAGTGCCTCAGTGTTCTCATCTGTAAGATGGGATCATAACCACCTTCCCTGCTCCTAGGGCCAGTGTGAGTGCCGGGGAGACTCATGGTTACTCCTCAGGGTCCGCGGGGTGAGAGCCCAGAGGCCCTGAGAGCCCACGGAGTCCCAGGGTGGATTAGTGCCGAGGGACCAGCCCAGGGGACCCCTCCTGTCCTGTCCGGTGGCAGAGCTCAGCCCTGACCCTCTGCTTTTCCCCATGTAGAGAGGGAGGTGTAGGAGAAAGGGCACAGGCCTCGGAGGCACAAAACCCTGAATTTGGATCCCGGCTCTGCCATGCGTTAGCGTGTGGTTTTGGGAACGAGGCCTCGGCTCCCCTGTCTCACAGAGAACAGCTGTGCCTCAGAGAGGCCGTGAGCATTCGTGACAAGGAAGGTCAAGGGCCTCACTTCACAGCCCGCACGCGGCCTGTGTCCTTGGTCTTCTCACCAGCGATATTTAGGGCAGCACTTCCTCCAGGGCTGTGGGCTCTGAGTGGTGATCAGATACCTGGGGCTCCCCCCACAGCGAGGGACTGGAGACAACCCTGCCCTGCCCAGACTACCCTGCTCACTGGGGGAAGGTCACCTCTCTCTGGGTCTCAACTCCCCGTCTAGAAGCGGGGACCTCCCGCCCAGCCTCGGGCCTGAAGGCATCTCCAGACAGGGACTCAGAAGAGGCCAAGCCAGGGGTACAATCCCAGGGACCTCAGCCGGAGATCTGGGGGAGCTCGGTGCTGGGTGTGGGCAGAGGATGGGTGGGAAATCCCGCGGGACCCAGGTGAGACCCAGCATCACTGGGGTCCCCTCTCAGAAGCGGCTGACACCAGTGCCGTATGCACAGGGAGCTGGGGCGTTGGTACAAAGCAAGGCGCCCAGAGGCACCGGCCATAGAGCTCCCAGGGAAAGGGGCCTGGCTGTGGTGGTGGGGTCCATCCAGATGTTGACGCCCCCCTCTGTCTCCTAGTCTGGCTGGAGGAGTCAGGGTCGGGCCCGGAGGATGGAGAAGCAGACCCTGAGGCCTGAGGAGAAGGCACGCGTGGGTCGGGGATTTGCCTGCACTGGATCCTTCCCTGGCTGCCCTTCGCTTGGCGTGTCCCGGGGTGCCTGGGACAGATGTGCTGAGAACGCTGGCTGGGAAGACAGAGAGATTCCGGCACTGGACCAGCAGAGGCGTGGCGAGAGGAGCGAGGAAGCGGCCCTGCCCTCGTCCAGAACGACATTTCCCAGGCCCCGTTGAGTGGACCGGACCTCTGATGCCTACATATTCTTGCCGACCCCGAGGCACAGTGACGGCCATCTGGGTACCAGGGACAGGCTTTCTTCTAGACAGACTCCCAGCGGCCTGGGCCATGCAGACGGGTGCCCAGGAGGTCTGCACATATAAGGACTTCTTGCAAAGGGCTGGCTTCATTTTTTACAAGTTGTCTTACCGACATTGAAACAGTCCAAAAAGTGATTTATAATTTCTTTTTTGCACTGTAAGTAAAGATCCCGTGTAACGAGCAGTGGACCCTGCTTCTTGGGCGGGCAGAGAAGGTGGTGCACACCCGGGTACACAGGTGGGCTCCAGAGAATCGCTTATCGTGGAGGGGCTGGTCCGGCTGGTGACGGGTCTTTGGATGGTCTTGGCCTCTTGATTTGCAGAGTGTCCTGTGCCGCCTCATTCTGTGGCCAGCAGCTACTGGAGTGCGTCCTTGTGACAGACGCACAGAGCACAAGCCAGGCCGTGCGAGAGCATTCTCAGCTTGGGCGTGTGGGCCAAGCAAGTCCCACGGCCAAACCCCACGTGGGTGAGCTGGGCGGTCCCATGGCACAGGAAGGGATGGACGTGTCTATTAAAGGGAGTGAGAGACGGGCTGGGAATAATAATCCAGTCTCCTGGCATAGACACTATTATTATCCCCATTTTACAGATGGGGCACTTGAGGAACTTAGAGGCTTAGATCCCTTGCCCAAGGCCATCAGATAGTAAGAATTTGAACCCAGACCCCATACTCTTTTCTTTTTTAATATAAATTTATTTATTTATTTTTGGCTGCGTTTGGGTCTTCATTGCTGCACACGGGCTTTCTCTAGTCGCGGCGAGTAGGGGCTACTCTTCGTTGCGGTGCACGGGCTTCTCATTGCGGTGGATTCTCTTGTTGTAGAGCACGGGCTCTAGGCGCGCGGGCTTCAGTAGTTGTGGCACACGGGCTCAGTACTTGTGGCTCGCGGGCTCTAGAGCACAGGCTCAGTAGTTGTAGAGCATGGGCTCAGTAGTTGTGGCTCACGGTCTCTAGAGTGCAGGCTCCATAGTTGTGGTGCACGGGCTCAGTAGCTGTGGCTTGCAGGCTCTAGAGCACAGGCTCAGTAGTTGTGGAGCGCGGGCTCTAGAGTGCAGGCTCCGTAGTTGTGGCTCACGGGCTCAGTAGCTGTGGCTTGCAAGCTCTAGAGCACAGGCTCAGTAGTTGTGGAGCGCGGGCTCTAGAGTGCAGGCTCCGTAGTTGTGGCGCGTGGGCTCAGTAGTTTTGGCTTGCGGGCTTCAGTAGCTGTGGCGCGTGGGGTCAGTAGTTGTGGCGCGCAGGCTTAGTTGCTCCGCGGCATGTGGGATCCTCCCAGCCTAGGGCTGGAACCGCGTCCCCCGCATTGGCAGGCGGGTTCCTAACCACTGCACCCCCAGGGAGGCCCTGACCCTGTTCTCTTACCATCCCCACAGAGCTGCCTCCCAGCACATATTTCTCGTTGATTGTCCAGGCAAAGCATCCCTTTCCGCCTGGATTCCCAGTGCCCCTCATATCTGCTTGGATGTGACGCTGACACTTTGTCCCCGTCCTTTTCCCTCTGGAACCCAGGGGATGCTGGGTCTCGGGGCTGGGTGCTCGCCCTGAGGGCTGGCTCCGTCCACAGCTGGAGGAGCCCACACACCTCCTGGGCACCACTCAGAGGCCTCCAGCCTACTCAGCAGCCTGCCCTGGCTCATTGCCACTTCATCCAAGGCTCTTAGTGCCCATGGCAATGGGAAGAGGGCTGTGAGCTGGAGGCGAGGTGGAGGGGCGGCCATTAGTGCCCATGGCAATGGGAAGAGGGCTGTGGGCTGGAGGCGAGGTGGAGGGGCCGGCCAGAGGCTGTGCAGCCTTGGGGTGCTGGCAATGGGAAGAGGGCTGTGAGCTGGAGGTGAGGTGGAGGGGCGGCCATTAGTGCCCATGGCAGTGGGAAGAGGGCTGTGGGCTGGAGGTGAGGTGGAGGGGCGGCCATTAGTGCCCATGGCAGTGGGAAGAGGGCTGTGGGCTGGAGGCGAGGTGGAGGGGCCGGCCAGAGGCTGTGCAGCCTTGGGGTGCTGGCAATGGGAAGAGGGCTGTGAGCTGGAGGCGAGGTGGAGGGGCGGCCATTAGTGCCCATGGCAGTGGGAAGAGGGCTGTGGGCTGGAGGCGAGGTGGAGGGGCGGCCATTAGTGCCCATGGCAGTGGGAAGAGGGCTGTGGGCTGGAGGCGAGGTGGAGGGGCGGCCAGAGGCTGTGCAGCCTTGGGGTGCTGGCAATGGGAAGAGGGCTGTGAGCTGGAGGTGAGGTGGAGGGGCGGCCATTAGTGCCCATGGCAGTGGGAAGAGGGCTGTGGGCTGGAGGCGAGGTGGAGGGGCGGCCATTAGTGCCCATGGCAGTGGGAAGAGGGCTGTGGGCTGGAGGCGAGGTGGAGGGGCGGCCAGAGGCTGTGCAGCCCTGGGGTGCTGGTTTGGCTTCCGTGCAGGGCCCAGGCGAGTCCCCTTGGTCTCCTGGAGAAAGAAAGGTATTGAGGTCCCAGGCACCCACACCAGTCCTGGGCTCTGGGCCTCTTGAATCTGGAGGCCCTGGTGAAGCCAGCCCGGGTTACGCACCCCAGAACGGTGCCGGCTGAGTGAGGGGGACCCTTACTGGTGACATCTGCACCCCAGGCTGCAGGAAACTCCGTGATGCTACTCACTGCCCCTGAGGCTCTGCCTTCAAGCAAGCTGTGTCTCCCCGTGAGGGAGGGGTGAGGTGTAGGGGGCCTGCTCCGTGCAAGCTCTAGGGCATGACATCAGGGGGCATGGGACCCCACTGCAGCCCCAGCATCCCTCTTAGGAGCCGTGAGAAAGATTAGGGGTGCAAGGGTGTCAGCCGGAGTCGCATGGTGCTGTGTGGCCTTGGGAAGCCGTTCAACCTCTCTGAACCTTTTCTTCACCTGTAAAAGTGAGGGTAACAGGACCTCCCATGTGGGGTGCACATGTGGATGAAGGAAAATGATCTACGTAAAACCCCACGTGGTCCCTGGCACAGAGCAGACAGTCAGTAAATGGGAGTCACAAGCACACAGGTCACCAACCTCCCTGGGCCTCCATTTGCTCATCTGGGGAATGGGCACAATTCCACAGGGATGTGAGGAGTCTGGGAGACTGAGGGTGTGAATGTGGGGTGGGTGGTAAGAGCAGGGTACCTGGGACCACACCTGCAGGGGCAGTGCCCCCCCCTTTATGTGCCAGCAGGACTCTGCCGCCGCACCCGCACCTTTCTTTCCAAGGGCTCCCTTCGGTGCAGGAGCAGTTGGGGTGCAGGCTCTCAGGGCCGCCTGGCAGTCCCCCTCACCCACTGTGGATGGGAGTTAGCGGGTAGCTTCCCCACCTTCCTTGTCCCTTGTGGGGGCCGTGAGGCAACCAGTGCTTCGCAGTGGGGAGCTGGTTCAAATCCAGATCCCGTCGCAGGGTGGTCTGAGGTAGGGCCTGATGCTGTGCATCCCTAACCAGCTCGCAGGGCGGCAGTGCTGCTGGCCCGGGGACACACTGTGAGGCACCCGGCTTCCTAGCTGCCCCAGGTTCCGCAGGGTCTGAGCCCCGGGGGCCCAGCAGCAGAAACCTTCTCCTTATCCTGAATTGGCCCCTGCCTCCTGGGGTCCATCCCCGGGCTCCATGTCTCAGCTGGGTGACCTGGAGCAAGTTACTTTGCCTCTCTGAGCTTCAGTTTTCCCCAGTCTACAGATGAGGGTAGTAACTAGGTTGTTGGGAAGATGCAGCGGATGACCACGCGTACAGAACCTAGAATAACGCCTGGCACAGGGTCTAAAAAGCCCTCTAGAATGTTAGTAACTATGCTGACACTTGCAAAGCTGTATTTGAGAAGGTCTACCAGGAGTAGTTTGTGGTCACGACCTTGTGGGGTTGTTGGGTTCTATGTGGACTTGACTCTTCATGGAAGGTCAGGGATGCCATATAGCTGGGGGTGGGTGTCTCTTCGGGGCTGGTCTAGAATGACAACTTGTTTTGAACTCAAAACATGGCTCTCTGATCCTTATTTCTCTAGTCTGTTCTTCCTGAAATACATTCTGGGGGAATGGTTACTAATGTCTGCAGTTTATATATATATATATATATATATATATATTTTTTTTTTTTTTTTTTTTTTTTTTTGCGGTACGCGGGCCTCTCACTGCCGTGGCCTCTCCCATTGCGGAGCACAGGCTCCGGACGCGCAGGCTCAGCGGCCATGGCTCACGGACCCAGCCGCTCCGCGGCATGTGGGATCTTCCCGGACCGGGGCACGAACCCGTGTCCCCTGCGTCGGCAGACGGACTCTCAACCACTGCGCCACCAGGGAAGCCCTGCAGTTTATTTTTCATGTATTTTTAATGCCAAAGCCACACATACAGATGAAAACGACCAACAAAAAAGTTTTGTTAAGTGGCTCCCCGCAAAGTGTGTGTGGAGGAGTGGGGGGAGGGGCAGAGGTCACTGTCAGTAGCGACCTAAGAGGAATTAACAGCTCTGGTCACCCACAAAGGCCGTTACCCCTAACCCCTGTGCGTCGCGGAGAAGCTCCCAGATTCCAAGAGGCGAGGGAACGTTCGGGTCCTCGGCGTGGGATTCGTGCTACATGCCTCCGGGAAGGGAAGCTGGGAGGCGAGAAAAGTGTGAAAACAGATGGAAATGTAAGTTTTTAATGACAGCGGCAGATGGCAAAAAGACACAAGAGTGTATTCGCACCATGTCGGAGGCATTTGAGAGCCCCTGGCTCAGCCGTGATGTGCACCGTGCGACTGGCGGGATGGCTCCCTTGCCAGACACTGGTGGTCGGGGAGCGGCAGGGAGGGACTCGTGGGCCCAGGGGTGGGGCTGGCAGCGGGGGCACTGCCAGGCTGTAAGGAGCCACAGGTAGCTGTGGTCACCTGGGTGGGGTCCGGAGGCGTCCCCGGACCTGGCTTTTCTGGACACCGGCAGACAGTCCATGGGCTCTGGTTTCAGACCGTTCCTCCTCTAGATCCCCGTGGCTGTGCCCTAGGTGCCACAGCTCTGCTAGACGTCTGCTCCCAGCCTCCAGGTGAGTCTCCTGCTGCCAGACCGAGTCCCATCCCCACTCCATCCCCCAGAGTTCTCTTTCTAAACTGCGAATCGGCGCATGTCACTCCCCGACCTGCATCCCTCACACAGCCTGCCACTGGGCGCAGGATCTGGTCCAGGTCCTGGTAGCAGCTTACACAGCAGCCCTGGAGAACTGGCCGCCGCCTGTCTTTCCTGCTCCACTCGTCACCGCACTCAACAGAGAGAACACCGTGAGGGCTGTCGTGAGAAGAAACAACACTGCCGCTGCGTGCAGGAGCCCCCGCTGTCTACATGGCTGCATCAGACGCAGCTGAGGATTCACCTGTGTCAGTCCCGGCCCACCTCTCAAGGGCTCAAGGACTCTAGGAGATGAAGGATGGAACGGGTACCCGTTGAAGTGGCTGGGCCCCCACCAGTGGGAGCCGCCAAGGGCCAGAAACAGCAGGTGACGTCAGGCCTGCGGGGCTCATGCTGTCGCCTTGCCTCGGAGACCTCAGAGGGGCAGGCGGTGTCCACGTCCCAGGAGGAGCCGTACTCTCTGGTGGGAGCCCAGGTAGGGAAGCAGCCTTGTGCTATGATCAGGGCCCTGCTCGGTAGGTACCACCGCATTGCCCCTTTCAGCTGGGGCCAGGAAGGGAGACTTTCCGGAGGAGGTGTTTTCCATTCTGCGTTTCCCTTTTGCTGCTGTGACTGTAATTCTAGCCCCCTCTTTAGATGGGAGGTACCACCAGCAGCAAGTCACTGCTTCTCCTAAAGTCCCCTGGAGACCACAGGAGAGTGGCTGGCCTCCCAGCCACGGCCGAGGCCTGAGCCCCACCCGGAGGTTCTGATTCCCTCGGTCCAGGTGTGGCCGGGGATCCGGCAGATTCTCCTGCACAGGCAGGGCCGAGAGTCCCTGGAAGGTCTCGCCCACCTCCTCGATTCTTCGCTGTAATTAATTCTTTGTTTTCCTGGACCACTGTCTCCTCGCTGTAAGAATATCGCTCCCCCGTGGCAGAGGTTCAGACCTCTGAGGTAGACTGACCTGGGACTGAACGCAGATGCTCTGTGCAGGGGGACCACGGGCCCTTCCCAATGTGCTCAACCCCACGATCATCGAGGTGCATTGGTGGGCGACCGGCCCCGTGTCTGGGGCCCCGCCCCTACAGAGGACGCCAGTCCCCCGAAAGTGCCCAGTTTCCACGTGGGGCTAGTGGCTACTGTCCTGGATCGGACAGCTACGGGACATTTCCAGTATTTCAGAAAGATCCACTGCTTTAAAATCAGAAGGCCGGGTTGCTGACTCATTTGGGGAGCACTGTTCTGTGGCCTAAATTCAAATGTGACCAGAAGGTATTGCAGTGCTGACGACCCTGAGGGGGACATTCGGTTAGGTGCCCCGGGGGAACCTGGAGGGGAGACTTTTTAATTTTATGTGTTTTTTTTTTGTTTTTTTTTCCGGTACGCGGGCCTCTCACTGCTGCGGCCTCTCCCGTTGTGGAGCACAGGCTCCGGACGCACAGGCTCAGCGGCCATGGTTCACGAGCCCAGCCGCTCCGCGGCACGTGGGATCCTCCCGGACCAGGGCACGAACCTGTGTCCCCTGCATCGGCAGGCGGACTCTCAACCACTGCGCCACCAGGGAAGCCCCCATGTTGATCTTGATCACTTGGCTGAGGGCTTGTCGGTCAGGTTTCTCTGTTTTTCCCTGTTTCCATCCTGTTCTCTTTAGAAGGAAGTGGCCATGGGCGGCCCGCACTTCAGGAGTGATGAGCTTTATCACACCATCTGGAGTTCTGCCCAGGAGATGTGCCCCTCCATCCCGATTTATTTTGTCCCCACCTCTTAATTCCTACCACAGGGGTCATCTAGCTTCCTGGGGAGGCACTGTTCACAACAGGAGATAATGAATGGTGCAAGGGCTCCGACTACCCCGTCTAAAGTAGCACCCCATCCCCCCTCCCGCTTGACTTTTCCTCTTGTCTGTTTCCCTCTCTCCTTCCCCGACTTTCAGAGGCCAGGCCTGAGGATGGGCTATCAGGAGTCCTCTCTGGGTCCTGGGAGCAGCTCAGAGCCGGACTGGATTGGGACAAATCCCTTCCCTCCCCAGTTTTGCAATTATAAGAACTTCCTGGGGAGCGTGTAAAGTGTGTGATTACTGAGTCAGAAAGCCTGGGTCTGGAGCTTAGGGAGGGGCATTTAAATCACAGTTCTCTTGAGGAATAATTCACATATTGTACAATTCACCCTTTCAAAGTTTACAGTTCAGTCAGTAGTTTTTAGTATGTTTAGAGTTGAACAACAACCACCACTGTCTAATTCCAGAACATTTCCATCCACCTCAAAAGAAACTCCATCCCCCTCTCCCTCAACCCTGGTAACCACTAATCTAGTTCCTGTCTCTATGGGTTTACCTCTTCTGCACAGTTCATGTAAATGGAATCATATATGGTTTTTGCGTCTGGCCTCTTTCATGCAGTACAATGTTTTCAAGGGTCCTCCACATTGTAGCATGAACCAGTGCTTCGTTCCTGTCTGTGGCCGAATAATATTCGGTAATAAGTATGGACCCCATGTTGTTTATCCAACCCTCAGCTGATGGACATTTGGTATTTCCACCTGCTGGCTATTGTGATTTGTGCTGTTTTAATAAGCCCCCTAAGGACCTCGGTGTCTCTGCTCAAGTTTGCGATTCCAGGACGCCACCATTTTGCAGTGTGTAAAGCTGCACCCCCCTTGTCTCGTTCTCCCAACAGCCCTGCAAGGTAAGCAGCGGCACTGTCCCCACCTAACCCATAAGGACACCAAGGTACCGGGCTCTGCTAGCTCTCCTGCCCATTCTGCTGAGGCCTCTCTGAACCTCGGCTTTCCAGCCAGCTTTTTTCCTTTGCTCTTTTACAAAAAGTTTTGTGAAAATCAGCGAGGGAAGCCTCACCCAATTTGAAACGCAGATATTTGCCAGTCAGGAAAACATTCCCCCATCAGTCAAAACCCAGACAAGCTGGCACACACACTCTGCAGACTGAGGGAGCTTCTATTTTAGGAGGGGCCAGGTGGCCTACAGCTTCCCCTCCCCCGCAACCCCCCTGGGTACTCCTCTTCCTACCTGGCTTGCAGATGAAGAGACTGAAGTTCAGAGTGGTCACGTGCTCTCACACAGCATCCCGAAGGATCTTTTATTTTCTTTGAAAGTATTTGTCTTCGTAAATGACACAATGAAGGAAATCTCCAGGCCTGCAATGACAGCTTCCAATGCAGATAAACACCAGACAACTTTCCAGGCCATGCGAGTGAGCAGAACTGAAGTATGGCCTTATTTCATCTTCCCGACAACCTGACATGGGGCAGGTTTCAGGGTGGTTAGAGAGGAAAGCGTGCTGTTTTCTGGGGTGAGGCAGCTTTCCTGCTGGGATCTAGAACCCTGAAATCCTCCTGTCACATATGTTTTTTCTTAGAGCCTAATGATCATGGTGTTGAACTCAACTCCCCCCGCCCCCCGCCCCTTCCTGACCCCCCACCCCCACCCCACCCCAGTTTTCTTCTAGCTGCTTCACCTCCTGGGAAGTTTTCCTGGCCTATTATCACCCCATCAAAATCCCTGATTAAAATCAACACTGTGTCCTCACCCAGACCCCTGAATCACAAGTCTGCAGGTGTGTGCATGTGAACATTCGGAATCTCCCAGGGGATGCTGACAGGCGGGTCTTAGAACCCCTGTTGTAAAGGTTACCATGAGCCCGCGGTATAGAGGGCACCCGGAATGGCCAACAGATGAGCTCATCAATACGTTATTTGCCCCAGTCGGGCAAAGTTGACCCTTCACAAGTCTCACCTGGGGAGTTTGCCAAAGTGCAAATTGTGAGCCTCTCCCCCGTGGTTTCCGAATTGGAATATGTGGGTGCAGTGGAGGAATCTGCGTGTTTTTTTTCTTTTGGCCGCACCGCGCTGCTTGTGGGATCTTAGTTCCCCAACCAGGGATCAACCCGGGCCCAAAGCGCGGAGTCCTAACCACTGGACCGCCAGGGAATTCCCAGGAATCTTCATTTTTATAGATATTAACCCCGTGTACAGGGAAGACAGAAGATTGTGACGTTAAAGGAAACAACGCCTTGGCTCGCTCCGCTGCGGCCCGGGGCCGCGTCTGTGTAGCCAGGTCACGCCGTAACCAATTACATGCATATACTCCTGGCCCCGAAGCCCACCCGCAGTTTGACTCGCGGTGTTGGCGGGCGGGCGCCCGGGGCAGGTGAAGGGACGCCGAAGGCTGTACGAGGTGCAGGTGGGCCGGCAGCGCCAGGCGCGCTGGCCCACGGGAGGGGCGGGCCGGGACACGGGATGGGGCGGGGCCTGCCCACGAGAGGGGCGGGGTCCGCTCGCAGCCTCGTTCAGGCTCGCCAATCCGCGGGCTCGTAGCATCCGCGGTCCCCGCCTTCCGCCGCCCCGCGGAGAACGCCGCGTTTCTATAGGCCGGCCGAGGCTTTTTCCGGCCAGAGGCTGGGCATTGCTCGGTGGCGGGAAAGCGGCGGCTGTAGCGCGTCTTCCCGGACGCTGAGGGGCCGGAGGCGGCGGCGGCGAGTCCCGGGCTGGCCGCGGGCCCCACCATGGACGCAGCCGAGGTGGAGTTCCTGGCCGAGAAGGAGTTGGTCACCATCATCCCGAACTTCAGTCTGGACAAGATCTACCTCATCGGGGTGAGACCCGCCGGGCCTCCGGCTCTCCCTGGTCGGTTCCCGCTTCCGGGAGGGGGGCTGGGCGGCGGGTCCAGCGCCCACAGGTGTCGTCTGGCGGCGTTCGGGACCCAGCGCAGATGAGCGGTGGGGCGCAGTGTGGCCGAGAGCGCGCTCGGGCTTCAAGCCCGTGGACAGCAGAGGTCCAGCGATGCAGTTTTGAGGGACGGTGTGTGTGTGTGTTTGCTTGCAGGGCGACCTGGGGCCTTTCAACCCCGGCTTACCAGTGCAGGTGCCTCTGTGGCTGGCGATCAACCTGAAACAGAGACAGAAGTGTCGGCTGCTCCCCCCCGAGTGGATGGACGTGGGTGAGCACGTGGAGGGGGAGCGGGGTGTGGAGGGGGAGCGGGGTGTGGTGAGGGGGCGGGCCGTGGGGGCTGGGGTCGCCCTCCCGCGGGTGGAGGCAAGCGGTCCTTCCAGGGACGCGGCGTCGCTCATCAGGTGAAATCAATGAATGCTTCCCAGCCTCAGCTGCGCGAGGCCGCGGACCACTGTTAGTAATGGTCGTTTGGGGTATGTGTACAAATTCTACTTAAGGTTTTGATTTTAAGATATTTCCACAAACTTTTTAATTTTAATTCTAGTTTTATATTGCAGTATAGTTGATTGACAGTGTTGTAGTAGTTTCAGGTGTTCAGCAAAGTGATTCAGGTACATATACATGTGTCTACTCTTTTGCAAATTCTTTTCCCACTTTGGTTATTACAGAATAGTGAGCAGAGTTCCCTGTGCTGTACAGTAGGTCCTTATTGATTATCTTTTTTTCCCTCCCCCCCAATTATCTGTTTTAAATATCATAGTATGTATATGTCAACCCCAAACTATCAGTTTATCCCTCCCCTCCACCTTTCCGCTTTGGTCACCGTAAGTTTGTTTTCTAAGTCAATGAGTCTGTTTACGTTTTGTAAATAAGTTCATTTGTATCTTTTTTTTAAGATTCCGCATATAAATGTTATCATATATTTGTGTTTCTCTGTCTGACTTATCTCACTTAGTATGATAATCTCCAGGTCCATCCATGTTGCTCCAAGTGGCATTCTTTCTTTCTTTTTTTAATGGCTGAGTAATATTCCATTGTGTATATGTACCACATCTTCTTTACCCATTCCTCTGTCGATGGACATTTAGGTGGCTTCCATGTCTGGGCTATTGTAAACAGGGCTGCAGTGAACATTGGGGTGCATGGATCTTTTCGAATTAAGTTTTGTCCTGGTAGATGCCCGGGAGTGGAATGGGCTGGATCATGTGGTAATGCTAGTTTTAGTTTTCTGAGGAACCTCCACACTGTTCTCCATAGTGGCTGTATCAATTTACATTCCCACCAACAGTGCAAGAGGGTTCCCTTTTCTCCACACCCTCTCCAGTATTTATTGTTTGTAGGTTTTTTGATGGTGGCCATTCTGACTGGTGTGAGGTAATATCTCATTGTAGTTTTGATTTGCATTTCTCTAATGATTAGAGATGTTGAGCATCTTCTCATGTGCCTGTGGACGTCTGTATGTTTTCTTTGGAAAAAAGGCTATTTAGGGCTTCCCTGGTGGTGCAGTGGTTGAGAGTCCGCCTGCCGATGCAGGGGACACGGGTTCGTGCCCCGGTCCGGGAAGATCCCACATGCCGCGGAGCGTCTGGGCCCGTGAGCCATGGCCGCTAAGCCTGCGCGTCCGGAGCCTGTGCTCCGCAACGGGAGAGGCCACGGCAGTGAGAGGCCCGCGTACCGCAAAAAAAAAAAAAAAAAAGGCTATTTAGGTCTCCTGTCTGTTTTTTGATGGGGTTGTTTTTTTGTTTTTTGTTTTTGATATTGACCTGCATGAGATCTTTCTAAATTTGGCAGATTAATTTTTTGTTGTTCACATCATTTGCAAATATTTCCTCCCATTCTGTGGGTTGTTTTTTCGTTTTGTGTATGGTTTTCTTTGCTGTGCAAAAGCTTTTGAGTTTAAAGAGGTCTGTTTGTTTATTTTTATTTTTGTTTTTAAGTTTTATTTTATATTGGAGTATAGTTGATTAACAATGTTGTGTTTGGGACTTTGCTGGTGGCGCAGTGGTTAAGAATCCGCCTGCCAGTGCAGGGGACACGGGTTCGAGCCCTGGTCTGGGAAGATCCCACATGCCACGGAGCACCTAAGCCTGTGTGCCACAACTACTGAGCCTGCATTCTAGAGCCCGCAAGCCACAACTACTGAGCCTGTGTGCCACAACTACTGAAGCCCACGTGCCTAGAGCCCGTGCTCTGCAACAAGAGAAACCACTGCAATGAGAAGCCGGCGCTCAGTAACAAAGACCCAACGCAGCCAAATAAATAAATAAACAAAACAATGTGTTAATTCCTGGTGTACAGAAAAGTGATTCAGTTATACGTATACATGTATCTGTTCTTTTTCAAATTCTTTTCCCATTTAGATTACTAGGATATTGAGCAGAGTTCCATATGCTATACAGTAGGTGCTTATTGGGTATCTATTTTAGATATGGTAGTGTGTATATGTCAGTTCCAAAGTCCAAATTTATCCCTTCTCTCTATTTCTCCCCTTTAGTAACCATAAGTTTGTTTTCTAAGTCTGTGAGTCTGTTTCTGTTTTGTAAATAAGTTCATTTCTCTTTTTTTAGATTCTTCATATAAGTGATATATGATATTTGTCTTTGTCTGGCTTACTTTGCTTAATATGTTAATCACCAGGTTCATCCATGTTGCTACAAATGGCATTATTTTATTCTTTTTTTATTTTTTAATTTTTTTAATTGAAGCATAGGTGATTTTTTTAACATCTTTATTGGAGTAGAATTGTTTTACAATGGTGTGTTAGTTTCTGCTGTATAACAAAGTGAATCAGCAATACATATACATATATCCCCATATCTCCTCCCTCTTGCAACCCCTCCCCACCCTCCCTATCCCACCCCTCTAGGTGGTCACAAAGCACCGAGCTGATCTCCCTGTGCTAGCATGGGTGATTTACAATGTTGTGCTAATCTCTGCTGTACAGCAAAGTGACTCACATATGTACACATATATACATTCCTTTTTTTCCTAAAGAGTGGTACATTAGATCATTTATTTGTGGCAAGACAGATATTTCCATAGTGCATTTTTTCCCATGATAGAAGCTTTAAATATTCCCTTATTTTCCTTAGAAATTTGATTTTTGCTTGAAATGGACTAGATTTTTCAAGATTTTAAAAAAACTTTTTGTTTATTGAAGTATATTTGATTTAGTGTTGTGTCACTGCTGTACAGCAGAGTGACTCATTTATACACGTACACTCATTTTTTATATTCTTTTCAATTATGCTTTATCCCAGGATATTGAGTATAGTTCACTGTGCTGTATAGTAGGACCTTGCTGTTTATCCATTCTCTATATAATAGTTTACATCTGCTAACCTCAAACTCCGATTTGATCCCTCTCCCCCACCGCCCTCCCCCTTGGCAACCACAAGTATGACCTCTTATGTCTGTGAGTCTGTTTCTGTTTTGTAGGTAGGTTCATTTGTGCTGTATTTTAGATTCCACATATAACTCATATCATATGGTATTTGTATTTCCCTTTCTGGCTTATTTCATTTAGTATGATAATATCCAGGTCTATCTGTGTTGCTGCAAATGGCATTACTTCATTCTTCTTAATGGCTGAGTAATACTCCATTGTGTATATGTACCACATCATCTTTATGCATTCATATGGTGATGGACATTTGGGTGGCTGACTCGTCTGGGCTAATTGTAAGCAGCACTGCAGTGAACATTGGGGTGCATGTATCCTTTCAAACCATGGTTTTCTCCAGATATATGACCAGTAGTGGGATTGCTGGGTCATGTGGTAATTCTATTTTTAGTTTTTTAAGGACCCTCCATACTGTTCTCCATAGTGGTTGTGCCAATTTACATTCCCACCAACAGTGTAGGAGGGTTCCCTTTTCTCCACACCCTCTCCAGTATTTATGGTTTGTAGAGTTTTTGATGATGGCCATTCTGACTGGTATGAGGTGATATCTCATTGTAGTTTCAATTTGCATTTCTCTAAGAATTAGCGATGTTGAGCATGTTTTCATGTGCCTGTGGACGTCTATATGTCTTCTTTGGAGGAAAGTGTATTTAGGTTTTCGCCCATTTTTTTATTGGGTTGTTTGATTTTTCGATATTGAGCTACACGACCTGTTTGTAAATTTTGGAGATTAATCTTTTGTTGGTCACATCGTTTGCAAATACTTTCTCCCATTCTTTGGGTTGTCTTGTCATTTTGCTTATGGTTTCCTTTGCTTGCAGAAGCTTTTGAGTTCAGTGAGGTACCATTTGTTTTTTTTTGTTTTAATTTTTAAGAATTTATTATTTTTTATTTATTTGTTTTGGCTGTGCCAGGTCTTTGTTGTGGCATGCAGGCTTCTAAGTTTTGACATGTGGGCTTCTTAGTTGTGGCCTGCAGGCTTCTTAGTTTTGGTATGCATGCAGGATCTAGTTCCCTGTTCAGGGATCAAACCAGGGTGCCCTGCATTGGGAGCTCAGAGTCTTTCCCACTGGATCACCAGGTAAGTCCCTTTTTGTTTTTTATTTTTAATTTTTATTTTATATTGGAGTATAGTTGATTAACAATGTTGTGTTATTTTCAGAGGTACAATGAAGTGATTTAGTTATACATGTATGAACTCTTTTTCAAATTCTTTTTTCATTTAGGTTATTAGAGAATGTTAATCAGAGTTCCCTGTGCTGTACAGTAGGTCCTTGTTGGTTATGTATTTTAAATATAGTAGTGTGTACAGTAAGTCCCTACATATGAACCTTCAAGTTGCGAACTTTCAAAGATGGGAACGTGCGTTCACATGTCCAGTCACGTCTGTTAGTTCACGTGTCTGTCGTACATTGCCATGTGCGTGCATCCTCTACAAGTGGTTGTGCTTTGGTGTACTTTACTGTATAGAGTACGCTAGTACAGTATCTTTATTTCAAGCCCAGGATGTCCGGAAGCAGGCATAAAAGCAGCGGTGATGTAGCTGGTACTGCTAAGAAGCGCCAAGCAATAATAGTGGAAACAAAAGTGCAAATAATTGAGAGAGTGGAGCGAGGCGAAAAGATGGCAGATGTCGCTCGTTCTCATAACAAGAATCGTTAACCACCAGCACGATCCTAAAGAAGAAGGACAAGATCATGGAACGTGTGAAGGCTGCTGTGCCGATGATGTTGACAGTGATATCAAAGAAGCGTGGAAAAGTGATGGAGGAGGTGCAGAAACTTCTCAATAGGTGGATGGCGGATCAGCATCAGCGTCGAGTCCCACTCAGCTTAATGCTGATTCAAGAGAAAGCCAAAAGCCTTGCAGAGGAAACACGGCAAAGAATCAGAGGGCACATCTTCTAATGCCAGCCACGGCTGGTTTCATCGGTTCAAGGCTGGAGCCAGCTTCACAAGGTAAAAGTAAGTGGTGAGGCAGCGAGTGCAGATACGATAGCTGCCCGGGAATTTCCTGAAACGCTTTGAGAAATTATTGATGAAGGCGCGAATTTACCCGAGCAGGTGTTTAATGTGGATGAGACAGGACTGTAGTGGAAGAGGATGCTGGACTGAAGTTACATCAGCAAGGAGGGAAAGTTGATGCCAGGCTATAGAGCAGCAAAGGACAGGCTAACTCTGTTGTTTGGTGGCAATGCTTCTGGTGCTATGAAGCTGAAGCCTCTGTTAGTTTATCATTCAGAGAACCCAAGAGCCCTTAAAAACGTAGCCAAGGGCTCTCTTCCTGTTGTGTGGAAGAGTAACCCCAAAGCCTGGGTTACACAGGCCATTTTCCAGGATTGGTTTTTCCACCACTTTATCCCAGAGGTAGAGAAACATTGCTTGGAGAAGCACATCCCGTTCAGCATTCTTTTGCTGCTCGACAGTGATCCGGGCTACCCCCCATTCATGAATGACTTTCATCCCAACGTCAAAGTAGTGCATCTGCCACTGAATACCATGTCGTTAATCCAACATATGGACCAGGGAGTTGTAGTGACTTTCAAGAAATATTATTTACGTCACACTTTCGTCAGGCAGTAAAGGCAAGTGACCAACAGGAACAACTTTGTGACAGTTTTGGAAGGACTGTAACATCTACACGGCCGTAAAAAAGATTGACTTTTCTTGGCATGACGTTATGGCCGTCACCATGAATGGGGTTTGGAAGAACCTTTGCCCACAGTTTGTTCACAATTTTCTTGGTTTTGAGAAGGTGGATGAGGAGTCCAAAGAAGTCTTCAGCAACGTAGTGACCCTCAGCGAGAAGCTGGCGCTAGATCTGCAAGAGGACAGCTTCATTGAACTCGTTGCTGTGCAGCACGAGGGGCCTACTAGTGAAGACCTGAAGGAATTGGAGGCCCAGAGAAAGGACAAAGACAAGAGGAAGAAGTAACTGAAGAATCGAAGAGATTCACAACACAGGAAATTGCAAGGGGATTTCCTTTATTTGAGGGGGCACTGTTGGTTTTTGAGGCACAGGACCCTAACACAGAACGGTACACGAAGGTTGCAGCAGCCGATCAGAATGCAGTCCAGTGCTACCGTGTCATGTGTGAGGAGACAAAAAGAGCCACTACCAAGACATCACTGGATCGTTTTTTCAAGAGGGTAGATAGAATCGATCCAGCAAAGAACCAGAACCTGTGCCGTGAACGTCAGGCGTGAGTGACATTGCGGCTTGCCCTCCGTCTCCTGTTGCTGACGGTCCTTCAGCTCTACCATGTCCCACCTCCCCTCCCTCCTCCAGTCAGTAACTCCTCTTGCCTGTTCACTCGATGCCAGCTCTATGCCAGCTGTTGTACTACTGTACTGTTCAGGGTACTGTAAGATTTAAAATGTTTATTTTTTGTGTTTGTTTTTATGTATTATTTGTGTGAAAAGTATTATAAACCAATTACAGTACTATATAGCCTATTGTGTTAGTTGGGTACCTACGCTAACTTTGTTGGACTTGTGAACAAATGGGGCTACGAATGCCCTCGCGGAATGGAACTCGTTTGTATGTGGGAAACTTACTGTATATGTCAATCCCACACTCCCCGATTTATCCTTCCCCTACATCGTTTTCCTTTGGTAACCGTAAGTTTGTTTTCTAAGTCTCTGAGTCCGTTTCTGTTTTGTAAATAAGTCCATTTGTATATTTTGTTTTAGATTCCGCATAGAAGCCGTATCATATGATACTTGCCTTTCTCTGTGTGGCTTACTTTACTTAGTATGATAATCTCCAGGTTTGTCTGTGTTGCTGCAAATGGCATTATATCATTCCTTTTAATGGCTGAGTAATACCCCTTTGTATATATGTACCACATCTTCTTTATCCATTCCTCTGTCAAAGGACATTTAGGTTGCTTCCATGTCCTGGCTATTGTAAGCAGCGCTGCAATGAACATTGGGGTGCATGTATCCTTTCAAATCATGTTTTTTCCCCATATATATGCCCAGAAGTGGGATTCCTGGGTCATATGGTAGCTCTATTTTTAGTTTTTTTAAGGAACCTCCATACTGTTTGCCATAGTGGCTGTACCAGTTTACATTCCCAACAACAGTGTAGGAGGGTTCCCTTTTCTCCACACCCTCCCCAGTATTTATTGTTTTTAGACTCTTTGGTGATGGCCATTGTGACCAGTGTGAGGTGATATCTCATTATAGTTTTGTTTTTGTTTTTGCGGTACGCGGGCCTCTCACTGTTGTGGCCTCTCCCGTTGCGGAGCACAGGCTCCGGACGCGCAGGCTCAGTGGCCATGGCTCACGGGCCTAGCCGCTCCGCGGCATGTGGGATCTTCCCGGACCGGGGCACGAACCCACGTCCCCTGCATCGGCAGGCGGACTCTCAACCACTGCACCACCAGGGAAGCCTTCATTGTAGTTTTAATTTGCATTTCTCTAATAATTAGCGACGTTGAGCATCTTCTCATGTGCCTGCGGCCGTCTGTATGTTTTTTTTTTTTTTTTGGCGGTATGCGGGCCTCTCACTGTTATGGCCTCTCCCGTTGCGGAGCACAGGCTCCGGACGCGCAGGCTCAGCGGCCGTGGCTCACGGGCCCAGCCGCTCCGCGGCATGTGGGATCTTCCCAGACCAGGGCACGAACCCGTGTCCCCTGCATCGGCAGGTGGACTCTCAACCGCTGTGCCTCCAGGGAAGCCCTTGCGTCCATTTTTTGATGCGGTTATTTGTTTATCAAGCTGCATGAGTTGTTTGTAAATTTTGGAGAGTGATCCCTTGTCAGTGGCATCGTTTGTAAGTATTTTCTCCCATTCTGTGGGTTGTCTTCTCGTTTTTATGGTTCCCTTTGCTTGCAGAAGCTTTTGAGTTTAATGAGGTCCCATTTGTTTATTTTTGTTTTAATTTTTCTTTTACTTTGGAGTTTAATTGATTAACAGCGTTGTTATTTTCAGGTGTACAGCAAAGTGATTCAGTTATACATATACATGTCTCTCCTCTTTTTCAAATTCTTTTCCCATTTCGGTTATTACAGGATAGTGAGCAGAGTTCCCTGTGTTACACTGTAGGTCCTGTTGATTATTTATTTGAAATGTAGTAGTGTGTATATGTCAGTCCCATACTCCCAATTTATCCTTCTCCTCCACCTTTCCCCTTTGGTAATTGTAACTTTGTTTTCTAAGTATATTTTATTTTAGATTCTGCATATAAGTGATATCATGTGATATTTGTCTTTCTGTGTCTGGCTTACTTCACTTAGTGTGATAATCTCCAAGTCCATCTACGTTGCTGCAAATGGAATTATTTTATTTGTGTTTTTTAATAGAAGTATCGCTGATGTATAATGTGTGCATCTCTGCTGTACAGCAAAGTGATTCGGTGATTCACATACATACATTCTTTTTTTAAAATATTCTTTTCCATTATGGTTTATCCCAGGAGGTTGGATGTAGTTCCCAGTGCTAAACAGTAGGACCTTGTTTTTTTTTTTTTTAAAAAAAGTTTATTTATTTATTTTTGGCTGCATTGGGTCTTCGTTACTGCGCACTGGCTTTCTCTGGTTGCAGCGAGCGGGGCTACTCTTCGTTGTGGTGCGCGGGCTTCTCATGGCGGTGGCTTCTCTTGTTGCGGAGCACGGGCTCTAGGTGCACGGGCTTCAGTAGTTGTGGCACACGGGCTTAGTTGCTCCGTGGCATGTGGGATCTTCCCCGACCAAGGCTCGACCCTGTGTCCCCTGCATTGGCAGGCGGATTCTTAACCACTGCGCCACCAGGGAAGCCCTAGGACCTTGTTTTTTATCTGTTCTAAGTATGATAGTTTGCATCTACCAACCCCAAACTCCCAGTCCATAGCTCTCTCCCTTCACCCGTCCTTTTTGGCAGCCACCAATCTGATCCCTGTGTCTGTTTCTGTTTTGTAGATAGGTTCATTTGTGCCATATTTTTGATTCCACGTGTAAGTGATATCACATGGTATTTGTCTTTCTCTTTCTGACTTCACGTAGTATGATACTCTCTAGTTGCATCCATGTTGCTGCAAATGGCATTATTTCGTTCTCTTTTATGGCCAAGTAGTATTTGATTGTATATACGTACCACATCTTCTTTATGAAGATGGACATTTAGGTTTCTTCCATGTCTCAGCTATTGTAAGCGGTGCTACCATGACCACAGCGGTGCGTGTATCTTTTTCAGTTATAGTTTTGTCCGGGTATATGCCCAGGAGTTGGATTGTTGGGTCATATGGTAGCTCTAGTTTTAGTTTCTGAGGAACCTCCATACTGTGCTCCACAGTGGCTGCACCAACTTACATTCCCACCAACAGCATAGGAGGGTTCTCTTTTCTCCACACCCTCTCCAGCATTTATTGTTTGTGGGCTTTTTGATCATGGCCGTTCTGACTGGTGTGAGGTGATATTATAGTTCTGATTTGCATTTCTCTAATAATTAGCGATGTTGAGCATCTTCTCATGTGCCTGTGGATGTCTGTATGTGTTTTTTGAAGAAAAGGCTATTTAGGTCTCCTGTCCATTTTTTGATAGGGTTGTTTGCTTTTTTGATATTGAGTTGCATGAGCTCTTTGTAAATTTTGGAGATTGATTTCATGTCGGTCACATCCTTTGCCAGTATTTTCTCCCATTCTGTAGGTTGTCGTTTCGTTTTGTTTATGGTTTCCTTTGCTGTGAAAAGCTTTTGAGTTTAATGAGGTCCCATTTATTTTTGTTTTGGTTTTAATTTTTATTTTATATTGGGGTTTCGTTGATTAATAATGTTGTGTTAGTTTCAGGTATACAGTATAGTGATTCAGTTTTACATATACACGTATCTACTCTTTTTCAAATTCTTTTCACATTTCGGTTATTACAGGATAGTGAGCAGAGTTCCCTGTTTTATACAGTAGGTCCTTGTTGGTTATTTATTTGAAATATAGTAGTGTGTGTATGTCAGTCCCATACTCCCAATTTATCTTTCCCCTCCACTTTTCTCCTTTGGTAACTGTATGTTTATTTTCTAAGTCTGTGAGCCTGTTTCTATTTTGTAAATAAGTCAGTTTGCATATTTTGTTTTAGATTCTGCATATAAGCTGTATTGTATGATATTTGTCTTTCTCTGTCTGGTTTACTTCACTTAGTATGATAATCTCCAGGTCTGTCTGTGTTGCTGCAGATGGCATTATGTCATTCCTTTTGATGGCTGAGTAATACTCCAGTGTATATATGTACCGCATCTTCTTTATCCATTCAACTGTGGGTGAACATTTAGGTTGCTTCCCTGTCTTGGCTATTGTAAGCAGCACTTCAATGAACGTTGGGGTGCATGTATCCTTTCGAACCGTGGTTTTCTCCAGATATATGACCAGGAGTGGGATTGCTGCATCTTATGGTAGCTCTATTTTTAGTTTTTTAAAGAATGTCCATAGTGTTTTCCATAGTTACTGTACCAGTTTACATTCCCACCAACAGCATAGGAGGGTCCCCTTCTCTCCACACCCTCTCCAGTATTTATTGTTTGTATACTTTTTGATGTTAGCCATTCTGACTGGTATAAGGTGGTATCTCATTGTAGTTTTGATTTGCATTTCTCTTATAATTAGCGATGTTGAGCATCTTTTCATGTGCCTCTTGGCCCTCTGTATGTCTTCTTTGGAGAAAAGTCTATTTAGGTCTTCCCCTATTTTTATATCGGGTTGTTTGGGGTTTTTTTGATATTGAGCTGCATGAGCTGTTTGTAAATTTTGGAGATTAAGCTTTTGTCGGTCACAACGTTTGCAAGTATTTTCTCTCATTCTGTGGGTTGTCTTGTTGTTTATGGTTTTGTTTGCTTGCAAGAGCTTTTGAGTTTAATGAGGTCTCATTTGTTTATTTTTATTTCCATTATTTGAGGAGACAGATCAAAAAGATCTCGCTGTGATTTATGTCAGAGTGTTCTGCCTATGTTTCCCTCTAAGAGTTTTTCGTATCCCAGCCTTACATTTAGGTCTTTAATTCTGTTTGAGTTTATCTTTGAGTATGCTGTTAGACAGTGTTCTAGTTTCAGTCTTGTGCATGTAGCTGTCCTGTACACACTGGTACACTGTGCATCAGTGTAGCACCCTTTATTTAAGAGACTGTGTTTTCTCCATTGTGTAGGCTTGCCTCCTTAGTCGTAGATTAATTGGCCATAAGTTTGTGTGTTTGTTTCTGAGCTTTCTTTGATCTATATGTTTTGTGTTCGATCTATATTTTTTGTGTTTGCCTGTAGCATACTTTTTTGATTACTGTAGCTTTTTTGTAGTATAGTCTGAAGTCAGGGAGCCTGATTGCTCAAGTTTCGTTTTCTCTTGTCAGGATTCCTTTGGCTCTTCTGCATCTTTTTTGTTTCCATACGCATTTTAAAATGTTTTGTTCTAGTTCTGTGAAAAATGCCACTGTTCATTTGATAGGGATTGCACTGATTCTGTAGAATGACTTGGGTAGTATAGTGATTTTGACAACATTGATCTTCAAGTTGAAGAACATGGTATATCTTTGCATCTGTTTGTATCATCTTGGATTTCTTTCATTAGTGTGTTAAAGTTTTCAGAGTACAGGTCTTTTGTCATCTTAGGTAGGTTTATTCCTGGGAATTTTATTCTTTTTGATGTGCTGGTAAATGGGATTGTTTCTTTAATTTCTGTTTCTGATCTTTCGTTGTTAGTGTATAGAAGCAACAGATTTCTGTGTATGTATTTTGTATCCTGCCACTTTGCTGAATTCATTGATCAGCTCTTGCAGTTTTCTGGTAGCATCTTTAGGATTTTCTTTGGATAGTATCCTGTCATCTTCAAACAGTGACAGTTTTACTTCTTTTCCAATTTGGATTCCTTTTATTTCTTTTTCTTCTCTGATTGCCATGACTAGGACTTCCAAACTATGTTGAATAAAAGTGGAGAGGGTGGACATCCTTATCTTGTTTTTTTTTGTTTGTTTTTTTTGTTTTTGAAGATATTGGGGGTAGGAGTTTATTAATTTACTTATTTATTTTTGCTGTGTTGGGTCTTCGTTTCTGGGCAAGGGCTTTCTCTAGTTGTGGCAAGTGGGGGCCACTCTTCATCGCGGTGCGCAGGCCTCTCACTGTTGCGGCCTCTCTTGTTACGGAGCACAGGCTCCAGACGCGCAGGCTCAGTAGTTGTGGCTCATGGGCCTAGTTGCTCCGCAGCATGTGGCATCTTCCCAGACCAGGGCTCGAACCCGTGTCCCCTGCATTAGCAGGCAGATTCTCAACCACTGCGCCACCAGGGAAGCCCCTTATCTTGTTCTTGATCTCATAGGAAATGCTTTCAGGTTTTCACCGTTGAGTATGATGTTAGCTGTAGATTTGTCATATATGACTTTTATTATGTTGAGGTAGGTTCCCTCTATGCCCACTTTCTGGAGAGTTTTTATTATAAATTGGTGTTGAATTTTGTCAAAAGCCCTTTTTGCATCTATTGAGATGATCATATGGTTTTGTTTGTTTTTGTTTTATTTATTCATTTGTGGCTTACTTGGTTCTTCGTTGCTGAGCGTGGGGTTTCTCTAGTTGCGGCGAGCAGGGGCTACTCTTCGTTGTGGTGTGCAGGCTTCTCATTGTGGTGGCTTCTCTTGTTGCAAAGCACAGGCTCTAGGCACGTGGGCTTTAGTAGTTGTGGCTCGTGGGCTCTAGAGCGCAGACTCAGTAGTTGTGGCGTGCAGGCTTAGTTGCTCCACGGCATGTGGGGTCTTCCCAGAACAGGGCTCGAACCTGTGTCCCCTGCATTGGCAGGCAGATTCTTAACCACTGCGCCACCAGGAAAGTCTGATCATATGGTTTTTATTCTTCAGTTTGTTAATGTGGTGTATCACACTGATTGATTTGCAGATATTGAAAAATCCTTCCAACTTTGGGATAATCCCACTTGATCGTGGTGTATGATCCTTTTAGAGTATTGTTCAATTCAGTTTGCCAGTATTTTGTTGAGGATTTTTGCATCTGTTCATCAGTGATATTAGCCTGTAATTTTCTTTTTTTTATGGTATCGTCTGGTTTTGATATTAAAGTGATGGTGGCCTTATAGAATGAGTTTGGGCGTGTTCTTTCCTTTGCAATTTTTGGGAATAGTTTCAGAAGGTTAGGTGTTAAACTCTTCTCTGAATGTTTGATAGAATTTAGCTGTGAAGCCATCAGGTCCTGGAATTTTGTTTGTTGGGAGTTTTTTAATCACAGTTTCATTTTTAGTACTTGTGATTTGTCTGTTCATGTTTTCTGTTTCTTCCTGGTTCAGTCTTGGAGGGTTGTACCTTTCTAAGCATTTGTCCGTTTCTTTTAGGTTGTCCATTTTACTGGAATAGAGTTGTTTGTAGTAGGTGCTTATGGTCCTTTGTATTTCTGTTGTAACTTCTCCTGTTTCATGTGTAATTTTATTTATTTTAGCCCTCTCCCTTTTTTTTCTTGATGTGTCTGGCTAAAGATTTATCAATTTTGTTTATCCTTTCAAAAAACCAGCTTTTAGTTTTATTGATATTTTCTATTTTTTCTTTGTCTCTGTTTCATTTATTTCTGCTCTGATATTTATTATTTCAGTGTACTATCTTTGGGTTTTGTTGTTTTCTTCTTTCTCTAGTTGCTTTAGGTCTAAGGTTAGGTTGTTTATTTGAGATTTTTCTTGTTTTCTGAGGTAAGATTGTATTGCTATACACTTCACTCTTAGAACTGCTTTTTCTGTATCCTATACATTTTGGATGATCATGATTTTGTTTTCATTTGTCTCTAGGTATTTTTTAATTTCCTCTTTGGTTTCATCAGTGATCCATTGGTTGTTTAGTAACATATTATTTAGCCTCCACGTATTTGTGTTTTTACAGTTTTTTTCTTCTAGCTGATTCTAATCTCATAGTGTTGTGGTCGGAGAAGATGCCTGATATGATTTCAGTTTTCTTAAATTTACTGAGCCTTGCTTTGTAGCCTAGCATGTGATCAATCCTGGAGAATGTTCCACGTGCACTGGAAAAGAATGTGTATTCTGTGGCTTTTGCGTGGAATGCTCTGTAAATATCAATTAAGTCCATCTGGTCTAATTTGTCATTTAAGGCTCGTGTTTCCTTATTGATCTTCTGTCTGGATGATCTGTCTGTGATGAAAGTGGGGTGTTAAATCCCCCTACTATTACTGTTACTGTGTTACTGTCAATTTCTCGCTTTATGGATGTTAGTATCTGCCTTATATATTGAGGTGCTCCTATGTTGGGTGCATATACATTTACAATTGTTATATCTTCTTCTTTCTTTGATCCTTTGATCATTATGTAGTGTCCTTCTTTGTCTCTTGTAACTGTGTTTATTTTAAAGTCTAGGGACATCCTTGGTGGTGCAGCGGTTAAGAATCCACCTGCCAGTGCAGGGGACACAGGTTTGAGCCCTGATCCGGGAAGATCCCACATGCCACAGAGCAACTAAGCCCATGCGCCACAACTACTGAGCCTGCGCTCTAGAACCTGCAAGCCATGACTACTGAGCCCGTGTGCCACCACTACTGAAGCCCGCATGCCTAGAGCCCGTGCTCCACAACAAGAGAAGCCACTGCAGTGAGAAGACCGTGCAGCACAATGAAGAGCAGCCCCTGCTCACCGCAACTAGAGAAAGCCTGCATGCAGCAACGAAGACCCAATGCAGCCAAAGATAAATAAATAAAAGTAAATATATCAAAAAAAAATTTTTTTAAAACCCAGAGACCAGCATGAGGAACAGAGTTGTTACCTTACATTAGAGAGAATGCATGACAATAAGGCATCGTCCATCCAAGGCAATATTGTTTTTGGCCACCTAAGTGGATGAGGTTGTGACACAGGGTGCAGACATAGATGAACCTTTATTTTTTATTTATATTTTTGGCTGCGTTGGGTGTTCATTGCTGCACGCATGGGCTTTCTCTAGTTATGGTGAGCGGGGGCTACTCTTTGTTGTGGTGCGTGGGATTCTCATTGCAGTGGCTTCTCTTGTTGCAGAGCACGGGCTCTAGGCACGACGGCCTCACAGGCCTCTAGAGCGGAGGCTCAGTAGTTGTGGCGCACGGGCTTAGTTGCTCCGTGGCATGTGGGATCTTCCCAGACCAGGGCTCAAACCCGTGTCTCCTGCATTGGCAGGCAGATTCTTAACCACTGCGCCACCAGGGAAGTCCCGATGAGCCTGTAAAATGTTACATTAAGTGGGAGAAGAACCAGACACACAGACCAACTATTGTATTCTTCTATTTATATGAATTGTTCAGAGCAGGCAGATCCACAGACAAAGAAGATTAGTGGTTGCCTAAGGATGAGGGTTTGAGCAGGTGATGGAACCATTATGGGGTTCCTTTTGGGGTGATGAAAATGTTCTGAAGTTGATTGAAGTGATGGGTGCACAACTCTGTGAATATACTAAAAAACCATTGAATGGTGAATGGTATGGTATGTCGATTATGCCTCAGTAAAGCTGTTGGAAAAAAACCGAGAAGAAAATACCGCATCAAAGAGGCACACGGTCTTCTTCCTGAACCATTGCAGTCTTTTTCTCACCTGGAGCTATGAATGGCTCATTACTAGTAAAGAATGAATGTCACATTTATTTGGGGTCGGGGTTGGGGGGGCATATGAAATTTGAAAAGCCTCTGAGAGATTTTGATTATCCCCTTCCCTTTGGAAATCACCCGGGGGTACCTACCTCCTAGAAGCTAGGACACTTGGAGCCAGCTGCACTCAAATACAGTTTAAGAAAGATTGCTCGCGCGTTTTGTCTTTACTTCCTGTCCCAAAGGGGTGTGTGAATCTGGTGGTCCTGAAACATGACAGGAAACTCCAGTCCCTTCTGCTCTGAAGGGCGTTTTTTTAAGCAGGGGCCTCCCCACCCACCCACCAGGCGCTGGTTCTGTTGGTGCTGCATCCCTTTCTGTCAGTTTTGGCCTATTCTAACCCAGGTGTTAGAGGGCAACAGCCTGTGTCGTGGGAGGGCCAGAGTCAGAGGGAAGGTGTGGAGACAGTCTGCCTGAGGCCTCTCGTATGCCTGGGCAATCGTGCGCTGACGAGGCATGGAAATCAGTAGTCATCCCGTGGGTCCTGCCCAGGAGCTAGCTGCTGCTCCTGCCCCTGTAGATTGGTTCCACCTGTTCTTGGACGGCATGGGAATGGAATCGTCTGGCATGTCAGTTTTCCTCTGACTTCTCTTATTCATCAGTGTCTTTGAGATTCGCCCTTGTTGTTGCACGTGTCATTGCGTCATTCTGTTATCGCTGTTACCGCTGAGTAGTGTTTCCTCCGTTGCGTGAGGATTCCGCAGCTTGACCCCCCATCCTTCTGTTGGTGCATATTTGGGTCGTTTCCCATTTTAGGCTACTGTGAAGAAGGCTGCTTTGAGCAGTCGTGTCTCAGTCTTTTTGCGGGTATGTATTTTTATTTCTCTCAGGTAAATAAACACCTAGAGTCGGGGAACTGGCAGCTCGTAGGGCAGACTGTGCTTCGCTCTGTTAGAAGCTGCCCAGGAGCCCTGCAGAGTGGTTGAGCCACTCCTGTAACCCCAGCAGAGACGTACGAGCTCCTGTTGTTGCACTCCGGGCCGTCACTGGGTATGGTCGGTCTTTTTGATTCGTTGCAGGGTTTGAACAGAGGTGTTTCATACTCTGATTTAGATGTGGAAAAGAAAGAGACTCAGTCTGTGGTGTGGAGATGAGTGTGGGGAGGGGGCGGTAGGGGGTTAGCCCGGCAAGAGCTCAGGGTGGCTTGCCCAGTGAGTTGATGGAAGCAGGCAGATGTGGTTGGCATCTAGGCGTATTTTGAAGAAAAGGGTCAGCAGGATTTGCTGAAGGACAGACCATGGGATGAGAGAGAGGAGGTAAGGGTGCCCACTGGGGTTGCTGGTGGGGCTGCCCTTTCCTGAGACATTGCAGGGACAGTGTGGACCAGGGTGGGAGCCGGGAGAGGGTTTGAACATGCGACACTGGAGGTGCCTGTTAGACATCCGAGTGGCAATTTTGTGGGCAGTGGGGCACCTGAGTCAGGAGGTCAGGGGAGGGGCTGAGCTGGGATTCTAGGTGTGGAAGGTGTCATGAGAGCATAGGTGGCGTTTAAATGAAGTGGGATGAGAACACGTGGGATATGGGTGTAGGCAGTGGAGAAGGGGTGAGGGAAGGAGCTCTGTCCTCCAATGTGTTGAGGTCAGGAAGGCCTGGAGGAGTCGGGGAGATGAGAGGAGAACTTGGGGAGAGTGGTATCCCAGAAGCCAAGTGATAAACACACCCCAAGTACTGGTCCTTGTCAGACGTGACGAGGCCTGAGATGTGGCCCTTGGGTTTGGCCGAGCAGAGGTGGTGGCCTCGGTGAGCCGTGTCAGAGGGTGGGATAGTCGCCCACCCGAACAGTTAATGCCGATGTCAGGGAACTCTTGAAGGTTTGTTGTGAAGGGCGTGAGAAATGGGTTGGTAGCTGGAGAAGGATTTGGTGTCAGGGGAGGGTTTTCTTTTTAAGCTGGAAGATGTTGCATCGAGTTTGATGGACGGCTCCGATAGCGAGGGCAAGAGGGATCACTCAGGAGTGGGGACAGGTGCCGGAGCGGTGTTCTGTGCAGGTGAGAGAAGGTCCAGTGCGCCCCTTAGAAGGATGCGGTGGCGGTAGTGTGCGGAGCCCCGCAAGGTGTTGGGGAGAAAGCATGGAGAGGGCGGGCAGGATGGAAAGTGAGAGGGTGTCTGGAGCAGGGGAGTGTAAGGATTGCAGGGTAGCACCGAGGGCCCCTGGAGATGCGTGGCCAGTCATTTCACACGAGGCCCCACTGCAGAGTTCTGTCTGTGTGTCCCTTCGCCATAGCGTGCAGTGGCGGGTTCAGGACTCGGGTTTTCTCAGGCCAGGGGGAAGGACAGAAGGGGAGAGGGGTGAGGCGTGTGGAGATTGTTCCTGTGGATGGAATTGGACTCAGCAGTTTGATTCCAGACATGGGGCGTTCAGCTCTGTATTAGTTGTAAGTTGTCTTGCTGTCTGCTGAACAGGGTTTAATATAAAAGTAAATTTCTCCGGTCACTGGTTACTGTCATCACTGCTTGCATCAAAGGTAGAGTACTTCACTCTTTACCTAAGAAAAGAACTTCAGACTCTGACATCCTGTTTTCAGTCATATATTCTGCAGGCCCAGCAATAACCCAAATCTACCACCTTCTCTAAGAGAAGTGCTTGAGGAAATCGGCCCAGTGATGTCTAGTTACTGCTATGTTATTTCAAAAAGTGGGTTTTTTTAATGTACTTTTTAGTTGATTGACTAGCTAATATAGGTACTTGGTAAATTTGGACGGTTTTAAAACTATATTTTGCTCGTGGTCATGGTAAAATGTACACACTTCTAAATTTCAGAGAAGTTGGAGGAGATTCGGGATCATGAACGAAAGGAAGAGACTTTTACCCCTATGCCCAGCCTTCACTACATGGAGCTCACCAAACTCCTCTTAAATCAGTAAGTACCTCTCACTTCTTCGAACCCACATGCACGATGGAACCCCCAGTTCCCAGCCCACCTCCTTTCGTGTTCCACGCTCATTACCGAGGGAAGTGGTAGCTTTGGCGCCCAGGTCCTCAGCCGGTAGTCTGGGAGTCGTTTGTGGGCACGCACACACTGGCCGGGCTCTGTCTCTCCCTGTTTCTCTTTTTTCCCTTTCTCCACCCTTCCCTCTCCTGGTGGATCCCGTGGTTCTTTCCATTCTGCGTCCTACCCGTCACTTGATATTGGACTCTAGTGTCAGCCCATCACCTCCAGCAGTAGCCTTTTTCTGAACTGCGAATGCGTCATTAGTCGAGCTGCACCCCTTTTCCCCTTTGGGCCTGTGCGTCTGCGCTCTTGTATCTCTTGCACAGGAAGGGGCCAGGGGTCGCATTTTCCTTCGACCCTGGGCTGGAAGGCAGGTCCACTGGGGCAAAACTGTTTCCCCTCATCCAGTTCAGGCTCCCCACGGGCTTCTAATTCATTCTCCGCCGTGTGTGTGTGTGTGTGTGTGTGTGTGTGTGTGTGTGTGTGTGTGTGTGTGTGTGTGTGTGTGTGTGTGTGTGTGTGTGTGTGTGTGTGTGTGTGTGTGTGTGTGTCTGTGTGTGTGTGTCTGTGTGTGTGTGTCTGTGTGTCTGTGTGTGTGTGTGTGTGTCTGTGTGTGTGTGTGTGTGTGTGTGTACACCGGCCTTCTGCCCCGTGAGTCCACCTGTTCCCTCCTCGGGTTTACCATGTACACCGTCCTTCTGCCCCGTGAGTCCACCTGTTCCCTGCTCCCTCCTCGGGTTTAGCATAGCAGGCCCTCCCTCCCAGGTTACGTGTGCCAGTCCTCCTGGCAGCTCTGCACCCCTCTATAGCATCTGTCAGGTGTAATGCTCTAACTGCTGTGCCTGAGCTGTTCCCCACCCCCGCCCCCAGGTCTCATGGGCAGGGACTGTCTCGCCTGCCCCTGCACAGTGCCTGGTACTCACATGTTTGTGGAATGTCGGGGGCAGGCAGGTGTGGCTACTTAGAATGTAATTTGCACAATGTCAAGCTTTTGAAGCCCTGAGCACCTTTTCATTGATGGATTCAAGAGCAGAAGCAGAACCAAAGTTGGAAGCTCCCTACTGCCTCCCGAAGAGCAGCAGGGGCCGGGGGCCCACCTGTGGAATTCAGGTGAAAATCTGCACATGGACTTGTCCTTGAGTTGACATGTGGCTGCAGTTGTGTAGTTCACAACATTCTCAGCATTCAACATGCTAAGCGTCCCACCAGGTAGTGGAGATGGTCATGTAGGCTTGAGTTCCAGTTTCGTGGGGAGGAGATGCGACCCTGTTGACAGATGTGGTATAACCCTGCAGTGTGTGCTAATGCTGTTCAGAGTATGTCGGGGTGCAACCCTCATGCCTGGTGCTGCCAGAGGAGGGATCCCTGGCTTGGAGGCTGAGGGGAGATTTACTAGGGGAGAGGGCAGTGTAGGTAGAAGGACAGAAGGTGAAAGGGCCTGGATTTGTGGAGCAGGGCTGTTGGGACCGGCGTGGACTGAGTGAGGGCAGGGCGGTGGGCGCGGCGTCCCCAGGAGAGTGTTCAGGCAGGTGGGCGTTATCCGGAGGATATGAGAGGGCTGCTTTTGTAGGGGAGTGTGACTTCAGAAGGGAGAATATGGGAGCAGAGGGGAGGCCGGTTCATCTTCAGTTTTTGAAGTTCAATGAGTTACGTACGCAGTGCCTATCGAAACCCTTGTTTTATAATTCCTTAGAGCCATGCATTCAGTGAAGGGACCTCGGTTCTGCAGTGCAGTTCACGAGGAGCTGGGGTCCTTTGTTCTTTAACCTGCTGTTCAGAGCATAAGATCCAAATGTTTGGGTCTTAAATAAAATCTACTGTATCAATTGTATGCTACTGATTCTCCATCTAGTCATCTTGAGCTATTTTAGCCTGTGGAGACAGCCTTGCCAGCTTACCCTAGGACGCCTGGTGATCCGTGATGTTGGCTTTTGCTTTTGTCTTCTAGTTTGTCTCTTCCTTCAAAGGTTAGTTTAGTTTACAAATGTGTCACACAGGAAGGCTCTCAGTGCGGCCCCGCTGGCTCCAGTCAGACTGTTACCCAGAATTTGCTGTGTATAGGTGTGCTGTTTATGCTCATTTGCGATTTGTTCTGTGACTTCTGCAAATGTATCTTTGTTTTCTCTGTAGAGTGGGACAGTCCTATCCTTCAGGGATTTTGTGAGGATAGAAATGCCTGGCACAGAGCCTTCGTCTTCTTTCCCTAGTGGGTTCTAGCCCTTGGATAACAGATGGGGTATTAGCATTAGAGGTCATGACTGCTGAGCCAGCCTTTGAAAGAAATTCATTCTCGATGGAAATTCTATAGCATAGAACACTCAGTTATCCTGAGTCAGGGGAGGACCGACTCAGAGCTGCTTCTCCAAGATCTCATTTTTTTTGGTGAATAACAGAAGTCCTTGTACCACAGCCTGCCCAGGGACAGGTAACATGAGCACAGATAACTCGGTGAGGATCACGGCTGAATTTTCTTGGCACCAAGCTTAACCGCTAGAAATCCTTACATTTTAAAAAACTGAAAAAGCGAAACCAATTTTGAGTCTAGAACAGCTTGTGCATTTTTGCCTAAATCCAAGCAGCATTTACACAAGCCACTTCTACCTGGAAGTTGCCTTAGTTCGCTGAGTGCTTCCTTATACGATTTATTTCACCTTTTGCTTCCTTTAGTGCTTCAGACAACATCCCGAAAGCAGATGAGATCCGGACCCTGATCAAGGACGTGTGGGACACTCGCATAGCCAAGCTCCGGGTGTCTGCTGACAGCTTCGTGAGACAGCAGGAGGCACACGCCAAGGTGGGCATGCGGTGGGCCGCCCACGGAGGCCGGATGCTCTGTGGGACAGCCCGCGGCATCTTGTCTGCTTAGGGCGTCGCGGGAAGGGATAACTAGCCATGCGGGGCTTTCAGAAAATTATTACTCATTGGTTCCTTATTTTTTATCCAGTAGATTTAACCTTTCGTGTAATCAAAGACTCAACCAACCCGGTCTGTTTGCCCTTGTGTTTTAGCTGGATAACTTGACCTTGATGGAGATCAACACCAGTGGGGCTTTCCTCACACAAGCGCTCAATCACATGTACAAACTCCGCACGAACCTGCAACCTTCTGACAGCTCCCAGTCTCAGGACTTGTAGGCAGAGACTGGTTTGTAGAGGCCCGTGTCTGCCAGCAGGAGGCTCACCGGGTGGCCTGAGCGCTCGGGACGTGACAGAGGTACTCACATTTCCAGAGTTCTAGAACTATTTCTGAATGTATGCAAAAAACTGCAGTGAATCAAGGGGTGGGTTCATAACCTTGTTGGCAAGCAACAGGCTTGTGCTTAGTCCTCGAGACATTCTGTAATTCCATGTCTGTATCTGGGAGCCAGCTGTCCTTTCATGGGGAAACGAGAAAAGCATTGGCAGAACGAATGATTTCGCTAGCAGAGCTCTGGGTCTCCTGCACGGGACTGTTGTGTGCAGGTGAGTGTTCGGTGCCGTCCAGTGTTGCTTTTAAGACGGAGATGTAGCAGGATGGTAAGATGGAGATGTAGCAGGATGGTAACGTGGCCTCGGCCATTCTTCTCCCTTCTTGACCCTCATCTCTGGGGCTAAATTTAGTCTGCTACAGAGGCTCTTCACACGGAGGAGGACAGCAGATGAGTGGCGAGTGACAGCAACCCATATTTATCATCTAAGCCCTGATACACAATAAAGATGGAATCAACCCACATCTCTGTTGGGTTTTTTTCCTGCATAACTGCCACGCAAGGGAGCAGGCCAAGTGGCTAGAATGATCTGATGGACCAAACTTGAGAGGTTTAGCAGGCAACTGTCAACTTCCGACCGACACTCTGGGTATCTCTTGTTCTCTTGGCTGTTTCTGGGTAAGGCCCTAAGGGTTGCTTATCAGCAAGAGGAAAGTCAGGACAAAATCAATTCCATGTTATCGAGTGTATGAGTGAAGCTGAAGACACGACCCCAGGGGGAAAAGCGGGGCCTATTACATGGTTCTTGCTGAACTGAGGGGAAGACAGTTCTAGGCAGCAATGGCTCAGGTAACGGTATTGGTTTTTTTCCCTAGGAGGAAAAGTTTAAGCGCTAGCATTGCTCAGTCCCTTACAGAAAAGTACATTACCGCAGGAGGCGGCGGGGGGGAGATCGTCTCGTCATGTAATGAGTAGGTTCGGTAACCAGCTGGTTTCCAATGCTAGCGCCGTCAATCAAAAGCAGTCACATGCCATCTCAAGGGTTATGAGGGGTACGTGTGCGTGATCAACTGGGCCTAAAGAATATCTGCTGGTGTTTTTACCCTTCAGTGTTTAAAATACAAACTTACTTCAGGTTGCTCAAGCAGCTATTGTTTAAGCACCGAAGGGCCGCACATGGAGGGATGAGGACCCAGAAGACCTGGTCTCCATCACTTAAGAGATGACAGGACTTGTCTTTTCATCTCTCTCTTATGCAGAATCCTTCAGAGTTAATCTGGGGAATGTTCTAGAATGAAACCACGTGTTACTGTGGCAGTTTAGGAGTCCTGTGTATCTCAGATTTCACCCCGAATCCCCTTCTCTTAAAACCTGGCCGAGGCACAGTCGAATGTGTCTTCACACTTTACCTTAAAGCTGTGTAATTGTTGAGCTCTTATTTTTATTTTTTGGCCTTATTACAACATAGAAAAGATTTTTCTCTTAAGATGATTTAGGAAGATTTTATTTTTTGGATGTTGTCAGAAATTACAGCAATATATTCATAAATACCTAATTACTACATTCAACAAATAATATTACAATACAGTTAATTCAAACAAGTACACTTAGAACAGGTTTAGTTTCACAGCATCTAAACTGCCCCCCAGAGTGACCGAGGCACTGTTCCTCCTCCTTCCATGTACTGGTTGACTGTTCTAGCAGTTAAGCATAGGTACATACAGAGTAACACGACTGATTGATTAGCATGGTCTTCCTCGGGTCAAGGTAGAGTTAAGGAGTTAAGGTTAAGCGCTGGATCAGAAGGTTGGGGACAGGCTACTGCAAGTAGTAAAGTCGATAGTGTGGTTACTTGGAAGAGGACAGGGCTGCTGCGAAGTGGCTAATCCACGCTGTACGATGAACAGCGTCGCGGTGCTGACCATCTCCATCTGGTGGCAGGTCCCTGGAACTTGCTACACTTTAAGCCGTGGCCCAGAGGGAAGGGGGGTATGCAATCTAATGTTGGAGATGTGACAGCATCGTGAGCTACTTGACGAAACACCATCCCACGTACAAACTTAAGACTTCCTGTTAGAATACTTTAATGCGTCGCTACTTTGCTGAAGGTGTCGGCTCCTTTTAATATTCTTTGAGTTTCCCTGAGGGTGTATAATCTATGAGCATGTATGCCAATTAAGTGTTTTGTTTCCTTTAGAATATAGACTACACTGTTGAAGAGCCTATCTTGGTCACTTATCTGAGATAATGGATTAAGATTACGATATTTCACATCAGTTTGGCTTGTTTCTACGTGTGGCGCCAAGTTTGGGGGAAAGCTCTGGGTTGTTGCTAACGATCTGATTAAATGCAGAACCACACGACTCACTTTTGGAAGGGATCCCATCCTGCACAGGTTTAGCGAAACCCCCTTCAGAGGGCAGACGGCAGCCGTCTCTCCCAGGTGCCGTGGGAAGACACAGGTCGTGCAGGACTGTTCACAAAAGTACTGACACAGAAGTTGCATGATCAGTTCTAGAGCAAATGTGGTGCACTTCTGAACTTTGTCTTTCAAACTCAGTGTGAAACAGCTGAACAGAAAGCTTCAGGGATTCCATATTTCTGTCAGTTTTTAAGCCCAAACTGAAAAGAGGCTCTGATGCTACCATGCTCTTTCAGAATAAGTGTTTTCAGATTATAAAACTAATTACTAAATGGAACAAAAAACCCCCCAAGATTGGGTACTATGTCTCAGTGGTGCAGAGACATAGTACCCAATCTTTTGTTTTCAAGACACTTTGTTTCCTTTTTCTTAGTTTATTCATGTTGCCTTACGGGTTTGTATTTATATTCTGATTGTCCTATTACTTCTTGAGCCTTAGAATATCCAGAGACCCTCACAGGTCGGTGGGAGTATGGGGAAGCAGAGTGATGGAGCAGCTCAGAGGCGGGGCAGCGGGGAGGCAGGCAGTTCTAGCTCAGTGACACAGCTGCACCCCTGGGCAGGCGTCCCTTTAACCTGTGTGCCGCGTCCTCCTCCCCAAAAGCAAAACAGCCGCAGACACAGGCGCTCCCCTCAGGTGGTAACAGGATGGGGCTGTGCACGTTATCAGATCTACTCATCCCTTTGCTTTTTGGCCAGGACCCCTACCAGAGCCGAGGAGCAAAGGCATCCAGACATTTTCTACTATGGAGTTAGGAGGACTGGGGGGAAGCGTTAAGATGTAGTAACCCTTAGGCCTTCAGAGCCAGCAAGCAGATTTTAGGTAGAGAAATTCAGTGACGTTTTGCCCTGATCGTTGGCAGTGGGGCTCCCTCTAAACACCTGTCGCCACCTGTGGCACATGGCGCTCTGTGTCTTTGCAGGGGAGGAGGCCCCGGAAGAGCCCTTAGTTCTCGTCAAGTCGTTTCTGTAGAGAGAAAAGCACTTGCTGACTGCTGCTAACACTGGCGGCACTTTTCGTCTGAGTTTGCTAATAACTGGAAGATTCTTGGCAGATATACAGAGCAAACTGTGTGGGAACAGATAAAGTGACACAACGCCATCTGCCAGCAAGCTGTTCCGCGCAGCTGAGGTCTGGGGCCGAGGGCGTGGCCACTTCCTGAAGGTCAGCCAGCCCTTCCCCTGGCCCGGGGCGCGATGCTCGGGTCCCCTCTCCCTCCCCCCTCCCCCGGGCAGACCAACAACCACTGGCTGCTTTGGCCTCTGGTTCAGGCCCACTTGGGCAAGAGATGCCTTCCTGATCTAGATTTCACGCTGCCTGAACCTGCCTCATCCCCGTTCCTAGCCGCTCCTGTGGTTGGCACAGTAAGTCAGTCCAAGAAGAGAAGTTCTGCGCAGACATTGTTCACCCTACTTTCAGGCTGGTACAAAGCTTTGCATCTAAATAAATAAACCCTATACAGTTTCTACTTTGCACCTGCGCAGACTGCCGTAAGACACCTCAGCATCCTGCCCCAGCAGCCGCTCCCTTCCTCAAAGGCTCTTAACGAAGCCCATGTGCGCCTGCGTGCGTGAAGGTGCACACACAGCGTCCACCTGGCTCCCACTGGAGCCCGCCCCTCCTCGCTTCATAGCATGGGCTGTGGTGAACTGGCTGCTGTCCGGAGCAGGGGCGGGGCGCAAGAGGAAGTGAGGCGTAACCATGGCTTTCTACATCATCACTCTGGTGCAACTCAAAAATGAAGTGATCGCATAGGCGCCAGTGGTAAGCTCTTTACTTTTCTTCTTCTTTAATTTTTTAAAAAACACTTCAATATCTTAACGTCCTGACCAGCAGCAGTACAAACACTAAAAAGCAAGGATTTTTTTTTTTGCCCAGAAAAACAAAACAAAAACAAACAAAACCCCCAAACAAGAAAACAAACAACAAAAATCCCTCCAAACCACATATTAAAAATGGCAGGCTTTTTTATAACAATAATTAAAGTAATAAAAACATACAAAACTTTGTTTTTTTAATATATATACACAGTACAAGGCTGAAGCACCTTTGACTTTCCTCTCAAAAATTTACGTTTGTATGAAAACACCCCTACCTGCCGCAGTAACAATCTGGTGGGTGTGCATAAATGTGTACACAGAGCTCTGTACATTCCCCCCCGTGAAGTAATAGAAAGGTACCTTCAGTTTGTCGATTCGCTTTTTATCTTTAGGTAAGGTAAGAGCTTTTCTGGGGAAAAGCCTTTGGGTAAGGCTTCAGCACTGTTGCTTTGTGTGCTCCTAGGACCTGTTGCTTTGAAGAAAATTTTGCAGAAAAAGTAACTGAAATAAGCCCTTTACTTAAAAATGCACCCCACCTCCCTTCCACTGAAGGTAGGTCTCAGTCCCGGGGAGGACTGAGACCGGCCACCACCCCCTGCAGCCAGAACCACCTGGGTTCTCGAGGCCTAGTCACATGGCAACCAAGACAGAACACCGACGGTCCGGTCCTACACACCCAGGGGCTAGAAACGATTGGATTTTAGTGTTGGTAATGGAGCCTTTCATCTTCAGATTAAAAAATCATGACGTGGGGAAAGAATAAAACTGCCTTTAAAAAGAAAAAACTGGGTGTTCTACAGGGGTTGCTCGCTGAATTACAAAGGCGATTCAATTGCATTGAAGTCAAGGCGAGTTCGTTCTTTCTTCTGGAGCCTGGAATCCTTTGCTTCATGCATGTGGCACATTCTCATTTCTTTAAGCTTCAAACCTCCCAGTGAAAAATATTAAATATTCAAGGTAATAAAATAGATAATATTTCTATACTATAGGTTCGGCCTAGTGCAAGGGAAACCGTCACCTAGGATATCCCTTAAAGTAACCTCTAGGCCAATGCATTGCAGGCAACGCAAGGCACTTCCGTAAGTGATCCAGTTCTGCCTGGAGTCGCTCCCTTTCTGAAACAATCTTCTGTTTCTGGCTCCTCAACTCCTGGAGAGAGAGAGAGAGAGAGAAATTCACGTAAAGCACTCATTTCACGCGGTAAGGAAACGTATGTGTGGAATGCTAAGGAAACGTGTGTGTGGAAATGCACGAATGTGCTGGAGGCCGACCTTCAGCACTCTGAACCAGCTCTGACTGTCCCCGAGGTTTCGGATTCTTACAGTACCTGCGCTCGCTCATAGGAACAGGGTCTCCTGCCGTCTCAGCTTCAACGCTGAGATTTGAAAAATTAGTCCTGCCGCTATAAAACTTACGTCCTGCTGCTTCAGGACTGGCCAAGAGACCCGATCTGAGACAAGCCCCCATCCCGTGGACGGGAGGAAGCACAGCCGCAGCAGGGCTGAGCCTGGCTGCGGGGGGAGTCCGACTAGCACTTCAAGAGCTTTCCTCCCTCCATCTTCCTGAGCAAATCACAGGAGGGGGAGACTTGACACAGGCGATATATATACACAGCATCGTCACCCTTCCAGGATCAATAGTCTGCAAATGAACGACGCTTCCCTCCTTAGGCTGAGACTGTTTTCATCTCTCAAGGGCACAATTTCCCTTCAAAACTTGTCTGTATGGGTGCTCTTGAACCCAGACTCGAAAGGCTGAACAAAAATAAGCATTATGTGTTTAAGAAAACCCCCCAGGAGCCGATTTTCATTCCTTTCCCCCACGTGTGGTGCCCTGGGACTCACCGCCATGCTGTGGGAGAGCTGCTCGGCCGTGAGACTGAGGCTGTAGTGCTGGGCCTCCAGCCGCCTGCACTGCGTCTGTAACACCTGCCGCTCTAGATTTTGCTCTGAAAAGACAAGTGATGTTGACACATTTCCTGTATGCAGGGGCCACAGGCCTGGCGAGTGTTCCCCTCTCTCTAGAGCTGCCAGCAAAGTCCTCTCCTTTTGGACCACACTGCTCCCAGCCCTTCCATCATGCTGGTAAGTACATTAAGTATCACTAAAGTAAATCCAACCCAGTGGAATGAGAACCAAGGATCTAGCATTGAAAGGCAATTTTAAGGGATACAGGTTAGGAAGTAATTAAAGAAAATGTATAGCCTTAAAATGCATTTTTCAAAACGAAAGATAAAAAGATAAGGGTTAGATATGAAAACTTTTAAGCTGTTAAAAATTTATAGTTTTAAAGTAAAATCTCTGCCTTTCCAAAAGATACTGAGCCTGGTTTTAACAGGAGAGTGACTTCAAACCATCAAGAACAAATCCCTGCTTTAACAGTCTCTTCAATAAGAAGTGGACAGCTACATGTAAAAGAATGAAATTTAGAACACTCCCTGACACAAAAAATAAACTCAAAATGGATTAAAGACCTAAATGTAAGACCAGATACCATAACACTCTTAGAGGAAAACAGAACTCTGACATAAACTACAGCAAGATCTTTTTTGATCCACCTCCTAGAGTAATGAAAATAAAAAACAAATGGGACTGAATTTAAAACTTAAAGGTTTTACACAGCAGTGGAAACTATAAACAAAATGACAAGACAACGCACAGAACGGGAGAATATATTTGCAATAATCAGACCCACAAGGGATTGGTCTCCAAAATATACAAACAGCTCCTGCAGCTCAACATCAAAAAAAAAGACCCAATCAAAAAAAAAGGGCAGAAGATCTAAACAGACATTTCTCCAGAGAAGACACAGAGATGGCCAAAAAGCACACGAGAAGATGCTCAACATCCCTAATTATTAGAGAAATGCAAATCAAAACTACAACGAGGTACCGCCTCACGCTGGTCAGAATGGCCATCATCAAAAAATCTACAAACAATAAAATGCTGGAGAGGGTGTGGAGAAAAGGGAGCCCTCCTGTATAAGCTGGTGCAGCCACGATGGACAAGAGTATGGAGGATCCTCAGAAAACTAAAAAAAGAATTACCGTAAGATCCAGCAATCCCACTCCTGGGCATGAAAAAAAGAAATCCCTCCTTTACATGAAGTGTTTCAGAGAGTGGAAGCCAGGGAAGGCTACCTGACTGATTTTAGAGAAGCTAGAACAATCATGATAGCAGGGTAAAGTACAATAAAATCAATCTAATACCAATTAAGAATATAAATTAAAAATCTTAGAAGTACTACCAAATCAAATTCAGCAAGGAGTAAACAAGCAACATCAGAAAACATCAAGAGGTGAAAAACAAGGTTGTCATCTCAGTAAATCTACAAAATACATTAGTTGACTTTCAACAACCACACACCAGAAAACTCAGCAGCAACTTACTGGAGCGCTTGTAAAGTTTCACAGAAAAGAGCCCCACGGGTGTCCCCGTTCAACAGTCTACAAATGATCCTAGGCGATGCAGCATGACAAGAAAAAGGAAATGTATACAAAATTCAAAAGGAAAGAATGAAACTTTTTATTGGCAGGCCTGATCATCTATGATCATCGAAGGAATAAGGGACGACGAACACTAAAACATCCCCAGTGACAACTGATACCTACAGTTAGATCTAATAAAAGGAAGGTCAGCCGCTCACGGAGCCAAAATGATGTAACGCCATATTCATAGGTGGGATAACATCACCATCAAAGATGGCCATTTTCCCCAACTCTATCAATTCCGTGTACCTGAGAATCTAACCGTTTTTTTGGGTGGAACAAAAAAGGCGATCCTAAAATTCACCAGGGAAAGCCAAGGGCCAAGAACAGCTGAGCTGTCAGAAGTCAGGGTGAGTTACTCCAGACAATGGGGAGCTGCAACGCTACGGCAGTGACACAGGGACAGGCCAGGGGAGCACCCAGAGACAGGCCTGGGCACGTGGGGGGTACACTGCCTGCCAGGAGCACACCCCATGGGGAAGAGGGTACCCCATAAACCTCCAGGATAATTGGTTGTCTGGGTGGGAAAGAAGGGTTACACTTCTACCTTACTCCATCCACAGAAATGAATTCTACGCATAAGAAAAGCAGAACTTGAAGACTTAGAAGGAAATGCATTTGTTACCATGTCCTTGGAGTAGGGAAGGAATTCCAACAAGGCACCAAAAAATAAACCCAGAAAAGACGGATACATTTCACTGTGTTAAAATAAAAAGGAATGCTATTAACACATATCCTTCCGGATATATATGAACTTAATAAACTCAAAAGGAGGGTTTCATTAGAAGGAGAAAAGGAAACAATGTAGGAGTTGATACTATACATAAAATAGGGTAAACAACTGTATATAGCACAGGGACTATATTCAATGTTCTGTGATAAACCCATAATGGAAAAGAACTGAATGTGTAACCGAATCCCTGCTACACACCTGAAAATAACACAACACTGTAAATCAACTATACACGTCAATAGAAAGTAAATAAAATGTAGGACTTGACACTGGCATTCCTTTTGATTGTACTTGGCGTGTTTTAAAATATTTGAAAGGATCATGATATTCATGATAAAAATTAAGACTCCTGTATGATATGGTAATAAACAGAATTCGGGGTTGGCACTGGCCTGGGTTTTGACATGCTGGTGGCCAACAAGGGTTCGCCTCCTGGACAAAGCTCTAGTCCAGGAGGACCACAGAGCACGTGGGGGACGCCACCACGTCGCCCAGATGCTGCACACTTGAGCAGCCTGGCCACGTGGGGCTCGGCTAAATGAAGCAGCTTTGCACTTTCCAGGACCCTTGTGCGTAGCCACAAGCGTCAGGACTGATACAATGTTTGCATGGAAGACAGCAGAGGGCGAGCAGGCCCAGGTTTGCGCTGTCACGCTGAGTGGGGACGGGCGCCTGGTGCCTAAATTCCTCCAGTGACGATGGCCTCACGTTTGTCCGTGAGGAACTGCCCCTGTAAGCCAGCCTGGGCACCCACAGAAGCCCGAGGAACGGTTCTGGAAATAGGTGAAACGGCTGACGGAGACGTACCTTCCGGTGTTTCTGCCTAGTTGTGGCCCAGGGACCCTGAGAACCCTGAGAGCTAGTGCCATGACTTAGTCCCCAGCCCGGTGACAAAATCTGGTGCTGACTGGCCTGTTAAGCTTTCCTTCCCTGCCTTTCCCGGGCCCCTCGCCTGGGCCTGCCTCCCGCTCCCCTGCGTACCTTCTACGTGTTCCTGGTAAGCTTCAAAGATGGCCTCGATCCCGTGCCACTTGCGCTTCGGGGGGTCCTCGTCGTCGTCCTCTCCGTCGTCGTCCTCCTCCTCCTCTGAGTCCGGGTCCACCTCCTGTGCCAGGGGGCCCTTCCTCCCGGCGGGGGGCTCCTGCTGCCCGTCACGCTGGGGCAGAGGCAGCCGGCTGGAGGACCGCAGCTCGGGGATGTTGTAGTGGACAGAGGTGTCGATGCTGTGGTTCTGCTCTGCACACAGCACAGCTGCGCTTCCTGGGGAAGAGAAGACGGCTCATCACAGGGCCCATGGGGACCTGTGCTGGGGGCAGGCGACGGAGTCAGCGTGACTGAGGTCTCGCCGCGGACAAGACGAAGCATGGTGAGGCCTGTGCCCTTCGGAGACCGAAGACGGCACCATCAGGAGGGCTGAAAAGAGCCGTAAAGACGGCAGCAGGCAGAGCAACAACTACTGAGCCTGCGCCCTACAGCCCACAAGCCACAACTACTGAGCCCGCACGCCTAGAGCCCGTGCTCTGCAACAAGAGAAGCCACTGCAATGAGAAGCCCGCGCACCGCAACGAAGAGTAGCCCCCACTCGCCGCAACTAGAGAAAGCCCGCGCACAGCAACAAAGACCCAACGCAGCCAAAAATAAATAAGACAGCAGCAGGCCTAGGTTCAATTAATCGCACCACGGGTACGAGCTCAGCTGTGTTAGGCCCTGAGCTTCCGAAGTCGTGTTCTGTGAAACTGGGGGTTTGAGCTTGGTCTACAGTGGGCCCTCAGTAAGTATCTGCCCCTGCTCGTCAGGAAATGCAGACGCTCCAGTCCCTGAACACACTCCGTGCCCTGCCGGCTACCACGAGGCTGCTAACTGGCGGGGGCCTGTGTAGACAAGGTCCGCTCTGCCTTGTGGCCCTGCTGCTGGTGGTCTAATAGGCGCAAAGGTCCTCCCCGCGTGGACAGCAGCCTCGGGCAGTCAGTGGACCGGTACGGCCCAAACTGTCAGGGGCTGGGTGACTTTAAAGTCCGGACAAAACAGGTGTAACATCAGGGAATGGTTGAAATGAGGCAGGAAAAATGTGTCCTCGGGCCACCGAAAAGCCTCTGTGGGTGTGTCTTAGGGGGGAGCACAGAGGGGTTTGATCTAGTCACACAGTCAAAACGTTTCCTTCTGGAAAAATACGGTTCAAGTAAATTCACAACAAACTTCCCATAAAGCGCTCCTCCTGCCTTGGAGGGTTGTTTTCAAAGGTCACTGCGAAAACCACTGCCCTTTGCTTTGAGTATCATTTCATCTCTGCTGACAGCATTAATTTACCTGAAGGATACTGACGTCAGAGCTGTATGTCTAATAGTCAGCTCTTCTAGGTTGCAGGAGTAAAATTTCTTTTATACTTTCTTCTGGCTACTAGAGTGTACAGAAATTTATCTTACACTCAGTAGTGATTTAATCACTGAGGATTCTTTTCTAATCAACGGGAATGAAATGTACTGACCCCTGTTCTCTGACCTGCAGTGATTCCCACCAAAATGTCCAAGGGGCATGAATCTGGGGGCTCACACATGGGGCTGGAGCAACCAGTGTGTCACACAAAGTGCTCGCTGGGTCTAGTTATCAAAGGACAGGGAGCTTTCCAGGTGAGTCTGTAGGGGAAGCTGGGAAATCATTCAGCTGTAGAAGGCATGGATCCTGTTTTTGCTGAAAAGCCTCCTCGAAGGGCCTTATTAAATTCAGACGGCCTCTCTTGCTAAGCTTCCCTGACGTGTGGTCCACGAAGCAGCAGCACCCGGGCACCCGCTCCAAGCGGTGCGCTCTCAGGCCCCACCCTGGACCCGCAGAGGCAAAGCCCGCCTCTACCGCCAGGTGCCTCACACACCCCGAGCGGCGCTCCCTCAACAAAGCCAGGCGGCCCCGTTACCTCTGTGCTTCTGCAGGGCTTTCTGGGTGGACTGCAGGACGGACTCGTGGAACTGATGCGCGAACTCTTCCGCCACGAAGGGCTCCCACGGCTTGCTCTTCCCGTTGATGCCGTGGGACAGCGGCACGGGGATGTCCTTGGGCGTGGGGCCCCGGATGTAGTGGAGCATGCTCAGGCTCTTCCTGCCCCCAGGGGTCTCGCTCGGCCTGGCTTTCTCGCCGCTGGCGGGGGCTGGCTCCGGGACTCGCTCCTGGGGCCGGAGCTGTTCCAGTCTCCCAGGCTCCGTGGCCTTCTGGGTGTCAGACAAGGAAGCAGTGATACCCACAGGCTTCTCCGTATCCAGAGAGGCTTGCTGCGTGGCTGGTTCTTTTAGAGACAGAAAGTGAGGAACACGTTAAGACCTGCAAATGTGAACGGGCCAACCCTGATGTCTAGAGCTTACACTGAATGAAGACCTAGGACAAAGGACCCGGACTCCGGAGCCATTTAATTAAAGGTCAGTGTGCACTGTGTGGTCTGAGACGGGGTGTGTTTAGCAGCAAGGCCATCCTTGAGAGGTGCCCCAGGAGGGCATCTGAGAGGCAGAAGAAGAATCTGAAGAAAGAAGCAAGTCGCTTCCAGTCATCCAAAAGGCAGGAAGTTACGTAGCCCGACCCGACCGGAAAGATCCAGTTAAGAGCTGAGAACAGGGCCAGACCAACAAGATTTCCTGCTCCGTCAGCAGGACAGTGCAGGAGAGTCAGAGCCACAAGAGAGAGAGACAGAAGGTGTGAAAGCAGGTACTGGAGGGGCCTGCAAGGCAGAAAAAGCAAGACAAAGACGCCGGGAGGAGGGCGGAGGGTGGATGGACGGGAGCACAGAGCCCAAGCAGCAGGTGCTGAGACCCGGGCCACCGCTGGGCGGATGGACGGCGGCCAGAGCCACGCCGACCACCGGGCACAGTCTGCCGCAGCCGGGACCCTCCCCCTGAACCCTCAGAGCCCCGACTGCCAAGGCTCGCGCTGCGGCCGAGGAGATCCTTCCCACGCGCAGGAAGCTTGAGAGAGAGATGGAGAGAAAGAAGCACACGCTGTGTCCAGGAGGAAGACGACCTGGGGTGGTGGCCTCTGACCCTGGGCAGCCCCCGGGACAGTCCCGGGCGGTGGCGGATGGGGCTGGCCTTACCGCTCAGGGACCCAGCAGGACTGTCCCTCGGAGAGTTCCTGAGCGGGTCTGCCACCGCTGCTGACAGCGCCCTCTGCTTCATGGCCTGGAGCAGCTCAACAAGCCTCTCTTTGTCTATGAGAAAAGCAGCCCGAGATTAACAAGAGGATCGTGTCACTCCTGGGAGGGAAGGAGAGCAGGAGTCCAGCCCAGGCCGCGACCGGCAGGCGCGAGTCCTTTAGAACAAGAAACACAAAGCCACGGGGACAGGCTAGGTTTAGAGGAAGAAACTGCACTTTACAGCGAGCCCAGATTCCTCTCAGCTTTTACTACATAACATTTCAGGTGTGTTCGAGAACAGCTGTGTGTGTGCAGCGAATGACTGGTACCTGCGAGCTTCTGGGAACGAATTCTTATTTAAAAGAGAAAAAAGTTGGCTCCGACACAGGAAGCAACCCCGAAGAGCCCCACAGAACCCTGGGAAGCACAGGCTGCTTCCTGACACAGTCTCCTCCCCGCCGCCTGCCACGCGAGTGCGAATCCCACGACGGCTGCCGTTTAGGGAAAAGGGACACCGACCTGGTGACATCTGATGCCACAGATTCCCGACACAGTTCAGGGGCCTCTCGCGGACTGAAACTTAAGTGGCCACATCGCCGGCGGCTTCCTCCAGGAATTAAGCCAGGCACAAAGATTCTCTTTACAAACAAAACTATGCGCGTTCCCAGGGATTTGCCCTGGTAATCGTGTCACTGCCCCTTCAAGAGAAAGCAAGAACGCCAGCTCACTGGTTCAACACAGTAACTGAATGCTATACCCCCGCTACCGAAATAAGTGAAAGTAACTAGATGACCAAGAAGCACTTCTGCTTTCCTCTTCCTTCTGGAAAGAGGGGAGCGAGTGCCAGCAAGGGGAACGTGGGGGTGTGCACCCCAGGAAGGCCTAGTTTTCACCTGTGCCACCATCTTGGCACTGAGCGAGCGTGAGCGGCACACCAAGGCAGCAGGTGCCCCAGAAAGTGTTCAGACCGCACCACGGGCTCCAGCCCAAGAGTCGGCCCCGACATGGCCCTTGGTGGCCAGAGCGATCTGGAAGCATCTCTCAGGGCAAACTGTCCACTCAGTGGTTGTCGGCTCTGCCCAGCGGCCACGAGAGCGGCCGCCAAGAGAAAACACCCGCTACCAAGAAGCCTGAGCACCTTGCTCGGGAAGGCGCACGTCCACCCCACACGCAGGGCGGGCTGAACGTGCTGGGAGACCTGGCGAGGGCCAAGAGCAGCCAGCAAGCTCACGGTGGGCTGTGCACAGAACATCAGCGCGTCTTCAATCCCACCCGGGATGAGACAAGAGCAAACAGGCTTTGAAGGGGGCCGTGCAAGTTTCTGACGGAGAGAGAAGTGTGACAGCGGAGACAGTGAGGCAAGTCTGTGAGAGCAGAGGGGAGCCGAGAGGAAGCCCGAGAGCCCCAGGACGCCGCCAGGAGCCCGCAGCCCCGCCTCCTTCCTCAGAGACCCTCAGCCCTCCTGGCGAGGCCCCACCCCACCCAGGCCTCACCTTTCCTCTTCTCAGTGCTGATGTGGGTCAGGTTGAAGATGGTCAGGAACTTCCTCTTCTCCTCGAAGTTGGGGCTGCTGTTCATCTCGTCGGGGCTGTAGCGGGTGGACAGCGCCAGTCTCGGTGAAGGCGTCTGCCGCTTGCTCTGAACCGTCGGGGGCGACGGGCTTCTTTCTCTCAGCATCCGCCGCCGCTTCCTCCGCTTCTGGGTCAGCAATTCCTCCTTCTGCTGTTGGGTGGTCAAGCCAAAAAGTTGCAAAAACTCTAGCTTCTAGATTGGGAAAGAAAACAAATGAGTTTGAAACCACTGGCAGTGGCGTGCTTCCACTGACCCAGGGGCCCCTCCTGGGGTCCTCGAAGCTCTTGTGCTGTGGCCACTCCGCGCCGGGCCTGGGAGGAGGAGGGCCCTGACGGCGTCCCAACGAGCGTGGGAAAGCCCAGAGGCAGGCACCGAGGTGAGTGCCAGCAGCCCAGCCCCGCGCCTGCCCACAGCGACGAGCCCCAGATACCTCGGAGGACGTGTCCAATTTGAGGGGCGGCTGCTCGGCCACGCAGCGGAGGTGGGCCCTAACCTCCTCCTCATCACTCTCGTCGTAGGAGTCGTCCAGGTCGTAGTAGTATCCTGGAGGTGGAACGGATCTACTCAGCTGGGCAGGGAGCCTCGACTCGCCAGTGAGCACACACAGGGCACTCCACCTGGCAGGCCAGGCCCTACCGCCCTTTGAGCACCCCCAAAGCCAGACTCCTTTCACCCCAGGTGGAAATGTGCATTAACCCCTAGTCCTAAGGCTTCTCAGGGCTGGCAGGTGGGGGGCAGAAAGCAGGCACCAGGCTTCCCTTGGATCCAGACCCCAAGTGACCACGCGGTCTCCTGGCCAGCACCGATCCCCCAGCAGGGGACCGTTCATCACACAGGCCCGGGGCCACGTCCACGGCAGCCCAAGGCTGTCTGTGCACATCCACTCCCTCCTGCTCAAGAGGGGACAGGCACACTCAGGTCCCCGTCCCCTCAAAGGTATAGAGCATACATGCAAACTCCTGTGCAGAGAACAGAACCCCTGCACCCGAAGGCACCGGGGCTCTCCCCCCGCCTTCTCACAAGGTGAGTGGAGCAGAGAAAGCTTCCTGGGGCTCTACATTTAGCCTAGACCAACAACGTAGACCAACCAAGACTCGCTCGGCCTTGGCCCCCGCTTCCGGCTAAGAAGCGGAATTTAATACCATGCAGAAGAAACTGGTCTGGACCCCTGATCCCTCCTGGTCTGACAGGGGTTGAAGGTAGGGGACAGCCATGCTTGCCCTGGGCCTGCTCGCCTGTTCTCCGTAGCTCTTTGGGGAACCCAGGGTGCCGCTGGCTGAGTCCCACCCCACCCTGTGCAGAAGCAGGAAGGAGAGGCAGCCAGAGCTCCCGCCTCCCCCGCCCCCAGGCCGCCCACCCGCCTGCAACTGGGACGGCAGCCCCAGGAGAGGAGTCCCCGCCGGGCCCTGGGCCACCCTCTCGACAGCCTCCTCTCCCTTACGCTGCACTGTTAATATTTCAGACCGTCTTACTGGCCTCTGTTCATCACCTATTAAATGTGCGTGTCTGTGGAACTGTTTTCACAGTCTACAATTTGGCTTTTCGGGATAACACGCACTGTGGCAGGACAGACGAGGGGCCCAGGTCTGTCTTCCCAGAAGTGTCAGGCAGAAGCCAGTGAACTTGCTCCCTGGAGCTGCTGAGACCCCGGGGCAGAAAGCCAGAGGGAGGAGGGAAAAGGAGGGAGGAGGGAGGAGAGAAAAGGAGGGAGGAGGGAGGGCGCGGCCGCCAGGGACAAGACCTTTCTCCTGGGCCTCCCGCCGCCGGCGCTCCTCCAGGTCCAGCTTGCTGACCAGCCTCCGTCGCTGCTGCAAGAACTCGTCGTAGACATAGGTGGGGTCGGGGCCCCGGGGCGCCGGGGGCCGGTAGGGCGAGCCCGGCTTCAGGGGCCCGGGGGTCTCCCCGAAGGGGGCCGGCGGGGCGAGCGGGGCCCGGGGCTGGCCCAGGACGGTCTGGGTGGACGGCTCGAGCTCCGCCAGGAAGTGCGCGGGCGCGGGGGGGAAGGCCTGCTGCTCCAGGCCCCCTGCCTCGCGGGCCGGCGGCTGGTACTTGTCCAGGGGGGCAGCCTCTCGCTTCCGGGGTCCCTCCTCCGCCTTCTCGGGGCAGTAGACCCTCTCCACCTTCACCAGCGGGACGGCCGCCTGGCGGCTGGGCTCAAACGGGGCAGGGTGGCCGTGCAGAGGGTGGCCCTCGGGGGCGCGCCGTGTCTCCAGCGTGCTGTCCATCAGGGACACTGGGTTCCAGAGGGCCGTGGGCACCGAGTGGTGCTGGGGCTTGGGTGAGATGAGGGGCGGGGGGCCGCCAAAGTGCTGCGGGGGGTCGCGGCCTCCCGGCTCGTGACGGTTTGGTCCCGGCCTGCGAAGGGAGCGGAAGCAGCCATCAGCCGCGAGGGCCCAGGCGCGCCAGCCACCCTGGCCCCCAGGCCGCCTGCCGGGAGCCCCGAGCCGGCCAGAGCTGGAGGGGCGAGCAGGAGGCCTCCTCTGGGCCACGTCCCAGGGCTGGAGGGAGAACGGGCCTTCCGCTCCGCCGCCTTCTCTGTGGACAGCTCGCGGCAGGCGTGTGCAGGCCCGCTTTGGAGAGAACAGGGAGCCCGACATGGGCTCTGCGGGTCTAGGGCAGAGACAGTCCCGGCCCGGCCAGACCCGCTCGAGCCCGTCTCTCACCAGCGACCTCACAGCAGCTCACCCTGTGCCACCGCTTCCTGAATTCCGAGCACGCTGAGAACAGACCCGCCCCCGGGTGATCCCAACTCCAGGCGAGCCGCGCGGAGGGGGCCCGGCCTCCTCTCTCCCTCCGTGCTCACAGACAGCAGCAAGAGGCCAGCCTCGGGGGCCCACCCGGCCTAGACCTGCTTCCGTGGACACCCTCACAGCCGGCAGCTACGCCCAGAGGGTCTTCAAGGCCCGGGCTGGGGCCTGTCCAGGGAGCCAGGCCACCTGCCGGAGCGCGCGCCCCTGACACACAGGGAGGGAGGGAGAGGACCTTCCATCAGACACGCAGCTTTGCCCCGAAGCCAAACTAAGTGCCTCTTTCCTCGGTGCATTTAAAACAACATTCACCTTCCAGAGGACTACGTGGCCGCTGTTTCTCCAAAGTTTATCTATTTTCTTAAGGGAAGCCCCACGCTGCCACGGAGACCGAGGGTAAGGTCTGAGGGGACGGAAGGGGAAGCCACGGCAGGCACGTGAGCAGCCTTCTCCCAGGGCTCCGCCTGCCGGGCCGAGGAGGGGCCCGGCTAATCAGAGCCACCAAGGCCACTGCGCCTCTGCTGGGCGGATACGCAAGGGAACCATATCGAGAAGCGCTAAGTCCTCAAGTAAACAGCAGAGGAATGAAACCTGTTAGCGAAGCAATATTTCACGTGCTGTAGCCAGGTACAGGCTGGTTTTCTAACCCGGAGCCCAGGGGCCCGAAAGACCATCAGGTTTGCGCTGCTGTGGGGACCACCGAGGCCAGGTGAGGACCGAGGCAGAGGCCACCCCCGCTGGGGACAGCAGCACACAGGCCCTGACAGCTGCGCTGGGATCTTGCAACCCCAAGCAGAGGAAGCCACCCTCGGGTGTCAGCACGCCCTGAATTTATCAGGAGATGCTGGACGTGTGCTGACTGCTCGCCCAGTCCCCTGGGTGTGACGGGGACCAGAGGAACAGAGGGCAGCTCAGAAGCACACGAGATAGCCCCTGTATAGCCTCGGACAGGCCCAGAGAAGCAGAGGGACCGTCTGCAGCACAGACCTCGCTGTGGCCACGCTGAGCGGAGCAGAGGCCGGAGGAGGTAGGAGACCCAGGCAGGGGCCTGGCCACAGTGCACTCCCGGTCACACCCAACTAGCAAGCGAATCCCCTCAGTGGATGCAGAGGCAGGATGCAGACTGCTGGACGGGCCAGCCATGCCCAGGACACAGAAAAAAACCCACCAGTCAGCGAGAAGCTGGAGAAAGACGGAGGGAACAAGTGGACATTTACAACGCCTCCGACCCAGAAACCCAGCACCGTGGACACCGGGGGCTGGCAAGAGGCTCAGAAATCCTCCCACCCAAGCTCCTTTGTGCAAAGCTGAGGGAGATGGGCCCGGAGAAGGCGAGCGGGGTCCAGTGTGCCCAGGCCTGGCCAGGCTCTCGCCACCACCTCTGGTGTGGGTCTCAGCCCGGCCCTTCAGAGTGAGCCCTGGAGGGAGGGAAGGTGCGGTGGGGGACACAAGGTGACAGCCAGATCAGCAGACGGGGAGCAGCGAGGCCCCACGGGCAGCTGTAAGAAGAAGGAGCCCAGCTCACAAGGCAGGTGTCGGCAGCCAGGGGTCCCAGAGACAGGTGCAAAGGCCTCTTGGAAATTTTTTAGAACAGGGCTGGAAAAATGGGTATTTTTTAAAATTACAAAAGCAGTAAAATTAATTTTTTGTTTGATTAAAAATTAAAGAGAGTCCCCCTTCTCATTAAAAAAAAAAGTTTGGGCAGAGAGAGATGGAAAGGACATAATTATTGAATGAAAATTCTCCGTCGCCCTCCTTCAGGCGCCGCGAGCGTCGCTGCTGGGAAGCAGCTGGGCCGAGGCTGTAGACACAGGTTACTCGGGGATGGACGCCCCTGAGCAACCGCCTTCCCTCCTCACCGCTCCCTCCTCCAGGCCAAAGCGGGGGTTAGACAAGTGGCAACACACAGGCTCCCTCGTGCAGACGCCGCCCCCATCCCCGGGCCCACCTGGCACTCTCAGGCCTGTGCTCCGCGTCCGCGGGCGCCGGCGGCCGGCCCAGGTCCAGGTGCTGCTCCAGCACCTGCTGCCGGAACTCAGACACCTGCGACTGGCGGTCCTCCTTCTCCTGCCGCAGCCGCCGCTGCCGCGCCAGCCACTTCTCCTCCTCGTTGGTGCGCTGGAGGAGCAGGGCCGTGGCCGCACTGCTGCCCGGCAGAGAGAAGAGGCCGTGGGTGGAGAGGAGGCCGGGCACGGGGTGGTGCGGGGCGGCCGCCGGGTGCAGGGGGTGCTGCACGGGCTTGGGCGCCTGCAGGCCCGCGTCCTTCAGCTTCTCTGTGGGGGAGAAAGGCTGTCACGGCGGGATCTCAGCGCCAGGCTCAGTCCCTCCCCGCTGCCCGTCCTCCCGGAGGAGACGTGCACCACCCTCCAAGGGCCTCCCCGCGGCTGGGCCAAGACAGCCAGGGGCATGGATGCTCCCGGGCACTCGCCTCATCTGGGTGACACGCTGGGTGTGGGTGTGTGGGGCAGGCTCACGCCCACACGCCAAAGCAGACTTGAACTCTGGGAATCACCCGAGCCGGTTGCTACAAGTTAGATTACGCGTACGTATAATAAAATAAAATGTTTAAAAACTAAGGCTAGGGCTTCCCTGGTGGCGCAGTGGTTGAGAGTCCGCCTGACGATGCAGGGGATGCGGGTTCGTGCCCCGGTCCGGGAAGATCCCACATGCCGCGGAGCGGCTGGGCCCGTGAGCCATGGCCGCTGAGCCTGCGCGTCTGGAGCCTGTGCTCCGCAATGGGAGAGGCCACAACAGTGAGAGGCCCGCGTACGGCAAAAAAGAAAAAAAAACTAAAGCTAACAAATACTTAAAACTATCCCCTCCTAAGAATTATGTCACGTTTTACCACGGTGCACAGTCTTTCAGCTGTCTACCTACATCTGTCTTCTCTGTGTCGTGTGCCTCTCCCCCCGGCTCCCTGTCCGGGGACATCAGGCGCGTAGCTTGCAAAAGGCATGGTGTGAATCTGCTCCAGGCCGGCGGGCAGACGCTACGCGGCAGGGCCCTTTCCTCGGGGAGCCCCCCAGCACGCAGCTCCCCACGCACGGTCCTCCTCTCGGGTACCTGCTCGGGTTGGGGTCAGCTGCTCCGAGGCCTTGCCCCGCTCCTCAGCGGCGTGGCTCCGTAGCCCGTGCAGCTCGCCCACGGGCAGGAAGGCCGGCTCCAGCGCCTTGGCGGCCAGCAGCTCCTTCTCGCGGGCCCGCTGCTCCCGCTGACGCTCCAGCTCCCGCTCGCGCTCCAGCTCCTTCTCACGCTCGCGCTCCTTCTCACGCTCACGCTCGCGCTCCTTCTCACGCTCGCGGTCAGCCTCCCGCTCACGCTCGCGCTCGCGCTCCCGCCTCAGCTCCTCGTCCATCTGCATCCTGCGGGGCGAGCAGAGGGAGATGTGCGGGGGCGCTCGGGGCCGGGCCGGGCCGCTAGGGAGAACCCCCAAAAGCAAGGAGCTGACACCCGAGACCAAGGTTTTCGTGAAAAAGCCAGCATTCCCATCCGAACGGTGACGGGAGGTGAGGCGGGTTCTACTCTAGTTTAACGCGCTAAGAGACTCAAAGTCCATTAGATCAAAAGTTGTGCACCAACTCCCGAAGCGCCATGGAAAGCTCACGGCCGGGGGCTGGAGATTCTGAGGATGCAGCCTCGCCAGGCACTGGCCAGGAGCTCAGAGCACCCACCGTCACCGCCCCGTGTGCAGGCGAACAGACCCAGGACCCGAGTGGCCAAGGAGCCCGCCTGGCCACACACGAACGGCCCAGCCAGGCTCTGCCATCCGGGGAGGGAAGAGCAGAAGACACCCGGCCTGGGACGGGACTTACCTCTCGGCACTGAGGCTGGACATCCGCTCCGAGTGCAGCGCTGCCAGGGACGAGTGCGAGAGCTCGGGCGGGTAGCGGACCCCAGAGAGGTGGAGATGCATAGCTGATGGATGCAGTGGGGGCAGGGAGCCGGGGGTGGGGATGGGGTAGAAGGGGGACCGCAGGGCCGACAGGCAGTAGGAGTCGTCCATCCTGTGCGAGAAGATGGGGCTAGTGAACACGGAACGTAAAGGAAAAAAGGCAAGACCCAGCCCTACCACCAGGTGCCCCGGCCAGGTACGGTTATTGATCCAGGGGCGCTGGACAGGGCAGGACGGCCACAGAGCCTCCACGAAGGCCCTGAAGAAAGGGTCCACACCCACAGCCAGACCCAAAGCCCCTTCCTCCCAGAGGCCAACAGATGGTAACAGCTCAGGGCTCCGAGGCCCTGCTGGCCACCCCAGGCCAAGTGAGGAGACTTCCAGGTCTGGGGTGGGGTGGTCCACAGCATAACTGCCGACCCGTCACGGAGGACGCAAGAAGCTTCTACGTAGAGCAGTGGTCCAGCGCCGTCTCCAGCGGGGTTTCCTGGTCGCACACAAACCTTGCGCTCTGCGCTTTAACGCGTAAGTGCACCAGTGGAGCCGATGGCGGGAGAGGGAGGGGCTGGGGCGAGGCCAGCTCGGACAGAATTTCCCTCTGGGGGTAAAGTCCTAACGGCTCATCTGCAGGGCTGGGAGGGGCGGCCGCCTGGGGTCTCCCTGGGAATCTGGCCCCAAGCAGTGTCTGCCCAAGGGTGGGTGGGGAGGTGTGGGGCGCCTCACCTGAAGGCCGGGTGGGGGAAAGGGTGCGGGGCCAGGTAGCTGGGGTGGTAGTAGGCCGCGGCGGTGGCCGGGTCCAGGCCCAGGGGAGGCAGGGAGGACACGCGGAGGTCCTCGGCGGTGTGGTAGGGCCGGAAGCTCCGCAGGTAGTCCTCCGTCACCGTGCTGGGGGGCACCACGTGGTGCACGGGCCGCTGGAGGCTGCGGGAGGGACGGACAGAGGACGAAAGGCGGAGGTGAGCCCCAGGCCGGGAAACGGGCCAACCTCCCGGTACTTCCACCATGCCTCCCTCGCAAGGACAGGTCCTGGCAGGAGGCCCAGGGAACAGGTGGGCAGCTGCTGCTCCTTGGGCCCCCCCAGCCCCCTGCCGTCCTCACCAAGTGGGTGCAGGGCCGCTATCCGCGGCCTGGAGGGACCCCTGGCCCCGGGAGCCCCAGACTGGGGGTTTAGGGTCGGGCAGACGGCAGAGCCAGCCGTCGGCTCAGCATGGAAACGGCCAGCAGGCGCAGACGGGGCTGCCGGCCCGGGGCTGAGCCACCATCTGGCGGCTCTTGGGCTCAGCTGGTGCAGCTGGCCTGGCGGCCAGAGCCTCAGGGGTCCAGAGCCCAGCACGCGTGCCCTCCCCGGGCCCCGACCTGCACTTACTTCAGCGGAGGAAAGCGGGAGTCCTGCACCACCGAGCTGGGGGAGATGCCAAAAGGGTAGGGGGTGCTGAGCAGGTGGGAGGGGATGGCCGGGCCCCCTGCCTTCTCCTGGGGCAGCGGGGCCTCCACGATGAGGCGTTCCCGACCGCTGCCGCTGCCCCGAGAGCCAGCGTCTTGCTAGAGGACAGAAAGAGCGGGTCAGGGCAGGGGCGGGCGGCTCCGACCACGGCCAACGACGAGCCAGGCCTTCCTCCAGACTCGGGGTGGGGGGGGGAGGGTTCAAGCTTTAGAGCACGATCTAGAGATGGCCTTTCCTTACGCTTTTCCACCCAAACCTGCGGTATGAGCGGCGTGGCAGGCGAAACAGAAAGAAGGGAGGACACGGGTTCCAATGATGGGGGGGTCTGGACTGAAACACATCTGGGCGACAGGAAAGGACAGACGCCCCAGAATCGGACTGGGGTCCAGAAGAGTGCCCGCCAGGGGACACAGCACAGTAGGGCCGCCCATGCCCTCCCAGCACGGATCTCCGACAGGTCACAGCTGCTCCAAACTCAGACGCGGGAGCTGGATGACGGTGGTCCCCGCACACACCCCCAACCCCCGGCGGTGAGCTCTGCACTGCAGCGGCTGTGACAGAACCACGCGGAGCCCCTGGCCACTGATCGCCAGGCACGTGCCGGCATCCCGAGGGGCCGAGGCGTCAGCTGCGCTGCCAGCTGCCGGCCTGCGTCACAGATACCTCTCGGCCCACGATGCCCGTGGAGGACGTGGCCGAGAAGCTGCTGCTGCCCTTGGGCAGGGCATGCCAACCTGTCCCCCGGACAAACCCCGGGGCGGCCGGGGCACCGACCAGAGCACAACTGGCCAGAGCTGTCTGGGGCCTTTGCACACTGATGGGGGCAGGGCTGTGGGCCCGCCTGCCCCAGACTCCCGGACACAGAGAGTAACCTGGGGCCTGGCGGGGAAGGCAGACTCCCAAGAAACCAGAAAGCGCTCACGCAAGGCAGGACAGGGGAGGAGGCGGCCCCCAGAACCCCCAGCCACACGGAGGAACGTCCTGCACGCCTGCTCACAGGAGCGTCCGCAACACATTGAAAGGTTCTGTCGTTGGGGTCATTCGCACGGCCGAGAGGGGGCCGCGCAGCAGGCACTGAGCGCCAACAGCAGCCGGGGGCTCTCGCCCTGGACGCGGGCGCCAGTCTGGGGGCTCCGTCACCGTGACACCCTGCTCAGCCTAAGGTGAGGATATCTCGGCCCAGGCCTCCCCTGAGCCCTGAAAGCTCCACAACCCGGCCCCTCCTTGGCCAGATGGCACAATGCCCGCCACCTGGCGCCAGGCCCGGCCGCCCCGACCCACCGCCGCAAGCAGGGCGTGGGCCCAGGTCCGTCCACCCCAAACCCACGGTGTTGCCACTGGGCCACAGCCCAGTCTCCTCACTGACGTGGCGCGTGCCCAGGAATGACCACTGTACGTGGGGCGGTGACAAGAGTCTGTCCCCAAGGAGACACCCTCTACTGTCCCTCCAGCCCTAACTCTGCCAGTAACCTTCCCGTCAGAGTCAGGAGATGGGGCAGCAGAGACCCCCAGCCATCTCACTCCCTGGGTTGGGGGGCAAGAGACAGACTGCGCAGCCCCCTGGGCAACCCCTCCACCTCCACACCAGCAGACGGTGACCCCGCAGAGCCTGAGGGGCCCATCCGTCACCGTGTTTACCAAGCGTGCTGGTGGGTGGGCGCCGCGGCAGTGATCGTTAATTGGAGGAGACAGGCCACTGACTGGGACTTTTAATGAGCGGCCACATCTGTTCCCACGTGTGGGCACAGCCCCTCCGCTCACGGCGGGGCCCTCGTGGTGCGTGAACTCCGACCTGCCCTTCCCGGGATGGGTGGCCACGAAGCGGCGGCCAAGGGTGGGACCCGCGCGTGCGCCAAGCCCGGGTCAGGGCAGGGAGCCCGGGACCCCCGCCCGGGTAGTACGAGCCTTCTACACAGGGTCCGGCGCGGGGTGGCTCCGTCTGGTCCTGGAGACCCTGGACGGGTCCCATAACTGCCCCGGGCCTCGGTTCCCCCAGCTGTCAAACGCGCAATCACAGCAGCGGCTCACAGAGCAGCAGGGGTGGGTGCACGGGTGTACACGGGAAGCGGGGGTCTCGCACAAGCAGCCGCACCTCCTAGCCGCCCCCCTCCACCCTCTCGCGCTCCCCGTCGACACTACCACCCAAGGGGCTGTCCTCAGCGTGCCGTGTCCCCCTCGCACCCCTCCCTCTGCGGGCGCAGGGCCAGGCCAGCACAAGCGCTGACCCCCACGACGAGGCGCCCCAGCTGCTCTGGGGCCTGCCCCTCACGGGGGCCACCGTGGAGTGGAGAGGCCCTGTGCCCGACGTCTGGGATGGACTAACAAGGGACGGCATGGCCCTCAGATGCTCTCTGGACGGGGACGCAGTGGCTGCAGCCAGAGGCCCCCTAGGTGCCAGGGCGGCTCCCCCGATAAATGCCCGGGGTGATGGGACCCGCGGTGACCTGGGCTCTGCCTCCAGGCTGGCAGCAAGGCCCCTCCTCCCCTCAGGCCGCAGTAGGAGGAAGACGGCAGCCAAGGGCCTCCACCATCAGCCCAGGACAGTGAAGTCCTCGAGGGGACCTCGATTTAAGGACAAAATCTGCGGACAAGCTCCAGGCCACTCCAGACCACCACACGCTTCCTCGCGCTTCCGGCACTGTTTGCTGAATCAAACAGCAGAGTGAGGGGCCCCAGGCAGCCCCTGTCCCAGGGGAGGGGCCCCGAACGCACCAGCCCCAGCTCAACGCCGTCCCCAGAAGCCCCCTTCAACCCTCGGCAGGACAAAGCCCTGCTTGAAGGCGGCTTGGCCAGATGGTACCTTCCCAGCCCGGCCGAGGACAAACAAGGAGCTGGAGAGGAGGGGGGAGGGGTGGGCTGGCAGGCAGGGGGTCCAGAGGGCCAGACCCACGCGCCCGTCTGGCTGGAGCCCTGCCAAGCTTATGACAGGCACCTGGGAATGAGGTCACGGGGGGTGGGCCCGGGCAGCAGCCCCCAAACCAGGCCAGGCCCAGGAGGCTCAGCCGGCCACCCCGAGGCCCCCGATGGTGGCGTCCAGGCCCCCGCGCCGGCCCGCGGCCGGGCTCGCCCCGAGGAACATCTGCGGGCAGCTCTCATTTCTGAGCAGCGGCTGCAGGCGCAGCTGTAGAGATGAAAGAAGGAAGGAGTAGGGGGGAGGAGGGAGGAAGGGAGGAGAATCTTTCATTCTCTGGTGATTAGAGAGGTTTCCACTAGGCAGCCGGGCAGACATGCCCTGTTAGCTTTAAAACAGACTATTTGTCATTGCATCTGTCCTTCCACAGCTCCCGCTACCTGGGAAATACCGGTGACCCCGGTGCGCGGGAAGGCCCCCCGTGACTCACGTGCCGGGACTTCAGGAAGCCCCCCTCCCCCCTCACTACTCTGCTCTTCCTGGTCTCCCCCTCCCCAGGTGGATTCAATTCTCTGCTGAGCCTTTGTGCCGGGGCCGACGAGCTGCACGTCACCCACTGATCCAGCTCCCTTCCCGCCGCCCTCCCTGGTGGCACTAGTGTTTCATTAACCACCGCCTCGGTAAGTGGCTGCAGAGAGCCACCGCGGCCCTTCCTCTGCGGGTTACTCGGTGTTTCTGAGGCAGTGAGGACCCCCCTCCACCCCGAGGAGGGCTGAGCTTGGGGGGAAGGGGCCCAAGGCCAAGGCACCTGAGTGTCCAGGAGGGGGTCGCTTAGGAGGCTCCTGGGTCTGGATAGCAGCTGCTGGGACAGGGGACAGGACCAGAGGGGAGGATCTGGGCCGTGGGTGGCCGTCACCAGCCAGGGCCAAACCAGGGACGTGGCAACAGGATCAGAAACCATCTGGGCCCCCGGGAGTTAGGGGAGACGCAGGTGGTTAGGGCCCCGAGGTCGAGGCTGGTCGCCAGGTGGCAACGGGCCCCTCTGGAGGCAGGAGATGCTGGTGAAGACCCCTTGTCTTCCCTCAAACCAGGACTGCGGCGTCTTGGGCATCTCCAAACCCCTCTGGCCAGGATCCGCTCACCAGGCCCTGCCCTGGCTCTCCTGCCTCCAAACTGCACTCGGGGTAGAGCGACAAAGCCAAGGCAGCAGCTTCTAGGCGGGCACGGGGGCCTTGGCCCCGTGACGACCCAGCAGTGTCTATCACCTCGGATGTGGGAGTCAAGCTACGGTCCCCTGGCCTATTTCCAGGAATTCAGGGGGTCCCCACTGGGCTCCGTGGTCAGGACCTGCCTGAGGGTGGCCCCCTCTGTGGACGGAGGCTGGCTCCCCCCACCTCCAGGGCAGAGAAAAGACAGACCCTGAGTGATGTCCAGCTGGGGCCCTGGGCCCATCCCCCCACCCGCCCCAGCAGGGCAGAGAGCTGCGAGGGGGGCGAGGGGAGAGTTCCACCCTCCCCGCTCCCCCCACACTTTCTCTGTGGTTTAATTAGTATTTCCAAGTGGTGCTATCCCTCTGGGAACTCCAGAAAAATCCAGGAGACAAGCACAGGGACAGTGTTCTTAGTTAGGAAGGGCCCCTCCAGGCTGGGAGCACCGGAGCTAGGGGCGGGTGGTGGAGGTAGGCAGGTGCAGGGGCAGCTCCCAAGGCCACGAGCTCCTTCTGCACGGCCACGTCACACCAGGGACCCACCCCCAAGCGCGGGAAAGGGCCTCCTGAGGCGGGCGGACTTCGAAAGTTAAGACAGAAATAGGAAATCTGATCTGTGAAAATACGGGCTGGTATTTTCGCTATTTCGATTCCTTGTTTGTGCAATAGAGAATAATCATAACAGCTATTGTCTATCTAGTGCTTAGGACGTGTAAACACCATTTTAAGCACTTTGTCCCCCAAGACTTCTATGTTGGAGTCCCAGCCCCCAGGACCTCGGAAAGTGGCCATATTTGGAGACAGGATCTTTGAACAGGTAATTAAGGTAACACGAGGTCACGAGCATGGGCCCTGATCCAATAGGACTGGTGTCCTTATAAGAAGAGGAGATTAGGACACAGACACACAGAAGGAAGAGCACAGGAAGAGACAGGGAGAAGACGGCCGCCTACACACCGAGGAGAGAGGCCTCAGGAGAAACTGACCCTGTCCCCACCTGGAACTTGGGCCTCCAGCCTCTAGAATAAATCTGTCTTAAATAAGCCCCCATCTGTGATGCTCTGGGAGGCTCGTTTTGGCAGCCCAAGACCACTAACGCCCATGAATCTTCTTGAATCACACAGACCCTCCAGGTAGGTGCTGTACTTACACCATTTTGCAGAGAAAAAGACAAGCTCAGGGGAGTGAGCTGGGACAGGGGATTTCAACCCCGAAACCCAGCCCCGCTCCGCGGGAGGCCGCCTCCCCAGCGCCTGTGGCACATCCGGCCCCTCCCCAAGCCCCCTCCCCACACACTCACCTGCCGGCTCTCGCTCCTCCACACGCCATTGACGGTCTTGGTGGGGGCGATGGTCACCACGGGGGGTGTGCTAGGGACGCTGTGGCCCCCGGGGGGGACGATGATGGGGCCCATGGGCACGCGCTTGGGCGTGCTGGCTGGAGAGCTGTGGTTGGTGGCCGGAGAGGAGACGGGGGACGACTCACTGCTCAGTGAAGACCCTGCGGGAGAAGGACACAGCAGCCTGAGCGGGTGCCCCCCGGCCCCCAGCAGCCGGGCAGGGGCACATGGGCTCCTGCGGACACCCCGCCCCAGCCTGGGATCTGGGCGGTACCTCCCCACCCCCACCCACGGACAGGGCCTCCCGTGCCCCATGCTGCTCACCGCAAGCCTCCCCCCCACAATGGGAGAAAGAGCCGGGGGCGGAGCAAGTGTGGCTCGACGAGTTACACCCACGGCAGCTGGGGGCCGTGCGCGACACCCCGGGTCACCGGGGCTGATGTGGGCCGCTGGGCGCAGGGTGAGTGAGGGGCCTGCTGAACCTGCCCCACAAGAGGCAGCAGCTGCACGTGAGGCTCTGAGCGAGGGGGTGGGCACGAGACGCCCCGAGGTGCACAGAAAGGCCCGAAGTTCTCCCTGCGAGCCCCCTGTGTGCTCGAGGGCGGGCGTCCTAGCTGCTGGACGGGCCTGGCAGAGCGGGGAACAGGCGAGGGCGTGGCTGACGAAGGCTTGTATTTTCAAAATACCGAACGCGTTCGTTTCAAGTTTTAAGAACTGAGTTACGATCCGGCGCTGAAAGCATACAGGTCGGTGGTTTTGGGCACATTCACAGCGTTGTGGAAACGACACCATTATCTGATTTCCATCACCTCCAAAAGAAGCCCCACCCTCAGCATCACCCCCATGTGCTGTCCCCCGAAGGGGGTGGTGTGGAGGGTGGCAGGAGGATGGGATTGGTTTAGCTCCTGGCAGGGGCACAGGGTCGTGGTGGTGCGTGGGGTGGGAGGAGAGGGCGGGGCCTGGGGGGCTGGGAGGAAGTCACCCATTTGCAGCCAGGTTGGCCGGCAGCTGCTCCTCCCGCGAGGGGCGGGGCCGCCTGTGAGCGAGGGGTGGAGGTGCGTCCCCCCTCCCCCACCCCCAGCGCCCAGGCTCGCCCCAACGTCACCGCCCGGTGGGATATCTATCCCGGCAGGCGGGCAGCAGAGTGGCCCCTGAGGGCTGGAGCTGCCGGCAGGGCCTGGTCCTGGGGTCCCCGAGAGTCACACCCAGGCCCAACGAGATTCGGCCGTGTGCACATCCACACCCCGCACTGCTCTGGGCTGCAGTCTGGGGACAGAGGAGACCCCTCACATGACCCCCCCGCCGAGGCCCCATGGCCCACAGGCCCCCGACACAAACCCCACCGCACCTGAGAGCCACGGAGAGCACCCAGGGCCCTGAATCTGGGGCAGGCCAGACAGGGGACCCCCAGATTTTACTACACAGCAGAACTTCAGCTCGTCCCAGGTACCGCGCTCGCCCATGGTCACGGGGGTTGTGTGAGCTCGGGCGGCCCGAGGGGGTGGACCTGGCCGAGGAGCCTGCTGACGACAGCCCCAAGCAGCAGCCTGGACATGCGCCACCTTGCAGAGCTCCCCTCTGACGGGCTCAACTGGGCGGCGTCTGTCTGCGGGAGCCCCACTTGGGGCACCTGGGGCCTCGGGGCGGGGGGGGGAAGCTGGGGCCAGCACAGACTCCCCCCTCCGTAAGCAGCACATCCTCCCTGGATTTTGTTCAGAACCTTCCTGGGTCCCCGGGACCAAGACCCGCGTCTTTCCTCCAAACCATCTCGAGTGGGCACACTCCTGCTACCTGATCAAACCTCTGCTTGAAGGGGAGGCACGGCAGCCTACAGCTCAGGGTGCTGGGAGACAGTCACCCCTCCCTCTGCCCCAGAGGCCCCGACCGTCGAGGCGCGGGCTCAGCAGTGACCAGGAGGCAGAGTGGTCGGAAGCCGAGGCCCCACGGACGCTGGGACAGAGCTTCGCCCTGAGCAGCGTGCTTCCCTACGCTTGTGCACAGCTTGAACAACTGTACGGGGCAGCCCCACGGGGAGACACCCGGGCCAGCCAGACCTGCCCCCAGCCGAGCCGCTCGCCAGCCCCAAGAACGATGCTGAGGCCAGGTGCCCCCTTCACCTGCAGCCCTCACCGTCAGTGCCCGGCCAGTGGGCAGTGAGGAGGCACCTGAAGGCTGCTGCCCCTGACGTGTGACCCCCGATTCCCCAAACAGATCCGCCGACCACAGCCCACACAATTCTGCAACCCCAAGTCGGCCGGGCCAACCACCGAGACCCAGCACCAGGTCAGGATCCCAGCCGTGGGGCAAGTTCCAGCCTCGGTCAGCTGTCAGTACCGCCCGCCTGGGGACAGCCGACAGGCGACAACGTCGGCGGCCTTCCTTTCCCAGTGGGACAGCCGCCAATGTTTTGAAACGAGCTGTGTCTGCCAGGTTGGCGGGGCCCACCCGAGAAGCCAGCTTCCAGGGAGAAGCAGGAGGCAGGCGGCGGGCTGACCAGGCCGGGAAACCCCTGTACCCTGAGCGCTCACCAGGTTTGTGCAACTTGGAGAAACTGGGAGCATCTGTCTCCCCACCGCCGCCCACGCCCTGGCACGGTAACCCCGCTCCTGGGGCCCCAGCAAAGCAGGCTGCCGTCCACCAAACACGCAGGCGGGCGGCCCCTACGAGAAACTCCCGCCACGTCCACCAGCAGCCGGAAGGACACAGCGGGGAGGGGGTGAAAAGCCACCAGAGCTCTCGGCCACCAAGCAGGAGGACCTACCGTGTACCCAGCCTGCACCCCGGGCCGCCCTGTGTAAACTCCGCCTGGGGGTAGAGGGAGCGAAAAGAAAGAAAACAAACACACCGAGAACCCCACCAGTCAAGGGAGAGGCTGCACTGCCTGGAGAAAACGGTGGGGTCAAGGCCAGGTGGGCTCTGCTCCTCGAGGGGCCGGGCAGACGGGGGGAAGCTGGAGCAGACACTTCAGAGCCCCAGCCTGTGCCAGCCCCTGGGGCCTCACAGCCAGGAGGGCCCGGTGGCCACGCCACCTGAGCACAGAGACTCAGGGCCACCTGGCTCCCGACCCCGCCGCTCCCCCGTCCCCGCCCACCTCTCAGATCACCCCCCTCCGGCCTCCGAGCCCCCGCCCCACGCCATTAGCAGGTCTCCACGGATCAGCATCGTTTCCAAGCGCTGGGCAGTGAGTGAGGAAGGAGGAGGGGAGGGCGAGAGACGGAGCCTGGGGGCCAGGTGCCCCTGCCCGCCCGGAGGCCACGGGCAATTAGCAGCCTCGTCCCTCAGGGGCGGGCCGGACGCCTCGCTCGGCAGCCAGATCGATGCCTGACCACGCAACCGCCAATTAGCGCGATCGCCCCCGACCCCGTTCTCAGGGCGGCGCGAGCTGTAATGAACCGGCGGTACACGGCAGGCGGCAGCGAGCCCCGCGCGGGTGCACAGCGCTCCGCGTCACCTCTGTCATCTGACCTCGCGGATTAGCGCCCGAGGCCCCCTGAGCCCATGTAATTAACAGCTGAGATACCGAAGTCGCTGTGAGGGGAGATGAAGATAAGCCTGGAAACACAAGTACAGCATGTCAGCTCCCTAGACGCCACCCGAACGACCTGAAGCACCCACTGGGCGCCCTAAACAACGGCTCCTGTGCCGGGACCAACCCTGCCCGGCGCACTGCAGAGTGTGATCTCAGTGCCACCGCACAGCCCTCCCTCTCCCCGGGCACAAGACTGCACTGAGTCAGGCCGCCTCACCCGGGGAGGGACGGAGAGCCGATGAGGGACAACGGTCACCTGATGTGCTCCCTAAAGGAGGACCCCTGGGACGCCTTCCCAAGACGCCCCCTCCCGTGGCCAAAGCCGCAGCACCACAGGGCCAGCCCAGGTGCCGGCCGGAGGTGGGTGCGACAGATTCCGGAGCGAGCGCCAAGCAGCAGGGGTCCCCCCGCCGGGCCGAGCCTCGCCCAGACTTTCACTCGGTGCAGGCAGGGACCCGCCAGCCACGAGCACGTGCAGATCCCCACCATCATCACATGGAGGCGGGGAAGGAGGTGGGGGACCCCCTGGACTCCCCGCAGGCCGGGCGCAGCGGCAACAGCCGGGCACACGGCACATGCAATGGCCCCACCCACCTGTGGGCTCAGGGAGAACCCCCCGAGAAAGAGCCGCAGGGCTGCCCTCTGCCCGCTTCCCTTCCTGGAAGAGGCCCTCCCGGCCTGCCTGCCAGCTCCTCCACGGCGTGGGAACAGTCAGAGGCCTGTCCACCCAAAGCCCCCTCCCAGGAGCCCTCACCCCACCTCATGCCACCAGCGGGCGGGGCACACCTGCCCCAACGTAGCGTCACAGGACCGTCACTAAACCCCAGCCAGCAAAGGCAAGGTGTGGTCCTTCTTACAAGACACACTTCCAGGGGCCCATGATGTGGTGATGAGCAGGACGGGGGCTGGGAGGACGGTGGGCTTCCGCTGTGCTGAGGGGCACAAGGGGCCGAGAGGGGGCACATCCAGGGACAGGAGAGGAACTGGGGGCGAGAAGGCGGAGGGGGCTTCGGGGGGGGACGGGAAAAGTCGCCGTTGCAGCGACACGGCCTGGGGAGGCCTCTTGTCCCAGTGTCTCAGGGCCGGGCAGCCCCCATCAGGGCAGGCGCAAGCCCCCCTCTCCTCTGAATCCCCGGCCCCGAGCACAGAGAAGGAGGGCGGGGCACCGAGGACACCCCTGTACGCTCACACCTGCGCCACGAGCCAGACGGGGCTGCAGACACGCTGGGAAGCCCAGCCCCGCCGAGCCCTGTGGCCACACGACTGACACACACGCGTGTCCGCTCACTTGTTTCGCTGCGTTCTTTGGAAGAGGCAGGCTTCAGACGGCAGAACAGGGGCGCCGCCCCCCCCTCCTGACTCAGGCCGGCTGAGTGAGGCACCGCTGGCGGGCAGAGTCCCACCTCCAACCCTGACAGAGGGAGGGATGCTCCCGCCTCCTCCAGGGGCCCCAGGGAAACCAGACCCACCCGCAAAGCCAGCGACAAGATGAGGTGAGGCCGGCGGCCGGCAAACACGCCTGCAGAAAAGCACGCTCCCTCCCGCCTGGGCTCGGGGTCCTGGCCCGCGCCGCCCTTGCCAGCCTGCTTGCGTCGGGTCCAAACAAAGCCGGGGTCCGTCAGTCACTTCTCTTGCAGGCGGCGAAAACGGTGCTCGTGCCCTCGGGAGACCAGCTCCCTGAGGCCACTCGGTGCCCCCCACACCCCGCCGGGAGGGACGGACGGGAGACCAGCTCCCTGAGGCCGCTCGGTGCCCCCCACACCCCGCTGGGAGGGACGGGACACGTGGGATGTGCACAGGCCGTGTGGCTTTGGAGCCCACCCTGCTCCTTCTGCGCCGCCCCGCCGGCAAAGGGGCCGAAGATAGACGCCAAGGGCACTGCTGCGGGACGCCTCAGTCAAGGGGGCCCCGGCCTGTCACTGCCGAAGGGTCCCACGGGTACAGCCGGGACCAACGTGGGGCCCAAACCTTCAGCCCGAGGCTCCTTCCGGAACGTGCTGTGTGGGCCTGGTCACGGCCTGGGACTCCCTTTCTCCAAAGAGGCAAGACGAGAGTTGAGGTGACAGGGAGCGGATGCCCTGGGCCTGCGCGCACCCACGCTGTCAGGACGTCTGGGAGCAGCCGTGGCAACTCCTCCGGCCCGGACAGGACGGGCTCTCCCCAAACGGGGTCAATCTGGGCCTCGAGACACGTGCGCAGCAACTCAGCCCCGCTCTCAGCCATGGAAGCACTCGCCTTCCTTTCCCGGCCCCTCAAGCCCTGGCCGCACCGCAGGGGTGGGGGAAGGTGGGGATGGCCAGGGTTGGGGTGACGGCGTGGGTGGATCTCATCTGCTGCACACGGCGCCGCACCTGGAGCTAGCGTGTTCTTCCTACGTCGGCAAAATCTACGCAGTAGAGACGTTGTCCTCAGCCTCTGTTGTTTTTTACCTTTTTTATTTTTGGCTGTGCCGTGAGGCACGCGGGATCTTAGTTCCCAGACCAGGGATCGGACCCACGTCCCCTGCATTGGAAGCACCGAGCCCTAACCACTGGACCACCAGGGAAGTCCCTAGACGCTACCCTCATCCTGAGGACACAAGGCAGCTCAGAGAGGTAGAGCACCGTGCCCAGGCCACACAGCAAGGGCGTGAACCAGAATCTGCCGGCGTCCGTGTCCACCCTGCTGGGCGCCCGTGTCAGAGTGGGTTACAGGGTCAGGCAGATATGGCCCCTCCCCCTCCCCGGACAGGCAGGCCCTTCGAGTCCCCCAGGGAAAGACACCCGGTCCCCCGCTGGCCGACGGGCACGGAGCAGGACCTTGGGGCTGCAAAGAAGCCTCAGGAAAGATGAAAACCCAGCAGGGGCCAACGTCTCCTCCTCGCATCCTCTCTCTGGGGGCAGAGCAAATGATGGGCATGTGGATTACTTGCTCTGAACTGGATTTTTAAACTGCAGCCTGGAGACACGACGTGAGGAAAGACATCAGCCGGGGAAGCAGAGGGGAGAGCTGGGCCACGGCTCGGGGTAAGACGCTTCCACAGCGTGGGGGGCGGCGGGGCCGGAGGAGAGGGTCACGAGGCAGCCGGAGGCGCCCAGGGCTGCGGCCAGCACCCAGGCGGCCCGCGGCTGACCAGCACGGGCCGGGCAGCAGGAGGGGCCTGGGGGGGGCGGGGCTGTGGCCTCGGCTGTCTTGGCTCTGCCGTCGGGCCCGCCTCTCCCACCACCTCCCTGTGCAGGAGGGGACGCCGTACCTGCTCCACCTGGGACCTCTGCCCTTGGGGACAGGGCCCTCTGGGGTCAGCCATGGGGTCCTGGGTCACCCCGAAGAGACGGGGGCCTCGCCCTTAGGGAGGGACAGCTGCGGCAGAGGCGGTGGCTCCCTTCTCCGGGAAGGTGGACACGGATGTCAGGGTGGGGCAGGAGGCCGTGGAGTTCCCAGAGTCCCCTCTGCTGACTACGGCTTGGGACACCAGGGAGCCCGAAGCTCTCAGCTTTGCCCACCAGCAGGACGGACAGAGAACAGAGGCCAGGGCTATGCTGGGAACGCAGCGGGAGACTGCCCTGTACTCCGCAGGTGCTCGATAAACGCTCACTGCCGCGATGCGGGAGGGGAGAGCCCTTGCTGGGTCCACCTCCTCACACACCTGGTGCCAGGTGTGCGGTGCCAACCACCCACGAGAAGTGTGCCGTGCGTGGACAGCCCTGCAAACACCGGTCTGAGAGCGGAAGCCAGCCGCGGGGCTGCGTGCGTGGACAGCCCTGCAAACACCGGTCTGAGAGCGGAAGCCAGCCGCGGGGCTGCGTGCGCGGACAGCCCTGCAAACACCGGTCTGAGCGGAAGCCAGCCGCGGGGCTGCGTGCGTGGACAGCCCTGCAAACACCGGTCTGAGCGGAAGCCAGCCGCGGGGCTGCGTGCACCCACAGGCGACAGGTGTCCAGACAGCGGGTCCTGGCTGCCAGGGCCGGGGGCGGCGTGGGGACAGGGTTGCTTTTAGAGGTGACAAAACATGCTAGAATTAAGAGTGATGGTCGCAGAACTCTGAATGCACAAAAACCCGCTGAACTGTGTCCTTTAAAAGATGAATTTTCCAGGACGCGAATTATACCTTAAGAAGTTATTAACCAGCAAAAAAAATCAACCCCCACCCCCGCCATCACCAAGCCCAGCAAATGCCCCCCTTGGGCTCTCTGGTCCCCTGTGGAGAGGCAGGCAGGGGAGCTGGGGGGCTGCTGGCTCTCCCCCCTGTGCCCCTACAGCCCCCAGGCTTCCAGAAGCTGACAGCCCACATCTCCACCCTGTCCCCCGCTCTGTGGGGAGCACAGAGCCCCCCCCCAGGGCTCCCTGCACCACTGTGGTGGGTGTTGGGGGGTGGGAAGGGGGTGCCCCCCCAAGCCAGGACCATGCACTCAGTCTTGCCGTCCTAAGTCCGGCTCTCCATATCCACTTGGAAAAGCTGAAGAAGCAGCAGTTGAGGAGCACAGGGCGTGTCCTCACCAGCTGTGTGACCTCACGCCCATGACCTGACCTCTCTGAGCCTCAGCTTCCCCACCTGTACAATGGGCCGACGACTCTGGGCTGCCAGCCAATTCTACAGACGGGAGACAGCCCATCAGAGCTGGGGCAACTCCGTGAGAAAAATGGGGACCAGGCATGGGATGTGGCCCAGAGGATGCTCCAGAGAGTAACTGAGCTCATTTCTTCAAACCAGAGCCCCACTGGGGTGCACCAGACGGTGCACTGCCAATGAACCTCATCACTGCTGCTTTAAACTCCAGACTTTGCCTGGGGCCCCCCGAGTCAGAAATGAGGTCACAAGTCCCCAGGACACACACAGAGTAACTCGAGCATCAGGGCAGCCCAGGGTCCAAATACTGAGCACCCCCCCCCACCCAAACCTCGGCTTTCTCATCAGAACGATGGGAATAGCCTCGGGTCAACCAGCGGCGGACAGCACAAGCTCAGGCCAGCGTGGCTCGCCCCTCTCCTCTCTCTCCTGATCCTGTCACAAAGCTCCCGGGCGTCACGTAGAACACCCAGATCGCAGCCCCCGGGGAGCAGGGTCCGCTCCACAACGGCACACGCTGCTCCCGGCCGGCGAGGCCCGGCCATCTCCGGCACGCGGGCTGTCCACCGGCCCATTATTCGAGCCGGACGCTGGGGCCAGCCTGGGGCAGCAGAGAGGAGACGGAGGCCACCAAGGCAGGCTCTCGTGTGAGCCACGCCCGCAGACCTCTCCACCGCCCACTCGGCAAGGAGGGAAACGCGCCCTTTCACTGCCACATCCTCTACAGACGGGGGGCGTCGCCCCAGGATGAGCCCAGCTGCCCGGGAGCGGACACAGCTGTTGGCTGAAGCCCTGACGCTCGGGGGTGGCTCAGCCAGACGGCCCCAGTGCCTCCCACGTGCTGACAGTTGTCTTTGAAAGCTGCGACAGCCCTGTTTCTCCGCCTCCTGGAATGCCGGGAAGACGCCAAAGCAGGGACCAAGTTCTGCCCTGGGGGCTTCGCATCGACTCTGAAGAGACCCCCAAGTCTCGGCCCCAGCTCAGGGTGCCACTGTGCACGCTGCTCCGGGGGTGCTCGCAGCCAGCCCAGGACGTCTGTTCTGGGGGCCTCGCCGGCACGCAGCTCACCGTATCTCTGCTCTCCGGCCGCGTGGCCAAGGAGTCCCGTGGTGGGCAAGGAGGGGCATGCGTGCAGGGACTGGGAAGGTCTGTCTGGGTGGACAGAACAGCCCAGGGCAGGCGGACACCAGCAGTGAGGGCGATCCCTAGCGATGCAGAAACCGGGCCCCGAAGGCCTTCGCTCCTGGGTCACATCCACGCCACCCGTCAACTCCTGTCTACCCCCCTCACATTCCTCCTCCGTCCAACAACCACGTGATCAGCAAGGGTGTGGAGACAAGTCAGATTCAGAAATCAGCAGACCCCCAGCCACCCCGGTCAGGGCAAATGTCCGCTCTGCTGAGCTAGAGACCCCAGAGTCCACAAAGACAGACAGAGTTCCCGCACACGTGTTCTTTGGGTGCCCCAGAGGGCCTGGAAGCCAGGACGCCAAGCCCTGGACATTTGGGGCAAGGCAGATGGCCGGCAGAGGCACCCAGGGTCTCTGCTTCCTCTCCCGGGAGGCCGACCCCCTGCCTCCAAGCAGTGAGTCCAGAGGGTGCCTGACAGGCCTGCACCAGAACCCGCAACGGCCCAGGCCTCCCAGCAGCCCTGGTTGCAAACTGCCTGCCAGCCCCACTCATCCAGCCAGCAGCCCTTGGACTAACAGCCCTAGAAGTGCCCGGAGCCAGAGCTGTAGTGAGCCTCGTCGTATAAACAGGAAGGCGGAAGCTCAGAGAGGGTCAGCACTTGCCCAAAGTCACAGAGCACGTCACTGCCCACCAGGAGCTGGGGCTCCGGACCTCTGGGGGACACCTGTCCATGCCACCCCAAGACCCCTGCCTTGGACGGATTAAGCTGCGCTCCCACTTTGGGGCACTCGGGATAAAGAGGGTTTCCAGAGACCCTGCTCCCTGCCACGTCTGGAGGGGGTATCAAGGCCTGGTGCTCCCGGTCTCCCGGGAAACACGCCACCTGGGAAGAGGCCCCCGGGGCAGGCTGGGGGCTCCTGAGGGACGTATCGGGGTGCAGCACATCCACCCTCTGAAGCCACAGCTGCCGGACGCCCCCTCGGTGGTCCTACAGCCAAAGAAGGACAGAGCAGCAGGGAGCGCGGGAAGCAGGAGCAAGCAGAGCTGCTGGGGCCGCTGGGCTCACCGGACGGGCGGGGGTCAGGCAGCGCGGTCCCCGCCAGAACGAGGCAGCACGAGAAAAGCCAGCACGTGTAGACGCGGGCGTGCAAGCACGTGGGCGGGAGCGGTCCCGCCCCCAGAGCCCGTGCACGTGCGGGGCGGCGGCTCGTGGGACCGGCTGTGCCCCCCCGAGCGCAGGAGCCGCAAGGCCTGGGCAGGAAGGAAGGGGCCGCTCTCTCCCCCGCTTCGTGGAGCCGCCCGGCGGGCGCGCCTCTTACCTCTGGGCTCCTCCGCCTGTTTGGCGAGCTTGCGCAGCGCGGCAGCAAAGCTGGAGGACGGCGCGGCCTGGGCCGACAGCGCGCTGCTGGTGGCGGGGCTGCCACTGGGCACCAGGGCGCCATTGAGCGGCGAGGGGGTGAGGGGGTTGACGGTGGCGGTGGTCCTGGTCGCGGTGGAAAGCATCCCTAGTGAAGGGGACTTGGGCTCATGGCTCATGCCTGAAACAGGAAAAGAAGAACCAGAAGTCACCCAGAGAGCAGGAGGGCCCGGCACCGGAGCGGGGTGTGCGCGGCCTGGGGGGCCGGTGCCAGTGGGCGGCATGCGGGGAGCGGGAGCTGAGCCGGCGGCCCCGGCAGCACAGGAGAAACGGAGCAGAGCCAGCGCTGCGCAGAGAACGGGGGCGCGACCCCGGCGTCCGCGAGCAGCCCCACCCTCTCGGCTCCGTAAGCGAAGAGCCGCTGTGCCCAGGACCCCTGTGAGTCCAGATGCCCAACGGCTCATCCCGGCCCGAGCCGACAGCCTCTCCGGAAGATCTGAGAGCATCCCGACAGGCGTGGGGGACGGAGACCAAGGCGCGGGGCCAGTGTCCTCGCAAGAAAGAGAACGCCAGAGGCAAGGGAAACGGCTGAAGACGAACACACTTCTGCCAGGCCTTCAGCACATCGCTCTGGAGAGAGCACATCCTTTTCCTTCCAGAAAAGCAAACAGGCTCGTACGGGCAGGCAGCACGGACCCGGGATCGTCCCAGGCGGGTTGGCCGGAGCCCTCCTGCGCCGCAACCGTCCCCCCTTGAATCCCAAAGCCACAGGCACCCAGCGGGTCTGCACTGAGAAGGTGCCTCAGAGGAGAGAAACAGGCAGAGAACACAGCCATCCGCAGACCCTGCTGCCGTCTCGCCCGGTGCAAACCCCGCCTAGACGCTAGAAGACCCGCGACCGCAGGTCTAAACCGCTGTCCAGGGGAAGCCCCCTTCCCACGGGGGTCCAGGTTCAGGTGCCACGCGGGCCAAGGAGCCGCCACCCGCCAGGAGTGACATCAGAGGCCTTCCCGTGAGCCCCCGGCCCTTCAACCTTCACCCGGCCCCACGCGCCCCACTGACATCGGCCGGGCTCCCTCGCGGGCGGGCGTGAACAGTGCCGTAAGTCTTCGGTTAACTCCTCCTGCCCTCTCAGGGGCACCTGTCGCATCCCCGCTCCCTCACCGTGGGTACACTCGAGAGGCGTAGATCAAGGCACACAGCCTCGCGCGTGGCACGGGCAACGGGCTGGGTGCAGGGAGAGGTAAACGAACTTGCGAAGCCCCAGACGGAGACCTAGGAGGGACGGCTCCAGGGAACACCCGGGGTCACCTGGGGAGGGGACCTGGGGAGTCATGGCAGGGGTAAGAGCGCACAAGCAGAGTGTCCCAGAAGATGACAGAGCAGGAACATGTGCTGCCCCCAGGCCACGGTCCCCACCCCAAGGGGCTCTCCGCAACCCCCAGAGCCCACGCCACCTCTGCAGCACTCTGCATACGGTCCAACTCGAGTCTAACTGCAACCTGCTTCCATGCCTGTCCCCGTGGGTAGCCAGGTGAACACTGGGGACCCCACCGGTGGCCAGGCAGGGGTGGGCCCCTGAGACCTGCCCTGCCCCCAGAACTAGCCAGGAGAGGCCGCGGGCGCCGACACACGCCCTGAACCCAGGGTCCCGGAGAGCCGGGCTGCGGCCACCATCGCCCTCTCGCCGGGCGGGGGGCAAAAGAGATCTTGGGGGCTCGGCCGCATAAACGGCCACGGCAGGGATGGGGTGAGGGGCGCATAAAAGGCAGTACTGAGGCAGGCGCAAGTTCGAGGGAACACCGTTCTCTCGGGAGAGGGCTCGCACCTCGGAAATAAAGGACCTGCACAAGCGCCCCTGTGCCCAGGCTGGCCTCCCAGCTGCCGGCGGGTCACGTGGGCGGCGCCACGCGGGGCGACAGGGCCCCTGAGCGGCCGGGGCGGCACCAACCCGAGGCTGACCCCGCGTGGCCTCCTCTTTCTGGAAGAACAGGGGAGAGGGTGGGAACCACATGCCCACAGGCACCGCAAGCCCACCAGAGAAACCCGAGAACCCAGCGGGGCGCAGGGTCCCTGCCCCAGCAGGCGGGTCACTAGAAAACACAGGTTCCTAACAAGAGTCCTTTCTCGGCCAAGCCAGCACCCAGCCAGCCACTGGAGGGCCGTGGAGCCCGATGGACGCCATGTCCCGGAAGCTCGGCCCAGGCCCCCCTCGGCCCCTCTCCTCCTCCACGGACGGTGTGAACAGGGAGGGCAGGAGGTGCTGCCGGCCACGGGGCCTGGAGGTCAGGCTCAGCATGGGCCAGGCTGCCACACGCTGGGGCCTGAATCCCGGCTCTGCCACCTGCAGCTGTGTGATGTTGGGCAAGTTACTTGGCCTCTCTGGGCCTCCTCAGTCTCCTCACCTATAAATGGGGGATAAAGACAAAGTCTGCCTCACGACGTTAATTCCGTGAGGGCTCAAGGAGGTAAATTCCGTGAGAAGCTCCAGGGCACGGCTGGCGCATCCCAGGAGTCGCTGTTACTATCACGCAGCTCGTCAGCGGACGGGGGCAGAAACCCAGGTCTCGGGCGGGCGAGGGGCTTGGCTAGGCTCACATGGGTCAGGCTGGGCAAAATGGGACCCGACCTGCCGAATCTGTGCCTCCTACCCCCACGCCCATCCCTTCCGTGTCCGGGCCGGGAGTCACACAGCCCAGCTCTCCACATCCGTGAGTGGCACTGGCTGGTCAACGCGAACACACAGGACACCGCGGGACAGAGGGGGACTGGAGCTCTTGTCCTGCCGCCTGCGGGGACACCGAGGACGTGACCCCACGCAGGACCTGCTCTGGGTGGTCCAGATGCCTTCTGGGTCCTGCTCGGAACCGAAGCACCCACACTCAGTGGACCGACCGATGGGTTTCTTTTCTTGGGGGGCGGGTGGTGGTACACAAGGGCGCACCACCCTGTGGGGACCCCGTCTGGGCATGGCTCGCACAGGTCCTGGAGGTCCTGACCAACACCTAGAGGAAGGCATCGCCACGAGGTGCTGCCCGGAGACAAGGTATGTGACAGGGGACCCCGGGGCTCCATACCCCAGGGAAATGAAGACCCCCCCCCCCCGGGACATCAGGTCACACAGACGGTCGGGTCACCTCTCAAGACAGCCTCGTGATGGGCCTGGGAGAGGCCGCAGCAGCAGTGGACACCCCCCCCAAGCCCGCACTCACTCCCACCCTGGGCCTGCCCTCAGGGTCTCAGACAATCCTGAGAGGCCAGCAGAGCACCGGCGGGGACACCGAGGCCAGGAGCTGTTCGAAGATAGGTCACAGAGATGACGCAAGGTCACAGAGACGACCCAAGGCCACACAGACAATCCAAGGCCATTAACCACCTCCCTCCCCTTTCCCACATTCCTTAGAGAACTAGCCACCACCTTTAAATCCTTTCACCTCTAAGGGAAAGGTGTCACTGTGCCCATTTTACAGAAGGGAGACTCCAGGCTTGGGCCCAAGGGCCGACAGCTGGTCAACATCAGGGCTGGGATTACCTGAACACAGCACCCGTGTCCCACATACATAAAGCTGGTCAGGGCCCAGATCCAGACCCATCCTGGGGCCGCAGCAGGAGGGCCCGGCTCTGCCCCACCCCACAGCCCACACCGCATGCTGCCTCCAGACAGAGGGAGGGGGGCCGGCAAAGTGAGGCAGGCGAAGCGGTCCTCACCTCCCAGTGACCGGTCCCCGTGGCCCAGGGAGCAGATGTGGAGGTCTCTGCCCAGTGGCCCTGTGACAGGCTGGCCAGCTGGTGACCCAGTGGACATGCTGTGACCGCCAGCTGCCAGCGCTGGGCAGGATGGTACACGGGTGCTCGAGTAAGTGGGGAGCAGCCATGGGGCAAATCCCGGGGCAGACCCCAAAGTGTCACGGGCCCCTTAAAGCCACGGGTGGGGGTCTTCAGGTGACAGCAGGAGGAACAATTTTCTCGTTTTTAGCCTTTTTACTTCTCTCTGTTCTAGTTTTTCTGTAGTGAAGCAGGTTTTTAAAAGTGGGGGGCCCACGAACAGACTTGCCTGCATGAGTTTGGAATAACCAACAGGGGGCTGGGGTCTTCCCCAGACCGGGGCCTCCTGCGGGGCAGATGCGGGAGCTGAGGGAACTGGGGTGCCCCTCCTGGAACCCAAACCCTCACCGACAACCCCCGCCTTTCCCTGGTGACCAGGGTTCTGGGGGGCAGACCCACCCTCTGCCCCCTCCTGGACCAGCCGCCACCTGAACGTCACTGTCACACTCCTACTGGCATCCAGCGGCGCCCCACCCCCCCTGAGCCTGCTCTCCCCCCTCCTTAGAGCCCGGCACGTGCTGCACAGGCCCCATGTACAGCGCCCCCAGGCTCCTGGGGCTCCCCCAGAGCTGGCGTCCCTGTTGTGGTGTCAGTCGTGGTCTCTGGAGCAGCTTCGGGCCAGGAACGCTGCTCTGCTGATGTCAGGTCACTCAAAATAGAATTCCAAACGAGCAGCCTCGTTAGGGGAGTCTAAAATTAGCATCCCTCCTCAGCATGTGTGCATTGGAAGGGAGGGGAGGCGAGGCAGGGGCCCGAGGGACCACCGGCAGCTGGGGTGACGGCCCCCTTGCACCTAGGACGGGGAAGGACAAAGGCCAAATTCGGGGGACCCAGAGACCCTGTAAAGGGTCACCTTGGACCTGCTGGGGATCGACACGGCCTCCGGGAGCACACCCCCCGCCGTGTGCCTCGCACCCCGAGTCACAGGCTCACGGTCACTTCAGGGCTGCTCTGCCCCCAGCCCTGCACAGGCAGGTGGGTCCCACACCCCGCCACAGGTGCCACCGCGACCGTGGAAGCCCCAGCGGTGCGTGGAGAGGAGAGGAGAGGAGAGGGAGCCCCGGGCAGCCCTGCACCCTCGAGAAGCCCCGCAGAGCAGGGGTGGTGCCTATTTTCCCCCACGCCGTCATCAGAGAGGTATTTATTAACTTCTGCGCTCCTGGCCATCGACTGAGTTCTCGTCTACATTATCAGCTCATGTAAATTCATTATCCTAACAGCTGGGAATAGGCACCACAGCACGAAGGCCAATGATGGATGAGGGCCGGGGGCTGGGGCGGCCCTGGGGGCAGGGCCAGAGCTCCCTCTCCAGCTGTACCAGCCCCTGACACACGGGGAGCTCAGGTGGCCTCCTGGCCGCCTCATTTGCATCACATGCTGCTGTCCACCTCCCGCCCCCTCGACCCCCCAGGAGAAAGAGCCGCCACGGCCAGACACCCAGAGCTGAGAGCCCCTCCCTGTGCCCGAAGCTGAGAGCAGGAGGGAAGGCCACCAGGCCGACAGCGCGCACCGCATCTGCCAGTCCCCTCCTCCCCCGCGTGGTGTCGGTCTTTAGAAGCAAGGACTGCCCGGCCCAGGACTGCCATCACCCTTCCCGCTCCTTCTACCAAAGTGTGGTGTCCTTAACCAATACCCTTTCCTCTTCCCTGTCCAGGTTTCTAACATGACCAGAAGCAGTACAAAGCTTAAACCAAAAAAAAAGAAAAGAGCAAAGACGACAAATCCAAGTGCAGAGGGGCGAGCTGGGCTGACGGCTTGGCAGACGTGTTCCAGAACCACCTTGTCCCGGTGCTTCCGAACAGACCCCGATGGACTCTGAACGTTCCCAACAGCTGGACTTAAGGGGCGGGGGGGGGGGAGGGAGGCCCCTACACTCCATTAAACATGGTCGCGGCGCGCCTCCCCGCCCTGCGTGAGGGTGGAGGGTGTTATTAGTCAGCGCGCCCCAGCCTCCCTCCGGCCTCCCACGGATCCCGTAATTACCGCTGCCTTCGCGCCGCTGTTCCGCGGCTCCAGACCTCAGGCCTGCTCCCTCCACGCTCTGTAATTACAAGCTAATAGCTGAGATGCACTTTCTGCTGGCTCCCAGTTCAAGCACCAACCCGCCCCACTTCCCCTGACAGCCACCCCCCACCCCGGGTAATTACACCCCACGGGGCCGGGCCCAGCAGGGCCTCAGTTTCAGGCCCGCGTGCGCAATCTGGACTTGGATTCTCTAATCACCCGCCTTGGTAATTTTTCATTACCGCAGAGAAATGTTTGTGAACAAATACAAGTGTCCCCCAGCTCGGGGCCTCCATGCCACTGCCCTGCCCCCCAAAAGGGGCGATACTTCTGCAGTGCTAACAAGGCTGGGGTCACCTGAGCAGAGACCCCAGCAGGCGGCGGCGGGGGGCACCACGTGATCCCGGGAGCCCGAGCGGCTTCATAATAAATTCATTATTACGTTTGCCTTTGGCGTGTCCCGAGCTCGCTCGCACGAAGCAATTTTTCTCGGGGATGGGGGCAGCGGCGGCGCCTGGGAGAGTCAGGAAGGCCTCCGGCTCCCGGACGCACACGGGCGGCCTGCTTCAGGCCTTAATGTTCTCTTCCAGTGACGGCCACCCTCTCAGGTTGCAGGTTTCTAAGGGGACTGAGGCCTTTTCCTGCCCGGGGTCCCAGAACTGGACGTACTCCCCAAGGCTAAGGCCCCAGTAACCGGGGGACCAAGCCAAAGCCATTTCGTTTTGGTTTGGGGACGGCCGTAGCAGATGGCCTGGATCCTGCCCCGGAACCAGAGGGAAGGACTGAGGGGGGGATCGGGGGGAGGCCAGCCTGTGTGTCCAGAGACGACCCTGGCCGGGGAGTAAAATGAGTTAACGAGGCAACTCATTTTACGACAAGGCTGCCATCCCCCGCCCCGTGCAGCCCTGTTGGTCAGCAGTGTTTATGAAGTGACTACAGAACGGGGAAGGCGGGCGCTTACGAGCTGCAGAAAGTGTCTGGCAGGACCCCAGTCAATGGGAACGGGAGCCCACCCCTCCCAGAGCCAAGCACCACGGCGTGAGCTGTTTGCAAAACTAACTTCTGGGGTCCCCAGGCAGCCACGGCAGACGGGTTCAGCAACGCCCCGCAGCTGCAGCCGATGGGGGGGATGGGGGCAGGGTGGGAGCTGGGTAACATTTGCGGGTCCCCCCTTGCCTGCGCACTGCCATGTTAGCGACACCGCTTGGGGGGCGGCTCTCCGGAGGCTGAATCCAGGTCCGGGGGTGAAGAGCGTTCAAGACAGACGCCCACACATGGGAGTCCCTCAGGGCACGAGTGCCAGGTAACACCGGGAGGTGTAGGTGGGGCTGGGGCCACTCAAGCTGGTTCACGGGGCAGCGGCTCCTGGGTGGAGAGGAGAGCGAGTGGTTCTCTGCTGCCCGCGGACAGCGACGGGCACGGGGTTGGCGCCCGGAGCAGCCCGCTGACAGAGGCCTCCAAGGACAGCCTAGGGGTTGAGGTTCAAGGCCTCAGCCGCTCGGGAGTCCCGGAGGTTCCGGTGGATGCAAAGGACGGAAGTCAGGCAGCAGATGACCGCAACGTTCGACGGCGATTCGACGGCGATTATTCTAAGCGGCCGCTGCGTCTGGAGCAGCCTGGGACGGGCAGATGAAGGGCGGCGGCAGCCAGGGGGTGGCGGGCGGCCTGGGGTGCGGGGCAGGCAGAAAGTTGGCAGCCCCGGGGAGGCGCACAATTAACACAAAAAAGGCTGAGAGACCGGGCCAAGGGTGGCACCCAGGACCCCCGGAGGTGGTCCTTAACAACGGCGTCGGCAGTAACAACAAGAAGGCCTGGCTTCGACCGGAGCATCCCAATCACCCTTCACAGTAACTCCAGGAACAGACCCCAGGCAAACACGTCACCCGAGGAGCCTCCTACATGGCCCGTCCCTACCCCCACTCTACAGATGGGTAAACTGAGGCTGAAGAGTCATCCCCTTGTCTGGGGCTGCGTGCTGAGATGCTGGGGTGGGGATCCAGTTTTCCTTGTGGCTGTGCCACCAATTTCCCTTTAAACGGGAAGACACTGGAAAGGACCCCCCACCTCCTAGGGGTCCCGTCCCGTCCTGCAGGCCGCTGTGAGCGCCCACCCACATGCTGCATCATTTTACAGGTGGCAGCAGGGAGGATCAGAGGTGGCACACAGGGAGTAAGAACAGATCTCACCTTGGGGCCACTGCACCCCCTGAATCCCACATTCCGGCAGCTCTGGGCTGGAGGGCACCCAGGCAACAACCCCAGGAGCGACTCCTTTGTGTGCCCAAGGCCCCTGAGCTAACCAGGCCGCCTCCTTACAAAGGAGCCCTTTGAGTGGAGCCCGGAGGCACGGGGTGCAGGACGCAGGTGGGGGTCAGAGGTCCCAGAGGACAGGAACCCAACCTAGCCAGGAGGCGGCGGCCAAACGCCTCCAAGTTTCCATGGAGCGGCAGGCCAGGGCCGGCAGGTGGGAAAACAGGCCAGGAGGGCAGGGGTCAAGGCCAGGTCCTTCTCCCAAAGGGAAGAAACCTGACTGGGAGACCAAACTCTGAGGAGCACTGAGAAGAGGAAGCAGAGGCCGCTGCTGAACGGGGCCTGCCCAGCCCAGGGCCCAGGAAGCCAGGTGTTTAGGCAGCTCCTGCCCTGCCCCTCAGGTGAGGAGAGAGGATCAGAGAACAGAAGAGCATTTGTCCCTTCAAACAAATTATTATTTTTAATTTCGGGGGTCTGCATTGGGTCTTTGTTGCCGCACGTGGGCTTTTCTCTAGTTGCGGCAAGCGAGGGCTACTCTTCGTTGCGGTGCGCGGGCTTCTCATTGCGGTGGCTTCTCTTGTTGCGGAGCACGGGCTCTAGGCGCGCGGGCTTCAGTAGTTGTGGCGCATGGGCTTAGTTGCTCCGTGACATGTGGGATCTTCCTGGACCAGGGATCAAACGCGTGTCCCCTGCACTGGCAGGCGGATTCTGAACCACTGCGCCACCAGGGAAGTCCTGTCCCTTCAATACTGAGTGGGTGTTGACAAAGCTGTCTGTGCAGGGCGGGCATCTCCACCTGCACCCCCAGGCCCAAAGGGCACTTAATAGGTCCTCAGCCTGCAGAACAGGTATGTCAGTCCCACCTTCACGGTGCACAGCCCACCAGATTCAACGTGGAGAAGGCAACTGCAGAGTCTCACATGGCAGGACCACCACGAGTTAAGTCAAGGAATTGCATCCTCGGTTGGAAACCAGCCAGAAGATGGGGATCCGGGCCTGGCTCCCCCGCACCTGCTGGTGGGGTCCTGTCGGGTCCTCATGTAGTCTGAGCCTCAGTTTCTCCATCCGTACCTCGGGGTTGGGGTGGGGGGGACTAGACAGCAGGTGGCAGAGGCTGAGGGCTGCCTTTCAGCCATCAACCTGTTTATTTGGCCTGAAGTCAAGACATGTTTAAATGTGAATCAATGGGGACTTCCCGGGTGGTCCAGTGGGTAACACTCCGCACTCCCAATGCAGGGGCCTGGGTTCGATCCCTAGTGGGGGAACATGCAGGCCGCAACTAAGAGTCCGCATGCCGCAACAAAGATCCCGTGTGCTGCAACTAAGACCCGGTGCAGCCAAGATAATAAAATATTAAATATTATTAATAATAAAATATTAATAAATAAAATATTTAAAATTAAAGAAAGGAATGTCAATCAATGGATGATATCTTAAAACTGGTTTCAAGTCAAAATGAAGATCTCCCATTTCCCTTGAAAAAGGAGGCGCCACCGACCATAATTCCGAGCGTGGCGACCACCCCTTCGTCTGTCCCCAGGTCGCCAACTCGCCAGAGTCCCCGCCACTCCCTGCTGTTCAGGAACTACGTGGGTCTGGGTGATGAACAGGGTCCACAGGAGACTAATAAACGTGTGCGCGACCGGGACGCTCAGCACAGATGTCAGCAACACCTTCGAGCAGATTCAGCAGCAAGAGGTCAACCCCTCCACCCCCAGCTTCAGGGGTGATCCCGGCACCTGTCAACCGCAGGTGGGTCCCACGTGAAGCAGAGCCAGGACTTGCCTCGAGTGATAAGATGTTTTTGTGGGGTTTTTTTGCTTTTGCAGAAGTTCCATTCTCACAATGGTTCAAAGTGACACACCGGACCCCCTGCCCAGAAAAACATTTCCACTGAATTCCGCACGTAGTTCGACCATGTTCACAGAAGCCCATCTGTAAACCCCACAGGGATGTGTGTGTGTAGAGGTGGCTGGCACCCACGAACCCAGATTATAGACGCCTATAGCGAAGAATTCTTTGCATATCAAACGCCGATACTAACACCCTCCCCCAATATATTCTACCAGGCCAAGGGAGTCCAGGGTGTCAAAGGTAAAATACTAAGTTCTTGTGGTGTTCCCATGGTCCAAGTTCTAATGGTGTTTCCTCACCTGGGCTCATCTGCCATCTGCAAAGCCCTAGGTACCATGCCCAGACATCAGAAAATGCCCCACTGGAAAAAACCAACTACCCTGCAGCCAAAGTGGGCTTCAGAACAGGACGACCAGGTAAAATTTCGCAAAAGCAGTCAAGAGCCACCAGCCACGAGCTCCCTGCTTCCACCCCTGCCACACGCCAGGTCAAGCCAGCCACCTTCCTCTGGCCACAGCCATCGTCCACCAACTGCTGAGCAGTCAACTGCCTAAGCCTAAATAACCCTTCATTTTCTCCAAAGAAACAAACAAAACCCCCTCCACAGCCCCAACTGGGAACTTGTAAGGTTCCTGCACCCCCGGCAGGATGCTGAGGCCAGAACTGGCTCTCACGGGTACCAGGCTCCACCCCCCAGGACTCCTGGGTCACACGGCAAGGAGCAGTGGGATCTATGCCCGAGACCTGCCGGGGGCAACAAAAGCCGAGGCTGACCAAAGGGTTCTCCTCCCCTTGTGGGCAGGATGGATGACCCTGGAGGCCAAGGGCTGAGGAGCACAGAGGGGACCCCAGAATTGAGTAACTAAAGGTCTGGGTTGTACAGGCGGGCAGAAAAGCGAGTCCCTGCAACTCTCTCTGGAGGAATCTGGCAACATCTTTAAAGATGTGTCAAGCCTTCACGCCCAGCCCTCTCCCCTCTGGAAATGTAGCCAACAGATCAGTCCTGAGGTGTGAACACACCCACGGGGGGCTCGCTGCACGGGGCACGGACACGGCTGGAAACTGCAGCATGAAACCCTGAGGCCCACTGAGCGCCCTGGCTGGGGAAGCCCGGCACGGACACCACACCACACACAGTTCCTCCCAAGGAGGAAGGCGACGCAGTCCTGCTGGTTTCAACTTGGAAACCAGCTGTCTGGTTAAAATGCACTCCCCGGACCCAGGTGACAGGCTCCCGGGACTGGCATCCCTACTAAGGAAGTCCTTCTTAGTCTTATAAGACACGTATTTAGGTGAAAACTGCACCTTAAAAAAGCTAAGTCGATGTGTTCAGAAAGGAGAAAAGCCTGGCCACCAATCTGATTTATTTTTAAAAATATTTTTTAAATTCATTTTTATTTCTTTTTCTTTTTTTGCGTGTGTGTGGGGGGCTGCGTTGGGTCTTCCTTGCTGCACGCGGGCTTTCTCCAGCTGTGGTGAGCTGGGGCTACCCTTCACTGCGGTGCATGGGCTTCTCATTGCGGCGGCTTCTCCTGTTGCGGAGCACAGGCTCTACGTTCATGGGCTTCAGTACTTGTGGCTCACGGGCTCAGTAGTTGTGGCTCGAGGGCTCTAGAGCGCAGGCTCACTAGTTGTGGTACCCAGGCTTAGTTGCTCCGCAGCATGTGGGATCTTCCCAGACCAGGGCTCGAACCCGTGTCCCCTGCACTGGAAGGCGGATTCTTAACCACTGCGCCACCAGGGAAGTCCCATCAATCTGATTTAAAACCTACACTCTCAGACCACACTTCCACTCCCCTTGGGAGCCCACGCAGGGGCGACCAGAAATCCTTTCCAAGAGTCCATGGAAACAGGGCCCTGGGAGCCCACAGGGCAGAGCCACGGGGGCTGATCCGGAGCCTCAGTGTTCCCATCCTGTAAATGGGAGCAACTACCCTTCCGCCACTCACGAGGCGGCAGGGGCCGACCGCGCAGCCTCGCCACCTCTGGGAAGCAGAAGTCCCTGCAACACTGTCATCTGATGAAGAATTTTAGCTTCACCTGTCTTCAACTTCGATATCTAGTCTAACACATCCTCACGTGTTTAAGCTAACAGAGAAAGACCACATACCCTATGTAAAAAAGTTACAAAGAAGCATTCAAAGATAAACGGACACCAGGAATTCAGTAGGACGAATCCGCTCACGCCCCCTGGTTTTCCACTTCACACCTATTACCAGCGGTCTGACGGCACGTAGGCAAGAGCCCCCGCGGAGGCAAAGGAGGGTAGACAGACGAGCTCCCATGGGGCCCCAACTAACAGTCGAGGGGGGTAATCCCTACCCCACAAGCCAGACCCTCAGGGGAAGACAAGCAGCAGACTGAGAACACAGCCCCACCTCACGTGCCACACGACAGCAGCCAGCCCTCCCGCCCCCCCAAACAGGCTCTGGCTCAGCTCAGGGGGAGAGGAGACTGAGGTGAGCACAAAGGAGGCCTCTGCCCGCCCCTGCTGACACGCCTGGCCCCCCTCAGCTTGACGCGTGGATTTCCTTCAGGACGGCATAACCTGACCAAAAAAAAAAAAAGCCTGCCGATCGATTCCTTTTATTGCTGCCCGCGGTCACAGAGGCGCCATCAGAGCGCAGGAAGGGCCGGGCTGGGGAGGGGCCGCCACTTCACCTCCCTCCTCCCCACCTGGGGTGCAATCCCACCCACGGCCGCCAAGGTGCGCGGGGGCAACAAGTTGCTGAGCAAGGGGTGAGTGTGCGAGCACGTGATCAAGACCCGGGGGGGGGGGGGAGGCCCCAGAAGGACACGTCTGGCTGCTGCAGCCCCAACAGGGGAGGGTCCGCAGGGGCTGATTCGGCACCTTGAGCCTCTGGGTCTCGGTCGGAGAAGTGGTCTCCGCCCCTCCCCACACCAAACACTGCCAAGGCCAGGGTCTAGGGGAACAGAGCCTTCTGGGTTTCACAAGTTAGAATCCCAGAGATCACAGAGCCACTGAATTGGGACTGATCTGTGCGCCTCTGACATACCCTTACACAAGAGCTCTCGGGCTTTATAAGAAAGCATTTAACCCCCGACAGCCCAAGGACACGGGTGCCGCTGCCTCTCCCACTTTACGGACGAGAAAACCGAGGCCCGGAAGGAAAGCATGCGAGGTCATACTGGTTGAGCCAGAGGTGGACGTTAACGCCCTGGCCAGGAACTGACCTCCATATCAACAGACACGTGGGGGCTAACCCCAGGCCCCCAAGGCTTCCAGGCCCTCCCCTGCAATGACCCCTTGAGGGCAGGCTGTGGCATACGTTACGTCAGCTAAACCCTTACCTCTGAAAAAACCTGTGCAGAGCCATCCTACAGATGGGAAACAGCTGGGGCTACTGATGGCGGCGGGAGGGCTGAGGTCCTCATTTGCCCGTGGGATGCCCCCCACCCGGGTCTGGCCACCCCAAAGCCACGGAAACGTGCAACTCCTCACACACGTCGAGTCCTCCAGCTGGAGGAACCGGTTCCAGAATTGGAAGGCTTGGCCAGAGCTTCAGACAGGCACAGAAGCCACCCATCCAAACACAACTCTGCACCTGAAGGCCCCTTTAGGAGAGCTTGCAGCTCACCGGGGGCAGGTAAGGAGTACTACCTCCAGAAGTGGACCCCAGGTTAACACAAAGCCCAGAGCCATCCAGTGACCCAGCGACGGGGTCGTGGGCACTGTTTCTCACCGCCTCCCCGGCCGGGAGAGGGCTACCCAGTCCCATGTATTTCTGGAGCGAACAGGGCACACTCTGGCTTCCCACGTGGTACCCCAGTTCTCCTTAAGAAGCATGAGCCCACCTTCCTCCAAGGAGAGGAATTCCTTGCCCACTCTGCCCCCTGCCCCCGGCAGAAGGCCCTTCTAGCTCAGCTGGGGGTTTATAAAATACAGATGTCCGGCCCCCACCCCTAGAGATCTGGGTCTTAACTGGTCACAGGTCCGGCCTGGGCGTCTGAAGTTCCCCAGGTGAGCCCAAAGTACGGCCAAGAATGAGCACTTGGTCTGGGGGCTTCCTGCCGCCCGCACACCTCCTTCCTCGGTTAAAAGTCACCTCGCAGAGACCCCCCCAAGTCCAACCAGGACCCCACAAAGCCTCCAGTTCAGCCAGATCCCCTCTCTTCCACGAATGCTTGCGAGCTCTGGTCCCCCTCCCCCATCCGCAGCCCAGATGGGCTTCTCTCCAGGCCTGGCCTCCGTCCCACCCTCTCCAGAGGCTGCTCTCACTTCCCCAGCCCTGCGGCAGCTTCCGCTCTGAACCAGCTCCCGGCATGGGGAAGGGAGGGGCAGGGGAAGGTGGTCTCAGGGACCCCTGGGATTTGTGGCTGACTGGAGAATTCCAGGCGGAAGAGCAGCCCCAGCAAAGACAGGTATAGGGCACGGAGCACGAACGCCCATGGTTGCATTCCTGCTGGAGCAGAGGCGCAAGCGCGAAGGCTAGGCTGGTGGGGAGAAGACGCTGCCGAGGCGAGATTAAGAGCCCCCCTCCCGCCGCCCCCCGCGCGCTCTGGCAGGCGTGCACAGGGCCGCTCTGGAGGCACCGGCGGTGTTAGCTGTGTGCATACCTCCCAGCAGCGGGCACGGGCCAGGTTCTTAGCAGGCGCTCAATAAATTCTCATTGACAGGAACACTCCCAAACGTCACCTCCCGCCTGTGGCCTCGGTCGGGGAGCAAGGCCAGCGTGGGGAAACCACACTCGGCGAGAGAGGAAAGCGAGTGGCCAAGCTGAAATGTCACCCGAAACACGGATCCCTGTAGCTTAGAAAAACAGCTCTGCCGGCTGAAGGGGGGAGGGGAGGGGACGGGACAGGAGGGGGGCCGGGCGGCCTCACGCAGCCCTGTGCTTTGGAGACTGCTGTGTCGCCCTAACAGAGGTAATTAACGCGCTGCCACCCAACCCCAGCCTGGCGTGGACTTCGAGTAACCCAGGCTGGGAATTCCAAGCCTTCGGATGGGGCCAGGAAAAACCTGCCTTGCTGGCTGACTCCACAAGCCCCTACGAGTTCCCGGGGCAAGAGCGGAGAGGTAGCGGCCAGGTCCTGCTCACCTGCGTTCTTCTGGGAAAGCAGAAGCCGCGGGCACCCACCCTTCAGGAAGGGGCTCTGAGCCCAGAGGCCCTTCCTCCTTCAGAGAGGGGAGCGGGGACGCCACCTGCCGAAGGGTCAAAGGCCATTAGAGACTGAGTGGGCTGGGGAGGTGTCCGGCTTGGAGGTGCAGGACCCAGGTCTGCCACAGAGTGGCGCTGTGCGCAGTTTGCTGTCTCTTCCAGCCAGAGGCCAGAGACGCTGAACCCAGAGGCAGGCGGTGTCTTCTGCTCTGAAACCACAAGGCTCTCGCAGATCTGCAGCCCCTGACCTTCCCCGAGAGGCAGGCAAGTTAGGAGGCCAAAGGTCTGCCCGCGGGCACGGTTTGGCAAAGGCCACGGGAGCTTCCAAAGGGGTCCGCTGCTTGGCGTGGGCTCGGGTGCTGGCCCCATGCTTCTCTGGGCCTCAGTGTGCCCACTGTTAGGGCAGATTCCCAGGCCCAGTCCGCACATTAGGATCACCCGCGGAACTCTGAGAACTCTCCCGGCAGGAGCCACAAACCCAGAGTCTGTAGCTTAACTGGGCGGGGGAAGGCTGGCCGGCAGCAGCTGTAGAAAACCCAGCAGGGGGCTCTCTAAACCCTTTTCAACTCCAGCGAGCCAGGATTCGGAAAGCTGTCCCCAACAGGCCAGGGCCTGGCCCCAGAGATATGACGGTGCCTGGAGCCCGGACGGGCCTCCCAGCCTCCCCTCCCAAGGCAGGGCTGACCCCGGGTCGCTGGCCTGGCCGCTCACCAGCTCCAGACTCGCACCGCCCACACGGTTCACAGAAAGGAAAATCCGACTGTCAAAAGCCTGGCTGGCTCCTGCGGCCCCCTTCCCTCCTCGCCGCAGTGACACGAAGTGACAAAGGCCAACCCAACACCCCCTTTCACCCAGGGGTCAGGACTGCGCTGACAGGGCCCCTCGTGAAGTATCCTTGTAGCTGTTATCACAGAGCCAGGCCTGCGGAGAGCTTCCGAGTCCCCGGGGCAGGCGGGGCGGTGACTCCCCTGCGAAGCCGGGGCAGCCGGGATGACACACGGGCTGCCCGTCAGAGCCTGCGCCCTGGGCCCCCGTCACCTGTGGCGTGGCCGGGCTGAGTCAGGCGGTGGCCTGAGCCTCAGGGTCTGGGCGGAGGCAACCCACAAACACGAGCTGAGCAACACTTACATGCCCCGAGCTTAAGTAATCCTGAGGGCAGCCCGGAAGCAGCCTGCTCACCTGGGGTCCCCCCACCTTCCCCTGGGAGGGGGGGGCCGAATCCCAGGGGAGAGGGCCCAGCCAGCCAACCAGGGGACATCTCAGAGTGCCCCAACGAGACCTTCTGCCCTCCCGTCCCTCTGCCTGGAAATCGGCTTAGGCGGGGAGGTTCCCACCCAGAATCCGCTGGGTCCTTTGTTCCAGCTTTTCACAAAAGCAGCCCTTTTTTTTCATCCGGTGGTCCCGCTTTTTGTTTCCAAACCACAGCCTGTGTGGGCCCCAGATAAGGCACTGCAGGGGTTAACAAGGGTTTAATGTATTTTAGACGCACTTCCCAGACAAAGGCCAGTTTACAAAACAAGAACCAAGTCGACTCAACCCGGCTGGTATCCACCACCCAGCCGGCGGGCAGGTGCTTTCCCCGCGTGCGCACAGCCCTCCAAACTCAAAGCCGGCGCTCCAGCAAGGGACCCCGGCCCATCACGTGGGGTGTCGCGGCAACACTTCACCCAATCCGGGCGACCCCTTCTCCCCGGGAGCTGCGCCTCAGTCTCCACTGCACACTTCTAAGTGGTCCCCTTGTCCCTCCCCCCTCCTCCCCAGCTCGGGAGGGGGAGCGGGAAGGGGGAGGTGGGAGGGTGAGCCCAACTCCCGCTCCGCCTCCACGAAGGGAATTTAATTAGCCTGCTGGAGAGGCGGGCGGGCGGCCGAGGAGGTGTCTCTGGTGCTGCAATATAATTGAATCGGCTCCACTCGGTCGGGCCACTGGCCGCCCATCAGCGCGGCCGCCGGGCTGGGGGCGGGGAGGCGCATCCAGGCGGAGCAGGAAGGGCCGGGGAGGGGAAAAAGGACAGTGCGAGTGGGGGGCGGCGGATGCAATCACCTCCCACCTCCGAGGCTGGGGCAGCCATCTTCAGCAGGGGGAGGGGCAGGGGAACGGCTCCAAGAAGCGGGGGGAGCGGAGAGGGAGGAAAAAAGCGCCGGAGCCCCGGGCGCGCCCTTGGGAAGCAGGGCGTGGGGGTCGGAGACCCCGGAGGCTGCAGTCCCGCCTTCCCGGCGGTCTCCCTAGCTCCGAGGGAAGGGGGAGGAGAGAAAGACAAAACACCAAAGCGTGCGGCTCCGGCGGGCAAGCGCCCCCCCCCCCAGCCGCCGCCAACACCTGCCGCGGGGGCGTACCGCCGCCCCCCCTCGCTCCCTCCCCCGCCGCCGCAAAGTTTTCACTCCAGAGTCGGAGTGTAGACAGCTCACCGAGAGCCCCCCAGCTACCTTGCTCCCCACTCGCCGCACACTCTAAGCGCCCCTCGCCGAACGCAGCCACCGAGCGCGAGCCCCGCGGCGGCCCGAGCCCCCGCCTGGAGCCCGGACGCTCAGGCTACGACTCGCCGCGGGCGGAGGGACCTTTGGTCGCATGCCCGCCCGCCTGGCTCTTATCGCCGTTCACACTCCGGGGGAAGTTGCCCCGGAGCCGTTGGCTGCCGCCCCAGCGGAACCCGCGAACTTGGAGAGGGGGGCGAGCGCGGAGACCGCCCCCCGCGCCCCGGCCCCCGCCGGCGCGGCGCGCTCACCTTTCATGCCAGGGCCCCGCAGCTCCGCCTCGCCTGACACATGCTGGAGCCACCGTCGCCCAGTGTTTGTCTAAACTGCTTATCTCACCCGGGGCTGCTCGGCGGCGGCGGCGGCGGCTCGGGCCCGCTGGGGAGGTGGAGCTTCCGGGGCCCCGGCCAAGAAACACCTGCTGCTGTCGCCGCCGCCGAGGACACACCCAAGCGCAACGCCGCCCACTCCCGGGCCACTGGCTCGCTCCCGGCTCCCTGACCTCAGCCAGCGGGAGGTGTCGGGTTTCAGCCGCAAACACACACGCGCGCGCGCACCGACGAGCGCCCGGGTACACCCGCGCGGGCACACGCCCCTCCCCAGCCAGGCTGGCCAGGTGAGCCGAGGACACTAGGAGGTAGGGGAAGCGCCACCCTCAGGCTCCCGGGGGCCCCTGGCTCGACTGCTCAGAGGTCCCATATACACTGGTGTCCAAGACTAGGCCCTTGCTTCCAAAAGTAGGGAGCAGTCACTTGCAACACGCCCGCCAAGCGAGCAGCGCCCCTGCGTCTCACGACCGCTTCCCCGGCGCCTAGAACAGTGTCTGGCACAAAGCAGGCCCAACAAGGAGTGGACGGATAAACTCACGTGCTCTAGAGACCTTCTGGAGGAAAACTTTCTCGGAGCCGGTGTCTGTGTTGGGGGAAGGGAGGGAGATACAAGGTCGGCTCTGTGCGTTTATCTTCCCCAAACCCCTCTTTCGGCCGCACCTCGAAAGGGTTGAATGTTAAGAACTGGGGCCTATGTTCCTTCCTCCCTAAATTCTAGAAACTCCGCCTTCCCGTTTCGTTTGAAAGAACTTTTGGGAAGCCCACAGCGCAGGGGGCAGGGGGTAGTTTTTTAAAGAACCCACGTCCCAGCGGCTGGAGAGCCCACGGAGGCGCCGCTCCGCCCGGGGGGTCATTAAGTAGCCGGGGTTGCGGTCACAGCCGAGGCCGCCCGGCTCCAGAAACTGGCACGACCCACTGGGCCTCCGGCCCCAAAGCAACGCCTCCCCATTCCTGGCACCCACCCCCCCCCACCTCACCCAGGCACTTGACAGACTAGAATGACTCAGGGAGCGTCCTGAAATTCCTGGGCACCCACAAGCGGCACGGCGAAGAATGGCGGGCCCCAGCCACCCCCCAACGCCGGGCTCCGCCCCGCCCCCACCGACGGCGAGCGCAGACGACCAGCCTCGAGCCCACCCCCAGCGCGGCCCGCGTCTCCCGGAAGCGCCGGGTTAATGGGCGCAGGCCTCGCCCGACGCCCCTGGCCCTGGCGCATTACGGCGCCCCGGGCTCCGACCCCGCGCGTCCGAAGCTCCCAACGTTGCTCAGATGGCCCAGGGTCTCTCCCCGTACATCCTCTTTTGAAAATCCTCTACAGCTTTCATACTTCTGAGCCTGGAGGCAAACCAGTACCCACTCCCCGCCCCCCCCCCCCGCCCCAAGCGGCCGCCCTTGCGCCGCGCTGCGGGTTTCAACTTTCGGCCGCCGGTGCCAGCCCGCGCTTCTGCCAGCCCCAAACCTGCCCCGGGACATGCCCGCGCCGCGCTTGGCAGGCGCGCACGCAGCCGTCCCCGCGGGCCCAGCCTCCCCCGCCTTCCCTCCTCCCTCTCTCTCCCTCTCTCCCTCCCTCCCCGCGCCAGTCAGGATTGCGACGGGAGGGAGCGCTGGGCGCCTGCCACCCCCCATCCATCTGTTCCCGATGACGCTGGCGGGCCTGGAGCAGTCGGAGCCCGCGCCAACGGGGAGCAGAACCCGCCTGTGTGCCCGCTGGGGGACTAGGGGTAGGGCCCAGACGGGCGCCGCCAAGCCACCCACTCCCCCTGCTCCACCTTCCACCGAGCGCACGCGGATCGGCCCCTCGCCTTGCACAAGGCTCCTGGCCGACCACAAACGAAAAAGGAAACGGACCTGCGAGGCCGAGCCGGGGGCCGTTACTGGCTTCTACCTGTGGGCGCCGGCCGGCCCTGGCACCTCGTGGGAGGGGCGCTTTCGCTTCACCACCCGCCTCGCTCCGGGCCGCGCCTCCCTCCTGCGGGCCTAGGCCTCCGCCCGACGACGCTTTAATTTACGCAGCACACGGTGTCTCCGCAGCGCGGCCTCCGGTAATTTATCCTCAGCAATGGCCGGCAGATTCACCGCGGCCGGGACGCGCCGGAGGGGGTGCCTCTGTCCACGCCGGGAGTGTCGGGGAGGGGGAGGGGAAGGGAGGAGTTAGAGAATTCAACAACGGGCCTAGAGCCTGAAAAACAAAATTAAAAACCTCTGGGGGCGGTTCCAACCCTTTCCCACCTGGATTACAGGCTGCGGGGGGAGGGGAGTAACTTACTAATGAAACTACTCGCACCTGGACCGGAGTCTCCTCCCAGCCCTGGTCCAGGCCCGGACACCCAGGCCCCACCTCCCAATCTCTCTCACCAGGACGAGGTGCTCGAGTTTATGTCCCTTCATCCCTGGGGAGGCCCTCGTGGTGGTGGTGGTGGTTTGGGGCGGGGGTTCAAGTTCTTCCACCTGTTTGAGAAGGACCACGATGGCCAAACATGAAATTTTGTGGGCTAGTTTTTAGTGTTGGCAGATCCCTCCCCTGTAGACATCTGGTTCCACTGCGTTGCGAGAGGGGTAGCCTGATCCCCGTTTCACAGATGAGGAAGTCGAGGCCAGAGTTGCTCAAGGTCACGTGCACGCTGGTGCAATGGGAGCTGTGCTGGGAGCTGCTCACACCTGCAGTCTCCCTTTCCAAGAACAGCCCGCGGAGGCTGCGGGGAGCTGCAGGGATCCCCAGCGACCGCCGGGGGGCAGCAGCGAGCCGGCCTGCGCGCCCTGGCCAGAAAATGCTGGCGGCCACCAGGAGGGCTGGCAGAGCGGAGATGGATGACACTCACTGTCAGCGCGCCTGGCCTGAGGAAATTAGTAATCCGGGAGCACGGCCTCTGAGTTTAAGGGTGGGAATTGCTCTCCTGCAGCCTGCGCGCGCCCCGCTAACGAGGTTTGTAGCTGGACTCAATTTCCCGCCACTCCGGGCTCAGGCTGGCCGCCCTCCATTTCCCTCCGGGGTCGTTCCTTCCCCTCCTGGTGGCAGCTCCCACCCCGCAGCCATTCCCAGCCCTCCCTGGGCAAAACGCTCCTTCTCTGCACCTCCTCTCCCTCATTCCCATATGCCTGGAAACCGGGCAGAAAAAGAAGGTTCAGGGTAAAAGCAGTTGTTTTACCCAAGGCCAGGGTCAGTCCTAAGGTGGGACATATGGGGACGCTTTCCAGAGTGGGGACACCTGCCCTGATGACCCTGCTCACCAGGTTCCTGCTTCCTCTTCGCCAGGGGCAACGGGATGCTTGGTGGGTGCCTGCCCGCGCCCCCAGACTCGGGTCAGTCTGAACCGTGCTTCCTGGAGCAGGAAGCAGAAATCAGAAAGCCCTCAGTTAAGGAAAAGCCCCAGGAGCCCCGTAAACATACCCCCTGAGGCAACTGACAAGGGATCTGCCGGAAAGAAAGGCATGCCTCTAACCAACAGGGTGGGCATTTAGTCACTCAACAAACACACCAGCCTTCCAGATACAGAACTGTAAATGCCAGGCCCCGGGGTGGAGGGTGGGGGGTAGGTGCTGACAGGAGAAGCACTTCAAGGCAGCAAGGAACTGGAAAGACAGGAGAGCGGGTTGGCGACTCACCCATCACCACTACCACCACCTGGGCACCTACTAGTCAGGTGAGATTCCCTGGAACGGAGGCACCACCGAGTCCCAGCACGGATCCAGCCCCTGGCCTATGAGGGGCCCTGGATACCAGGGAAGGGAATCCTGCGTCCTGCTCGTTATCACCTTGCGTCCTTTGGGGTCAGCAGGACTCAGGCTGTGCCATCCACCCGAACCAGGTGTTCCAGCACATAAGGGCTGCACGTCACCGTCATTTTCCCATCACCCCAGCCACCCCATTCAGCACCTGACTGGCAAACAAGCGTCAGGGACCTGGACGTCAGTGTGGGTGTGAAGGGAGGTTCATTTCTGCCATTTACCAAACACCTAACACGTGCCAGGGCTGCTCAGCTCCTGTCATTTAATCCCCTCGGGCCCTGCGAGGCAGCCTCCTGACCTCCATCACGAAGCCCGGTGAGGAGACCAGAGAAGGTTAATTAACTTGCCTAGGGCACACACATTCGATCCAAGCCTGATCCAGACCCTGGCTGTCCTATACCAGCAGCATTTCTCTGTAGCTACCTGCTGTAGATATATCAGGGCCGGGCAGGGGCAGCGGGGCGGGGGGAGGGGGGGTCGCAGCATCTCCAGCTGGCCGTCCTGGTGTCCGAAAATCAGCCTCCCTTCCAGGAGGGTTGGGGGACCCACCACCCAGAGCCCCGAGATTTGCTCAGTCCCTCTGCATGTGTGCTCCACTCACCCGGAGGCTACCAGCACAGAGGGTACCCCCAAGCGCCTCAAGGGCTGAGGGACAGAGGGCCTGCCCAGCCGCCCCCTCCAGCCCCAGCCCCTCCTGCCCTGCCCTGCCGCCAACCCTCCATCGCTTACACTCCGAAGTCCCCTTTCTCTCTCCAGCCAGCTATCACTGGCCCAGAAATCCTCTCCATTCTTCGAAGCCCGGCTTAAATCTTATCTCTTCCAAGGAGGTTTTTCCCATCCCCGCCTCTGGAATTCTTCTCTCCAGGCACTGCGTCCCACTCTTAGATGCTGATCGCACAGGGGAGCGGTCGTGGATAATGGGGGCGTGGGGGAGAGCGTGTGAAATACAGATTCCCAGGCCACCCTACGGAGCTATGGTCTGGGGTCAGGGACAGGAAAGAGCACGCCTAGCAAGAGCTGGGGGCAGGACTGGGGGTGTCTGGGCCTCCCCAGTGATTGCTGGAGCCCCAGACTCCCCTCCCCACACCCCCCCAAGAGACAGTGGGTACCCAGAGGGGAAAGGACTCTCGTCTGGTAGCGGTGACACAGCCCCAGCCTCTGCACGTTCACATCTCACGCAGACCCGCAGGAAGGATAAAGGGAAGGAAAACCACGGCAGCTCTCTCCCCTTCCCCCTCTGCCCTCCCGGGGAGGAGCCGGGCTCTCCAGGGACACGGGGGCACATCCAGGCCTGGCCTGGGAAGCCTCCGCCGACTCGCCATCTCAGCCGGCTGTCCAGTAGCCAAGGTCACCCCCAGGGAACACGGGCCCAGACGACCCCGGTGGACGAGGTGGCAGGAGTTGGCCTCTTAACCCAGGGCTGCCCCGACACTTCCTGCCCTTTCAGTGCCGGCCTCCAAGCTGCACCCCCCTCACAGCTGCACTCCTTCACAATCAGTTAACAGCTGTTTTGCATAGATTTTCAATTCTAATTGCCCGGCTTTGTGAGCCGCCGAGCCCCGGTGAATGGGGAAGCCGCAGCGCGGCTAGAAAGCAGGCGGGGAGGGGCGACACTCCAGAGCGACTCAAAGGAAGCCAGTGTGCGCGCCAGGCCGGCTGCTTTATTTTTATTTTTTAATAGAAGAATACCCACTAACTGTCCCCGCTCCAGCTCCTGCCTCTTCTCCTGGAGCCCAGAATCTGAAGGGTGCCCCCCACCCAACCTCGGGAGGGATGCCCACTCTCCTCCCCCCGCCCCTCCCCCTTCTGACCCACCCCCGACACAGTACCCCGGGGGGCAGCTTCCAGCTCCAGAGGCGCTGCAGGAGCCAGCGCTCCCCTCCCCCTCCGCCCCTCTAGCCCCCCAGGCTCTCCAGTGCCCAGATTTGGGAAGCTAATTGGACAATAAAGTCGAGCAGCGAGGAAACGCGCTCTCTGGAGACAGCTGGCATCTATAAAAGAGAAATATTTGCATTTAAAACCTTTAAACTTTATAGCGCAGGCCAGGCCAAGGCCGGGGGAGGGTGGATGGAGGGGGATGCCGGACTCTCGGGCGGGCGGCGGCTCCGGGGGGAGACCTCACGGGCTGCTGGGGGTCCACGGAGGCCCTGGGGCTGGTAGTTCTGAACTTCTCTGCCACCGGCGACTCCCCGCCCCCTCCCAACGCCCCTGCTACTTCCTGCAAGATACCAGCCGTGCACGCAGGCCTGGGTGGCCTTGCCACGGGTCAAGCACAGACCCTCCTAGCCCCCTGCCCACCCGGGAGCCCAGGCACTCCGTGGGAGTCCCGAGGCCTTTCCAGGCCAAGCACTCGGGGCTGGGGTCCACACCCTCCTGGTGGGCCTGCCTTGGCCCCTGCCCGTCGCCCAGCCACCTTGACAGAGCTTCCGGCTACTCTCCCCGAGCCGTCGCGTCTCGGGAAGTGGCCCCCAGGCTGCAGCTTCCAGCAAGAAGCCAGTCTGCCGCTTCCCCACGCCGTGCACACCCTAAACGTGCTGCAGGGGGAGCGCGCTTGACCCCGTCTGTACTCAGAGCCCCCTGGGGCAGTGCCACCCCATCGCCCGATGGAGAAATGGGGGCTGGCAGGGCCCCTCCCCCTCCAGGCTGCTGTCTGGGGTTGAGGGGGGCCGGGTTTTCATTTCTTCGCCTGCCTAGTTCCCACTTTTCATATTTGAGAGAAACCTGGCCGCCGTTTCCTACTGTCAACATTTGTGATGTAAAGCCGGGAGAGAACATGTGCCTGAGTGGTCTTATTTTAGCAGGCTTTCATGAGATCTCAGCTCCGCGGCCCGTCTACCTGGCAGGCCTGCAAATGAGGGGGCGCGCAGTGTAGACTCCCAGGCTCTGCTTTCCAGGGCAGGAGCAAACTTCCAGGGTGGAGGGAGGCGGCAGAGTATGTGGCCGAAATCAACGGCACGTGAGTAATTTTCAACAACGTCAATTAAGCAAACACCACACCAGAAGCATCCCCTCTGCCCTGGAGCGTCGTGTCCTCACCACTTCTGCTGTCATCAGGAAAACACTTCCAGTCCCAGCAGTGCCCGCTCAGCTCCTGGGCCTCGTCCTGGCTTGGCGTTCAAGGCCCCGAGCAGCTATGAAACTGTCCTGCGGCTTCACCACACTCTACCTCCAGCCACGGAATCCCCACACCCTCGGCAGATCTTTTCACCATCTCTTCCTAAACACGACTTCCTGATCATCTTGGTGTGAACCTCATTCCAGGTTCATCCAAAAAAGAAATGTCAAAACATGGCTTCTGGGAATTCCCCGGCGGTCTCGTGGTTAGGGCTCCGCGCTGCCACTGCAGGGGTGCAGATTCGGAGAACTAAGATCCCAGAAGCAGCATAGCTGGGCCAGAGACAAAGCGAAACAAAACACGGCTTCTGAGAGCGCCCACTGGCGTGTGGGAGGGAGGGGAGAGGGGAGGGGAGAGGGTCAAAGGACAGACACCGGCCTGAGCCTGAGTGACGGCCACCCGGCCGGGCAAAGAGCCACCTTGCTCACTGTGCACCGCTTTTGCCAGCTGTTGACGTGCAAGCAGCATGACCCCTTCCCCAGCTTTCAGGTGAGGACTAAACAAGATAATGAGCTAGAAAGAGCCTTGCATCGTGCCTGGAACACAGCTGGAGCTCCACAGAACGACTTACGTTTGGCTTGCGGAGGAAGTGGATGAGAAGGAGACAGCAAACAAAGTTTTACAAGGAAGCAGACGGGCGGGCAGGGAGGCCACATCGGCACTGGGGGGCATCAGGGCCTGCGACGGAGTCTGGGACCAGGCAGCGTTGGGCTGGCCTGCTCTCTCGAAAGGCCTGGCCTTTGGGCACAACCCTGTGCCGGCTTCAGGGTCAGTTCCACTGGCTGGTCACCTGCAGGGTCTGTGTAGCCAGATGGATGGGAGGAGAGCCAGAGAGAAGTGTGGGACCCAGTGGGCCACCAAAGGTTCTCGGCTGTGTCATTTTTTTTTTTTTTTTTTTTTTTTGCGGTACGCGGGCCTCTCACCGTTGTGGCCTCTCCCGTTGTGGAGCACAGCCTCTGGACGCGCAGGCTCAGCGGCCATGGCTCACGGGCCCAGCCGCTCCGCGGCATGTGGGATCTTCCCGGACCGGGGCACGAACCCGCGTCCCCTGCATCGGCAGGCGGACTCTCAACCACTGCGCCACCAGGGAAGCCGTGTCATTTTTTTAAATGCTGACAATACCCAGTCCTGACTTCCTTTTCAGAGATGAGTCCTAAAAATTATCCAGCCACCCCAAGTGTCCTCCCACAGATGACTGATACACAAGTGTGTGGTCTGTGCCTACAGCGGATGATTCAGCCGTAAAAAGGAGTGAAGTCCTGATATCGACTCCTATGTGGGTGAACAGGGAGACCTGAAAACATACACACGAAACCTTGGACATGAACATGAACATTCAAAATGGCCAGAAAGTGGAAACAACCTAAATGTCCAGCGACTGACAAGGGATTTTTAAAACCTGCGGTCTATCCACACAACGGAATACTATTCAACCATGAAAAGGAAGCAGGCACTGATCGTGTGACAGCGAGGATGAGCCTGGCAAACAGTAGGCTGAGTGAAAGGAGCCAGACACAGATAGCCACTCACTCAGTGTATGAGTCCATCCAGAGGGAAGTCCAGAACAGGCCAGACCACAGGGGCAGAGAGCACGTGCGTGGTTGCCAGGGGCGGGGGGAGTGACTGCTGACAGATACAGCGCTTCCTTTGGGGGTAAAAAAAAAAAAACCGTCTCGCGTCAAGGTAGAGGTAGTGGTTGCACAGCTTCGCGAATGGATTAAATACCACTGAATCTGTTCACTTTAAAACGGTTCATCTTACATTGTGTAAATCTTATCTCAATTCAAAAAAAAAAAAAAAGATCCAATGTGAAGGCCCCCCGCCCGCCCCCTGCTTGAGGTTGGGAGAGGCAGGGCCTGCAGTTTCTGGAGAAGCCGCCACGCAGATGCCCCTGAGACGAGCATCCCCTGGAAACTCCCTTTCACGCTGTTCTGTTCGCGACTCTCAGGCAATAGGAGGGAAACCCGTCAGGTTCAAGCGTTTCTGTTCCCGGGGCGTTTGTCCACGCTCGGCGCCGACCCTCACACACACACAAGACACACTAGGCACTGTCTCTCTACAGGCGGGAGGGACCTCTGCGCCCTCGAGGTGGGGGGTTCGCAGTGTCCTTCCCCCATCTGTGTTTTTTGTCCCCATCGACAGTTCTGCGGCCTCGGGGAGGGCTGAGCAGCTGGAGGTGAGGACGCCGAAAGGCACACACCTGTCCCCGGCTCCCGCCACCTGGCCACTGGGCTGGAAAGCGGCCAGTGGTGGCCTGCAGCAGGCCTGGGGGACAGGAAGGGAGCTGGGGCGGGGGGGTGGCAGCTCCCCACCAGGGAAGCTAAGCCCGCCAGAGATCACTGGTGACAGTCGAGTCCCCGATCCTGGGCCCCTGACCGGAAGCCAGAGTGGGCCCTCAGTGGCGGGGAGGCCACAGCGCCTGGGAGCCCCGCACATCCGCGCTGGCAGCAGGCACACTTCCTCCTTCCGAGCCTGGACACCCAGCGGATGCAGAAATCAGGGTGGTTCCCTCAACAGCTTCTCAGGAACGACCCTTCTTTGTAAAAATTAACCACCTGGGGCCTCCCTGGTGGCGCAGTGGTTGAGAGTCCGCCTGCCGATGCAGGGGACACGGGTTCGTGCCCCGGTCCGGGAAGATCCCACATGCCGCGGAGCGGCTGGGCCCGTGAGCCATGGCCGCTGGGCCTGCGCATCTGGAGCCTGTGCTCCGCAACGGGAGAGGCCACAGCAGTGAGAGGCCCGCGTACCGCAAAAAAAAAAAAAAAGAAAAAGAAAAAATTAACCACCTGTCCTCCACCAGGTGAGGGGCTTTCCTTTCTTCCTGGTCTGTCAGCTCAGAGAATAGGGCGCCTGGACTCCCAGCCAGGTGGCCACACAGGCCACAGGCCCAGGGGAGCCCTGGGGCAGCAAGTCACCACGAGGTCTGGGCTGATCTGGGTGGGACAGGGCTCAGGGTGAGGCTACAGGACCCTGCCCAGCAGCAGGAGAAGGATATGTTCTAGAACCCAGGCTGCCGAGCCTGCGGGTCGCCACTGACACCCACACCAACTTGAAGGGATCCTCAGAAATTTATTTCAGGGGCTTCCCTGGTGGCACAGTGGTTAAGAATCCTCCTGCCAATGCAGGGGACACGGGTTTGAGCCCTGGTCCGGGAAGATCCCACATGCCACGGAGCAACTAAGCCCGTGCGCCACAACTACTGAGCCTATGCTCTAGAGCCCGCAAGCCACAACTACTGAAGCCCACACGCCGCAACTAATGAAGCCCGTGCGCCTAGAGCCCGTGCTCCACAACGAGAGAAGCCACCACAATGAGAAGCCCGCCCACCGCGATGAAGAGTAGCCCCTGCTCGCCGCAACTAGAGAAAACCCGTGCACAGCAAACAAGACCCCATGTAGCAAAAAAAAAAAAAAAGAAGGAAACTTATTTCAGGTCTCTATTCCCCAATTTTCCTTGCACGTTTAAAAGCTTTCAAAGTTCTTTACATTCGAATCGCCCTGGAAAACCGACATCTGTACAGGCCTGAGGATTCGCACACGTGTGTGCAGGGCGCTTCCCCCACCCCACGTGCCCCGCTCCACCTGGCAGCAGCTGGGGCTCTGGGAGCTGACGTTTGTTGAGTGCCTACTACGTGCTAGGCCTGCCTCTCGGGGCAGGAGACTAAGGCTGGGGTTTGAACCCAGCCCTCATTTAGAACCACACTCAGTCCTCCCTTCCCCTGCACTCCCCCACTCAGCATCCTTTCAGGGTGGCCCTGCTCCTGACAAATTTCTGGATTCATTATCTACTGCCTGTCATTAAAGTCCCAAACCATCACTTGGACAATCAAATCCCAGATGCGTCTATCACCTGCCAACTGGGCAAGTTTGGTGTGGGCAGATGACCCATCCTCATGCGACCTCGGCACCTCCCGGCCAGGCCGGGGACCCCAGGGACGAGAGGTCGAGGCTGGGCCCCGTCTCCACTGGTTCACGGAGGCTGCAAGGACCCGCCCGCTCAACTCTCGTTGCATTTATGTTTTTATAATTTGGCCTCACGAATGGAAATAATCAGGGAGAAAGGATTTCATTCAAAGTGTCGTTTTCACCGCTGGAAGTCCCGGTGGTCATGGCCGCTGCCCAAGATCCTCTGGGTGTCTGCAGGGGGGCCCCAGGTGGAAGGTCGGGTGAGGGCGCTGCTGCCTGGGGCGCCCCTCTCACCTTCTACCTGTTTGCTCCAAGAAGGGCCTTTGCTTTCTTCCCCTCCTGTGGCTCTGCAGCCTCGCCTGCGAAGCCCCCATCCCTGAAGCACCTCCTCCCAGCTGCATGTCCCCACCTGCCATGAAGGCTGCTCCGCCGGCCCAGCCCCTGCTGCCTGAACCCCCGACTCTCTGCAACCCAGACCCTGGCCCAGTCCCACCGCGATGCTGCCCGCAAAGGCGCCCAGAGCCTCCACGTCCACTGTCTCCTCACTGTGCCCTCCTGACAGGTCCCCGGGGCCTCTCCTGGGCTGCCCTCCCCCCAGCCCTCTGCCCTCACCTCCTTGGGCTCCTCCAGATGTCAAGACCTCAGGGTCCCGTTTCCCGGGTCATGCCTTGCGAATCCAGGTACCAGCCAGCCCACGTCTCCACCCTCCCACGCACAGGCCTTTCTAGAAGCGGCTACACGCACAAGGCCCCCGCCACACTTTCCCATCGCTGCTGTGCCCCGGCCCAACCCTCTCTCGACAGCGTAATTTAGATTAAGAGCCCCTCTCCTTTCCTTACCTTCAAGGCCGGCTCTACCTGCTACTGGGGGCACCCTCCCTGGCCCCTCCTAAAGCTCCTCTGTTTGCTGCTGACCTCTTCCCTCAGTCCCCAGCTTAAATTCCCCCTCCTCCAGGTAGTCCTCCGGGATGCGGCTCTAACCTCCTCTAGCGGAAAGGGACCTTCTCCCTCCCACGGGGGTAAATTTCAAATTCTTTACTTTCTGCCCTGGGCTTACCAAGGCTGAGTCAATGGTGGAGAGGAAACAGCTGTCCTTATTTCTGGACTTTCACAAGCCCTTAAACAGATGTTTGCTGAATCCATCTAAATGAGTTTAAGGAGCCCCTCTGAGGACTCGAGCCCTCGTTAGCAACAAACGCTGTGCGCATCCCTCTTCCCCCAAAATAAACTCAGCCCAAAACAGGAACCTCCCGGAATATCCAGCCTCTGGTTCTAGAATGCTGAGCGCCTTTCCAGGGCAGACGAGGGTGGGTTTTCCCCATCGGCCCTTGTCGGATCCTCCATCGGCCGATGCCACGCCAATCCCTCCCCCTGAGAGTAGTTAAAGGTATTCTGCAAAGAGGCACCAGGGAAGCAAAAGCTGGGTTTTTCTGTCGCTGTTGTCTTCGTCGAAGGCTCCCACATGACCTCAGAGGAAGCACACGGAGGAACGCCACTGGCACCTTCCCAGCTACACACCCAGCCATCCCCACTCAACACCAACCTCTCACTCAGAGCGCACCACAGCCTCCTCTCCCAGGAAGGACAGGGACCCTGGAGAGAGCTCTCAGCCTGGCCTTCACCGTCAACTCGGGATGACAGCTCCCAGCCCCTCCTCTTGGCCCACATATAGGACTCCCGGTGGCTCCCCCCCCCCCGCCCCCCAGCACCCAGCTCCCCGTGCAGACCTGCCTGGCTAGCAATTTGAGCCCAGGGTTAGCACAGCCGAGCTCAGGACTTCTATTCCTGGCTCAGCCGGCAAATTGCTTCGTGACCTTGGAAAAGTCCCCACGCCGCCTGACCCCATCTGCGAGCGCCGTTAATAACGCGAGGTGGGACGTTAGAGCAGGCCCCGCTGGAAGCCACATCGTTTCGAGGTGACCCCAGTGTCTCTCCAGCCGGCTGTTCAGAGCCCTCGGGGGAAATGCTTACACAACCCCTGGAGGCCCTCTGAGCGCAGGGAGCCAGGGCACACGATCAAGGCCTCAGACACTCCCGAGGGGGGGGCCTTGCCCGCTCGGGTCGGGCCTGTCACAGCGGGGAGGGTGGCCACCCTCGTTTACAGAGAGGAGCGCCTGAGAGCCCTGCCCATGGGCGGGGGGGGCGACAAGCTCACCTGTCTCGCAGGTGCCAAGCCTGTGAGCCTCACAGGCGGTGCTGGGCCGGCTGGGATCTTAGGAGGAACAGGAGGGGGGAGGGGAGGGGCCTGAGCTAAGTGGTCCTCCCGGCGCCTCCAGCTGCCCACTCCTGGCAACTCTTCAGACGCAGAGCCCACCAGAGAGGTGAAATGCAAGAGTGCGTGGTCACAGCTGGCCAGATCGGGCCCTGGGCAGGAAGCCGGTTCTCCAGACTCACCTCGCTGCTCTTTCTATTAACCCACAATCTCCAAACTTCACTTTCCACAAGATCAGCAGGGGTCACGCCCTCACCTCCATCACCCACAGACCAAGTTGGGGTGGAGCCCAGGAATCTACGTTTTCAACAGGTAGCCCCGCCCTCCTCCCCTGAGGGAGGTGCCCTGGGGCTCCCTCTTTGAGAACCACCACCTTACCCCAGCCTCTGTCATCTGACTTGTGGAGCGATCTTCTTTTAAAAAGTAATTTGGGGCTTCCCTGGTGGCGCGGTGGTTGAGAGTCCGCCTGCCGATGCAGGGGACGCGGGTTCGTGCCCCGGTCCGGGAAGATCCCACATGCCGCGGAGCGGCTGGGCCCGTGAGCCATGGCCGCTGAGCCTGCGCGTCCGGAGCCTGTGCTCCGCAATGGGAGAGGCCCAGGTACAGAAAAAAAAAAAAAAAGTAATTTTAATTTATCTCTTCCCCGGCTCTCTCCCCCAAAAGGATCCGAAGAAGCATTACCAACCTCTGATACGGAGACATGTTTATTATTTTTACGGTTTCTGCAGGAAGCTCCCCGGAACTCGAAGGGGAATTATATTCAGAGAAAATTGGGTCCCCAGCGTAAGTCAACATTATTCATTTAACAACTTCTATCGGCGCATGGAGGTGTGAGCGGGGCCCTACCCAGAGACGTCTCCAGTGGTTACGGGAAGATTTAATTCACAACATCCAAGAAAAATAATTAGGGGCAGCAGGAGGAAGGAGGTTGTGTGGAGGGGCCCGCAGACACTGCTGTTGCTGACGCCACCCGCTGCCGGTTACCCCAAGCATCCCCGTGGCTTCGATCAGGGGCTGCAGGGCCCGCTCTGGGCGGGTCTCATGGGGCACCTCACATGCAGACGAGGAAGGCTGGTACCGCCGAGCCCGTCTGGACAGAACTCTGGGGAGGAGGGACCTCCATGCTCATTCGGACCAGCCAAGCCACCCATCCCCAGCGCTCAGCTACTGGGGGAGCACCCCGCATGGGGGGCCGCCCAGGAGCCCCTTCCCTCCCCTGGCCTGAGCCAGGATTCTCCACGAAGGCCGAGGGAGCGGGGTCCAGGTGAGGGGGATTAGGTGTCCCCGCTCAGCTATTAGCAGTGCTGGGACTTTCTTAAGCACGTTGTAAATTATACTGGAGAGTCCTGAAAGATCAAAGTTGGTTTTTAACCTGCGTTGTCTGTTGGAGGTAGGACACAGAAAACCAGACCCTGCTGGGGGCAGGGGTGCTCCTGTGAAAGCCGCGGCCTGCTGGCGCGGGTGACCCAGGCTCACAGCACGCTCTCCACCTGCCCACGGTGACCCGGCTCTAGGGGTGGCCCAAGCCAGCAGCTTGCTGGTCGGGGCAACGATTTACGGTGGAGAGGGGACAAGAGGCAGGGCAGGGGCTGTCGGGAGTGACCGGCCCAGACCTGGCGCTGACAAATCCCAGTGCAGCCCACAGGGACCCAGGAAGCAGGGATCTGCTACAAAGAACCTTCTGGATCATTGTGTCCAGCCTCCCCTCTTGAGAGTTGAGATAGTGAAGAAACAGGAGGTGGGACACATGCCTGGGAGGAGGAGAGAGCGAGAGAAAGAAAAACATCTTCCCTCACACACCGCTTCGCCCTGAAACTGTATAGCACTGGCTCCATGGAACCACAGCCGTTTTTATGTTTTATGTTATTAACAAGCCTAGGGAATACTACGTATCTATTTTGGCCCACGTCTCACCTTCCTCTGTACCATTTCAAGACAGAAGGAAACTCCCTCTTCCGAAGGTCCGCAAGTCTGATCTCTACAGCCCAGAGAGGTTAAGTGATCAAATCCAAGTCACACAGCACCACAGACAAGGTGAAATTCAAATCTGATTCTCAGCTCAGTCCTCCCTCCCCTATCAGGAGAACCCAGGAAAATCTAACTCGGGACCAGTAACGGCTGAGGACGGCCCATCTTTTAGTTATTTAAGACCGCCTGAGGGACCTCCCTGGTGGCGCGGTGGTTAAGAATCAGCCTGCCAATGCAGGGGACACGGGTTCGAGCCCTGGTCCGGGCAGATCCCACGTGCTACGGGGCAACTAAGCCCGTGTGCCACAACTACTGAGCCTGCGCTCTAGAGCCCACGAGCCACAATTACTGAAGCCCATGCGGTCTAGGGCCCACGTGCTGCAACTACTGAAGCCTGCGCGCCCTAGAGCCCGTGCTCCGCAGCAAGAGAAGCCACCGCAATGAGAAGCCCACGCACCGCAACGAAGAGTAGCCCCCGCTCGCCGCTCTAGAGAAAAGCCTGTGTGCAGCAACGAAGACCCAACGCAGCCAAGAATTAAAAAAAAAAAAAGACTGCCTGAGTAAACACTTAGAACAGCACCGTCCAATAGAACTTTCCACGATGGCTGACGTGTTCTGTATCGGAGCTGTCCCACGCAGTTGTCCCCAGCCACGTGTGGCCACTGCATACTTGAAACGTGCCCAGTGCAACCAAGGTACTGAATCTTTAATTTCATTTAACTTTTAATTAACTTAAAACTAAAAAATTAAATTTAAATAGCCTCATGTGGCCAGTGGCTACCATACTGGAAAACACAGCTGTAGAGTATAAGAAACGACCATATTTTCCCAGCCAAAGGTTGAGATATTCGGTCTGAGAGGTACACGTGGGCTCATGGACAAAACAAGGCAGAGTATCTGATTAGGAGAGAATCCAGAGCTTATAGCTACAGCGAGTTCAGACCCCCAGCTGCCGCAGCTGGGGTCCCCTGGAAAGCTGTAGTCTAGAAACATTTCAGGAGTCTGAGAACACGCCTCCCTGGGGAATTGTTCTGAGGCCTCATTTCTCAAGTTAGTGACAGGGGTCTGCAGCTAAGGTTCAGGCAGGGGGACCATCATGACGGCGTCAGAAGAGCAACGGCATTCTTCCTGGGAGGGGGGACATGGCAGTGGGTAAGGAGAAAGAGTCCCGCCTTTAGACCAAGGGCAGACATTATAAATGGATGGGTGAGTGTATTGGTGGATGCATGATGGATGGACGGATGGAAGGAAGGAACGGAGAGTGGGAGAAGATGGAGAATGGATCATGGATGGGTGGACATGATAGATGGAAAAACACAGGACATGTCTGCTTTCCAAAATCCCAGCCACACGGACCATGTCCAGAATTTTCCCAACATACCTCAATGGGTTTTCGGGAAGATACAAGTATTTTCTGGTCAATAAGACCATGAGGCCAGTGAGCCAGCGATCTGCGCCCTGGGGTCCTCCGTCGGGAGGGCACGTCCTCTCTCCCCCGCTAGGTCTCGCTCTAGAAGGGGCCCGGAGCTCTCAGGGTGCCTTTTGTCAGGGTGAAAAGGAGAAGTTGAGCCGCACAGAGAAAGGAGGCTTCCTGGGTTTCTGCAGATGCAAACTCCGGAAGACTAGACACACGAGGCCAATGGGCCAGCCTTTAAGGCCTGGGCAAAGCCTCCGGGGAGAGTGCCGTGTGGGGCGGGGCTGCAGGGGCCTGTCTGTCCCGAGCAGAAACACGGGTGCCCTGGAGTCAGGGATGTCCGGGTCTGGGTGGCTCCTGCCTTTCCTCTCCTTTCTTTATCACCTGGGCTTCCTTTCCCAAGCCCCGTCTCCCCTGGGTCCTTCCCACCACACTGGGTGCCACTTCCATGACAGCCATCCCTTAATCGGCGGTCTTAATCGGCACCGCACCCCAGCGACCACACGTCCTAGGCATCTGTTTACTGCAGGCGTCGCCTGACGGGCTTCATCCCCATCATGTCCTCTGATGTCCCCACAGGCCACAGGTAGGGACAATTATGATCCCCGTCCCACAGATGAAGAAACAGGCTCCAGGAGGTCATGGACCTTCCTCAAGTCGCAAAGGGAGGTCTGACTCACAGGGTCCAATGCTCAAACTTACGCTCACCAAGCAGGAAGAAGCGTGGGCGTTTGCTGAGTGACTGCACGAGCGAGTGAGAGAAGTGAGGACAATGTGAAGCAGTTCCGGGTGGGCCAGGGGACTGAGGCTGGGTGGAAGAAAAGCGAGAAGGTAGGCCAGCCCTGAAGAAGGCCCCCGGCCACACCCAGCCGGCCCAGGATCCCCAGTTCCCCCAGAGACTCCTGGGCTCACAGATGGGGCCCGGAACACGGGAAAGCAGATGGAGAAGCTGACCGCGGTGGGCAAGGATATCCGCAGGTTCTAACCTCTGCCCACCTGCCCCCATCGGCATGGGGCCCAGGCCCTCCACAGCGGGCCTCCTGCCCTGGCTGTCAGGGCCACTCGACAAATCGCAGGCAGGCCAGGCCTGGGGCAGCCCCTGCTGGTCCCTTCCTCCCCTGGGCTCCTCTCCTCCTTGCCTTTTCTGCAAAGAAGTCAAATTTGCCACTCGGCTGCGTTAACCAAGCTGGTAATGGATGGCAACCGTGTGGTGCGCCCGCTTGGAGAGGGAGACGCAGGCCAGGCGCGGACCCCAGCAACCAGGCAGTTTTCCAGGCTCTGCTTCCGAGCCCCTCCATTCAAGCCCCCTCCCGCCCGCCCCCCGCCCCCCGCCCCCCATAAGAGAGGAGCAGCATGCTCCGTCATCAGAACCGCATTGTTCTGGCCAGAAGAAAAAACGGGTCCAGCAGATGGCAGGTGTAACAAAAGCAGCTTGCTGTGGCCAAACCAATTATTTATCTAATTATGATTTACCACTTAACCACATGATCTTTCTGCAGAGTTGTGGGCAATTAAAACCAGAGTGACTATGTGGATTATGCAAATGGGCCGGGGCCCAGCGAATAAAATTGGAGATTAGACATTCACACAGGCAGAAGCTGGCACAGGGCAGCCCCCAGGGGGAGCGGAGGGGCCTGAGGAGAGGGGAGGCTAAGGGGCCGGGCTGGGGGGGTCACGAAGGATGGGAAGCAGGAAGGAGAGAGAATGGAGGGGAAGGGGATAAGGGAGGGTGGGGGAGGGGATCCGGCTGTGGGAATCGCACCTCCCCGCCAGGCCTCCAGGCTGCCCGAGTGATGACATCAGGCCCCTGGGAGAGGGAAAGTCAGGGCAGCTGTCGAGACGGGAGCTGCAGAGAACATGGGCCAGGGAAGGGGGGCTCACCCCCCGGGGCGACTTGGAGGCCAGGCTGGACAGGGCGCGGCGAGGCTCCAAGACCAAGGCCAGGCGAAGCCAAGGCCAGGTGAGTGGTGGCTGGGGAGTCTCCGAGGAGGGGAGGGGAGGGGAGGGGACTTGGACCCTCGGATGCGGGCGACTTTCCAAGGTTCTCCGAGGACCGGACCCAGACTCAGCGCATTGCTGTGAATTATTTTGTTTGCTCTTCGTCACCACCTTGGAGGCACGGCACCAGGCGGGCCCGTTTTACAGATTAGGAAACTGAGGCTTAATGAGGTTCTTTGCCCAGGTGGTGGCCTGCAGGGCCGGCCCAGGCAGCCTCCGGACCTGCGCTGAGCCCCCAGCCTGCCAGGGCAGGTTCCTTGCTGGAGGGGGCGGGGCAGGCTGTGCATGTGTGCGACTCTCAGCCGGTGAGGACAGGTCTGTTCAGGTAGTGACCAGACCAGGACGCGGGACACCCAGGATCAGTCCCAGCTCCGTGACTGACCAAGCAGCTGTGTGGTCCCAGCCAGGTCACCTGTCTTTGGGCTCGGTGTCCAAACAAAGGAACTGGAGATGACTCCTCCTCCTTCCTCTGCCACTCTAAAGGTGTGGGGGACACGCGCCAACATCCAAAAGTGCTCCAGATTGCCCCTGAGACGGCGGAGCAGAGGAAGGAGCGACCCGGAGAGATGGCCAGGAATCATCACTGGTTTCCTCTGTTACTAATAAAAGCAGAAACTTCCAGAGCACTGGTCCCAGATCCTGCTCCAAACACTTTGGGTGTCTTACCCCATCGGCCTCATAACAACCCTGAGAGCTGGTGCTACCATTATTCCCATCAGCTGAGGCACAGAGAGGGTGAGTAACTCGCCTAAGGTCACACAGCTGGCACACGGCAGAGCTGGGATTGTCATTCACTGATTCATTCAACAGATATTTGAGCAGCCCCTGAAATGCCAAGTTTGGGGCTGGAAGTTAAATATAAAAACCAACATAAGAGAAGGTCCCTGTTCTCAAGAACCTGTGTTCTGGTGCAGTGACATTTTTGCATCTTCTGTGATTAAACGGAGGAGGGGTGCTATGGCCAGAAAAGCTCCTCCCCTCCTCCCCCTGCAGTATGGTGGGAGGGGCAAACCCTCCTCCCACAGACACACGTGAAGGTCACTGAGACGTAGGAAGGGCGTCAGAAAAGGAAAACCACACAGAAAATCAGTTCCTACCCGGGTGTTCTTTCCACTAGATCCGCACTTTTTGGAGGGTGGTCGCTGGCCAAGGTGCCACTTAAACTGCAATACAAATGAATTCAAATCAAATCAAACAAGAGCTTCAGTTCCTCAGTCTCACTAATCCTCGACAGCCACACGTGGCCAGCACCTACCGATTTGGGCATCGCAGATCCAGAACATTCCATCATCCTGAAATATTGCCCCGACAGTTCTCTCCAGGGAACGGTATGGGTAGGCAGGATTTTTACCTGCTTTGCTCACGGATGAACCCCCAGCCCCTAGAGCAGCGCCTGGCTCTTCACTTTTGGAAGGAAAGAACGAATGCGAGGCGTCCCCTAAGAAGGATGACAGTGCCAATGTGGAAAACGGAGAAGGAGAAGCCACAGTCCTGGTGAGCTCTGAATGCTGAGCCGACAGCCTGCCAGCAGCAGGTCCACGGGCCCCGGGCCCATCTCAGTGCCCGGTGTGGAGGCCCTTCCCACCGCAGCCTGCGCCCGGGTGAGCTTCCCCATGACCCCAGCCCAGCGAGGCCAGGAGGAGGAGGGATGGCTCTCTTCACAGAGAAGCCAGTTCCCTACTGAGACGCAGCCCCTGGGAGCCGGGGCGGAGTGGGGGACGCCCTAGGGACCCCCACCCTCTTGTCTCACCTCTGAACTGCTATCTTCGCCTCCTCCCTTTCTGAGTCAGGGCCCTGGGTTCCACTGTGTGTGGGGGGAGAGGGCGGGGAGGTTAGCAAGTTCGGAGAAAACTTTGGCTCGACAACCCGGCTCCCAGGAGGCCTCCGGGACCCCCGGACTAAGCCAGGGGCTGCCCAGTGAGGACCCTGCACTTTGGGGTCAGGTGCTCTCCTGAGGATCTGATGAAAGCAATGGACCTTCAGCTCGAAGATGGTCAGGATAACCCCAGCTGTGCCATAACGTCGGGGATCTGTGACCTGAATGTGTCTTTACGCACTGGGAAGAACAGGCAGAAGGTGACACCGAGCCTGTGTCCGGCCCCCCTGCAGCCCAGCAGGAGGAGCAGGGTGGCCAGGGCCCCTTCTCCAGCCAGGCCTCAGGTGGCCCCCGTGACACAAGCGGTGACCCTGGCCCCGACCCCAAATGGCAGGGTGAAGGGTCTGCCCCGCACGCCTGGCTGAGACCCCCCACTGTCCCCAGAAGGGCACCCGGCCACGTGCCACCCCTGGTCCAGTTCTGTGAGTCTGTCCCGTCCCCTAAGAATGCCGTCCTAAGTCCCCTCTACCGAGCTGCCCAGCGCATGCAGTATCCCTGGGGGACAGGAGTGTCCCCATTTCACTGGCTGTAAGACATAGGTTCCCAGAGGAAAGTGAGCTGCTGAGGCCCGCAGAGCCAGGCCTGAGCTCGAAGGGACGGCGGGCTCCCGTGTCCGCGCTCTGCGTCCTCCACACTCACGAACTCACACCCTCTCACACATGCGCCGTCGTGCACACACTCACACTCATACACACTCACATCTGATGCTTCATAAATGTTACGAATCAGTAAACAAACAGCAGGGACCCACCCCCTGCCAGAGACGCCAGGGAAACTCAAACACCAGGTTCCGGCCAAGGCTCTTCTAGAGTTTTTCTAGAAACGCCCAGGCCTCACACCCCCGCCCGCTGCTCAGACCCCGCCCACCAGGGCCCCGCCCCCATCAAGCGTCCAGGCCCCGCCCGCCTACTGCCTTGGGTCGAAGGCCCATAGCCCTCCCCGCTATCTCCCAATGTAGCCTCAGCAGAGGCTCGGCAGTTCGGTGGGGGCGGACGTGGGACCCAGCCACCCACCCCTGTCACTAAGAAACAGGGCCCTACGTGACCCAGACATCACCCCAGCAGGCCTGGACGGCTGGCCCGGGTCTCGCGCCCTCGGGGCACACTCCCAACCCGAGATGAGAGGCGCTCTTTAGCCCTGGCCTGGAGGCTCGGGGCAGGCGGGGCGAGGGGAGGGGGCGGAGTTGAGAGGGGGAGGCGAGTAGGGCCTGCGGGTCAGGACCACCGGGCCCCAAGGGCGCGCCCGAGCTGGGGGCGACCGCAGGGGCGCGGGCGCTCGCCTCCCCTCCCCTGGGCCCCGCCTGACAAAGGCCTGCTCTCCTCCGGGTAAGTGCTCCGTATTCATAACGGCAGCGGCGGCAGATTCCGCCGCCTGCCTGAGTTGATAGGAGATTTATGCAGCCTGCAAAGTCGGGAAACACAGAAGTATTTCTGATAATACTTCTTGTCCTACCAAAGGTCACGGGCAGGGCCCATCAATCCCGCGAAATAAAGAAGGTCCTGGTTTTGCTTGTTCTTCAGCGAAGGAGGAGAAGAGCCTTTTAATCGCCTCATTTGGAGAGCTGGCTGGGGTTGTATGTCATCCGAATTACAGATTCAGCATTAATTGACCAGATGTGGGGGGCTCTCTCAGGGCCCCGGAGGACCATAAAGCCATTCCCACACTGGTAATTAGCAGACAGCGAGGCCCAGGCTGGGCCACCGGCCCCCAAGGCACGCAGCGGGAGGAAGGGGGGAGCGCACCGGATGCCGGGGTCGGGGGGACACTGGTCATCCACCGACCGTGTGCAGTGTCCCCTTGAGTCCAGGGGCCCCAGGGGCTCATAGGCCCACCCTCCACGCAGCAGGACTGAAGCCCTGCAGCCCTGTAGGGCACACTACATCCTGAAAAGTGGGTGGAAGGGGGTCCTTTCTCCCCGACAACTGCCTGCCCCGAGTGCATCCGGCTGGTGCAAGGTTCTGCCCTCCCGCCAGGAACCCAGTGGGACGCAAGCGACCAGCTGCAGAGCAGGGGCCAAGGCTGCCTGTCCTACGAAACTGTAACTCTTTACTGGCCCAGACACGGGAAGGCCTGGGGGAGGGGGCCCAAGGGAGAGTCCAGGAAGGCATGGGGGTGGGGAGATGGGGATCACCAGCCCCGTTAGTACTGGCTCCCTGGGGACGAGTGGGAGACCTTCCTGGGGTCCTGAAGCTTCCCCCTCCCCCTCCCCGGGCCTCTGCTCAGCGATGGGGGCAAACCTACAATGGGCCTGACCCGAGAAGCCCTACTGCACCCAGGTGTGTCCCTGGGTGTCCCTGGGCTGAAGGTGGGAAGCACACCGGCTAATCCCCAGGACCCTGGCAGGTGTGTTCTCGTCCCCCCCCTCCCCCCCCGGAGCCCGGCCACCCGGAGCCCCACATGCGCACTGCTGGTCCATCAATTCTGCCGTAATGTGTTTTATGAACATGCAGATGGCATGGCTGGGCCAGGGGGAAGGTTTTACTTTGGGATAAGAAATTAACACTGGCAAAGAGCGAATTTGCTGCATGTATTTTCATTTTCCTAATACCAGTACCATCTGCTCGCAATTGGGGCTCCACACCGCTGTCTTCCCCCTTTATTTCTCCCGCCTGCTCTTTTTTAGTTATTTGTTTTCATTTCCCGAAGCCGGGCCCTCCAGATGCCCCCGGGGGCGGGGGGTTTCATCACCCCACCAGGGACACTGGCAGCCAGCAATCCCCGCCCGGGCCAAGGGCCATCCCTAGTTTTGTCTCCTCCAGGCTGCGAGCGATGGAGGTGCCCCCCAGTTTCATGCCTCGGAGGGGTGACGTGAGCCCAACAAGAAAGGCAGACGTCAACCAACCCGCACACTGAACGGAGACAGTTCAATAACAGCCAGCTACATCAAGACCCCTGGCAGCTGTGGGCACCGATTTCTCCCTTGCCGCTTACTGGAATTACTGAAAATTAAAAAGTTAGCCACTGTGCATTCCACAAGGAGCTCCCACCGGGCAGGAGGAGTGATGTGGGGCTGGGGGGTCTCGCGGGCTGCAGGGGGGCCCGGGGCCACAGATGACTAGTGCATGAGACGGAGAGGGGGCAGAGGCTTGAAGGTCCTCTGCGACACGGGGAGAAAGCAGTCCCTTTGCACCCAGCTGTGTGGCCGGGGTTCTGTGTGAGAGCTGGTCCCAGAGGAGGGCAGAGGGGATGCTCCCCCGGATGCGAGGCCACGGAGCAGGAGAGTGAGCACGACGACGGAGCACCTTTTGGGAGCAGCTGTGACTCTTGGCCAAGCAGCCTGGCAGTGGGACAGCTGGGGCGGCTGGGCTTCCGGAAGGAGGGAGTCCATCCTGGGAGCCCCTGGATGAACACACGTCCCAGGGCCAGCTGCTGGAGAGCCCACAGTGGGGCAAGACCAGAGAAAGGAGTGGGAGGAGAGAGGCTGGGGGTGGGAGGCGGGAGCGAGGTCCTTCCCCCAGCGAGGCCAGGGCACGCGCATGTTTTAGAACCGGAAGACCCGCCACATGGGGCTTCAGTTACGGGCTGAACGGTGTCCCCCCGCCCCTAAGTCGATACGTTGAGGCTCCAACCCCAGCACCTCAGAATACCACCTCGTTTGGGAACAGGGTCGTCGCAGATGTAATTCATTAGCTGAGATGAGGTCATGCTGGAGTAGGGTGGGCCCCTAATCCAATGAGTGGTGTCTCTATAAAAAGGGGAAAGTCGGATACAGACACATGTAGAGGGAAGACAGCTGTCTCCAAGCCAAGGAGGGAGGCCTGGAACAGACCCTTTTCCCACGGCGTCAGGAGGACCAGCCCTGCTGAGAGCCACCCTGAGCACGGACTTCTGGCTCCCAGAGCTGAGAGAGGATGCATTTCTCTTGTTCCAGCCACACAGTTTGTGGTACTTTGCTGCGGCAGCCCTGGGACAGCTGAGCAGCCCTTCCTTGAACATGTGTCTTGAAACACGCGACCACCTTGGTAAGCGTCAGCCACCTCATGTGTACTGTCCTCCTTCATAGGTATCGGATGGAAAATTGATTACTGATGATAACGGCTATCTGACGTTCTAAGCACTTCCCATTTAATCCTTGCAAAGCCCTGCTCCCATCATGAGGTAGGTTCTTCTATTACCCCCATTTTATAAGCAAGGGAACTGAGGCACAGAGAGCTTCAGTAACTTGCCTAAGGTCACACAGCTAAGTAAGTAGCAGAGCCAGGAAGTGAACCCAGGCAGGCCAGCCCTGCGTCCGTGGTCCCCACCACGTCACACTCCTGAGCGAGAAGAGGTGTGGACCGGGGACCTGGCTCGGTGCCTGGCTTGGAAGCACTTAGGAAGGACCCCTGCTAGTGTCATCCCACCAGCTTTACAAATGAGGCAACTGCGGCCCAGAGGGAGGAGGTGACTTGCCCAAGGCCATTCGGGAAGCCAGCACCAGAACTGGGTGGACCAACATCTCCTGACGCCAGACAGCAATTACAGGGGAGGGTTCTAGACTCAGGCTGGGGCAGGGCAGGAAACTCTCCTCCCCCACCAACGGAGATACGGCTGGGGAGAAAAACGCCCCCAAACCAACAAGGGGCCGAAGCAAGAGTCTGCAGAAACTACCCGCCACACAGGAGAGGATCCTGCTGTCCCTGGCGTCCCAGCTGGTGTCTCCTGGCATGGCTACACCCCAGCTCCGGGCCCCATTCCTGGGTATCCTAAAAATGCCACTTTGGCTGCCATGCAGGAGGGCCACTAAAAAGGGGAGGGGGGAGAAGGGAAGCCCCAGGTGGATGGATGGGGCCCTTTCAGGAGCCAGAGCAGCAGGGCAGAGCGAGGAACATTCCAGACAGGCCTCTGGTCTCTGCTGCCCTTGGGGGCCAACGGGTAGAGGCGACTGGACCCCAGGATGCCGGCGGTGCACGGGCTTGGCAGGCCGAGCCACAGGGGCTGGCCGCCACCGGCCAAGCACGTCCTCAGTACCCTGCCCTCCCCGCTGCTGAGACAGGAGCGGTGGAGGCTGCTGGCTCTACCCTCTCCCCTTAAACCACTCAGCTCATCACACCGTTTATCCCGCACCTTTTCAAAAATGCCCTGGCAACATTTCTTTCCCATCCGCAAAAAGGAGGAGGGAGGATCCAGCCCCACACGGCGGATCTGGCCCTGGAACACCTCCCCTGGCCCATCCGGGGTGGGTCTGTCACTGGTGGCAGCACAGATTACATGGACCCCACTATGTATTTCCACGAGGGCTCTGGATTGGATGGGGCACAGCAGGCAGGGGGGAGGAGTGGATCGGGCGGGCGGCGGGGGTCTCAGCGCCTCCTCGTTGGCACTCGCTTCATTCAAACAGACCACACCCCCCACCCCCAACCCTGGCTCGGCCAGCGCCGCCCCCCCACTCACTTTTCCGGCCGGAGGGAAGCCAGAGCACGAGATTGGAGGATAAAATTTGATTTGAAAGAATTTTATCGCTCAGCCCAATGACGGCTTTAAATATTAAAAAGGCATAAAGCGGAGGGGGGACGGAAAAGCTGTACCAAGTATCAGCCTCAGACAGCTTTTGCCAAATACGATGCCATCTGAGAAAAAACGAGCATTCGGAGAGAAGAAGTCTGCAGGGGCGGGGGGACCATTGTGCCTCCCGCATCCTCCTGCTTTACAGACATTTTCAAAGCAGCATCCTGGGTCTCCCAAACCTTACCCAGAGACAGGTAATACCTTCATTACTGATGGATCAGTACCCGGAGAGTGTAAATTACTGAAACAAACACGGCGTAATTAGGGCATTAGAGGGAGCTGGAGGGAAGGCAGGGTCTGCCACGCTTGGCTGTGGCTTTCATCTTTGCAGGTGTTCATCTCGGTGGCAGCCAGCATCCCAGCCTGCTTACCATATGCATATCCCGGCTAGCCAGTTCTCAGCTGGGAGGTCCACTGGGAACTCCCTTCTGCCCCCAAAGAGGGGTCCCGAACCAGCCAGGCATTTTGGGGAACAAGCAGAGGGGAAGAGAGCAGGTCTCTAAGCATATAGGCACACGCGTGCACACACACACACACGTGCACACACGCACACAAAGACCGAAGGCCAGTCTGCGGGCTGTGCAGCTGGCGAGCCTGTGTCCCCGTCCCCATGCGTGCCCTCAGGATTTCATGACAAGAATGAAACTGATCAGGCAGCCTCCAGTTCCATAATTAGGGCCAATTGAAGGAGACAAAGAAATCTATGGAGATCACAGTGGGAAGTGGTAGTGATGAACACTGGCTTTGAAATAGCATTTTGTACTCACTGGACCATCACTGTCTTTACATAAAAGCTGCCTGCCTCCTTTCTCCTGCCCCCTCCCCCGTGGCAGGGCGGCCGGGGAGGCTGGCTCCAGACGGCCCCCTCCACCAATTGCCTTTCCTGGGTCAGGCCTCTTTTCTGGTGGCACAACTCAGAGGAGGATGGGGAGAGGGTCCTTTTTCGGGGTGTGTGTGTGTGTGTGTGTTTTGGCGGTGGGAAAAGACAAAAGGCGGGCATGAAAAGCACGCCATCCCCCAGATGCATCTGAACCGGAGGGAGCTCAGGCAGGTGACTAACTTACTGGCTTTCTGGGACAGGACTCTCTGCGTGTGTGCACGCACGCGCGTGGGGCTGGGTGTGGATGTGTGGAACTATGTGTACATGCAAGAGTGTGCACGTGTGACTGTGTGTGCATAAAAGTTGACCACATGTACGGTGGGAGATGTGTGAATGTGGGGTACACAGGCGCAGGTTGGGGGACCACAGGGGACCGAGAGCCTTGGAATCTGAGCCCCTTTCTTGCTCTCAATGTACTTCCTAAAAAGTTGGGACAACAAAACCAACCCAGGCCCAGAAGTGACAGCCTTCAAGCTCCCGAGGACCCTGGAGGCAGGCAAAGAAAGGTGAGACTGGGGGGATCTGGGGCAGCTGGCAGAACTGCAGACTGCGGGGCACATGTGGCCAGGGCCGCCCACGCTGGGCCCCACCATCACACCTCGGGATTCTGGAAGGAGACCCCAGCTGAGAGCGGCCGCCCGTCTCCTCAGCTGCCTGCTGTCCTGCTATGGGGCACGTGGGGCAGGGGTGCTGGAAGGCTGGGCCAGCCTCGCCAACTGTCCTCCAGAATTCCAGCTAGAGACCCCACGACACCAGCCTCAGGAAGGTGGCCGCCGGGCAGCACTGGGAGGAATGAAGGGCCTCCGGGAAGCGTCCCCGGCTGGCATCCCCGCGACCGTGCCAACCTGCTCACGCACGCATGTGTGGTTTCCCTCCTCGTGCCCGCAGTAATCCTCTGACTTTACAGCAAATTATTAAAACTCACTTATATTTAATCTGCCGTCTGGAATTAATTGAATTTTTACGCTCAGCAAATGCCACAGTGTGTGCTGCCTCCCGATTGCTGGCTCGGAACAGCTAAATGACGAGGCAGCAGACCAACCGCAGACTCTGCAGACAAGCTCTGGGGCTAAAAAGGCGTTAAGAGGCGGGCGTGGGGCGGGTACGGGGGTGCCGCATGGGACAGCCCGTCCCCACCTGACGGCCTGAACCACGGAGAACAGAAGCTTCGTTTATCAACACAGGGGCGGGGGCCTGGGCTCAGTACCTGGGGGGCCCATGCTCCAGAGGACGCCCCAGACGTAGGAGCAAGCCAGGAATGACCCCTCCCCTCGCTGGGGGTGTCCCCCGGTTGATTTCAGGCCAAGGAAGCTCTGCCCTCTCCCAAGTGACCGGGCTGTGGCCGGCCCCCAAAGAGGCCCAAAGAACACCAGCTCCTTCCCTGAACTTGGCGTTCGCAGCAGCCCAGCACACGGGGGCTTCCGACCCCTCTGAACCCTGGCCAACTTGTGCAGCGGGGTTCCACCCCGAAGGCGCCGAAGACCCGAGGTCACATGGAATCCTGGCACGCTCCCTTCTTGCCGGGACACATCAATCCAAGGGGCGCTGACACCTCCGGGGGAGGAGGGGCAGTGTTTGCAGAGCCCTGTCTGGGGTGCTAAGAGCATTCTCTTACATCTGCCAGGCTCAGAGTTCTACGTGAGATGACACCAGGGCTGGGGCAGAAGCGGCTGTGTGTGTCTGCTCCCGCCCCCTTCCCTCCTGATTTCCACGCCAACAGCCAACCGCCTGCAGCCGGAAGACCAAACGGAGGAGGGGGAGGAGGGGGAGGGGAGGGGAAGGAGGCGGCAGCGGCTAGCCACTGGTTTAGAGATTCTGAGCAGAGCCCACCCCCACCCACCCACCCCACACTGGCAGTGTCTGCTTTCTAAATATGACTGATTATCCAGTTGGGGTGGAGGGCTTTGAAAAATGCAGACCGCCCCCTCCTCGCCCGGGTCCAGCCCGGGTCCCCTGAACCAGATGTGCTGGGTGGTAGGGGCCTGGGGGCGGCGGCGGGGGCGGGGGGGGCCGGGATGGGATGCTGTATTTTTTTTAACTCCATGAAATTCAGATGCAGCCCGCCGTGGCTGGGAACCTCAGCGGGAGAATTACAACACTGGAGGGACTGGATTCCACCCCCTTCTGTTTGTAGGAAGGGCTCCTGAATGAAGGCAGAGGTCAGCCTGATTCACCAAGTGTGGAAAGTTCCAGGCAGCTTCGAGGGAGGGGCCACCAAGACTCACTGCATTTTGTGCCGGGGATCAGAGACAGGAGGTAAAGCAAGGCTCAGTCCCCATGGGACAGCAAGTTACCCGGCCATGCCTGTCCCTACCCCGCTCCGTACACACACACACACACACACACACACACGCACACACACGTCTATGGGGTCAGGGAGCAGGGACCCCACTGGACCAGGTTCGCCTGTGTCCTGCCTATGACCCTTTCCACAACAGTGGCACAGAAACAGGAGAGGCTCATAGATCCCGCCCTCCCCAGCTCCCAATCCCAAAAGGCACGCCCCCAGGTTTATCCAGGCTTCCGAGCGCCTGTCCCATTCAGACTCAGCAGAGAGCTGGGCCTCCTGGGCCCGGCGCCCCCGCAACCTGGCATCGATGCCGTGACCTCAGCGTCTGCCTTCCTATCTCCCTGCCTAATTCCCAGCATGGGGTGGGGGCTGGAGGGCAAGGAGGCTTCATCTTCACCTCTCGGGGAGCCTTCCTCTGCCCCCCACTCCAGGTCCCTAATGCAGGAGGCAGGAGAGAGAGGCAGGAGGGGAGCCCCTCCCCAAACCAGGCCAGAGGTGTTTCACCAAATTCTTATTAAAACCATTCTCCGGGTCATGCCCAGGGCCCGGCCCTGCCTGGAGACAGTCAGCCAACTTTCAGGTGCCTACACCACCTGGCAGGATGAGGAGATAATGCCCGGGCATTATATGTGGGGCCTTAGTGACCGTCTTGGTCAGCTTGGGCTGCCATGACAAAATGCCATGGACTGGGGGCTTAAACCACAGGAGGCTGCGAGTCCAAGATCAAGGCACTGGCAGGGCTCTCCCCTTGGGGTGCAGACCGCCTCCTTCTCCCCGTGGACAGAGAACACGCTCTCTGTGTCTCTTCTTTTAAGGACACTAATTCTATGGGATTGGGGCCCCACCCTTAGGTGGCCTCATTTACTCTTAATTACTTCCTGAGAGGTCCCATCTCCGAATACAGCCACAATGGGGGGTCAGGGCTTCAACATATGAATTTGGAGGGGGACACAAATATTCAGTCCATAACAGCAACCCCCCTGACATGTGTCAGCCACCAGTGCCAGGCTGTGTGGCCAGCAGGACACTTGAACCTCTGAGCATCGGCTGGGGCCTGTGTCAAACGGAGCTAACGTGTCTCCCTGGCAGAGGGCAGAGGGGTCCAGACAAGGTTTGACAGGCTCCTCTGGGCCCCCACTGAGGACACATGACTGGGCGGACCCAAATTCAACAGCAGGGCAGAGAAACACCAGCCCCTGCCCTCCTTCCCTGCGGCTCAGCTGCTGCCCAGCTTTCAGGGCTCACCACCTGCTCCCAAGTTCTTTTTTTTTTTTTTTTTTTAATTAATTAATTTATTTTTGGCTGCATTGGGTCTCAGTTGCTGCGCGTGGGCTTTCTCTAGCTGTGGCGGGCGAGCGGGGGCTACTCTACTCTTTGTTGTGGTGCGTGGGCTTCTCTTGTTGTGGAGCACGGGCTCTAGGCACGCGGGCTTCAGTAGTTGTGGCACGCGGGCTCTAGAGCGTAGGCTCAGTAGTTGTGGTGCACGGGCTTAGTTGCTCCGTGGCATGTGGGATCTTCCTGGACCAGGGCTCGAACCCGTGTCTCCTGCACTGGCAGGCGGATTCTTAACCACTGCGCCGCCAGGGAAGTGCCTACTCCCGAATTCTCACATATCCAGCAAGGAAGCGTCCCTCCAAAGGCTCTGCATGCGCTGATTGCGCTCTCTTTCTCTTAGCTCATCTAGTTCTCTCTCTCATCATATATTTTTCCACTGTGGGACCAGAGTATCTGCAACCAAAACCGCCTCTTGTTCTTCTTTGCTTTCCCCACGGCTTGTAGGCGCTCAATACACATGTACAGAACTGACATTTAGAGCTGGGTCACCGGGCAACTTAGTCCAGGAGCTGAGCCAGGATCCAGCCACAGGGCCTTTGCACTTGCTCCCTTCACACAGCGTGCTCTTCCCCCAGGAATCTACTGAGCCGCCTCCCTCACTGCCATGAAAGCTCTTACTCGAGGCTACCTAGTCTCCTCCCTGTGGCTGCCCTATCGAAAACTCTACCCACCCTTCGCCCTGCACTGCCTCCCCCTTTCCCTTCCCTGCTGTCTCTTTCCTCTGTAACCCCCATCTATCCCATATCTTATTGATCTTGTCTGTTGTCTACCTTCCCCACTACTGTGTCAGGTCCAGGAAGTAAGGAGTTTTCATCTGCTCAGTTCAGTCCTGGATCTCCAGTACCCAATTTACTTATTGAGTAAATGCTCGATAAATCTGTTGACTGCATGGAGTGAGCTCCCCATCCGTGGAGGTATTCAAGCCAAGTGTGGGATCCTTCAGGGCCAGTTCTGACCTAAGACTTGGCAGTTCTGTGACTTTCTTTTTTTTTTTTTTTTCTGTGACTTTCTGAGATGGGGCTTCTTGGGGAATTCTGCTCCCGGGTGAGGGACGAGAGGCCACGCCAGGAAACCATCCCTTAGTGGGTGTCCCACGCTCAGGTCTGGGGAAATCCCCCAACCCCAGTTCCAGTTACCTCAGGAGCGACACAGCAGGACGCAGCCAGATCCCGCTGTCCCCAGATCTCCAGGACATGTCCCTTTGACCCCGGTTGTCCTACACACAGCCGGCCCAGGCTCACAGCTGACACAGGCTGCCGGGCAACAGGGCCAGGCTGGATTATCATACATTAAGACATAATTACTCTGTGGAAATTTACAATACAAAGCACCCTCCCCAACAAGTTGGCTTCAGAAGGATTCCAAGGATACAATGCACTGCTGTGTCTGTGACTGACCACCGCTCCCCCCCTCCACCAGCAAGCTGGACTCAGAATTTCAAAAGAAGCCGGTGTGTGAGACTTTTCAGAAACCCTATTCTGCAGAAGCCCTGCCCAGGGAGGGGCCCTTTGGCTCACTAAGCCCCACCCCAAGGGGAGGGTCCCCCATGTTCCCTCGGTCCCACCCCCGATGCCCCCCTCAGATCCCCCAGCCCAGGAGGCTGCAAGCTGGCATCACTGGGTCCTGTCTTTCTCACACTAACCCTTCTCTGCTTAGGGTAGAGGGAACCATAAATCCCAAGCCACAAGCTGGCTGTGACGCGCAGTGAAGCGGCGCTTCCAACTAATAGGCATTACTGAGCACCTACTGTGTGCCAGGCACTGTGTTAGCACCGGGTTGCAGCTGCAAACAAGACAAACCAGATCGCTCCCTGTTCTGGCAATGCCTACAGTCCAGCTGGGGAGACTGACGATAAAATACACAAAACATGCACTTCAGGTGTGTGAAGTGCACACACAGGGTGGTAGAGGGTCCGCGCGCAAAGGCCCTGCGGTGGGACCGAGAGTGGGCGGGGCACAGCAGTGCGATAAGACCGTTGGCTTTTATTCTAGGGAGAGTTTGAGTAGGGAGCCACCTGGTGGGATTTAAGTGATGGCTGGGCCTGGGTCCCAATCCTTCTGCCACTTCCTGGCCACAGGACCTTGGGCAGGTCTGTTAGCCCTTTAAGCCCCTGTTCCTCTCTGCAAAATAAAAACAACTCACTGCGCAGAGCCAGAGAGAGAACATAAACAAGATGAGCTGGACGCAATTACGTCCTCCACCACCTCCGCAGGGCAGTATGCTCGGGACGGCAGAGAAAAACCAAAGCGTCTTGAATGCTCAGCCCACTCCTCTGGAGGACCTTCTCCCTGGGTCCTCCCGTCCCCCTGCTCTGAGGCACCCATCCTGCGGCCTAGCTGAGCTCCTGGCTGGCACGGGGTGGGGGGGGCAGGTCACCCCACCTCCAGGACCTCAGCTTCCTGTCTGGGATGCGGGGATGAGGTGGTATGAAAGCCCGCTGTAGGACCTGCTGGCTCTTATAAAGCAGGCAACATTGCCCAACGTGGGTGAGGGCTGCCGTGGTGGCCCGGTGACGACTTCGGGGGCCAGCTGCACGTCCCTCGGGGTTTGCAGCGGCCAAGCACAAGATTCTCAAGGTCACACCGGGCACGGCCAAGGTGAGCTGGGGATCTAAGCTGCAACCCCAGAACACGGCTGTCAGTGAGGCTCTCCCTGGACCTCTTAGGAAGGAAAGGAGCCGTAATACCCACAACACACACCCCTGCTCTGGGAAGGACGGAGTCTCTGGCAAGAGAGGGTCTGGAGGGACCTCCGTCTGGGAGTGGGGGCCGAACAGTCTCCTGGGGGTTTGCTGAAGAAAGCCACTCAGAGGTCAGCCCTGGACTCCGCACACCCTGCTCCCCCATCACCGGGCAAACCCAGCCCAGGAATAAGGAGAGAGGGGTTCCTGCTGGCTTTTCAAAGGCAACCTCACCTCTAGACTCATTTTCTTTCAAAGTCTTTTTTCCTCCTGGATTCTGTAAAACCCACTGATTTTCAAATTCCAGTTACATCTGAGACCACGTCCCTTTAGATGTGCCTTTCTCTCTCTGGAGTCCACATGACTGAAAACCATTTGGTAATATCGTGTATTAAGGACACACCGTAAAAATAAATTGCATTGTAACAGGGGGCCTCTTAACAGACAACCCTGGCTCTGGGGTTAAATGTCTAATTTCATACCATTAACCACAGCGAGATCAGATACATCAAAGGGCACCTGGGATTCTGGACCTGCTCCCGCAGGACTCCAGCCTGGCACAGAGCGGGTTAAACAGGGCCCCAGAGGAAGAAACCTCTTCCAGGTAATGCTTCCTCATCGCTGCATTACGACCAGAAAATTCCTTGGGACCAAATGCTCCTGAAGACAGCTGTCAGACACGTTAGAAAACAGGAAGGAAAAAAAAAAAAAAAAAACATCTACACACATACACGAAACGAGGCAACGTACCAAATGCCAAAATATCATGAAAATTCAAACAGCTAAAACAAATATAACCACAAAAAGACTGGAATCCTAGAAAAGCAAACTCTGCAATTAAGCAGTTTTCTGCTATATACTGATAATCACCTAATTATATTATTAATGACAGTTCAACCTGCTCTGAAATAAAAGGGCATTCCTCCATACCAGGATGCCAGCTGTTAGTTACAGATGTCAAACATCTTTAAAGCATGTTTATTAAGGGGGAAAAAAAAACCCTATAAAATGAACACATCTATATTTCCCCCCCTCCGTGAAAAAAAAAAAAATCACAGTTAGCCACATTGCCTTTGCGGTGCCCAAATGAAAACGTGAAAATAAAATGGCAAAGTCCAAGTTGAAGGGAGAGGAAAGGGCAGGGAGAGCGCGGCTGTGTATCCCTCACCTGGGCCATGCGTGAGTATCCAGCCCACCAGGAGGGCTATAAGGAGGATCTGTATGTATTTTCACAGCATCTTTCATTCCTTCCAATGAAATAATCTCCGGAACCAGAATGCTGACGCCGGATAACAGATCTCCTGGCCATCCCGCCAGAGCTGCCCCAGGAAACACACACTGTCAGATGCGTGGCGTTGGGAAGCCATCAGCTGCAGCTAAATCTGAAAGAACTCAGGTCACCCGAGGTCGCAGCCGCCCACCCACCTGCCCCGGACCCCGCAGACATACGCTTGGGCTTAGTCCCTGCCAGTATTTTTTCAGACTCTGTGCACCTTTGACATTCGGGGGCGCCAAGGTGTGATAAACATCCCCCTTTGTCTTCTGACAATAGGGAGCCCCGTTTGATTAACTGGAGCAAAAGAGCTGGGAGGGGGGGAGGGGACACCGGGAGTAGCCACAGGGCGAGGGGATTAACCTTTGCAGCAAGCGGCTGGCAGGGCAAGGTGGGGTGCTGGCAGGGCAAGGTGGGGTGCTGGCAGCAGACAAGGCTGATAAATTGAAAGCAGGGGCGGCGGGGGGTGGTGCTGGGGGTTACAGCCACCCCCCTCCCCCCCGCCCCGAGGAGAGCAGATACTGATAACCCTGTCGGGCTCCCTCCAGGGGCCCCGGGGTCTCCAGGGTGGCAGGGACAAACGTCAGGCTGTCTCCCGTCCCGTGCTGATGGGTGGACCGAGGGGGCCTGCCATCTAGGAAGCCACCCAAATCCCAGCAGAGCTGCAAAAGGGACAGACAGGCTGGCGTTGTGCTTTCTGGAAGGTACATCTGCTGCATTTCCAAACCTGCTCCCCTGTGGGCTCTTAGCAGGGTGGCCCAGGAGCTCTTTAGAGGCAGGGTGGAGACCCCCAGAAAGGAACTGTGTGGTTTGGGGATGTATCCTGTGAGGTTGCTCTGGTGGCCTCCTGACCCCTGGGCCCTGTCAAGTGGAGGGAGGGGCAGCTTTGTGGAGGCCGGCTGCTGCTGACCTGCGGGGATTAAGCCTCGGGTTTTAATGGGATAGAAGAGGTTATGTCAGAGGGCAGGAGAGGATTTCAGAGCTGCTGAAAGGCACAGACTGGTGTCAGGAGGAGCCTTCCTAGCTCAGCTCGAACTTGCTGTGTGACCCCAGGCAAGTCACTTTCCCTCTCTGGGCTGCAGCTGAATAATGGACACTGGGATTTTCCCAGGCTGAATTCTCCCTGCAGAGCTGAAGAAACGCATTCTGGAGGGTCATTTATCCAGTTTACAACTTCCACGGCCGGCCCTCAATAGCTTCCTTTCTCTCCCACAAGAGCGCCAGGGCCAAGCCAGCTCTGCACCAGCTGGACGCCCTCCAAGAAAAATTCAGGCTCCAGGGGCCGCCTGTCAGAACCAGATGGGAGGTCCAGGCGCCCCACCCCTATGTAGGGGGAATAAGGCTCCCCAAACCAGTCCTCCAGAAGCTGAACTCCTGGGACGTCCTGATTCTGCCCCGGCCAAGAAGGCAACACTGCGTCCACCCAAGTTCTCCCGAAAATCCCCACCCAGAGGAGGGCGGCAGAGGTTACGTACATGTCCCAGCCTTCACCCCTTTTTCTATGGAATTCAGCTTTGGAGAAATTTCTCTCAAATTCGTAGGAAGTTCCCCAGAAACACATGAAGGACACTCACTCACGAGTCCATTCTGAGCACTGATGGCCAGAGGAGGGGAAATGCTTCCTGGGCAGAGGCTGGCAAGGGCAAGGGTGCTATTGGCCACCTGCTGTGGCCTCACCTGCTGGGTGGCCCTGGTGTTACTATTAACAGGAGCAATGAAAGGCATCATTTAGCTTCTGAGAGTTTCCAGTGAAGCTGTATCACTTGATACGGGAAAACAGTGCATCACGGCACTGCTCCATTTCACAGCAGTGAAAACTGAGGCTCGGGCAAACGGTCTTACAGCTCAGCTCCTCAGAAGCCTAAATGCAGAGCCACCATGCGATCCTGCAGTTCCACTCCAGGGTACACACTCAAGAGAAATAAAAGCATGTGTCCACACAAAAACTTGTACACAGACGTGCACAGCAGTGTTATTCACAACAGCCAAGAAGTGGCAACAGCCCAAACGTCCATCAGTGGATGAACGGATAAACCAAATGTGTTCCATCCATACGATGGAATGGTATCTGTTCATAAAAAGGAATGACGTTCTGACACCTGCAATGACACGGATGAACCTTGAGGACATAACGCTAAAGGAAATCAGACCCAGAAGGATAAATGCCGTATGGTTCCACGCATATGAACTGTCCAGAACAGGCGAGTCCCTGGAGATGGAAAGCAGCGGTTGTCCAGGGCTTGGGTGATGGGGTAAAGTGGCGAGTGGCTGCTAATGGGTTTCTTTTGGGGCGAAAAACGTTCTAGAACTAGATTACTGGTGATTGCAACACTTCGTATTAAAAAATCATCAAAGTGCATACTTTAAATTCATTGTATGTGAATTATGTCTCAATAATTCAAAAAACCAGCTGAAACTCTGAGACGTGCAAGGTGGCAAGGCCTGGGAGGTGATCCCCGGGAGGGGCAGAACTCCCCGTGGGGCTCCTGACTCTACGTTATGTAAAGTTTGTGCCATGATCCTGGAGATGGAGGGTAACTGAGGGGCTGGAAAACAGGGGGGGGTCATTACTGTCTCTGGAATCAGAATGTCAGGGTTCATACCCTGGCTCCTCCACTTACTGGCTGTGTGACCTTGGGCAAGTCACTTAACCTCTCTGTGCTTCGGTTTCCACCTCTGTATATGCGGCTGGTGATAACAGGGAACGTGAAGGTTGGATGAACCAACGCATGGGAAGCCCCTTTAACCCCTCGCCTGGGGCTTCAGGCAGCCCCCTAACCAGAGCCCGTTGTGTCCCGGGAGGCCAACACTCACACAGTCAAACCCTCCTCTTCCCAGCCCAGGTTTCCCTGACGTCCAGCCTTCGTGTGTGATCCCCCTCACGAGGACTGCCCTGATGACACAGACGTCAGGAGGCCCCCTGGACGCTCAGGTGTCCTTTCCACGGATCTTCTCTAGCACTTGGAAGAAGTCACTGAGGTCCCGTGGCCACGGGGACTCCTAGGTTTGGGAGAGGCCCTAGAAACCGAGGGAGGAGAGCTGTGTTCCGGAACAGCCTCTTTCAGGTTCATGCTGCTCTGTACTTCTGGGTGTGTTGAGGACAGACTGAAGTGTGTGTGCACACAGGAGAGAGTGAATCCATTTGGAGACCTATTTTTTTGGGTGTTTTTGGCCACAAGGCCTGTAGGATCTTAGTTCCCCGACCAGGGAGTGAACCCGGGCCCTGGCAGTGGAAGCGCCGAGTCCTTAACCACTGGACCGCCAGGGAATTCCTGAGACCTTCTAGAGAGACTTACCCCCGCGGGAGATGACGCGCATGTGCACATGAGTGGACAGGCACATAACAAATCACTAGAACTGTTGCCCTCCGGGGCCCACCTGGCCCCAAAGCCAATACCACTTGACAATGAAATCACTCCTCCCTTCATCAAACTGTCACTTGGTGGTTTCGGGCCCCTACCTCCAACCCAGCTCACTTCCCCATTTCACTGACGGGCACTGACACCATCTCTCCAGCTCCTAACACGTGTCCCCCACTTCCACCCCCTCCCTGGCCCTCGTCACCCACACGTGACGCTGCTAGTCTGACCTCCATAATGGCTCTGGCCCCCGCCCCCCCGACTTGGGCTCTCGTTTCCTCTGAACTGTCCTTCCTGTGTTTAATGTTACAGGTAGGTCAATCCCCGTCCAGGGCTTCCCCGTGGCCCCTGACACAGCGAAGAGCACCCCCAGGCTCCTGAGAGCCTCTCTGCGAAGACTCAAAGGCTGTCCCAGGCCCCTGCTGGCGTCCCCTGGCCCCTGCCCGAGGTCACAAGCCAGGCCTGTCCGATGGAAGTTTCCATGATGATGGAAACATTCTCTTCCTGCACCGTCCAGTACTGTGGCCATCAGCCCCATGTGGCGACTGAGCACTTGAAGTGGGGCCAGTGTGACTGAGGAATGGAAGTTTTGATTTTGTTTCATTTTATTTATTTATTTTAATTTTAATTTTTGGCTGCGTTGGGTGTTTGCTGCTGCGAGCGGGCTTTGTCTAGTTGAGGCGAGCGGGGGCTACTCTGTTGCGGTGCACGGGCTTCTCACTGCGGTGGCTTCTCTTGTTGTAGAGCAGGTGCTGAAGGTGCATGGGCTTCAGTAGGTGCGGCACGCAGGCTCAGTAGCTGTGGCACACGGGCTTAGCTGCTCCACGGCATGTGGGATCTTCCCGGACCTGGGATAGAACCCATGTCCCCTGCATTGGCAGGTGGATTCTTAACCACTGTGCAACCAGGGAAGTCCCTTGATTTTGTTTCATTTTAATCAATTTAATTTTACGGTTTATGTTTCGATGGTCACGTGTGGCTAGGCCTGGCCCCTCGCTACTCCAAGTGTGCCCTATGGATCAGCCACATCGATGCAACCTGGGCCTGGGGAGGATGCAGATGACCTCAGAGCCTCAAGGGAGGGAAAGTCCCCATCTGGTTTGTCAGGCACCACCCTGACCCACCTGAATCAGAACCTGCCCCTTAAGATCCCAGGTCACTGGAGGGCACATTACAGTTTGTTTCCTCCCTTCACACCTCCCCCATCTTTCCCTTTCAAAACCCACTAAGTCTTCAGAATCTTGTTTCCGACACCACCTCCTCCAGGAAGCCCTCTCAGATTGCTCCAGCCAATTGGGAACTCTCTGTCCTCTGAGCCCCTGGAGTCCTCTGCATCCTTCCAAGGCCCCAAAGCTGGCCGTCCACGTGGGGCTTAGCCCCTCCCCTGCTCAGGTGGCCAGGAGGGCCTCAAAGGCATGACCTGTGACTTACTTTCCATCCTCCCCTCAGCCCCAGGCCTGGCACCCAGCAAGTTGCTCGACAACTGCCCCAGCAGTTGCAGCTGCAAGAAGCCAACGTCTTTCCAAACCAGGGCAAGGAGAACAAAGTTGGTTGCGGGCTATTTGCTTTATTATTCCTTCCACTGGGCTCGCCCCACCGGTCTGACCCACTGGCTGCTTCACTCTGAGCCCGAGCACCTGGGAGGTGACAGAGCCCTGAGTCAAAGGCATCAAAACCAGAATGAAAGGCCAGGCAGGTGGAGTTACTGGTTTCAATAAGCCACATAAAACCTCACATGCTTTTCATGAACCACTCTACAGGCCAGGAGGAGTGCCGCGGCTTCGTCACGCAGCAGGTGTCAGGCCTCCAACAGCCCGCCTGCAGCCCACCTGCGGGACCCCGGAAGACCCTGAGCATCAAGGGCAGAGGCGGGTCAAGGGCAAGGTCTTTCCTCCCCCAACACGTTTCCTCTCACCTCCACACACTGGGCAGTGCCCCCCACACGGCCTGGGCTCTGAGGATCTCCCCTAACGCCAAAGCCTCGAAGGCCAACGCTGACCGAGGGCCAAGGCCATCCAGGACTCCCCCACCCTGGACAAGGCCCTCAGAACCAGCCTGTGTCCCTGGGACTCAGACAGGCGACATTTAATCCCATCTGGCAGCTCAGCCTGCCCCCGAGAGCCGTTTCTCTGAAGAGCTTGCTGAGAGGAGCCGCCGGTTCAACCTGGGAACCCGGGGCTGCAGGTCATATCTTGGCTCTAACCCCGGAAGCCGCCAGCAACCTCGCTTTTCTGTGTCCTCCTCTGCCAGGCGGCGGGGGATCGAAACCCCCGCCTCCACGCCCGGGGCTCAGGCAGGAAGTGGCCTCAGCTCCACGCAGAGACGATCTCCAGGCAGGGGCTGAGATACAAACAGGCCCATCCAAGCTGAGGGCAGGTGCAAAGCCCCGAAGAGACCCACCCAAACCCACACGAGCCCAGCGTGCCTCCAAGGCCCTCACCACAGCACGCTAGGGTGACAGTGTGATCAGAAGTCCCGGGTTCCCGAGAAGCAGGGAAAACACACACTGACATGAGACTGCAGTCACCAGCAAAGGCCTGCTGTGCTCCCACGCTGAGCTGGGGAGACCCGGGGGGCCTGCCCTGGACCTCCAATCCCAGCCGGAAACAAGACGGTAACGACGATCACGCTTAACGAGAACACCGACAGCAGGTAAACACCTGTGGAAGGCCCACTACGCGCTGTGCTCCGTGCTGGCCCCTTGAAATGTACAAATCCTTTACTTCTCACAGCAAGCTCAGGAAGTAGCATCCTCCACATTTTACACTTGAGTAAACTGAGGCACAGGACATCCAAGCAGCCCGCCCAAGAGCTCACAAGGAATAAATGGCAGAGCCGGGATTTGAACCCTGACCACCTGGCTTCTGAGCCCATGAGCTCAACTGCGGGGCTATGCCCCCTCCTCAATAAAGAGGAGGTCGCTCCTACCATTACAACGTGGGAGCACAGAGGAAGGAGCGACCAGTCCTAATGGGGGAGCCCAGGAAGGTTTCCACACTTCTGAGCATGGAAGTCTAGGCAGTGGAAAGAGCCTGGACAGAGCATGGCAGAGGGGTGGAGAAGGTCAGGCGAGACACACATGCAGGGGGTTCACTGCCAAGGGCCTTGCCTCCCACGCCTCCCATGCTAGAAGGCTCTGTCACGGAGGAGCAGACCCCCGCAGAACCAGCCTGGAAACGTTAATATACTACGCAGAGCAGTTCCAACGTGGCGGAGGCCTGTTACATTCCACCTTGGAGGTGGCCTCAAGACCACCATGATATTCCACAACCGAAGGGTGTCTCCCCATCAAGGGGATCTGATCTCCATGGGGTCCCCAGCACTGACTCCCAGGAGACCCTAAGAGAGAAGCAGAGGCAGAGCAGTGCGGCCAGCTGGTTTCTTCCTGGCAGGCGTTAACCACCGTCCGTGACTCGATGATAGCGACAGAGTCACTGCGGTGAAACCCCAGGGGTCAGGGACCCTCTGACGAATGCTCCCCTCTCTCAAGCCGCTCCCAGCCCTGCTCTAGCTGCCACTATGCTAATAATGAGATGTCAGTTATCAGCCCCATCTATGGATGGAGAAACTGAGCGAGACAAAGGTGGAAGCTTTCCCAGGAGCCCCCTCCCCAGGTACCTCGTCCGTCTCTGGGTCACGAGCCTAGCTGGCTGCCCTAGCCACGGATCAACCCCTGCACGCTGAAGCCGAGGATGAATATTCATGAGCCTCTCTGGTTCCACACTTTCATTTCTGGCCCAAATTAATAATTTACCACGGAGTTTCATAAAAATCAGACATAGCTCATTAGCAGCTCCCCAAAAGGCACACTAGGCTTCTCACTGATCCCGGTGAGGAGCTGGTCTTTCTTCTGTGACAAGTAACAAGGCCCTTATTTTGAGAAACAACCCTTATTTGTACAGGGAAAGTGAACCTGAAACTGGTGGATACTGGCGGATGGATCTGGCTGCCGTGGGAGACCACCTAGGCGTGCACCTCCCGGCTGCCCCACCAGCACACCAAGGCCTCTGCTTGAAGCCCCACCGCATACAGTTCAGGACACTTGGGAAGTTGTCCCTGGAAAAGACAAGGCCACCACCTACCCGGACACAGAGCCGGCAGGCGAATGGAGTATGTGTTCCGAAGAGGCTCCACCACCTCCCACCCCCAAGCTCTGCTCGCACCTCGCTATGCCCACATCGACAAGTGGGGCTTCACTCCCCTCCAGTTGACCCCGGGCAGGCTCACCCCTCACTTGTAAGGAACAGAATGTGGCGTAAGTGAAACTGTGTGACTTCTGAGGCTGGGTCCCAAAAGGCCACGCAGCTTCCCCCTTGCGAGCCGGGACGCCTGCCTTTGGAGCCCTGAGTCCCCACGTAGGAAGCACGGCTTCCCCGAGGCCACCATGATGTGAGAACGCCCAAGCCGCGTGCAGGGGCCACACGGAGGTGCCGGGACTGAGAACCCCAGCTGAGGTCCTGGCCAGCAGCCAGCATCACCTGCCGGACGAGAGGGTGGAACAAGCCCTCAGACGATTCCCGAGCCTGGCCACCAAACGGCCTCCAGCCTCCCAGTCTTCCTAGCAGAGGCCCCAGGCCACGTGAAGCAGAGACCACCTGCACCCCATCACGCCCTTTCTGAAGGCCTGACCCGCCGCACACGTGAGCATAATAAACGACATCGTATTATAACCACACATGTGCTTATGAAGGTCTCCTCCATCCCAGGGAGTCCAGGGAGACGTTGATGGGGCCCCACCCCACCACGGGCCAGCATGCTGTCACGGTGAGCGCTGAAGTAGAGATGCGGTGAAGTCTGCCTGGGTGGGAGACTTCTCAAAAGAGCAGTGGCGGGGGGAGAGAGTGACATCTTTGGCCCTGGGCCCTTAAGATCTAAGATAAAGGCTGGGGATACCTGTGCCACTCATTCCCAGAGGGGGTGAGAAGCCCGTGTGCCACCCGCCTCCGCACGCAGCTGCCGGGGGGGGGGGGTGCCTCACCTCACCCCATCCTTTCTCTAACTGCTCTCCGGCAGGCAGCCCCACCCGCCGGGCCCCTCCAGGGAGTTCAATTAAGACCCAGGCACTATCTCCTCCTCCCCTTCCTTTATGTTCCCTGCCAGCCCCCCTTTTCTCTTGTCAGATAATCACGGGAAACCAGCGAACGGTTGACACAGTTACCAAGACGACAGAAGTTAGGACTGGAGGAGCTCTGAAAGCTAATCCTAAATGAATTATAGGACAAGAGTGACAAGGGGGTGGAGACCAGTGTCGGGCAGCTTCAAAGAAGGCCCCAGTGTACGAGACGAGGTGCCGTCTGCCTCTGGCGTGGGCTCTGTCGCTGGCTTGAGGGTGACACTGGAGTCCTCTGGGGGTGGAGCGGTCGGAGAAGGAATTCATTAAAATGAAAGTCTCCACTGGAGACGGTCTGGCAACGCCACCCGCCACCCAGGAAGACCCAGGGTCCCGGGCTCACCCCATTTTCCTTTTCTGACATGGGGGGCAGTGGGAAAGGGGCCAGGACGATCTAATCAAGGCGATTCCATTTCTTCTTTACTTATTTAGAACTTACCATCTTGTGACCAGAGCGTCGTGCATGGCCCCAGCTGGCTGACAGCCATTTCGAGCCTGAGCAAACGGGCCTGCCCAGCCCCAGGGGCCACGGGCAATGCGCTCCTTGCCCCGGCCGCTGCCCCCCATCAAGCATGACTCATCCAGGTCCCTCGGGAAGGGCCTCCTTCCTCACATCGGTCCAGAATCCAAGACACAGGCAGAGCGAAGTCCAAACGTAAGCGCAGCTAACGGTTCCGCGGTGCCTGGTCCGCGTTTCCACAGATTAACTCACCGAATGCTCACAACAACCCGAGGAGGCAGGCCCTACCGTTGGCCCCATTTAACAGATGGGGAAACTGAGGCCCAGAGAAGGTAAGTAACCTGCCCAGAGTCACACAGCCTGCCAGGAGCTGAGACAGGATCGACCCCAGTGCTCTCACCCCAGAGTCTTTGTTCCAACCAGCACTGCAGCATCAGAAAAGTTCGCTGACCTTGAAGCCCGCCAGGCAGACCCCCAGAGGGGCACCCCTGGAACCTCAGCTTCTTGCTGCTACCCACCTGAGGGCAGGCCCTGAAACCCCACGCACCACTTTCTTCCTAGGAGGCCCTTCCCGATTACTCTAATCCCCTGCTCTTTCACTTGCCAAGGGCTCCTATGTTAATTAAAACTCCATTCTCAAACTTCCTGGGGACCAGTTACCGCCAGCTTGTTTCCGCAGTCAGGCCGAAGTGTTAGACCAGTTCTCACCCCCGAGCGAGCACGAGAATCCCCTGGAGGGCTGAGAACACACAGATTGCCGGACCCCACCACAGACTTCCTGCCTCAGTAGGTCTTGGTGCGGGGGTGGGAGTTCCCGAGAATCTGCATCTTATCAGCTCCAGCTGGTGCCAATGCTGCTGGCCCAAGAACCCCACTCTGAGAACCACCGGGGTGCTGGCCCACACTCAGAGCCCCCTGCCCTCTTCCTGCAGGACCCCATGGCTCTGAGGGGAGCCTCTGCTGACAGTCTGCATCCACGATGGAGGCTGCCCGAGCCGCCTTCCTAAAACAGATGGGACGAGGCACGCCGCCATCTGACCCACACGTACCTCTAGATCACCCACCTCTCCCTGCCTGGTCCGGCCTGGTCCTTGGCGGTCACCTCCACGCTGGCCTCCCTCCTGCCCCCCAACCGCCCGGAATCTATCTCAGCCCAGCAGCCAGAAGGAGCGGCTGAAGTCACACTGCCCCCTCCTCTGCTCCCAGCTCTCCCAGCTCATCCCCCACCCCTCCTGCCCCTGCGGCCACACGGACACCCTTGAGGCCCCAGGACCTTTGCACATGTTTGACCCTCTGCCTGGGACTTTCCCCTCAGCCCTCTCCAGGGCTAACCCCTCTGTTTCTTCGGGTCTCTGGCCACCCCCACCCACACTCTGGCTACCCCATTCCCTTCTCCAGAGCCCGCGCTGGGGGATGCAGTGCCATGGGCTCGCTGCTGGCACGGGTGCTCTAGGAGGGCACGGCTCCTGGGAGCTTCTCGGCCGTATTTCCGCGTGCCTGGGCCAGTGCCTGGCATGTCGTAAACACATGTGGAATAAACAGATGAACTTGGCTACTTTAAAGCCCTGGGTTCCCACCCACTTACAGCAGAATCAGGGTCACGTGTCACTGGCCTTACGCCATTCAAGACGCTCCAAACGTGGTTCCGACCCACCCCGTGGCTTCATTTCCCACCACGCTGCTTTATCCCTCCTCGCCAAGCTCTCCTCTCCCTCTAATACTCTCCTTTCTGCCCTTCCTGGGAGGCCCAGTGCGAAGGCCGCCATCTTCCAGGGGCCTGGCCCAGCCCCCTGCGGGGACAGCGCTGCCTCCCCCCAGCTGGGCCCTGCCTGCCCGGCCCCCATTCTCTGAGGGCAAGGGCTGGTCCTAGTGCCGCTGCCTGGTCTCCAGAGTGGGGCGAGAGGCCCAAGGGCCCACTGGGCAGCCAGGGAGGCCCCTTCTGAGTGAGGCTCCATCCTGCCCACTCACTTTCTCCTTCTCGTGCTTCAGGTCCAGGGCCTCACAGTCTAGAAGGGGTCCTGCTGTCTAGACACTCTCTTTAAAGGATGTGCAGGCTTCAGAGCCCTGTCACCAGCAGGCACCTCTAAGAATCAGGGCAGGACTGGCGGCCTTTCCTTTCAAGTGCCCAGACTAGAAAGGCCAGCTCAAACTTCACCTCCTCTCTGTGGCCTCTCAGATGCTGACTCCACCCCTACTTCAAAACCAATCGGTGCTTCCTCTGCACTCCCAGAAATTTCTACACACGCTCCCGGGCACCAGCATTTTTTACCCTGTATTACTCAATCCACATCCCCCACTTCCACCAGGGCAGGGACGGCCCAGCACCCAGTTCTCAGCACACCTGGCATGAACTTAACATGCTGAATGTCTTAAGAGTGGCTTCCCTATTCTTGTTCATCCCTCCTCACTGTACTAGCCTCCTTTCACCCAGCCTCACCCCGCCTCTGCACACCTCACTTCCAAGGCCTGCCTCCAACGCCACCTCCTCCACGGAGGCTTCCTGGATTTCCTCCACCAGGGTGACTGACCCCGGGAGATTCCAGAGCACTCCGTCCTCACTCATCTTGCTCCCTATTCGTTCCTGAAGCAACTTGAGGATGAGACACAGACCTCCTTCGCCGCTCCTTCTGGGTCAACACAGGGCCCAGCACTTGCCCAGCTCAAACCGGTGATATTTAGGAGGGGACAGACTGGTTTTGTGTCCCAGGAGCACAGAACTAAGTGAAATGCACGTGTGTGTTCCCTGTAAAAAGCAACATTCTAACAACCCACGGTAGCATGGCAGGTGTGACCGTCCGAGACCACCAAATGGAGAGGAGGGAGGGGCTGGGCCATCTGACCTCTGAGGTCCCTTCCAAGCCCAATGTTCCATGACTTCCCAACCCCGCAGGCCATTAAGTAAGTGGCCAAATGCCCACTGGGCGGCAGTCCAGGCCTGGTCAGAGGGTGCTTCCTGTCTCTCTGCAGGGGGAGAGGGAGAAAGAAGGCCCTGATCTTCAAGGCTGTGGGCTTCCACTGGGTGGGCTCGGGCTCTGGGGGCGAGACCTGGGCGCAGATTAACTCAAATTCGGCCAGCCCCCAACAAGCACTGCCCTCAGCTCTAATCCAGGCTCAGGGCAACCATCAACCCGAAGCTGTGGAAGGCCTGGCATCGGTGGGAACAAGCCGGAAAAATGCGTTTTCCCCTGAAGACTTGTAAAAAAAATGCTCACTGATTTTTTTCCCTTTTACCCCAAGCTTTAAATCTATACGGAGCTCTTAAAAAAAACAAAGGCACTGCATCTCTTTTTACCCCCTCACCCCCAAATTCCCTCTTCTTAATACACCGCCCCCCACCTGCCCGAGTGGCTTCAAAATTTCTGATTGTGTAGCTAGACCAGCAAGGAGAGACAATTCCAGATACGAATGTAGAACTGCTTTGTTGAGGGACCCTGTAAGAGGTGAGGCCACTGTCCTTTGGGAAAGGGTCACGTTAGGGGTTACTAAGGCCTGATTTTTTTTTTCCCTGCAAAGTACAGTATGATAGGACATTCCCTAGTAGATGAGGAGGCCACATCTACCAACCCAATCTCACCAAAAATCTAAGAATTAGAAATCAACAGGTCCAGGCCTTCCCTGGTGGTGCAGTGGTTAAGAATCCACCTGCCAATGCAGGGGACATGGGTTCGAGCCCTGGTCCAGGAAGATCCCACATGCCACGGGACAACTAAGCCCGTGCGCCACAACTACTGAGCCTGGGCCCTAGAGCCTGCGAGCTGCAACTACTGAGCCCAAGTGCTACAACTACTGAAGCCCACACGCCTAGAGCCCGTGCTCCGCAACAAGAGAAGCCACCACAATGAGAAGCCCGCGCACCGCAACGAAGAGTAGCCCCCGCTCGCCGCAACTAGAGAAAGCCCACGTGCAGCAACGAAGACCCAACGCAGCCGAAGATAAATAAATAAATAAATTTATATAAATAAATAAGTAAATAAAAAAGAAATCAACAGGTCCCTCAAGGTCTTCCGACGTCCGTGTTCTTAGCTGCCAAGCGTGGGGTAGACCAGATGACCAGAGGGGCCCATCTGTACTTGACCTTGGAGAGAGAGAAGCACAGTGGGGCTGCTCCGTTCACACACGTCCATGTCCAAGTGATACGGAGCCCTGGACTTGGAACAGAAGCCCAGGTCCAGACACTTCATCCCACTGCTGGCTCTGTCCCTGGGAGCTGGGTGGCCCTGGCCGGCTGCCCTCCAACCCTCCACTTCCTCCTGCACAGAAGGAAGCAAATCTTCCCTGCCCCTGCCCCGTTCTAGGGCAGGAATCCAGGTATCGTAATGAGTGCTCCGAGAGCATAAAAGAAACCTCTCCTGACTCCCAAGAGTCAAGAAGAAGCAGGAGAGTTTCCAGTGGGGCCATATCAGATTCCCACCCATGGAGTAAAACCAACACATTTAAGGCAAGAAAAAAATCTTAATGAGAACCAAATTGAGCAGGGGGGTGGGAACCAGACCAGGCCCCTTGGTGAAGGGCTGGGCCGCAGCTGGGACAGAAGGGCCCCTGGCTTTCCCAGCCTGACAGATGGAAACGTGGCGGCCCCTCCCCCTTTCTCAGGGGTATCGGAAGATTAATTAGTGATTGCCTGGAAAGTGCAAGACGGGAGCCGAAATGCTTGTCCCTGCTGAGTTTCTGAGCTGTAAATAAGGAGCTTTCTCCATCACCACTGAAACGGCAGTACTGTCCTTTCATCTGAGTCAGATTCCATTAGGCCCAACCGGCCCCGAGAACAGGCTCTGGGTGGTTCCGGAGCCCCCCCCACAGCCGTGAGTTTGCCCATGACCCAGCAGCTTCCCACAATGAACCAGAGCTGGGCATGAGCTCGGTCACAGCTGGCAACTGCAGACAACCCACCCCCCTCCCAGCTTCAGCTCCTGAGGGGGCACCCCGGGATCGGGCAGCTGGAGGTCCGCGGCTCTGGCCTGCCCTCACCTCCAGCTGCCTCCCCCAGACCAGGTGGGCCTGAGCACAGATCCACACACGGCCACACCCTGGGGCTTTCTGGAAGCAGTCTAGGGGGTGAAAAAGAAAATCTAGGCAGCTCCCCACCGGCCATTTGGGCCTAGGTTTACTTCTCCCGGGCAACAGCAGCTCCCAATAGGGGAAGCCCATCTCTTGCAAGCCTGTCAAAGGATGCGTAGAGAGGGGCCCAGGCCAGCTGACCCTCGGGGAAGAGAGGCAGCTGGGGGAAGAGAAAATGTTCTGGGGAGACCTGGATTCTCTGGGAGCAGCCTCCAGCAGGCCATGTGGCTTTGGGCCAAGCCCCAGCCCTCTCTGGGCCTCAGTTTCCTCACTGGAGAATCTGGAGTGTCCTTCCCAGCAGTGGACAGTAAATCCCCAGGGGAAGCCAGGGTCACCCAGAGTTCAGCATGGGGCCGGGGTGGGGTCAGCTGACAGCTGAGGAGTCCTCCCTCCGTGAACTCCAGGAACAAGATAAGGGGGCCAGCAGGGCGCCACCGCCAACACCAACGGCCAATTCCCTCCCTCACTCCCTCCCTCACTCGTTCAACAAATATTTATTAAGCAGGGACTCTGGAGCCAGACTGCCCGGGGTCAAAGCCCGGCTGCACCATTTACTGCCTGTGCGGCCTCAACCTCTCTGCGCCTCGGTTTCTTTAGGTGGCAAATGGGATTCCATTAACCCCATGTCTGGTACGGAATGGGCACCACAGAAGGACTGGCTGCTGCCACCTCTTCCTCATCATTTTTATTAGTATTTTTATTACTGGTCTGGCACTGAGTCAGGCAGGAAAGCAACACACAGTCCCCACCTGCGTGGAACTCACAGTCTGGTGGAATTCAGGAAAGGGAGTAGCTGGGCGCAGGTGTGCACAGAAGGGAGTTTTGAGAAGAGGCATGCGAGACCCCCCGACCACTACCCACCAGTCCCCAGCTCTCTGTGCCGCCTTCTCCTGACACAGAAAGCATCCCCACCAGGGAATGAGCACCAGAGGCCAGACACCGTGTCATGGGGCGCGAGGGGCCTGGTCCAAAGACCCGAGTTCAAGTCCAGCTCGACTGCTAAGAAGCCCTGTGATTTTCTGCAAATAATTCCACCTTGATAATAATTATTACGATTACTATAGCCGTCCCTTGCTAAGTGTTCACGTCATCCCAGGCACCGTCCTCAGTACCCCGCAAGGATTCACTCGTTTAATCCCTTACACCAGATGTCAGCACGCCTCCCTGGAAAGGGCCAGATAATGAATCGTAGGCTTGGCCGTCCTGGTCACACCGACTCGTTGGGGCTCTAGCTCGAAAGCTGCCCCAGATAACACGTCAAGGAACGGGCGTGGCCACGTGCCAAGAAAACTTTATTCACCTAGTCAAGCAGCGGGCCGCAGAGGGCCAGCACCTGCCTTACGCTCACGCTGAGGTAGACCCTGTTACGGACCCTATTTCACAGATGGGAAAACTGAGGCCCAGAGAGCTCAAGCCACCTGCCCCAGGTCACGGCTCCGGAGAGGCAGAGCAGGACTTCAAACCTCCACTGCCTGGCCTCAGTCCCGTCACACAGGAGGAGTGGTGCCTGATGCCAGCCTGACTGTGAATGAACTGCCCCCCCGCCCCCGCCCGGGAACGGCTGGACGGGCAGGTTCTGGGCCCTGGCTCTCTGCAGTTACAGACACTGTGACAGGATCCGGCTGTGGGCACACAACGGGGTCCCAGAAACTGAAGAGCACCTACGTGTCAGGCGTCTAAGGCGACAGAGTCACAGCATGCCGGGCTGGCCGCATCCAGGCCCCTCCGTCCTGGGCCAGTGTGGTGGGCAGTGGGCAGCTTCACGGCCCAGCTCTACCACTTCCCAGCCGGGCAAACTGCTAGCTCCCCTGAGCCTCACTTTCCTCTTCCGTGAAATGGGCAGACACCAGCACTTAGCTCAGGGGTGGGAATGGGGTTTACAGGACCGATTCCCAGAAGGCACCTGCAAGGGAGCCTGAGGGTGACCACAGAACCAGGTCATTCCTTTTACAATTCCACCTTCTACTCTAACGTGAGTTGACTGAAGCCCAGGAAGCAAAGCCCAGGAAGCCAGGAAGCCAGGAAGCAAAGCCACTGGACCACGGCTCTTCTTTCTACACTATTATAGCAAAATTAAAAAATACAAACCCTAGTTGGGCAATTGAAAAAAAGAAAACTCTAGTGGAGGACAAACCTGCCTCCACAGACCCAGAGGACGTGCGCACTGACCTCCCCAGGGTCCCGACCAGCAGCCCTCACCTCTGCTGATCAGGGCTTCTTCACATCAGCCAGGACTGATTTTCCTTAATTGCTCTGTGTTTCCTAAACTGACGCTTCCTCCTTTTCTCTGGGAGGCTCCCAGTGTAAAAAGACAACCAGTTATCTGATGAATAAACGTGCACCAGCAGTCACCCAGTGGCAGGTGAGGTGGGGTGGAGATTACAAATACCTGTGCTGTTAAGAGCTCTGTACTTAGGAAGATGCACTCTTGCCACAATCATGTCGTGAGTGTCTCTAAGACAAGGTGCAGCTCTGAGGGCGGCGCTGCAGGTACAAAGCGGGGGTGGAGAGGCCACCAGGAGCCGCCAGCCAGAGCAGGAACGCTGGGCCAGAGCTTGGGTTTAAAGGGCCCTGGCACCAGCTCTCGGCCACCCGGGGTCTACCTATGGGGGGAGCCGGCTCTCGGCCTGAGCACTTGGCCCTGCACCCTTTTGTCAATTGGGGATTCCGGCTGCAATGTGGAACGGACCCGCCCAGTGTATGCGGTGCAGAGGGAAGAGAAGTGCTAACTTTGCATTTCGGGCAGTGAAGGAAAAAGAGATCAAGAATACAGAGATACAAGCTAAAGAGACCAAGTGCCGACCCTGAGAACTATTCTTCCTGTGAAAGTGGTGGAGACACCAAGCAAGAGACATAGAATCTGTCAGTTCCTGAGAAGGGCTGGGGACCCAAAACGGCCACAAAGAAACTCAACAAGAGTACATGGACAGATTTCCCACAGAATGGAGAAGTCCTTTCCACTCTTCCCCCCTTCTAGCCTCCCTCTATGCTATCAACTTGGTGAAGACGTTTGCCCCGGTTTCAGGGTCAGCGAGGGTCAGATCTAGCAGAGCTGGGTCCTCCCCGGGCCCATTCCCTCCCCCATGCTCCTCCCCAGGGGATCCAGGACAGCTGTGGGAGCCTCAGACAAAATGACAGGGGCTTCTGAACACAGAGGGAAAAACTCAAAACCCGACACCCGGCCACGTGCACCTTTTGCCAGCCAAACATTAAACCTCCTCTGGCGGCCTCCTATGCAGAATTTTAAAAGCCCCAACATAAGCCCAGAAACTTCCCCTCTCCTCTCTAAAGTGCCCCAACGTCCCCCCAAACCCTCCAATCAATGGACGCCCCAACTTCCATAGGAACTGTGTGTCAACGCCCAGGGAAGATAAAACTCTGAGAGGAAGGAAAGGGAAATAAAAACAGCTCATTCCTAGATCAAGCGGGCACACCAGCCTTCCTGACCTGCGGGTCACGTGGCCCACCGGGGGTTAGGCCTGCTGAGTTACTCCTGACCCGAGGGGGCTCTGGAAGGCGGTGACAGCGCGCCAGCCAGGAGGGCCCCAGGGATCACCAAGGCTCCCACCTCCCTCACCAGGAATCCTGGCTCGCCTGCTTCCCTTTAGCCTACATGTAATTATTTTTAAGGTTTCAAAGTGCAAATAAGGTCAACACAAGAGGGGCCCCCCAAACCTCCCGCTGTCACCCCCCTCCCCTTTGGGCTGCAAGTGCGACTTGCCCCGAAACAGAAAGTTACAGGGCAGGCTGCTGTCAGCGCGCAGGAAGGTTAGGGAAACAGGAAGCCACGCCAACCACCCTCCAGAGCTTCCCCCGGCCCCCTCCTCCGACCTCCGCAGGCACAAAACCTTCCAGGGAATCCCAGGCAGGAAGGGGGGCGGGGGGCGTGCGCGCCACGCTCGCGCGGAGACCGCGCAAGGGGCTGGCTGGAGGGAGAGGAAAATAATCCCGGGGACTGGGGGCGGGGAGGCGCATGCTACCCGATCAGGGCGGCCTGCGGGAAAGTAACTTCACACCCGGTGCTTAATTCACCTTGGAAGGCTCGACTGCCCCGGCCGCTCGCTGCGCCGCCGCCCCGGAGCCGGCTCCGGGCAGGCAGACAAAAGGAGCGAGACGCGCAACCCCCGGCGGCGGCGCAGCGGGGGCGGCGGGCCGGGTGGGCGCTCCCCGCCGCACGTAGCGCACACACCGCCGGCTGGACCGCAGCGGGAGCGGCCGGGGCCGCGCGCGCCCGCCGGTCTGCTGGGGGCTAGGCGGACCCACCGCCCCGACCCAGGCCGGGGTGGGGGGAGGGGTCTGGAGGGGTAAGTTAGGTTGGGGATCCGGGGCGCGCCGGCGCCGCGCGGGACCCAGGGAGGCGCACAGAGCTCGCTTACCTGGTAAGTAATACAGAGGCGGCTTCAATCCAAACATGATTCAGATTAGAATTCCATAGTGGCCAGAGAGGGATGAAGAAGGAAAAAAAAAAATTAAAACCCAGCGAGGAGACAAAAAGCGCCGTCCGAGGCACGGCGCTCAAAAATGCCCAAAACAATAAAATAAAGGCAGAAGAGCGATCCGGACAGCGACGGGAAAAAAAAAAAAAAAAATCAGTCTTTTTTTTTTTTTTCCCCCTCCCTAAAATGATCAAAAGGCTCTCTCTCCGGCCAGCGCCCGGGCAGTTTCGGCCACCTTGGCCCTGGCAGATCCACAATGAGGTAATTGACGACCAAGGACGGGCCGGAGCCTCCACGGCTGCCCGGTGTCTTCGCCGCGTGTGTATTTTCTGCCTTTTGGACTTGAGATGCAAATAAAAAAAGGAGGGGGGCGCACGGCGGAGGGAAGCAGGCGGGAGAGCGGAGAGGAGCGCGAGAAAAATAAAGGGGGGAGGTGAGGGTGAGGAAATTGGGGGGTTAAGATCTTCAGGGATTACTCATATGAAAGAAAAAAAGATAGAGAAAAAAGCAGCCCCCAAGACGTGCGAGTAGCAATCTCTCCTCCATTCAGCCATTTGAATGTCAAGGGCGAGGGTCAAGAGACCTGTTTCCAACAGGGTTTCACGTTCAGAACCAGAAGGAAGAAGGAAGGGGGGTCGGCGGGAGGGGGTATCTCTTGTTGCCAAGGAGAAATCGGCTTTGTTTTCGTTTCCCCTTAGCTACTGGGTGAGGAGGGGCTGGGGGGGGGAGAAGAGGAGGGGGCGAGCGGGGAGGAGAGAGGAGAAAATTAATACCCAAACAGCCAAGAAGTACCGAGGGGGAGATTTCTTCTCGTAAATAAGAGGCAGCGATTGCAAACAAGTCCCGGGCAGGAGAAAGCAGGCCGGCTCCCCTCCCCCTCTCGCCACCAACACCCCCCCGTTTTTTTTTTTTTTTTTTGGTTATCTCCCTGGCCCGGCGTCCCACCACTGACTCAGAGAGCAGGGGTGGGGGAAGGAGGAGAAAGAACTCGCGGGGGCTCGGGCGCCCGAGCAGAAGGAGCAGGAGAACGGGCAGGCGACAGCGCACGGCGGTGGAGAGCCCCTCGATCAATTTTCATGCAAGAATCATTATCGGTAAATTGGAAAGCTGGCTGCCTGACAGCAAATTTGTCTCCCCTAATGAAAGCGAAAGGGTAGGGGCGCAGCGGCTGGCGGCTGCAGGCGGCGGCGGCTCCTTCCGTCTCTACGCGGCATCTTCCAAGAGCTCCATGCTTCGCAGGGCGATAATAATAGTTTCACTTGCGAGCTTCCCCCCGCGCGGCTGCCGCGCCGGGCAGCATATCCACGCGGACCGGGATCGGGGCGCAGAGAGCCGGGTTCCCCTCTGCCAACGCGGGGAGAGTGATGCTGCTGGCGGCGGGGTGCTCCCCTCTGCCCCGAAGCGGGGGCCGTTTGCAAACTGTGGGCGGCTGCGGGCGCCGCCGGTCCCCCCTCCGGCTGCCCAACTCCGCGCTCTGGCCGCCCGCCCGCCCGCCCCTCCTCCCTCCCTCCCCACCCACGTCTGACAGCTGCGGGAGCTGGGAGTTCACCCGCCGCCGGGGCCTGGGAGAAGGGTCCCCAAGTCGTGCTCCGGGAGCTCTGGCCCGCCTTTTGTGAAACCCACACGGGGCTGCAGAAACACACCGGCCCGGCCCAGGGTGAGCTCCTAAGGACAGCGGCTGCCTTCTCTCCTTCTTTTCCTCTCACCCCCCCACCCCTCAAAAATCCCTGTTGCAAGTGTAATCAAATGCTTGATACCATCTCCCACACTCTCCCTGAACTGCTGCATTATCAGATCCGGGAAGGCATGCTTCCAGGCAAATAGACCTAATAAATGCTATTACTGGGCTTCTGCAACCCCGGCTGCACCATAGTAACGAGAGCCCTGGCTAATTTGGTTGAAGAAAACGACCAACTGCACAGAGTGTGTGTGAGCGAGTGTGGAGCCTGTATCCCTCCTCCCCACCCGCCTCCCTTTCACACCAGCTCACGAAGGCCCCATGTGATAATTCCCCAAATCGAAGGGGGAAAAACCCTGCCGCCAAACCACATCCTGTGCGCTCGTTGTCCAGCCCAGCGATTTTAAAGAGACAGGACCCATTTCCCCACGCCCGCACACACACTTAAAACGCACGCTGCAAAGCTGCCTCTTGATGTGACAATTTATTTTCAAGCCCTTTTACCTTATGAAGGGCCGGTCCCTCAGTGGCACAACCAACCGGAATCGCGACTTCGTAACACTAAGGGGTCACCTTTTGACCCCAGATACAATCACCTTTGTCTGTGGAACAGACCTGAGCCTGCAGGTACGCACCGCAGGTCACCGCGGCCACGACAGGCTTGGGTTCCCGCCAACGCTTTCCAGCCGCTGCGTAAATCAGGGGTCCCCAGAGGCAGCCCCGGGGGTCCCTACTAAACGCGGCGGCTTCGGGTGACAATTGCACTCCTGGAATATGATACTCTAGAGGGCAAACTGGAGGAGGTGGGCGGACTCCGCGTGCCTTCCGACCCCTCTCTGCCACTCACCCCCCCCCACGCCCACCCTGCAAGAATATCTTAAATGGGCTGGGCGGAGCTCTCGGAGCCAAGGGAGGGGTGGCGCTCCTCCCCGCCGCCACCAACGTCTGGGTGGGTGCAGCGCGCAGGCGGCTGCCTTCTCCGCCCGCTGGGCCGCCGGGGGTGCGAGGAGCATCTTTGAATCCCCCAGCCCCCGCGGCGCCCCGCCTGGCGCCCCCTCCCCGCGGGCGGCCGAGCGCGCGCGGGCACCCGGGAGGGCGCTGGGGCTGCTGACCCGGAGGAAACGGGCCGCTCGGGGCCGCCGGCGCCCGCCGCCAGCATCTGGCCGCTCCGCCCCGCGCTGACCCCGGAGGTCACGCCCGGCCCTCGGCGGCGGCGGCCCTTTGTTTCCGGGGCTGCGTGGCGGCGCGCTCAGCACTCCTCGCGCCTCCTCCTGCGCCCGCCGCCGCCTGCGGCCCTGCGAGGGAGACAACGGCCTGGCACGGCGGGGTCGGGGTCCAGCACCTGCCCGCCCGACCCCGGACCAGCGTCCGTTTCCCAGCCCGCCTTCGCCTCCCACCCACATATTTGATCATCTGTGCCCTTCTGGGAGTCGGTGGGGGGGGCACCAAGGCGCACAACGGACAGCCCAGGCGAGCAGCTGCCCACCCCCCCTGACTCCTCATAAGCTCGGAAAATCTCTGATTCTACTTGGGGGAAAGGAGAACTATTTTTCAAAGATCCTAACCTATCAGTTTCTGTTGTCATTCTTTTATTGGTTTTTAATTCTCCGGGATTACACGAACAACAGTAGTAATTAATACTAAACCTTCCTCTACTGTATATGCTAATGGCAGAAGCCATAAAAATTAATTTGCAAACATGTCATTACACAATAGCTGTACAGGCAATAAACCTGTAATTATGGGCCAATCACAGGCAGGGTACAGAGGGAGGGATGCTCCCCCAATCTGCTGGGTGCCCCCCTTCCCCTGCTATAGTAGAGAAGATGGTACCAGAAAGAAGCTTGCCTGCTGGGAGCCACCTGTGGAGAATGCGCCCAGACTGGGGATGGCAGAAGGGGTCTTTAGTCTTGAGTTCTAATGGCTTGGCTTCTATACAAGGCCCCCTGGAGACAGCCACTCCAGGGGAGACTGAAACTGTGGGAGGAGACGCACGGTGAAGCCTTGGAGAGCTCCCGGGCCTGGCTGGCTGGTGGTGAGTGAGCAGAAGAGGGGGAGAGGGCAGAGAGAACAGGACTTCCCGGGTGGCGCAGTGGCTAAGAATCCGCCTGTCATTGCAGCGCACACGAGTTCAAGCCCTGGTCCGGGAAGATCCCCACGTGCCACGAAGCAACTAAGCCCGTGCGCCACAACTACTGAGCCCACGCACCACAACTACTGAAGCCCCCGCACCTAGAGCCCGTGCTCCACAACAAGAGAAGCCACGGCGATGAGAAGCCCTGCGCTCACGGCAACTAGAGAGAGCCCACGCGCAACAACGAAGACCCAATGCAGCCAAAAATAGATAAGATAAATTAATTTTTTAAAAAAAGGGAGAGAGGGAATAGGAGACCCCACACTGGCAGGCCAGCACCCGTTTATCTTTGCTTCCCGGTCAAAAGGCAAACATCTCCCCCCCCAATAAGTAGTTGAAGGCCTGCATCAAATTATCTCAAAATGCTCAGGCCAAGCCCTAATTGCTTTTAGCCACTCCCTGGGGCAGGAGGTGAGCTGTGAGATTCGAGCGATACCCTAAGTCTCCTTTGGCCCTGCGTCTGGGTGGCTCAGAGTAGGTTATTGACATTTCCTGGTGACAGGGACGTTTATAACGGAGGAAAATATGAAACCTACCATGGGAGGGTGGCTGCACCACAGCTCCCGACCTGATGCCAAAACAGCTGAAAAGTATAAAGCACCCCCGCCATGCCAAGCAGCCTGCTTAACGGGCTGCCTCGCCACTGAATGGCTCGGTTGTTTGCCATAACGTGGCTGAACGGGGAGCTGGAAGGATTTTTCCTTTCCCACCGGCCCTTGTGGCTTGGCTGTCATTTTTGGAACCCATCACTAAGGCCATTCATTTCCAGGGGACTCGCCCCTCCTCGGACGGTGCCTATGGCCTGGCTAGAGGCGGAGGGGCAGCCAGTCTGGGCCCACACGTGGACCAGCTGCCAGGTGCCCAAGGTGAGAAGGACAGCACTCTTCTGGGGATTTCAGTTCCGCGGGATCATCTGCAAGGACGGGTTGCCTCTCTCCATCCCCGTTTCTCTCCCAGAGCCTGGTCACGGCAATACCCTCCTGCTCTCCCGGCTCACACCTCTGGGGAGGAGTCGGGCATTTATAGAAGAAAGGCAGCAATCGATGCCACTGAAGGGCAAACTCATGCCCACCTCCCTGAGAGACCCCTGCCCACGCTGCCAGCCAACCCAGGGTGAGAGGGAAGCTCTGGGCCTGTCCTGGGCCCAGTGGAAAGAAAAGGAAAGAAAAGCGCTTCATGTCTCAATGGGAAACAAGCTGGGGGCGGGCTGCTTCTTGGAAGCCGCGTGGAGCTCACCAGACATCCCCCCAGCCAAGATGCGGGGGGGGAGGCCCTCCTTCCCCCTCTCCCCGGCTGCACCTTCAAAATGGAGGGGCCCCAGACTCCCTCTAGCGGGCCTGCCATTGCCACAGCACAGAGACAGCCTAGCCGGCCAAGAGCGTCAGCTGAATGCAGTAAAAATAGCCTCCCAGCACGTGCTGCAAACACTGAGGCCGCAGACTGGGTCTGGATGTGCAGCGGTGTAGTGCCCGGCTCTGAGCGGGAGAGCCCAGTGCCTCTGTGTGCCCACTGGCACTCTGGTGGCGGCCCAGGCCAGGCTGCGACCTCACCTTTCTGGAGGGGGCACTGCTCCCCAAGGATTCCAGGGAAAGAAGGCGAGGGGAGGCTGGGAGGCCACGTGACTAAGCTGAAATGCCCCTTTAGGTCTGCCCCCTCCATTTCCCTCCCTGGGATAATCAGGCCAGCTGATTGCTGTTCTGAGCGCTCTTCACAGAGAGCTCATTAGATCCTCATGACAACTGTGTTCAAGGTCACCCTTAGGAGTTCCATTTTCTAGATGAGGCCCAGAGAGGCCAAGCATCTTGCCCAAGGACACACAGCCAGGAAAGGGCAGAGCCGGGATTTGAAGCTGAGCTGGTTCCAGAGTCCATGTTCATAACCATCAGCTTGGAGTCGGACATACCAGAGTTCAAATTCTGGCTGGGCCCCCCACCCACCGTGTGCCCCCAGGCAGTGACATCACCATTTGAAAATGCCTCAGTTGCCTCACCTGGAAAATGGGATGAAATCAGCCCTGCGTTCCAGGAAGATGCGGGTGTGTAACCACTCTGGTGCCTGGCACAGAATAAGGACTCCATAAATAGAGCTGTAAATGACTGTGTTTGGCATAATAGTGATAATAGCAATAATGGCAGTTACCACGGGCAGGGCCTCAGGACAGCCACGCTACTCGCTTTGCTAAGGGCTTTATCTTATCTGGAACCTGCCCCCACCCCACGGGGCAGACCTACAATGACCATCACCCCGATCTGCACACGAGGACGCAGAGGCCCCAGGAGGTGAAGCCACTCACCCAAGGGCACCCAGGGAGTAGACACACCCGCTTTCTCCCTCCGTCCAGCTCTGGTCCTTAGGTGACTGGACATGAGTGAAAGTTCTGTCTCAAGATAAGCAAGTCTGAGCTTGAAAGAGAAAGGGAGAACTTCTGCCCCGTCAAGGGGATGTCTGCAAACCCAGGTTTTGTTTCCATCTTGGCCTGGTGTGTTTACTTCTGCTTTCCTCTGCCAGTGGCTCCAGGCTCCCCACCCAGGGAGTGCTCCCAGGCTTCCCACGGCCTTGTCCACCTGTCCTGGCATGATGGGCTAATGGTGGCCCGCCAAAGTATATGTCCACCTGGAACCATGAATTGGACCTTAACTGGAAAAGGAGTCTAGGGACTTCCCTGGTGGCACAGTGGTTGAGACTCCACACTCCCAATGCAGGGGGCCCGGGTTCGATCCCTGGTCAGGGAACTAGATCCCACGTGCATGCCGCAACTAAGGAGCCCACGTGCCACAACTAAGGAGCTCACGAGCTGCAACTAGGACCCGGTGCAACCAAATAAATAAATATTTTTTAAAAAAAGAAAGAAAGAAAAGGAGTCTGTGCAGGTGTAATTAAGTTAAGGACCTCGAGTTGACATCATCCTGAGTCATCAGGGTGCGCCCTAAAACCAATGGCAAGTAACCTTATAAAAAGAGAAGCAGACAGAAGAGAAGACACAAGGGAAAATGCCGTGTAAAGACGGAGGCAGAGGTTGGAGGGAAGCAGCCATAAGCCGAGGACACTTGGAGCCCCCAGGAGCTGGAAGAGACGGGAAGGACCCTCCCCTACGGCCGCTATAGGGAGGATGGTGGCCCTGCTGACACCTTGACTTCAGATTTCTGGCCTCCAGAACTGCGAGAGAATAAATTTCTGATGTTTCAAGCCACCCAGTTGGGGGTACTTTGTTACGGCAGCCACAGGAAACTCATACATCCTGTCACTTCTGTGAAAATGGAATGCCCTCTGTCCTGCCAACCCAGGGAGGCCCTGGGCCTTGTCCAAGGCGGGATGCCATGGGCCTTGGGCCAGCTGGGTCAATCTCTCCTTCAGGCCTGTAGCAAGGGCTGGGAAGGAAGATGAAGTGTGCCGGGCCCACGGGCAGGTGTGCACTCAGGGCACCTGCACTCCGTGAAGCTGATGTCAACCCTCCTTTCCGATGACCTGCCTGCCCTCTTGTCTCCCCCGCCGGTGACACACGTTTGTGGGCTGGGGTTTGGGCAGCGGCCTGGGCTACAGGAGATCATCGAGTATGGTAATTTGCCTGGGGAAGAGCCAGCCAGCCAGCCAGCCTTGCCCAATCAACCTATAAACTGAGGGCTCTGCTGGCCGTGAGCATCTCAGCCAGCCCCACGAGGCCCAGGGTAACAACAACAAATAAGAAGCCTGGTGGCCGGCTTTTCACCAAACCTGTTTCCCTTCTCTCTTCGGCTCAGACCCAGACTACATTTCTCAGCCTCCCACGCAGATGTGTGGGGCCAGATGACCACATTCTGGCCAAGGGAACGCAGTGGAAGTAATCACTCGCCGCCTCCACGTTCCCCTTCTGGGTCTGCCCACCAGATGTCAGCTCCCAGGATGACCTTGAACCCATGTACAGGAGACACAGCGCCTCCATCACGCCCCCAACTGTTGTTGAGAGCAGAGGCCCCTGCATGGGCCCCCACCAATTATATAGTACAGTGGCACACGATTAAGAAATATATTTCCACTGGGGAGTGTGTATAGAAGGCAGCTTCTAGCGTGATGAGCCACTGAGCTACCCGGGGCTCTTTGTTACAGCAGCTAATGTTACTTGCACATACATCCCAAGAGATCTCCTTTACGGATTTACTTAATGACCAGCATTGCACTGGATGCTCTAAATACATTATCTTAGATCATCCTCACACTAAAAATAAATCTTTCATGACCCTCATTTTTCAGATGAGCAAACTGAGGTCCAGAGAAGTCAAGTGACTTGCCCAAGGTCATACAGCCAGTAAGAGGAAAATCCGATTGCCATCCAGACCCTGCATTTTACACTGCTCTCTCTGGTGGCCCCCTCAACTCTCTTCAGCAGGAGCTGGCAAAGGGGCTTAAACCCCCACTTTTTTTTTTTTGCGGTACGCGGGCTTCTCACTGCTGTGGCCTCTCCCGTTGCGGAGCACAGGCTCCGGACGCGCAGGCTCAGCGGCCATGGCTCACGGGCCCAGCCGCTCCGCGGCACGTGGGATCTTCCCGGACCGGGGCACGATCCCACGTCCCCTGCATCGGCAGGTGGACTCTCAACCACTGCGCCACCAGGGAAGCCCCAAACCCCCTTTTTAATGAAAAGCCAAGCAAGGAGACAAAAACGAGCACACCGCACGTTGCTGCCTACACACAGAACCGCATGCCTGACCTCCAGGTCGAGGCCGCCGCTGGAGCCGGATGCCGGGCCAGCTCAGGATTTGGGAACTCTCTACAATAATGGTTTTACAAGACATACGCCATGATGTCGCCAAAGCGCTGCCTCCCCGTGGGCTGCACGGATGCCAGAGAAATCAGACAGAGACTGCGTCTGGGACTGCCGGGCCACACAGCTCCTCCCTGCGGGGGGACCCCCCGCCTGTCCTCGCCCCCGCGCCACCACCCCGGGATGCTGGCAGCCCTCAGTCTTTTCATAATCTCAGACAGCTCTGGTTGTCAACGTCTTGCTGCGTGCAGAGCCAGCAAGTACAGAGCTGGCAAGCGTCTGTGGAAAGGCACGGAGGAAGGTCTCCGGGGGCTGGGGAGGGAAAACGCGGGGGTCAGGCGCGGCAGCACCTTCTGTGGACACGGCGACAGCCCCTGTGTGGCCTGCCCTCTCAGATCCTACTCCAGCCGCCATCCTGCTCAGCTGCCTGGAGGCAGGCTGACAAGGCTTTCTTCTCCCCACCGGTGCCTGCCCACCAGGGACCCAGGGACCAGGCGAAAAGCCTGTGCGAGGGAAAAAGGCATTTGTGAACAGTTCTCCCCACTGCCTGCTGCTGGCGTCTGCCGAGCAAGGAGTCACTGCCGGGACGTAATTAGCCGTTGGTGGATGACACACAGATCTGCCTGTCTACCCCCTGGGCCTGACTGCTTCAGGTCTGTGTAGCCCTCTGGCCAACACGATGCGGTTCTTAAGAGGTGGCTTCCTGCCTGCTTCTCTTCACGCCGGGCACAGCTTTCAGTAGGACAGAGTTGGAGTGGGGGAGCCCTGGCCCCCCTTTTATTCTTCTCTACCTGTACCTTGCAAAGAAATCCCGGTGGGCCCTCCCACTTCTTTTCCCCCTGCACCTCCCTTGCCCACCATCTCTCTGCCGTCCCCCAAGCCCTGAGCTGCCCCTTCTTCATCCTCCGAGGGGTCATGCCTGAACTGACGAGACTCCTGCCATGTCCCCAACAAGAGAGATTCTCCCCGGAGAACAGCTCCTCTTTCGGTCGTTTTCAAAGCACGCATGCGGCACAACTGACATTGGGGCCAGATCATTCTTTCTTGTGGGGGCTGCCCTGCGCATTGCAGGCTGTTCAGCCCTGGCCTCCACCCATGGGATGCCAGGGGCACAGCCCAGCTATGACAAGGAAAAGGTCCCCAGACATGGCCAAATTCCACCCCCCGCAGGGGTATAACAATTGCCCTGGTTGAGAGCCATTGATGTTGCATAAAGAATCCAGCTGAGAGAATTCCCTGGAGGTCCAGTGGTTAGGATTCCGCTCTTTCGCTGCCGAGGGCCTGGGTTCCATCTCTGGTCGGGGAACTAAGATGCCCCGAGATCCCCAGGCAAGCAGCTTGGTGCAGCCAGAAAGGATCCAGCCAGGGCGCTCAGTGACCAGACCTTTAGACTTAGCGCTACCGTTGGCCTCACGCAAACAAATGCTCTCTCTTGGCCCCAATTTTACCATATAAAAAATTAGAGGGGCTGGGCTTCCCTGGTGGCGCAGTGGATGGGAGTCCGCCTGCCGATGCAGGGGACGCGGGTTCGTGCCCCGGTCCGGGAGGATCCCACATGCTGCGGAGCGGCTGGGCCCGTGGGCCGTGGCCGCTGAGCCTGCGCGTCCGGAGCCTGTGCTCCGCAACGGGAGAGGCCACAACAGTGAGAGGCCCGCATACCGCAAAAAAAAAAAAAAAAAAAAAAAAATTAGAGGGGCTGAATGGGGTGCTGTGGTCTTCCAGCTGCCTCTGATTCTCTGAGGCTGATGGTTCCAAAGTGGGGATGAGCTTGGGATTCAGGAAATAGGGTCATAAGGAAGGAATCTAGTGATGCCGCAGTGTCATACAGGAAAAAGGGAGGGGCCCGTATGTTAGAGGTGGGCGACCTCAGTGCCTCGGGGCCTTTTCTCCAATCCTCTTTCTCTCTAACCTAAACAAAACCTGCTCTGAAAAAAAGTACCCCGGCTATCAGTCATTAACACTCTAGTATGATTTAACTCCACCTCCACTGTCGTCTTACAACCAAGGCTGCGGCCCCGACTGGAGCCATCTCATGGCTAAGTGGAACGGCTGTAGGACACATTTGGGAAAGGCAGGACAAAAGAGCCTTTCTGCCCACTGGGGTTTAAACGGTGGTTTCAATTTCATAACATCATGTGAGGTGAACTTCCGGGTGCCCTGTGTTACACACAGTCCGTTTCAACAGCTGCCACGGGGGAGGAAACAGCATCACTCAAGAGCTGGGGTTGGGAGAAGTTATGTGGCTTTGGAGGAACTTGGATACGGACGCACATCCAGCAGGACCACCAACAAACCGGGCACTGGTGGCCGGCTCCCCCCGGCTTCACGACCATCAGTCTCCCGACAGCACCTGGCAAACGCCAGTTTGTGCTGAGCTAAACAGAGCAACAAGGCCAGAGCATTCTCAGTTGGTGACCACAATCCTGACCCCTGTGTCTCAAAGACAGGATTTCCGGTTGTTTGTGGGGGTGGATTATCCCAGAATCGGCTCTGCTTCAGATTTTGGTTGGGAGGCAGGATGCCTGTTCCTGGGGTTGCGGCGGGGGGGGGGGAACATACACCTGCTTAATTCCATAGAGTGGGAGGCATGGGGGCTTGGGAAAGGCCGCTGGGTCCTAGCGCAGCTCCACCCCCACTGCAGGTGCAGCGTGGCTGTGGCCTTCTCTGGCCTTCAGTCTCCTCCTCGGTAGGACGCTCAGACTAAATGATCCCCCAGGCCTTCCAGCTCTGTGAGTCCATGATTAATAAAACTCAGACACACCATCTGCTCACTCTGACATTTAAGAAACAGAACAGGTTTCCGAGAAAGCTGCCCCGTGCAGCCTGCTCTTCCTCCTGCGCCCCGCTGATGGAGTGTGGGTTCACACCCTCCCCGCATCCCAGCCCCGACACACACACGCATACACAATCACACACAGAGCTGTCTCCCCTGCTCCCCCGCAGGGGTCAGAGATGCGGGAGCTAGCTGATGCCCTAGTCCAAGTCGGAACCACCCGGCCTCCTTCCGGACCTTGCACCCTTTCTCATGTCCTCTCCGGCTGGAGGGCGAGACGTGCATCTTGGTAACACGGCCCCGAACTTCCCAACTCAGCTGGCAGTGACTCATCTCTCCCACCAGTTCAGCTCCTCTTCGGTGCCGCGGAGTGAGAATTGCTGCCCGCTTCACAGATGGGGAAACTGAGCTCGAGGAGGGAAGGGTCAGCCCCAAGGCCACATAGGTGACAAGGGGCGTCGCCTCGGCAGAGTAGGCGCGTGTCAAAGGTTCGTGCCATGCAGGGCCGGTTCCCACGGCCCGGCTCATCACACAGGACGCCCGCGAGGCTGTATCCTGCAGATGACACCTCGCCACCCGAGGTGGCCTTGTCTCTAACACAAGGTGGCTAAGAAGGCCAGAGAAGGCCACAGCCACGCTGCACCTGCAGTGGGGGTGGAGCTGCGCTAGGACCCAGCGGCCTTTCCCAAACCCACATGTCTCCCACTCTATGGGATTAAACAGGTGTATGTTCCCCCCCCAACCCCAGGAACGGTCCTCAGGCCCGCTTGCTGTCAGACACAGAACACGGACCCTCCGTGCCAGGCCGATGGCCCTGCTGCGTCCGCTGAGTGGCCTACGATCAAGGGCACCTGAAGCCAGGCCGAGGGGAGGGAGGCGGGGGAGACATTCTGGGCCAGGTGAGACCTGGCCAAACTCGAGAGCTGAGCCTGGGCGGCGAGGGTAAGGTCGGACCGGTGATGGCTGTGTGGCAGCCAGGTGTCCTGATGGACCTGCTCTGTTACCTCCTCCAACTGCCCAGGTCCTGCCCCCGGCTGGGACCCAGAGAGGAGATTCCTAGGAAAGCCCCTGGGCCCAGGATCTGCGACTCCACGTGGGTTGAATCTCGGCAGACCCCACTCAAGTGCCCTCTCTCTGCGGGCCGCCCCCACGGGGTCAGCTGGATTCCAGACTCTCTCTGCTGCTCTCGCCCGGATGCTGCCCTTGGCCACCAGCTCCTGCCCTGATCACAGCGTCGGCCGGCCACTCCATGCCGAGCACAGACCTCCCTCTCATCCTCTGTCCCCTGCCACGCCCACTGCTCCCCCCACCCTGCTCGGAGAAGTGGCCTGGACTTCCTGTTTCTCGTAATCTCCAATAAGGTCAGCCCCAAAAGCCAGATAAAAATATCCCTCCAGCTTCTCAAGAGTATCGGGTCAAAAGGGACAGGGAAACTGGAATCCCCAGAGCTCACTGGGCTCACAGGCCACATTGGTCCCAAGGGCACGTACCAGCCTATGACATTCGAACTTGGGTTATGATGGCCTTGAAGGTCAAGGGGGACAGAAAGCGAAGCCTGGGTCCCCTGTACAAGTTGGGGGTCTAAGAGAAGACCCTTCCCACAATAAGCCAAGGCCCCAGAGAAGTACCCACTCAGGGTGAGAGTGAAGGGGAAGCTGGCCAGCCGAGTGCTGCCTGGGAATGTCAAATCCTGGACTGGATTAAGGAGGCTCTAGAGCGGTTGTGTCTCTAGGCCCCTACCAGCAGCACATACACGTCCACCTGAAGGAGACGACCTTCAGCCCAGGCTCAACTTACACCTCCAAATTTTTAAAAAAATATAATGACTAGCACACAGTCGAAGATAACCAGACCCCAAGAAACGCACACTTCCTGGTCGGGAGTCAGCAGCTGCAACAGCCTACAGAAGCAGATCTGCAGTGACTCGAGAGGCTGGAATTATTGAAGTCTCCGCAACTCCGCTGGCTCCCATCAAGAGAGAAGAGACAAGCTGAAGGGACGTGCAGAGAACAGGAAACCCTAACAAGAGCAGCATCACAGTCGAACATCTCGCCAGGATGAAGTCTCCACAGGGCAGGGACTCTGCCTGTTCACCACCACCTCCCCCAGAACCATGCCTGACCCCCAGCGGGAGCTCAGTAGCTCCCTGTGGACTCTTTAGGACCCGAGACCCTCAGGGAGGTGAGAGTGGGGCGATCGGCCTGTTCCAGGGAAGTCTGGGGAATCTAGTCAGTGAGAAAACAGGTGAGAGGAGGGGATTAACCCCAAAGTTCCCTTCACTGTGACATTTCTCTGTGCGAAGGTAGGCGCTCGTGAGAAACACAAACTCAGCCCTAGAACGGCCTCCACAGTGGAGAAAAACAACCCAGAGGTGTAATGGCTGCTGCAGAAAGCTAAATCCTTTAGGCCAGAACAAGCAACCCCTCACCGCTATAATTTCGAGTTATCCGTTCTTTACTATAATCCCTGGCCTTGGCTCTCCAAGCATCTACCAGGGAATCTTTCTGTAGGGGCAATTTTGGTGCCTGCAATTAGCTGAACAGGCATCTTTTGTCCCCACTAAAGTACTCAATTGCAGGTGTAATTAGGTTCCCTCACCCCTGAAATCTGCAGAGAGCTGCCCGCCTTGACTAACTGCACCCACAATTAAGTGCTTACGGGCATGTGGCTGGAGCCGGCAAACGTGTGCGCAGCTAATAGCGGGGGCACCTAGCAGCCTTTCAAAAATAGACACTGTGTTGGAGAGATCCAGCCTCTTTCCATTTGTTGTTCAAACGGCTCTGTCCAGCTGGGAATAATGAGAAAAGACAAACAAGCCAATTAGGCTAGGTCCATACATAAATAAACCGCACAGCTCCTTAATTAAGCCACTTATAGGAGTGGGCAAGGCTGGGAGAAGCGGGAAGGAGAGCGATGGCCCTGTAGGGCCAGGGCCTGGCCTGGAGGAGCCGGGGGTGAGGATGCCGTTTTGGCCAAGATGGCGAAGCCAAGTGGGAGTCCTCCATCCATCACTGGGGGCTGTGGACCACTTTAGCCAAGGGATGCCGGCGGGTGTGGGGGGCAGACTTGGGGGCCGGAGGAGGACTATGGGGGTGGGGAGGGGTCTCCAGATGCTCCCCAGGGTGAGAGGGAGGTTGGGTTAGGGCAGGCAGCCTAAGTCCCGCCACCAGGAGACGGCAGTATGGGACTGAGCCTCCTTTGTCCTCTTCCATGGCTGCCTCGGCCTGGCACATGACCTCTTCCCTGAAAGCGGCCGCATCTGCTCTCTCCTCCTCTGCCGCCTCCTCCTCCCCGGGGCCTCAGAAGGGTGGTGAAGTCCAAAATCAAATCACCTGCCTGTTTCCACAGCTGGGTCCCTCAAGGCGCCTTCAGTGGAGACGCAGGCCCTGGCCAAGCCTCCTCAGCCACAGACTGTACCCAGGCTGTGTGGACGCACAGTTCAAGACAAAGGAGGGACACGTGTGGTCAGGGACGAGGCCAGGACGTGCCGGGGGGTAAAGGGCGGTCGGTGACGGGGGGTGACCTCTGTATCTCCGACACACCAGCAGCCCTAGCCCCATCATACACTTGCCACACTCCCTGCCACGCTGCTGCATTGCTTCTCGACAATAAAACCCAGCAGATTGCAGTGGCTGTAATCAGGAAAGGAAGCAAAGCCGCCCGCTCCCGCAGCAGCGCCTCTGAAAGTGATTTGCCTTTTGCGGAGCTCAGCAGTCCCGGCTGGAAGCAAAGGGCAAAGGCAATATTTAGATAATTAAAAACCCATTGCTGACGGGCCAGCCGGGTGGCCACAGGTGGCTTCGGGGCGGACCCGCAATGGCTCAGAGTGGCCAGCGCGCCTTCTCTCCTCCCCTTCCAGCTACGGTGAAAGGAGGCAGGCAGGTGACCACTGGGAAATTCTGCCCCAAGAACAGTTGGGCCGAAGCCTGGGATTCTGGCTCCACAGTCCCTACCGGACCCGGGCCAGGCCCTGCCTCTGCCTCACCTCTCCTCCAGCCACGCCAGCCTGCCTGGACTCTTCCTGCCTCGGGGCCTTTGCACTGGCTGTGCCCTCTGCCTGGACCTCTCTTCCCCAGCTATCCACACAGCCTCCCTCCCCCCATTCAAATTCCACCTCCTCCGGAAGGCCCGCCCTGACTGCCATCCAAAGAAGTTTCACACGGCCCTCCCTAGTCACCCCATCCTCTCACTCTACAGCGGGGTTTCTGTTAACACTTGATCCCTGAATCTACACCCGACATTTTTGTCATCTTGTTCATCTTTCTCTGTGGGCCTCACCCGGCGTCTCCACCACTGCATCAGCGGTGCCTAGTGTGGTGGCCGGTGCTCCATGGGGACTCGGTTCTGAATAAGTGAATGAATGAATGATGCCGGAGTTGGATACAGAGCAACCCAGGGCATGGCCTCAGAAGGGGGACCGGGCTACAAACCAGACGGGGAAGGTACTCTGGAAGCTTCTGGGTTGGGGGGTGTCCCTCTCCGTGGGAGCTGGAGTTGGAAGGCGTCCCTGGCCGCAGCCCTCCCCCAGCTTTGCGGCCCTGGGCAGCAAAGGTGACCACAGGTCGATCTGGCCAAGCAGCCTGTGTCTCCTCACTTAGCCTCTGAATTTTTAAAGCTTGACTTGGCGCCAGGAATCACTGAGCTCCCAGGAACCCAGCCTCGCGCCTCTGTGTGACCCCCTTCTGGCTCCCCGCTCCCAGCTGATGCCTGTGAAAACCCAAACCAAGGCAGGCTCCTCACGGGGACGGCGGGAGCAGGGACTACTGCAGCACACAGATAACCTGAGGCCCCAGTCTCAGGCCCTGGGTCCTCTGCCCCATCAGACATCGCCGGCGGGGACTTCCCTGCTGGCGCAGTGGTTGAGAATCCGCCTGCCAACGCAGGGGACACGGGTTCGAGCCCTGGTCTGGGAGGATCCCACAGGCCGCGGAGCAACTAGGCCCGTGAGCCACAACTACTGAGCCTGCGCTCTAGAGCCCGTGCTCCACAAGAGAAGCCACCGCAGTGAGAACGAAGCCCGCGCACCGCAATGAAGAGTAGCCCCCGCTCGCCTCAACTAGAGAAACCGCGCAAACAGCAACGAAGACCCAACGCAGACCAAAAAAAAAAAAAAAAAAAATCACCTGCAACTGCTTCTGGGCCCCCGAAGGGCAGGCTTGAATTTCATGTCCCCTTTGTCCCCCCACCTCTGCTTCAACGGGGCCTTCCCAGGAAACGTGATGGGCAACGGCCCCCTTCTCGCCCCACCTGTCGGGATGGGTCCTCTGACGGGCTTGGGGGCACACCTACGGCTCCAGACCCCTTGGTCTCCCGCTCCTCCAAACCCCTGGAGCGTGTGCTCCACACACAGGGCCATCCGCGCCCCGCCACCCCCCAGCATGCCAGCCCTGGAGTTTCTGGAGCCTTCCAGATCGTGACCAATGGCAGCCTTGACAGTCTGACTGGTGGCCAAGCCAGCCATGCCTGCATCTCCTCGGAGGCCCCAGAGTGCCCCACCTCTCCCCAGCCCCTGCTCAGTTGGGTTGGATCACTTCTTCTTGGGTGCAGGAAACAGGTGTGACAGCCATTCCAGGCCAGGCAGCCTCCTGGGGGCCAGCTGGCCTGGGTCCAAACCCACCTGTCACTCGTGGCCCCTGACTTCTCTCCACCTCCAGTTCTTCCCAGCACTGAGTGTGGATGAAAGTGTAGAACATTCCAGCCCCCTGCCCCACGCATCCCGTTATCTGTTAACGTGTGGCTAACGTCCCCACGTCACAGGCCCCGTCCGAGGTTGACTCAGGAAAGGGACCGCAAGAGCATGTGTTTGCCAAGTGGCGGACACCTTGGAGCCCCTCTTCCTCCCTGGGAATGGAGGTGGCTTGGCCCCCGAAGCTTCAGGAAGGGCCCTTGCCTCTTCCCACCCCCACGTAACCAACTTTGCCGTCAGTTCACCGAGAGGGTTCTGCTTCCCCTTTTCGAAGGAGTCCTGATCTAAGCCTGAGCGTCAGCCCACTTCCCTAAAGGAAACAAGCCAGTGGGGCCCCGTGGAGAACTCAGAGCGTCCTGGCCTTTAGCCAAACCCACGGACGCTTGGCTGGTGACCTGGTCAGTTCTACGAATCCCCAGGCAGTTACTGGGCCTCCCTCTTTGGGACACTTCCCCTTAGTCGTCCCCTCCAAGTTCCCCCTGAATCTCTTTCTCATTGCCCTTGGGGTCTGCGTCACCATGGTCCCCTCCAGACACCACTGTCCTGATGACCCAGCCTTTACTGTCTCTTCCGTCTTTGAATCCCAAGGTCTGCTATACAGCAGGTAATCACTGAATGCTCGCCTGGTATACAGCAGGTGTTCCATGAATGCACGTCAGGAGACAGAGGCAGAGGCGCCGGGCCGTCAAGGCCCACACCTGCAGGAGTTGGGGAAACTGATTCTTCTGGCCCTGTAGTCATGCATCACCTTCCAGCAAAGTGAGGGTAGGGGGTGAAAAGGTGGTTCCCCAGTGGCCCCGGGGTAGGGGCTGCGTTGTTTTGGTCTCTCGGTCCCTGGGTTTGGGGCTGGGGTCTTGACCACAGGCAGCTCCAGATTAGTGGGGGTCCCACCCACTTCTGCTTTCGCTGGGTGTTACCACAAACCACCTAGCCAGCCTTCCTCTTATCAGCAACTGTCACGCCCAGAGGGCTGCGGTGGCTTTGTTTTTTCATCCCTCCCTCCAGGGAGCCCTGATAAGCAGGCCAACCTTTACCCTCTGCTGCTTCCCCTAGTAGCCTGGAAAAGCTTCCCCAATAACTGGGGACTGGGGCTTCTGCATGGTAACTCCACTGACCCCAGCCCTTGCCCTGCAGGAGGAAGCTGGGAGGGCCCGGTTCCCCATTCAGGAGAACCTCACCCCCCCAGGACACCTCACAGTGGCCCCAGGAGGCCAAGATGGTGGCCTGGAAGGGGTGTGCTGGGCGGAAAGCCAGGCCTGACAGCTGGTGGGTCTCCGCGAGGAAGCCTGTTTGCAGGACTAGCTCGCTGGCTGGTTTATAATCTTGGCACCACTGAGCAGGAAGCGTGGAGCCAGCCAGAAGCGCAGAGGGCAAGCCTTGCTCGTGACCCCGCCCCCCCCCATCTCAACAGCAGCCTCTCTTCCCTGTCTCGGTGCCGGGAGCCCTTCGGCGCAGGGGCCGGGTCTCGCTTATGTCTGCATCCAGCATCAGGGAGAAGCCTGGTCTAGGGAGCTGCTCAGAGGGCTGTGGGCTGTGTGCAGAAGTGAGAGCCCTGTTCTGTCAGCTGGTAAGGAGCCTGCGCCTCGCCACACACACCTGGCCCTCTAGCTCACAGCCCCTAACTCTCCATCCCAAACAGCCCCGAGTGCCTATCCATCAGCAAAAGAACGGATAGAAGGACTTCCCTGGTGGCTCAGTGGTTGAGAATCTACCTACCAATGCAGGGGACACGTGTTCGAGCCCTGGTCCGGCAAGATCCCACATACTGCGGAACAACGAAGCCCGTGCACCACAACTACTGAGCCTGAGCTCTAGAGCCCGCGAGCCACAACCACGGAGCCTGCGTGCCACAACTACTGAAGCCCACGTGCCTAGAGCCCGCGCTCTGCAACAAGAGAAGCCACTGCAATGAGAAGCCCACGCACCGCAACGAAGAGTAGCCCCCGCTCGCCGCAACTAGAGAAAGCTCGCGCGCAGCAACGAAGACCCAACGACGAAGACCCAATGCAGCCAAAAATAAATAAAAAAATAAATAAATTTATATTAAAAAAAAAGAACGGATGGACAGCTGCACTGACTCTCACACCAGAATATCGCTCAGCAAACTGGACAAGTGTCACAGACAGAATGTTGCCCAGAGGCACCCAGGCTGCAGAGCGCCCTCGGTACACACAACTCCCTTTGCACGAGGTCCCAGCGCACGCGAAGCTCCCCAAGGACACGTGCAGAGGAACGGGAGGTAGGGGCGCGCACAGATGCGGGCACACCCACGTGCGTCGCATTGTCCACAACAGGCCAAACGCGAAAGCAACTGTGCCCACCAACAGATGAACGCATAAACAAATATGCCATCCACACACAATGGAATAGTATTCAGCCTTAAAAAAGGAACAAAGCACTGACACCTGCTACCACATGGATGAACCTTGAAGACACTGTGCCGAGTGAGATAAGCCAGTTACGAAAGGACAAATCCTGTCGGAGTCCACGGATATGAGGTCCCTAGAGGAGTCACAGTCATAGAGACAGAAAGTAGGATGGTGGGCTTCCAGGGGCTGGGGGAGGGGGCTGGGGAGTTCAGTTTAGGAAGATGGATGGTGGGAACGCTCGTGTAACACTGAACACTGATCTGAACATCGAAAAATGGGTGAGATGCTAAATTTTTTGTATATTTTAACCACAGTTTGAAAATAAGAAGCAGCTAACCTCGAGGGATGGAAGGCAGATCAGTGGCCGGGGTGGGGAGAAGACTGGCCAGGTACACCTGGGAAGGAACTTTCTGGAGTGACAGCAATTTCCATACCTGCACTGAGATGATTACACAGATGTGCACATACGTGTCAAAGGCCAAAGAACAGAACGCTTTAAATGGGGGCATTTTAGTGAACGCAAACCCTACCTCAAAAAAGCTGATTTTAAACGGTAAGAAAACCTTCGAACGCTCGTCTCAACGCACATACGTTTTTATTTACAAGGTATTTTTATGTACTCTATATTAATCATCTCTCCGTTATAAAACATATGCAAAAAGAGGGTTTTTTGAAGAGATGAGAAACACAGAGTTCTAGCATATTCTTCCTGAGTTAATGGGTCGCTGGGTCCCCGCTTTGGAAGACAGGGGTCACGGCAGTCTGTGGGAGATTCCAAGTGCTGGGGGAGCTCGAGAGGAAGAGCTGGGGTGCGGGGCCGGGTTAGGGGCACGGGGGGCCCGCTCTGCAGAGAATCGCAAGGCCCTGCCGTCTGCTGATGCGGCCCTGAGACCAAGGCCACGGGCACAGGACGTGCAGTCGGGGAGCAGTCTGGTACCACACAGCCCTTCCCTCTCTGCCCCACACATATAAGATGTAACCCTCCCCCCCAAAAAACAATACCCACGTGCGCAAGTGTGCCAGAATGTTCCCTATGGAGTCCAGAGCCCCAGGCCAGAGGGATGGGCGCATCCTACCTTTCCTGGGGGGCTCAGCCTCTGCCCAGGGTGGCAGCTGGAAGCAACGTGGTGGAGAGGCAATCCCAGACCCGAGGTGGGTAGGGGTGGGAGATGGGGGAGCCCAGCTTCAAGAGGCTTGGGGGCAGGAGAGGAGCACCCGGGTTCAAACCCTGCTCTACCGCTGTTCGGCCGCGTGGCCCTGGCTGCATCCCCCTGTGCTCAGCTTCTCCGTATTTAAGGGGGTGACGATGGTCCCCCGGCTGGTACTTTCTCTCTGGCCTCCGCCCACCCCGACTCCGGCCCCTTCTCCCTCAGGCTCCGTGGGGCACCCGGGGAAGGACAGTCTCTGCAGCCCAAGTTCAAGTCCACGGGGCGGGTCTGTGTTTATCTTTAAGTCGTCCTTTTCCTGCCCCGGGTCCAGCACCTGGCCCCTCCCTGGGCCCATTGTCTCAGGACCCAGGGCCATCCGGTCGTCCTGGGGGAGAACAAGGGAGCCCCCCACCCCCATTTCCTCACACCGGCTTGGACTCCAAGTCCCTGACCCAGGCCTTGGCCAAATAAACAGAAGCGCACACAAAAGACATCCCGGCACAGACCTCAGGGCGGGGCAGCTCGAGGGCGGAAGCGGGGCGGGGCCCGACTCCCAGAGCCTTCTGCTTCGGATGCCCCGGGGCCGTCCGCCACCCCACCAGCTGTGGGTGCCCGGCAGCCAGGGCCCATCCAGAAAGGTCGGCAGAGCTGCCCGAGGACCCTGCCTGGATGGCTGAAGCCCTTCTGAGTAAGAGGCCCTGTGTCAAGTGAGGGCTGCGCACCGCCCCAGGGTATGAGAAGCCACAGCTGATGCCGCCTGCACCCCACCACAGGCTGCCCTGGTGGGTTACGCTGCACCTGATAGTCTCTGTCCCACGACTTGGGGACAGCGGAGGGGCATTCCCCACCGTCTCTCGGGGGCCGCCAGCAAGGCCAAGTTCCAGCTGCCTACATGGGGCTCAAGGACGCCCCCTCTATCAGCTCCTTCCCTTCCCCATCTCCTGTCCCCGCTGGTGTCTCCTGGGATCACCTCCCAAATGAAGCTCTTGCACCCAAGTCCTGAATCCGGGCAACTAAACCCAGCCAAAGGCAGGTGTGTGCCAACAGCATCCCTGCGCGGGTTGGGGGGGGGGGGTCAGCGGGCACGACAAACTCGGTGAGGCACAGGGCTGCTTCATGCCCTCCAGGCAATGGCGGGGGTGGGGGGCGGGCGGGGAAGAAGCCAGAAGACAAAGTACCCCCAGGGGAGGTGCTGGGGCTCAGCCCTGGGACAGGGAACAGGAAGAGGCTTGTCCTCACTTGGGCCTCATGGCGTCTCCCTGCCTCAGATGGGTTTGGATTTTCTCTCCTCCCATTAGACCCGACTATCTCCAAAGAATTGCAGGGTGGTAGCTGTAATTGCTTCCTTCTCATTCCATCCATTAACGGGAACTCAGATCCACGGGCTGGCTGCCTACTGAGGCTTCAGGTAGCAATTTTCCATTTGTGTTTCAAATTTTAATGAACACGCCTGTCCCCTGGGCCCAAGACGTGGGCTGTGAGTGGGTCGCAGGCGTGCCACCCAAGGCTGGGGCTCCCATGGGATTTCCACCAGAGCTTGACTTCTCCAGGGAATAGCTCTGAAGAAAAATGGTCCTCACCGCAGCCTCCCCGGCTCCCAGCGCCCCGCCCCGCTGGCTCCGTGTTGTGTCGAGTAGGCTGCAAATCGTAAGATTATTATTTCTTTCCGACAGCCCCGAAGTATCCTATATCCCAAGATGGAGAGTAAAGTTCAGCTCTGATAAGATTGCATCACCGGGGAGGAGATACATTCTCACCCTTGCTCCCTCGGCCTCCTCCGGCTCACATAATTCCTTTCTGATCTTACCCAGGGCATCCAGTCAGGCTGGGAGGCAAACGGGATAAATCCATTTTAGAGAGATTGATCAATATCGTTAGAAGCCTTTTAAATGTTTCCACAGGCTTCAAGGAGCCGAGGCAGACAGCTGAGCTGGAAATTGGGGGGCCAGGGGTGACGGGAGGGCAGGCGCTACCCGTAGGGATTTTCAGAGAGTCCTCCCATTTCCTACCAGCCTTCAAGAGCTGGTTCTGATCAGGGCGAGGAGGCTGGGCACATGTGGGCAGGTCACGCACTGCTCAAGGAGCTGGGCTGAGGGGCTCGCAGGCTGAAGTCCGGCGGCTCCTGAGCTCATGACCTGGAGAAAACAGGAGGACACGTGCTCCTCCCGACATGGGCGGGAGCTGCCCAGCTCCCAGGGCCAGGTGCCAGTGGGGAAGGCAGACCCTGTGGAACCAGAGCTTCAGACTTTTGAAAGACAAGCTAGAAACCTGGGTTAAAAAAAAAAAAAAAAAATCCCTGGGCTTTTAAACATTGGCAATAATTTTTAAAAAATAAATAAAGCGCTGTGTGGGGACCAAGTAAAACACAGCTGCAGGCCAAGTATTGAGGTCTTCCACCAGCCCCAACCGGGAGGCTCTGCTCCTTCTTAGGACCTGCTACCCACCTGCCGCCGAGCCACCCCCTCACACTGCATCCCACCGCCTCTCTGCGGAAACTCTCCCACGGCCTGACCCCCTTTTCTCTCATACCCCCAGCATAATCCACCTGTCAGTTCCTCCTTCAAAACGTACCTGGAGTTGGACTACCTCTGACTCAGTCCTGCTAGCCTGGACTATTGCAGTATCTCCTCGCTGGTCTCCTGCTGCCACCAGCGCCCCCTGCAGTCTATTCTCAGTACAGCAGCCCGAGGAGGCCTGTCCCACCATCTCACCCTCGCTGGACTCCTGGCTTTCACTCCTGCCTCAGGGCCTTTGCACTTGCCCTTCCCTTGTTGTAACCTGGTCACCTCCTCTGCCAGACATCCACGTGACCACAGAGGGGCTCTATTAATAATCACACTGGAATAAGAGGCACAAATTGGGACTGCCTGCGGCAAACAGGATGTCCCCGTCACCTTTTGTTTCTTCCAGGCTCTCTTCCCTGGACACATCCCATAAAAAAAAGCAATCCCCACTCCCGCTGCCCTGAGCCCCCTTACCCTGTTACATTTTCTCCACATCACTTTTCACCATCAAACCTTGTGCTTGTTTATTTATCTGGTTTTGTTTGTTTTTTATCTACAGCCTCCATTAGACTGTAAACTCCACGAGGGCAGGGATTTTTGTCTGAGAAGCTCACTAATTGCCATGTGCCCAGGCAAGAAAGCACTAAATGGGTGAATGTCTCCCCATTTCCTTCAGGGTCCCTGCTTAGAAGCTGCTTAGAATGATGTTCAAGGCCCCTCACATCCCTACCCATCTCTCCAGCTGTATCCCCAATTCTCCCTCTGCGATGAACCGCCTGCAGTGTGTTCAGCACAACTCTAAGCACATTCTCTTCTCTTTTCCCAAAAAGCCCTTCTCTTCCCCATCTACCAGGCAAACTCCTATTCATCCTTTAAAACCCAGTGACAAAATCCCCTACTTCAGGAAACATTCCCTCTGTCCCTACTCCCGACTACAGTTAACCCCTCCTTCCACTACCACTCCCATATGTGCTAATGTGAGCATTTACAGCCTTCCATGTCCGTCTTCCAGGGCACAGTCTGCTGTGTCCCTCAGATTCCATGTGCCTGCGCTTTGCAGTCAGCCCACTGTTGTCATTCAAAGCTCCCCACCAAGGGCAGCTGATGGTCCCAGGAAAAAGGCATTGTTGCCACAATCGCTCCCCAGGGCGGCTTGATTCAGGGGTGGAAGGAAAGGAATTGCCTTCTGGACGTCTCTGTGCTCTCCGGCACGGAGTGACCCCCTGCTCTGAGATGCCAGTGGTGCTGGGAGAGAACACCAGGAGACCCAGCTGCCGCCCCCGCTCCGGGCATGCTGCCCTCGTCCTCACCCCCCCTCCCTGGGAGGGTGCGTCTCAGAGCAAATCTCTCTTCACCGTGTCATCTTGGCTTCCCTCCCCCACGGCAGGGGCAGCACCTTTCCCATAAATCATCTGCTAAGAGCGCAGGCGGCCCTACAGCCTCTTGCACGTGGGTGCACACGGGTCAGGGGGCCAGGGCCGGGGAGGCAGGAGAGGCCAGCGGGAGCCTGGCAGACGATTCCTCCAGGAAGCACGAGGCATCTGTCCTGCCTGCAACCAGCTGCCCCTGCTTGAAGGGCCTCCCGCTGCTCTAGGAAGACAAGGAGGTGAGAGCGGGTCGGGGCGGCACCTGACCCATTGGAGAGAAGGCCACTCGGAGGCGGGGAGTGGCCAGCGCGCCCCTCCCCGAATCCCTGCGCCCACAGCCGACGATATTTTTGTAACACTGTTTTGGCACGTCCACTGTGAACTTACTTTAACATCCATATTGCTGCTCCTTAATTAAATAGATGAACTCATTCTACGTTTACAAGAATTAATTCATCCTGAACAAAACTGGCCATGTTTGCTTCTTTATACACTAGCAGCTCCCTGGAACAAATGGTGGCCTTTTCGAGTTAACGGCGGGGACAGGTTAAAAGCTAATTATCGGCTCCGGTTGCCTGTGTGAGAGAGCAGACGTCTTTATCCATCATCAGAAGTGAGGCGAGGGGCCGTCGAGTTCCACTTTCCCAGCCAGAGGGCGGTGGGGCTGGCAGCCCCTGCCTCTACCCAGGCCTGAACCCTCCACGGTGGGTGGGCTCCTGCCTCTGCACGGGGGCTCTTTCCATCCCCACCCACCGCCCCTCTCTCCTTGGGAGTGTTCACCTGTCCCACCTCCAGCCCCAGCTGCCTGCATCACTCCACAGGGGTCCCATCAGGCGGCTAGGCTGCCTGCGTGTGTGTCCGCCCTTCCCAGCCAAAGCAATCAATCTGAGAATGGGGTCTGTGGTCTACATTTCTGCAGCCCCCTGAGGGTTGGGGGGAAGGCGCGTGGTGGGACCAGCTGGGCCCAGGCTGCCAGGGCGTCCCTATCTCACGGGGTTGGGGTTAGGGTTAGGTTTCCCCGAGCTAACCCTGGGGAGTGCCCAAACCAGGCCCTGGCACACAGTAGGTGCTCAGCACCTGTAGCAGGTACTAGCGTGTCTCCTAGTTTGCTGCTGGGCACAAAAGGCCTGTCTTATAAAGAGAAAGTCAGGGACCAGCTGCCGCGACCCAGGGAGATCACGGCTCTGGCCGTCTCAAGGCAACCCTACCGGATTGGGACCAGCTACGCCCTGGAGCCAGGGACTGGCAGACGGAGGGTAGCTTGGGGGCCTTCAGCGCCCGCCACACGCCAGCCCCGGGTTGTAGGTTCCCAGAACATGAAGTCTGCGGCGAGGTGACTGGGGCACCCAGCCCAAATTCCGCCAGGCGCTATTCTAAGCGTTTCCAGGTCAGCCTCACAGCAACCCTGTGCAGGGAGGGACTACTCCTACCCCCACTTTACAGGAAGAAATTGAGCCCAGAGAGGTTAAATAGCTTGCCCAGGGTCACACAGCCAGCAACCGTGGAGAAGAGATTCTAACCCAGACATTCGGGGGGCAGAGCCCACAGTCTAAGCACCCCCAGGGGTGTGTGGCTGTGTCTGGGCTCCGTCTGAGACTCTGACCCCCAGGCACGTGGGCAGTGCCCCCCCCCAGACACCCTGAAGAGCTGACCCCCCAAAGGAAAGCTTGCTGACCTACCACGGGGGTCCTGCCCCCATGGAGTAAGAAAGCCTGGTGTCGGCCCTCCTTGCATCTGTCAACATGCTGCTGACCCAGCAGGCAGCTGGGCCCCGGCTGACGCCAGCTCTCCTACAAAGCCCTGCTCTCCAGCCGGGCCGGCCACCACTCCGCCCCCTGACCCTTTGGGGCCTCTGCCAGAGAGGGCTCGGGCGTGGGAGAGGGGAGCGAAGCCCAGCAGAGGAATCATCTGTGCTTCCCAAGGCAGTCACCCCACCAGCCTGGGCCGCAGACAAGTGGGACAGAGGGGTCCAGCTGCAGGCAGGGGCGTGGTGTGTCGCCAACGGCTCCCTCGGGCCAAACGAGGCCACCGAGCTGCCCAGAGGCCACTGGCCCCCGCCCACCGGGCCAGGGCTCCATGTGGAGGCCGGGAGGCTGTGAATCGAGCGAGGCCAGCAGGCGCTGACATGACCTCCACGGCCGGTCGCCCAGCAGCCGGATCGCCCCAGGAGCGGTTGCTTGTTGGGAAGAGGGGACCGGCCGGGGGTCACTCACGAGCTTCCATCCTGGGTGGATTCACTAACGGCAAATCCCGCAGCCCTGGGGGCGGGGCAGGGGGTGGCGGCAGGGAGAGCCCAGAAATGCCCAGATGAGGCTCCAGCCGCCCTAGACAAGCCCCGAGGTGTGGGCTGGCCGCCTCAGTTTCCCCAGGGTGTGGACGCCCCGCCCACCTCCCCCCCCCAGGTTGTGGAGAGGCCATCAGACCCCCCAGGAGAAGCCAGCTGGCCCCTCGGCCCTCTCCCCCTTGTAACTACAGGCCCGTGCCCTGGCTTCCCAGACCAGGAAAGCGAACAGGTCAGAGCGATACAAACTACCTGCTTCCCGGAACCCATGAGTGGACACGACCCCGCCCACCTGCCCACCTTGTCCAGGTCCCTGCCCCAGACTGGGAGTCCCAGCCCCACCATTGCACACACCAACCTCCAGCCCCTCGCGCCCCGGGTGTGAGGCTGTCTCTGACCGGTGCCCCGGGTGGCCTCAGCACCCTCGGGGGCTCTTCCTGGGCCCCTGGGAGCAGGGCCTCATCTATTAACACCCACGACAGTGGCGGCCCCCTCAGCATTTCTGACGGCCTCCGATGGGCCAGAAGCGTTATTATTATTATTATTTTTTTGGTCGCGCCATGTGGCACGTGGGATCTTAGTTCCCCGACCAAGGATCGAACCCGTGCCCCCTGCACTGAGAACGCGGAGTCTTAACCACTGGACCGCCAGGGAAGTCCCCAGAAGCATCTTTATATTCAGCCCATCTCGTTCTGTGTTTCACAAGTAGCCCCCACTTCTAGATAAGCAAATAGAGGCCCAGAGAGGTTGAGTTTCTTTCCTGAAGCCACGCAGCCGGCAAGAGGTGTGACTGGGATCAGATCCCAGGTGGATCAGGTCTCCAACCTGAGCTCCAACCACGCCCCTCCCCCCATTGCCTGCTCTGCTGACATCCAAGGGGCAAAGCCCCACCAAGCCCACCCACCCACCAGCCGAAGAGGGCAGGCCACCCGCAGACTACGGCCAGCACTGGCGTTAGAGGGCCGGGGAGGCTGGGAAATGGGGGTACCCCACCCCTTAGGGAGCCAGCCCAAGATGCGGCAGGGAATCAGGAGGGTGAGGGCTTCTTGCAGGCCTCCATCCCCGGCACTCAGTGTCACCCGCAAATGCCCCAGCCCTAGACGGGCAGGGAGGGGGCGAGCCTCTCCCCGCCCCGGGGATGGGGGAGGTAGGACAACGCTGAGACTGGACGCTTGGGACTCTCTCATCTCCCAATGTCCAGGGGGCCCATGTGGGGTGACATCTGGAACCCAAGGGAGAGTCTGGGGTGCAGGCAGCCAAGGCCCAGGGGCCCCCTCCCTTGCTCTACTGCCTGGAATTGCAGCAGCTCCAGCCCCCAGGGCTGGGGTCTTGGGCGGGGTGCGAGGCAGGCGGCCCCCAGGGTCTCCCAGCTCTGCTTCCTTCCCCTGCCCCCACTCTGGCTCCTTAATCAGTCCCCAGGGACTCTTCCCTCCCAACTCGTCCCCATCCACAGACTATCTCATCAGACAGTCAGTCGACAAATATTTACCCAGCACCTACCCGAGCGTTCACAGGGCAGAGATGGGATTTTAAGAAAAGCAGAAGCCAGCGCTGTGCTAGAAAGCGGGGTGGCCTCACACACAGGGTCACACTCTCACAGCACACACTCATGCACACACACACACCAACACACCACACACACACTCAACACACACACACACCACCCCCGTGGTTCAAACCTACCTTCTCTATAGGTGCCTCAGCTTCCCCGTCTGTAGGAGGAGCACAATCGACCCAGCTGCTGTGAGAAATCAGCTCACGCAGGATGCGTGCAAGGGGCTCAGGTCGGTACCTGCCCCTGAGCAAGTGCCCCGGGACCTCTGCTGCCCCCACTTAGGGCCTGAACCGCTACCCCCAGGATGAACAATCGAGGGGTCCCTGGGTGGAGAGCGAGCTGCATGGACCTGCCGGGGAGGGAGTCGCACTGACCCAGGAAGCAAGACAGCTGGGGCTGGCCGGGGCACGGAGGGAAGGGAGGGCTGCCCCGTGGGGGTGTCGGGGTGTGGGTGCGCCTCGGGCTGTGCTAATCTTTCACACCTGTTGACACCCTGACCCGTCCTGACCCTGGCTCTCAGGCAGGTATGGTGGAGGGCGCAGGAGGGGCAGGAGGGCCGCGGGCTATGTTCTCGTTTGCTGCTGACCTGAACGCTCTGGGAGGGAGAGATAACGGATGAGCCACTTCCTGGCAAATCCCACAACTCACCAGGGGCCTGCCCTGCAGGAGGTGGATGGGAAGACACGCCGGGCGGGGGAGGGGAGGGGCTGCCAACTGCTCGTCACGCCCTTCCAGCTGCCCCCCACCTAGTCCCCGCTCAGCTGGCAAGGCCCTCTTCCCACGAGGGCTCCTGGGGTTCGAGGAGGCCCTGGAGGGAATCCACAGGGAGGCAGACGCAGGGTCGCTCCCCCCTGCCACTTTCACCAGCGAGAAGACGCCACTCGTTCCCGTGAGCCGTGCCCAGTTTCTCGCTGGCATGTACAGACACGGGAACGCTTGGCATTGCCAGGGCCCTCATTAGCAGAGCATCTTAAAACAGTATGTGGAGACTCTTCAAGACCCCCTGGGCTGCAGGCCAGCGCACTCCGTATTTTACAGGGTGAGAACACTGAGACAGAAGAGCTGGCCTCTCTCTGGCGGGCAACGCAAGCACACAGCCAGGCCCCCTGCCCCCAGGGCATGTCTTCCCCTCCTCCTGCAGGGGTGGGGCTGGAAACCCCTTCCTGCCTGCTCTGGAGGCTGAGAGCAGGGAGGCTGCAAACACACATTTTCAATGCAAGGGAAGGACGCCAGAGCAGGAAGGGGGTTTTGGGGACATGACTGCAGAGAAGAAGAAACCGAGGTCCACAGAGGTCCCAAGCGTGCCCAGAGCTAGTCTGCATCAGGTAATGCTGGGCCTAGAACTCAGGCTTCTCAGTGCCCACAGGCCAGCCCTGGGCAGGCTTTTGCACCAGGCAGGAGGGAGGGCCATGGTACCCGGGGAGGCTGGGCTGGGAGGAGAGCTCTGGGCCCAGAGGCAGGAGGCTTGGGACTCAATCTTGGCTGTCACAAACTCGCTTCGGGCTCCAGATCTTCATCTGAGGTGAGCCTGGGACATTCTTAGGGTTTAAGTCTCTCAATCTGGACAGAAAACGTGCCCCCAGGCCTGAGCCCAGTGCCCTGTGCCCTCTGCACCCTGCCCTGGGGCCCTGGGAAGCACCCCTGGACTGCAGTCAGCAGCCAGTGGCTGGGACGCCTCCTGCCACTAGTCAAGGCACAGGCACAGCCCAGGGTCAGTTTCTGCTGCCACCATGTTAATCCTGGAGGCCTTGCTGAAGACCCCAGACGCATTCCCCAACCCTCCCCGCCCCTGGAGCGAAGACCTCTCAGCCGATCTCTGCCAAGCCCAAGACTGACGGACAGACCAACAGACGGACTGACTGGGCGAGAGAGAGCCTCCTGAATGCTGGAAGGTGGGGCGGGCGCTTCCTGGGTGGGAACCTCAAGCAGCCGGGGCAAGTCTGGCTTTAACGACAATGTGTCCTAAACACACACCAACCGATCTGTCTACACCTGAGAACCATCCGCTGCACACCACGTGTTGGGTTTCCGACCAACTCTGAACCTCTCCTGAGCGCTGTACTGTCCCCATTCTACAGCGGGGAAAACTGAGTCTCAGGGCAGCAGCTTGCCCGAGGCAGGGCTGCAGACTGAACATGGCCACCCGGAGCTCTCCCCGGCTGTGTGGCCTTGGCCAAGCCACTTCCCTCTCTGTGCCTGCGTTTCCCACAGCCTAACATGCTGACATCACACCCCTGCCTCACAGCCAACGAAATCATTCAGACGAGCACGCCGCACAGTCGGCCACGCGGCCCCTGTATCACGGCCATTTCCGTGCGGCTCCTTCCGTGACCGCTGCCACGGCCAGCCCCACCCCACCCACGCGAGCATCCTCATTGCCTAGACACCCCCACGCTCTCTCTAGGACCCTCACATCCCGAGAGCCCCACCCCCACCAGTCCCCCCCATAGCCCCCTGCACTCTGGACCAGGAGACACAGCTGCCCGGGCAGCCGGGGACGCGGGGCCATCGCGGACACCCCTGCAGGGGAGAGATAACCCGCTGGCGGCAGCTCCCAGCACCTGATGCAGAGGGCCAGGGCCGGTGGCGGGAATTGACAGGAAGGCAGAGCCGGGGGACGGGCCCCTCACAAAGAGCGCGTCCTCTGTAAGTGGAGATAAACCCTGGGAGGGAGCGGGCGCTCAATCAGTTGCTGAGCCGATGTACCACATGCTGACAGGGCAGATGCGAGGCCTTTCACGGCCACAGGCTTTCATTTGTCATTCACGGAGGAGCCGGGGGCTTCATCTACCTCCCATTATGTGAGGCCACGAGGCAGACACTGGCTCCGCGTGCGAGGGGCTCCCTCGGAAAATATTAATATGTAAATGTCACTCTCCCAAGACCAGAAATGAAATGGAATGACCGGCTGGGAGGTGCTCTGCTAGCAAGATAAAAAAAAAAAAAAAAGAGAGAGCAAGAGAAAGCTGCTCGGGGCTGGAGGCGAGGGAGCCGGCTTAGGGAGGGAGGGCTCACCGGGGAGCGCGGGATTTTGCGGGGTGGGGGGGGGGTTCCAGCCATTTTCTCTCTCCAGGCAAACAACTTCAGGGCAAGACCTCGGAGCAGGGAGGGGAAGCTTCTGGGCTGCGGCCTGATGTCAGGATGGCTTCACTAGCTCCGAGACAAATAACACAGCTGCTAACGTGTGATCGGGCTGTCACTCTGCACCCGGGGGTCCTTTGGAAGCAATTACGTGCATGGGCTCCTCGGTCACCGCCAGCCCTATGGCCCCATTTCCCGGATGGAAAGGTCGTGGTACACAGAGGCCAAGTGGCTGGGCCAAGGCATGTGATGGCGCAGCAGGAGGCGGAACCCAGGTCCAGGTGTGCCCAGCCCCTGCTGGCCACCATCCCATGTGCCATGGTGAGAGCGCTGGGCCGGGAGTGGCGTCCTGGGAGCCAGGGGAGGGGTGCGCCCACCGGCCACAGGACTAGCAGGCCGGCACGCTGGCTTAAGGTCTTGGCAGAAGAGATGGGGGCACTCTGCCCCCGCTACGTTTCTGGGGTGTTCTGGGGGTCCCACCAGAGAGTGATGCTGTGGGTTCGCGTGTCCTCTGCCCCGCCCCACTAGATCCTCAGAGCCCAGCCCTGCACAGCCGGCCACAGGGCACCCTGGAAGAACGTAGGGGTATTTCTGGCCCCCCCACCCCGCCTGCTCAGATGATCTCTCCACACACAGAAAACACCACCCCTGAGCCCCGAGAAAACACAGGCGTGAGCTGGCAGCAGCCTCTGGCCCTTCTTTCTGGGGCTGCTGCCCTCCTCCCACGTCCCCACCCCGCCTGCCCGCTGCCAGATGTCATCCGGGCTCCAGGGTGACCCCAGGCCAAGGAGCTCGCAGAAGCGGTTGTGTTTCTTCCTGGCAACGCCAGCTCCCTACTTAACCCCGTCAAGCAGGGAGCCCTCAGGAGGCCTGCGCGAGGGACCACGGGAGAGAGCAGGGTGTGGGTGCGGGCTAAGGCCAGGAGGCCCCTGGCTCCCTGGGCACCCCCAGGCTGGAGTGCAGGCCCCTGGGGACAGGGACAGGGACAGAGCAGAGGTGGGGCAGCGCCGGCAGATGGAAACTATGACTTCAGAAAGCTGGAAGCTGCTTGGGAAACATCAGTGCTCCTTCATTACCGGGAGGCACCCCCAAGACGGAGCCCGTGCACACGCCCCGCCCCCTCACACATGAGCACGAACACAGACACACGTGTGTGCACACACGCGCACGCACACACAAGCATAAACTCGTGTGCTCACACACATGTGCGTGTGCAAACACTGCACGCACACCCGTGCCCGCAGGTACATGTGCACACACACGTGTGCACAACACACACACAGGTACACACACACGCACACGTCCCTGCCGAGCTTCTGACTCACAGCCCTGACCGCCGCCCCATCCCTGCAGGCCTGCGGGCAGACCCAGGCGGAGGGCGGAGGGGAGGGAGCGGCGGCTTGGCGGGGGCTGGGGGCTCCGGGATGGAACACTGCGGAGGGGAGCGGGTGCTCACAGCCAGGCCTTGTGGTCTGGACCTGGGACATCTCCATCCCGTAATAAGAGATTCTGGCAACGGGGGCCCTTCCGCGAACAATGGGCTGCGCGTCTGTGAGCGCGGCAGGCGCCGGTGTGCGAGGGGTCTGGGCGAGCTGGACGTGCATTGCGAGGAGGGGGGCTTGGCAGGCTCTCGGGCTGCGCCAAACCACCGGCGGGGCCGCTGCTCCCCCAGGGCTGGGCCAGGGGCTGCAGAGCCAGGCCTGCCCTCCCCTCCTACCCTCCTCCAGGAGCTGCCTGGGGTGGGGGGTGGGGTGCAGGATTCCTGTGATAGCTGGGAGGGGAGGGGACGAGGCTCCCATGGAGGGGGGAGCGGAGGCAGCGGTTTGGGTCTGTTTCCAAGGAAGCCCTGGGGGCTCCTGGCCAGAGGGGGCCCGGGTCCCTGGTCCTCCTCTGAGACTGAACTGGAAGGAGTGGGAGGGGAGAGAAGGGATGCAGGGGGAGGGGAGGGGAGAGGAGAGGACGAGCAGGGAAGGAGAGCAGGGGAGGGGGCAGCGTGGGCATCTTCAGGAGGAGATGCTGGTTGGGAGCCGCAGCCCTGACCTCGGCACCCAAGGCTGACCTCCTCCCTTCTCCAAGCACAGCTCTCCAAGGCTCTCAGCAGCCCTGGCTGCACCCCGGAATTACCTGGGAAGCTTGGGGACTTCGTTTTTTCCAGGAGCCCTCAGGGAATCCACCTTGCATTGGTTCTCAAAGTGGGGTTCCCACGCAGCAGCAGCATCACCTGGGAGCAGCAATGCAGATTCCCAGGCTCTCCCCAGAGCCGTGTCTGCCACACCGTCCTTCCCGGGGATGCTGATGCTGGGTGGAGGCTGGGCGGGACCCCCACCTATGGTGTGCAACGGGGGGGCCTCCAAGAGCAAGGTGCTGTCAAGAGGAGGGAAAGCGCCGGGGGCGGGGGAGAGCCGTGGGGGTCCAAGCAGGGAGCGTCCTTCTGCTTCCTGGAGGGGTGGTAGGGCTGAGGCCGGAGGCAGCTGGTGCCCCAAGTCCTCCTGGCAGTCAGGCGGCCAAGGGAAGGGAGGTGCTGGGATGCCTGGGGACGTGTTCAGGCTGAAGGGCAGGAGAGGGAGGAGAGAGAAAAGTGGCTCATATGGGGTGAGGTCTGGGGGGCTTCTGCACTGACGGGGGTGCCTGGAAGAGCCCCAACGTGGGCTGTGGCCTGTGAGGACGACAGTGGCGGGGACAGCGAGTGTATCAAGGTGCACTTTACAAACACCGTTCTTCCCACCCTACACACAGGAGCAAACGGATGCACACAGAGGGGGAGTAAGTGGCCCGAGGGCACCCAGCTGCAAAGGCGCTGAGGGGGAGGGAAGGGACGGAGTGAAACCCAGCACAGAGTCAAAGTCCTCGCTGCGGCCAATCCAAAGGTGACAGACAGGAGTCAGGGCGTGGCAGAGTCCTCCCTGGGCCACGGCCAGAAGCTGCCCAGGATGTGCCAACGGACCAGAGAGCAGAGCGATGGACAAACCAGACAGAGGCCAGGATGGAGGAGGGTTTCGAAGGCTTCCAGAGGTCCCCAAGGTGACCCGAATGACGAATGCTGGGGTAAGGGTCAGGAGAAGTGTGGGATGGACTTTCCAAAAGCCCTGGCTAGTGACCTGCCCAACTGTCCCCATGCTCGCCAGGCTGGGGACAAGCGAGACTGAGGTCCCTCCGCCCTCCACCCTCTTGCAGATCTGCAGTTAAACTGGCGTCTCCACCAACGTCGTGCAGTCATCAGCCCCCGCCCTCCTGTTCCTGGGTGATGGGAGCGCTTTGATATCGGGCTGGACTCTAATGCGTGCTGTGCGAGGGACCCTTAATTTATTACGTGCTGGTAATTGATGTTTATATAAAGGAGCTCTTACAGCTACTCAAAGTAGGAGATGAAAGGCAATCAATCAGCCGTTTGCCTCCAAAGAAAGGGGGAAACACCACACATTGCAAAAGCAGCCCCCCGAAAAAATACTGGAAGGGGGCTGGATTAGCACGTCGGCACTTTGAAGCTTGGGGTTCCAGCCACACAGACAGACGGCAGTTGCCGGGACGTGGGAAACCATCACCGGCCTGCCTGTGGCTTTCAGAGCGGGGCAGGTCTGGCGACCCTCCCGGAGGACCCGGGCCGCAGTGCTGCCCTGTGGCCCAACTGCCACCCGGCCCATCACCGGCTCCTTCCCGGTCACTCGTTCTGTTCCCCCAGGCCACAGCTCCAAGAAATGTGGCTCAAGGCCCAGGCTCAGTTTTGAGGGGTCCCTGGTGAGGCCCAGAATGCCCCCAGAGCTGAGTTGGGCCCCCGCACCCCAGCCCCATAGCTGAGGTTTCACGCCCCCCACGCGGGCCGAGCCAGGCTGTGCACGTTAGGGACGGAGCTCCCCAGAGACGCCTGGCCTCCAGCTGCCCCCCTCCTCTGCCACCCACCCTCAAAACCAGCCCATCCAGCAGATCCGGCACGCAGGGACCCGGGCTCAGAGCACTGGAGGGAGGCTGGCCTGGGGAGAGGGTGGCCCTCAAGCTGCCTGTCTGGCCCCTGCCCTGCTGCCGGAGCTTATCTACATTCTGTGTTAAATAGGGCCAGACACCGTGTTAGTTTCCTGTTACCCCAGATCTGTGGATTAAAACAACACACATGTATTCTCTCACAGCTCTGGAGGCCAGAAGTTGGAAATCAGTGCCACTGGGCTGAAATCAAGGTGCTGGCAGGGCCGTGCTCCCCGTAGAGGCTCCTGGGAGCATCCTTCCGGCGTCTTCCAATTCCTGGTGGCTGCAGGAGCGCCCTGGCTCCGGGACTGCCTCTGGGGTCACGTGGCCTCCTCCACGTCTGTGTCTCAGAGCTCCCTCGGCCTCTCTCGTGATTACACTGCGGGCCCACCTGGATAATCCAGGCTAATCACATCGCACAGTCCTTAACCTAATCACACCTGCAAAAACCCCTCTTCCGGGCTTCCCTGGTGGCGCAGTGGTTGAGAGTCCGCCTGCCAACGCAGGGGACACGGGTTCGTGCCCCGGTCCGGGAAGATCCCACGTGCCGCGGAGCACGAGCTGGGCCCGTGAGCCATGGCCGCTGAGCCTGCGTGTCTGGAGCCTGTGCTCCGCAACGGGAGAGGCCACAACAGTGAGAGGCCCGCGTACCGCCAAAAAAAAAAAAAAAAAACCCCTTTTCTGAATCAGGTCACATTTACCGGTTCCAGGCGTTAGGATGTGGTGTCTTTGGGGGGCCACTTGTCAGCCTATCACACACGAAGGGAACATCAAGGCAGCTTCCTGCTTCTTCCTGTGCACCTCAGCCAGGCCCTCATTCAGGAGCTCTTTCACCCGCCTACTTACTACTTACAGAGCGCCAGGGACTGTCCTGGGCGTGGGGCAGTAAAGGACACAGAACGCGGCCCCTGTCTACATGCAGTTTCCATGCATATGAGGTTGAAGAGGAATCAATATGAAGTGAAACGAAGCCAGGAGAGGAATTTGGAGTTACGTTTCTTTCTTTTTTAAAGATTTCTTTTGATGTGGACCATTTTTTTTAAGTCTTTATTGAATTTGTTATAACGTTGCTTCTGTTTTATGTTTTGGTTTTTTGGCCACAAGGCATGTGGGATCTTAGCTCCCTGACCAGGGATCAAACCCGCACCCCCTGCACTGGAAGGTGAAGTCTTAACCACTGGACCACCAGGGAAGTCCCTCGGTGTTACATTTCAACAGCGTGGCCAGGGTCAGCCTCATGGAGCAGCTGACTTTTGAATAAAGGCCTGAAGGGGCCAGGGGCATAAGCAGTGTGGAGAGAACACTGCAGCAGGCGGAACAGCAGGTGCAAAGGCCCTGAGGCTAGAGAATGACTGGTGTGTTCCCGGAACAGCGAGGAGATCGGCGTGGCTAGAGTGAAGCGGATGAAGCGGGGGAATCAGAGGTGGATATAGGAAGGGGGAGCAGGAGGTTGGCGGCGGGGGTCAAGGAAGGCTTTGCTGTTCTAGCTATGACCTTGACTTTGCTCCTGTGGGAGTGTTCCTACAACAAGGTCAAAGCCACGTATGCCCACACTCGGGGTCCTGCCTCCCTAACCAAGGGGTCCCTCCTTCATTCCAGGGTTTTCTTCCAACAGTGACCGGCAGAAGCAGGTCCCAGCCCTTGCTGAGTGCCCAGTCCAGAAGCCTGTGTTCACGCACACAGCTGCGGCCACAGAGCAAGGCCGCCAGCCATGGCGTGCGTGCCCCGGCCGAGGCTGGCTGCGCCGGCTGCGCACATGCACGTACACACACATACACACGCCCGGGGCCCCAGTCCCAGGCTTCTGGAACTGCAGCCTCCATCAAGAATTTATCAGCCCAGACGGAAGAAGCCTTTAGCTCTGGATTTCCTGCGGTGGGGTCCTCGGCAGCAGCGTAACTTTGCTTCTGGGACTAAAATGGAAATTCAGCCCCTGGAGTATAATGCAAAGCCCGCTCAGGGGGCGTCTCCCTTCGCGCTGAGCCGAGGGGCCCCCTAATGCCGGGAGGGCTGGGGGGCGCTGGGGGCCCCACCTGCTCGGCGCCGCCTGGCCTCATAAACCCTCTCTCTTTGGAGTCCCGTTCGACGCGGTTCCAACAGGGAGCCATACGTCACCAAATCCAGCAAAAATTTGTCCTAAATTGAATCGATCCATCTTGGAAATGGCTCTTGTCAGGTTCTGCCAGGGAGACCGTCTGCAGGGGACGCAGAGATCAGGAGAGGCGATCAGGACGTGGGAGCTGGCGGGGGGGGGGGGGCGCAGATCCAAACCCCTCACAGCCTCCTACAGCCTCTGGTGGGGGGAGGAAGAGGCCCGCACGCCCGCGTCCCGGCGAGTGAGTTCGCCGCACGCCGTAGGGTTTGCGGGTGGGGTTAGCGCCGGGTCCCCTCCGCCCGCAGCCTGGCTGGGCTGCTGCTGCACTACCTTAGACGGAGCCTTCTTGTCTCTCAGCTCCATACAGTTCTACAACGATCAGGCACCCAGCCATCTCCAGGTGAGCTGATGGCAGGTGGGGGCCCAGGCAAACCAGGCCGGGGGAGCCCAGACCTGAGGCCGCAGGACTCGGGAGTCTGGAGCCAAGGTGCCCTCCGGGTGGGCGGCTGAGGAATGCAGCCTCTCCCGGCAGGAGCTGGCCTGGGGGACCACCGGGAGGCTGGAATTGGCCTGGAGAGGCTCTTGGCCTCCCCGCCGTGCGCCATGATTCTGGGTAGCAGACCCCACATCTGGAACTCTGGGCTCCTGAGATGAACAAGACACAGGGTCCCCAGGCCAGCCACCACCCCGCTGCTCTGAGTGAGGCCAGGCGGCCTCAGTAGCCAGCCTAGGAGTCCCTGCCAACGTGAGCCCCCGAGACCAGAACCCTCGCTGTCTCTTGCCCATGTCTGGCTCTCATCCACGGCCGGATCCAACCCCTCTAGCTGCCCTCCTTTCCACGCACGCTCGCACAAACCTGGCTCCCCTCCCGTGGACAGGCGGCTTTCCCCGTCCACGCGTAGCTCTGCGTGGTCCAGCTTTTGTCCGCGATGTGCCCTGCCCAGGTGAGCCTCCTCTTCTCTGCTGGGGTCACCGCAAGCCCCCTCTCCCTCAGGTTGTGGCTCAAGTCTCTCCTCCGCCATCCCCGCCATTGTCCGTCTCCCGGAACTCCAATCCCCACAGTCACGTCTAACGAGTTCCAACCAGCCAGCACTCAGTTACCCGAGGAGCTGCCGACTGGCCGGCCGCATGTGCCTGCCTCGTCCACACCATCCAGCTGTCAGCCACACACCCGGAGGGCACAGAGCCGACGTGCACCCAAAACGTCCCAAAGAACGTGACACCCAGCAGGACACAAGATGTTTATACACGGTTTCTCTGAATGTCAAGTTCATGGGCAACCAGGATGCAGGTAAAAGACAAAAAGCACCATAAACTTCCTTCGAGTTTCACTCTGTGGACAAGACAAACCAAGAAACCGTCTCCCGTCAGCACATCTAGTTCACACGCGACCTCTTGCCCTCTGGCCCGGGGCTCAGAGTGACCATTGTCATGCGTCTGTGAAGCAGCTGCCGATGCGATGCGTCAGCGGCTGGCCAGCCCCACCCCAAAGCCCGCTCAGGGCTCGGTCCAAGGGACAGCTGGACCACGTCTCCTTCCTGCAGGCAGCCTGCGTGCAAAGCTCCCGGACGGCCTGTCCCCGCTCCTGGAGCTGTTTCTGCTTCTCCCCCGTTTTGCCCCCAGTGGTGCAGAAGCCACTCAGAATATGTCACTTTGGAGCATCAAAGTTGTTGTCAAAAAAATTACCCCACGGGCTTAGACATTGGGGCAGTGGCTTCCCCAGGGGGACAGTGGCTGACCAGGGGCCCGAGGGGGCGTCTGGGGACCGGTCACACTCCATTTCTTTCCTGGGTGCTGGTCCCATGGTGAATTCAGCTGGTAAACACACATGAGGTGGGCACTTATATGCACTTTTTTGATGTACTTCACAGACAATTGAAAAGGAGAAATTTCACCTGTCATGGGCTGAACCGTGGCCCCTAAAGTCCCTGTGCTGAAGCCCTACCGCCAGCACCTCAGACTGTGACTGTATTTGGAGAGAGGGTCTTTCAAGAGGTGGTTAAGTTAAAACGAGGTCGTTGGGGTGGGTCCTGATCCAACACAACTCCTCCTTAGAAGGACATTAGGACGCAGACACACACAGAGGGATGACCACGTGAGGACACAGGGAGAAGGCGGCCATGTACACACCGAGGAGAGAGCCCTCAGGAGAAACCAACTCTGCCGACACCTGGACCTTGGACTTCCAGCCTCCACAACTGTGAGAGGATGAACGTCTACGGTCTAAGCCACCGCGTCCATGATGCTTTGTTCTGGCGTCCAAAGCCGAGTACCACAGCCCCCATGTGGTGGGCCTGGAACCCTGTGGTCAGCTCACTCCCATCTGAGATGGGGGGGGGGTCTGGTGGGGAGAGAAACAGCCAGGTATGGCTTCATGGGGTCGTTTCCCCTCAGAGTCACCACAACCCCCAACTCCATTTCCAAACCGGATACCAAGGAAGCAGAAGGCCGAGGCCGAGATCTACGGAGGGGGGTTTATTAGCAGGCAGAGGAAGACGGAGGCAATCTCTCCTGACACAAATATAGATGAATACGTGTATAGGAGCCCACAGACTGGCGAATTAAAATGTGGTCAGAGCTGGCGAGCATCGAGGACGCCGGTGATGAATCTTCCCAGCGAGACAGCCGGGCCCACCAAACACGTCACCACGACACGTCCTCGGGCAACAGCAGCCCCGACACATGCACCCCGGTGCGGGGGGGGAAGAAGGAAGAGGGGCCAGTGGGCCAGCAGGGCTGCGGACTCCAGGTGTAGGGGACAGTGTGCGTGCAGATCTGGTCTGGAACTTAAGCAAAAAGGGGCCTCAGGAAATGTGGGTGCACGGGGGGGACGGAAAACAGGAGAGAGGCTTCCACTGCTTCCCCCGCTTGCTGAGCTGTCAGACCCCGGAGAGCAAACGCTGTCTGTGCGGCCTCCCCCAGCAAGTAGCGGGAGCTCCCTGAATAGCTGATGGACGAACAAACGAACGAACGAACGAGTGAATGAATGAATGAATGCGTGAACGGATGACACTGGGTGCTCAGCAGAGCACGACACACACAGCTGAGACGCTTCAGCTGTCGCGATCGGTGTTACTGCATTGCCACCACCTCCCCAGGATCAAAGCCACTTCGACGCGGGTGACCTGCGCTGCAAGAAACGCCTGACCCTTAGAAGGGTGCTCTGGGCTCTTCCCACCTGGGCCAGCCGCAGGCAACACCAGCTACTCGAGTCTCCCCGCTGCCCAACGGCCCTGCCCTTTCCAGCCCCTCCCCATGCTTGTCTCATCCCCTTTTCCTGGAACAACCCTCCCTCCTTCCCCTGGTGGGTCCCACTTCATCCCTCTGGCTGCGCGGCAGGCACCACGGGTGATGGAAAGGCCCAGGTGACACTAATGTGTGGGAGTGGAGGCGCCCGCCCTCGGTGCCCCCCATCACCCTGCGCTCTGGCACTCAGCTCTTGGGCACCACCCCTGCCTCTGGGTGCCTCTCCCCTGGCGACACGCATGGCCCACCCTGCTCAGCACAGGCCTGGGCTCCAACGGCGAGAGTGCCCCGTGAGTCCGTCCACCAGCAGCCACGGGGACGGAAGGGGTACAGAGCAAACATTTCAAAACCCAGGATCCAACCCGGAGAATGAGTGGAGAGGGCCCCTGTTGTTCCGGTGTCCATGTGCACGTATGTTTGCACATAGAGGTGCATGTGGATATGTATGTAGACAGGGGCACGCAGGGTGTGTGGGTACAAGTGTGTATGCAAGTGGGGCACTTGCGTGTGTGTGTGTGTGTGTGTGTGTGCACGCGCACGTGTGTGCTGGTGGGTGGATGGCTGGGTACAGAGGGAATTCTCTGTCCAGCGACTGAATAGTTCTAACTTCTTTTCAGACCTTCACCTTCCTACATTCTTCGTTTACCTAACAAACAGGCCCAAGGACGATGCACACCCAGGGGCAAAGCCCACCTGACCCACCTCTGCACCCCTTGCTCTGCGACATTAAGATCCCCGATGACTGAAGCCGGTTGCGGCCCCAGGCATCCCGCAGAGCCATCAGCTTAGTAAGTGTCTAAACAGACTCGCTCACCATTTAAGCCCACGCCCTCAAGACGCCACCGGCTTCACAGGGAACTGCATGTCCTCTGGATACACGTTAGAACGACAGTTGGGTCACCCGTAAGCTTAGAGCCGGGAATCCACACACCCCGTGACTGCTCTGTGGTCGGAGATGGACCTCACTCCACACTGGGAAACCAGGCCTCAAAAGGCTTTTCCAGAGTCATGGTAAAGCGTGAGGGGAAAGAAGGTTGAGTATCGGGAAGCCTGAGTGCACGTGGGCGGGACAGCCTTTACAAACTGTAAAGTCCTGTTCTCACCATCCACCTCCCCGATCCCCAGAAGGGTCCAGGCCCCCCTCGGACGTCCTCTGCCCAGCAAGGCGTCTGCTCCACCACTCTCCCTTTGGCCCAGGGGTGCGTGCAATCTGGTCCCTGAGCCCTCCCGCCCCCCTGGGATCAGTGCCAGCCTCGGTCTGGAGGAGCGACACGGGCACTGCGGCGCGAGGCAGGGATGGCACCGACGAGGGAGGGGGCGTGTCCTGCACAGTCAGCAGCCCGGGCCCTCCTGCAGCCACCGCCACACCTGGCCCTCCCTCCTAACGCAGGAAGCGAGAAGGTGACCATCCGTCTTCGGCACGGCTGGTCCTAATTAAGCGTCCGTGAATTCCCCAACCTGGCTGCGCTCTGTCCCCAGCATAATATGTTATTTACCTGCAGCTAATAGGTTCACGGGTAATGATAGTCTTGTATCAAATGACAGCCGTTTGGCTTCTGACAGCTTTAAAGACCAGTCTCGGGGACACTACAGTTTCTAATTATAGGGTCTGTCACCGGTGAGGTTCGGTTCAACACCACTCCTTCTCCCGCGGGGACACTTCTGTCCAGATAGGAAATTTAAGCTCAGCCGCGACAGTTAAGGTTAAAAATACTGCTGGGTACGAGGCCAGGGATCATAATTTGGGTCGCTGCCGCGTTTAATTAATTGGACTGCGGCAATCAGCACTCCGCAGGCCGTAATTACAGGCAGGGCGAGAGGCCCCGCTCCCCCTCGCAGTGTCTTACAGCTGTAATTTCGCGGGGGCTCTGACCTGGCTCAGAGCAAGAGGCCCTGGAGTTCTTTCAAGGCACGAGGTACTTCATTAGGCAGCCGTGATTTGCGAGCAGGCGAGGTGGTCGAGCTGCAGCGCAGGGGAGGGTGGAGGCTGGGCGGCGAGGCGGGAGGGGCCCCACCTGCCCTCGCCCTTCCCAGCTGTGGGCTGCCTCCCCCCGGGGTCATCCTGGACGGCAGCGTGGCGACAAAAACGAGAGACCCCTGGACGCCAGAGAAAGCCACAGGGGAGAGAGAATCCTGGCTCCAGAAGGCTGGCTCCGTGGTCCATGGTTTCCATGCCTCCCTGTTCTGCCTGGGCCAGGTGAGCTCAGACCACAGGGCCTTTGCACTTGTGGCTCCCTCGGCCCCCGGCCATCCTTCCCCAGATGCTGACGTGGTTTCCTCCCCATCTCTTGGTTCAGGTGCCAGCTTAGTCACCTCCTTAGGGGGGCCTTGCCCTGACCTCCTTACCCCCATCGCCCATCCCTGCACCCTCCCTTGTCCCTCCGATGCCCCCCGTCCCCACCCGAGGCCACGCCGTGCATGTGTGCCCTGGCTTGTGTTCCGCAGTCCATGAGGACTCAGTCCTGGCCTGTCTTGGGAAGAATGGCTCTTTACCACTTCTGGGTCGCCCAGGGCCACCACCTGTCTCTGTACTGGGCTGATCTTGTTCAAGGCTTCAAGGAAGGGCCCGTGGACAAGTCAGGCTGGGTGCAACCCTTCCCGGCTCCACGAACACCTGCCCAGCCCGGGCCGCTGGACCTCCACCCCAGGTGCGCCCCTGCCCGTGGGTCACAGGCAGCTTCGCGTTCTTTCTCTGGCTTCTTCTAGCATTTCAGGCTCAAGCGTGACCTCGAGGACAGAGGACCCACCATCAGGACGGCAGACCTCGCAGACCTCGGCTCTGGCCCGGCCTCGGTGCTGACTGACCTCGGGGAGGGCAGTTTCCCTCGGAACCTCTCTGTGCATCTGCAGGGAATGACAGTCAACAGTGGGGGCTCTCTGGGTGTCAAGGGCCATGATCCTGCCACGCCTCTTTGCCTCCTCTGTAAAATGGGCACCGTCCTATCTCCTCCCCCAGAGAGCCAGTTCTGAGGAGCAGATGAGCCGGGACACAGGAGGTGCTGGGGAAGAACAGGCAGGACCGCCTCGATGCCCCTCCTGGCGACCTCGCCCCAGGAAGTCTGGGGGGTCAGGCTGACCTCCCTGGTCAGCTGCCAGCACGGGAGTCTGCGATGCACTTCCGCATCCTCGGAAGCCACGGGCGGCAGCCTTCAGGCCTCAGCGTGACTGGAGCCTCGGCCTTCGGCCCCCAGGCCCACACACTTCCCTGCCCCCTGGCTGCCCGGTGCTCAGGGCTGGGGGTCTCGGTTTGCCCCGCCTCAGGCTGCCCTTCCCCGGGGTCAGCACCGGCAGCACACACACCCCCTTTCCACTGTCACCCACGGAGCTGCCGTTGCTCCCGCCCACTCCCCAGCTTCCTGGATCTTCCTGCTGGAGCGAATTCCCCGTGGGTATCGGGCTCCCCACTGAGCCTCCCACCGTGAGCGCGGGGCATGCTGAGCGGGGCCTCTGCCGGGTGCTCCCCCAACTGCTGAATGTTACCTGCCCACCCTCTGTCCCCACCCCACCGTCCAGATAAGACAGCTGTTAAAGGAGAAGGAGGGGAGAGGGCAGGACCCCACGTGGGGGACAGACCCCCATTCCAAACCCACATGCAGAGGGGACGGCGTCCGTCGAGATCCTCACCCAGAACGGGGGTGTGGGCTGAGCTGTGGTTCCCCTCCCCCACAAAGATACAATGAAGCCCTAATCTGGGTATCTCTGGATGTGGCCCTGTTTGTTTGTTTGGTTTTTTTTTTGGCTGCGTTGGGTCTTCGCTGCTGCACGCGGGCTTTCCCTAGTTGCGGCAAGCAGGGCTGCTCTTCCTTGCGGTGCGCAGGCTTCTCATTGTGGTGGCTTCTCTTGCTGCGGAGGATGGGCTCTAGGCGTGTGGGCTTCAGTAGTTGTGGCACACGCGCTCAGTAGTTGTGGCTCGCGGGCTCTACAGCGCAGGCTCAGTAGTTGGGGCGCATGGGCTTAGTTGCTCCGCGGCACGTGGGATCTTCCCGAACCGGGGCTTGAACCCGTGTCCCCTGCATTGGCAGGCGGATTCTTAGCCACTGTGCCACTAGGGAAGTCCCTGTGGCCCTGTCTGGAAAGAGTCTTTGCAGATGTAAAGAAGATGTATGCTAAAGAAAGGTTACACTGGGGTAGGGTGGGCTCTCAATCCGGTACAACTGGGGTCCTTGTAAGAAGAGAAGATACTCAGAGACAGATACACACAGGGAAGAAGCCACGTGACCACAGAGGTGGAGACGGGAGGGATGTGGCCACAAGCCAAGGAGCACTGAGGATGGCCAGCAACGCCAGAAGCTGGAAGAGACCAGGGGTCCTCCCCTGGAAACTTCAGAGGGGGCGGAGCCCTGCGGACACCTTGACCTCAGACTTCTGCCCTCCAGAACGTGACGGGATAGATTTCTGTTGTTTAAGCCGCCTGGTTTTGGACACTCCTTGGGGCACACAGGAGAGGAGCACGCCAGACTCGGTGACCTCTGCGGGTTGGCCAAATCCATCACTGCCACGCGTGCCCCTCCTCCCGGACCCTCGGTCTGTGGTTCCCATGGAGCTCAGGGACCCAGTGGGTGGGGGGGAAACATGCCTGTTTATTAAGAATAGAAGGCCGGGCTGCTGCATCTCAGCAGAGAGCTGCTTTTGAAGTGCCGAGTGATTTATTTTAGCCAATTACTGGTGCACTTCCCCTTCCTGAGGACCCCACGTAATTGATTGAAACCTATTGAAAACAAATTAGCCAGCACCAGGATGCAAAGATCTGTTTATCACTTCTCTGGAGGTTTTCAGGGAATGCACGGGAACTACACAACACATCCGCATTTGTTTTTCCCGGCCCCAAAAGGACAGGAGGGGAAAAAGAACAAACGTCTTCCAGACCCCTCCGTGCACCTGGCAGCCTGTCATTTATTACCGGATTCCCGCGGTCTCTGGGATTATTAGGACGATACGAGGACGCCCTAATACTCTTGTGCGCTGATGTCAGTGCCTGTCGGGGGATACGTAGGGGGGTCCCAGTTTTTCACAGTAGGATGTATGTCTTCGTACTTCCTGTTTTGTTCCTTACAATAAATCCCAGCACGGGATTTCTGGGATCTGAGCAAAGAAGCATCTCTGTGGGTCTCGCTACAACCTGCGCTTTTGCTTATCCAAAAGGGCTCTTCCCAAGCACGTGCTGCCAGGCTGCAGGCATCTGTCTGTTTCACCACAACTGTACCAGCAATGCATGGTTTTCTTTTATTATGTCTGGGGGCTGACTTAGCAGGTATAAAATGGCATGGGGGGGTGGCTTCAAACGTATACGTAGGTTAACTTTTAAAAAATCAATTTTAGTTGTGGCAAAACTTACCACCTTAACCATTTTTAAGTGCACAGTTCAGTGGTATTAAGCACGCTCACATTAAATTGCATTTTTATTTTTATTTTTTAAAAAATATTTATTTATTTATTTTCGCTGCGTCCAGTGTTAGTTGCGGCACGCAGGATCTTCGTTGCGGCAGGCGGGATCTGTCAGTTGTGGCGCACGGACTCTTAGTTGCAGCATGCGAACTCTTAGTTGCGGCATGCATGCAGGATCTAGTTCCCTGACAAGGGATCGAACCCAGGCCCCCTGCATTGGCAGCGTGGAGTCTTACCCACTGGACTGCCAGGGAAGTCCCTAAATTGCATTTAAAAAAAAATTCTTTCCCCACCTGTGTGAAGATGGCTCAGTGACGGCTGGCTGGCACACGCTCTCTGATGCCCTGCGCTTGGCTTACCCTAGCTTCTCTGTGGCCACGCCTCACCTGCCCAGGCCCACCTATCAGGAGCTACAGCCCAGTGTGTCCTAGTCCCACTTGTACGCTGGGCTTGAAAAGTGGGCAAAACCCTATAGTGCCTCCCCCTGCCCAGCCCATCAGAACTCAACTCCTTTTAGAAAAGCCCTGCCCCCCCCACCAGGTGCAGGTCACTCTGGGCCGCCAGACCCATCCACCTGACCCCTGATGCCAAGCTTCCAATTGCTCAAGCCGGTGTTTGCTTTTTCCTGCTCTTTTGCAAGCAAGGCAGGTGCACAGACCATACTGACCCTGCTGCCCTGCAGGTGGCCGGGCCAGACACTGTCCCTTCAGCAGGGACCTGACCGGGTCCTCCTGCATCCCAGCCAGCTGCGGGGCTGCCCCAAACCGAAGCAAAGCAAAGCTCCGGGCTCTGTGGGGACTCCGGCCGTCACCACCTCTGTCACCACGGCGTGAATCCTGCTATTTCTGTCACACCTCGCTACTGTCAGCAGGAACAGGCGTGTTGAAAGTACAAGCTGAAAGCGTCCCACAGAGCACCACGCCCCGCAGGGCGGGCGTCCCCTGCTGCCGGCCATCCTCCTTGTCATCAGCAGGTGGAGGGGCTAGGAAGGTGCCACCCGCTGGCGGAGCCTGGGAACCTGGCAAACCCACGGCCTGGCCCTCGGGGCCCACATCAGCGTGTATGCGTGTGTTACGTTTAGCTTGCGATACGTGTATGTGCCTGTTGTGTGCATGTGTGCATAGCGTGAGTGTATATGTATATATGTGCAAATGTGTGCATGGGTGTGTGTGCATGGGTGTGTGTGCACGGGTGTGTGTGCATGGGTGTGTGTGCACGGGTGTAGTGCGTGTGTATGCGTCTCCGTGTGCGTGTGTATTTGCACGTGTATATGCATATGTATGTGCGTATGTATGTATGTGAATGCGGGTTTATGTAGGCACAAGCATCTCTGTGTGTGCGTGTGTGCTGGGGGTGGGAATGAGGAGGCACAGACGGCAACCCAGCAGGTCAGTGCTACAGATGTGCAGGGCTGCGGGGATCCCAGCAGGGGGAATCACTGCCTGCAGGGCAGACGGGGGTGGCGTGGGGGACTGTGTCCTCCCTGCGCCCACCATCTACCCAACAGTGCTGCCCCTTCTCCATCAGCCCTTGGATTCTGGGCCCAGGTACCCACGCCCCGCCCCCGAACTTGGCGCTCCTCAGCAGCAGAGGCAGGGCAGCCAGGGCGTTGAGTCCCAGAGCCTGGGTCACCCGCTCCCCCGGCCCCCAGCCGTGAGACTTTAGGGAAAAGTGGCCGCAGCTCCCTCGGCCTCCATTTCCCCATTGGCAAAATGGGGACAACCAGAGCACCACCCTCACAGGAAGGCTTGTGTGGACTAAAAACGCCCAAGCTGAGTGCCGAGACCACGCAGGCACCAGGCCAGCACCTGAGGACGGCGGTGTGTGCCGTCCTGGGGCTCCCCTACCCCGCGACCTTGAGCCGGTCCTGGGCTGTGTCCTCGTGCAAACCCCTGGAACCTGCCACTGGGACCTTACTCGGGTCTCTGCAGCTGGGATTAGGATGTAAGTAAGCCATGGAGGTGTGACCCACCGCACCACGCAGCCGCCCAGAAGTGTGAGGCCAGGTGTGCTGGCAGTTCCTTCACTGTCTCGTCAGGAGAAAAATATATTTACATCAGAGACATTGACAAAGTAACACCAAGATGCGTTCTAGGGAATGTCGGGCCGGCACTGGATCTAAGAATTCACGCACGTGATCTCATTTGTTCTGATCCTACCGGATAGATCCACAGCCCCACTTTACAGATGAGAAAACCGAGGCCCCAAGGCTGAAGCCTGTGGCTCAGGTTACGTGGCTTCCACAACTCACACGTGGGGATCCCCAAGTCCCCGTTGCAGCGCATTTCCCGATGTAAACCATGGGAGGCAGAGGAGGAAGGGGGTTTAATGCCAGACCCCCGCTCAGCGGACCAGGCGGGTCCCCAGGGAGCAATGCTAAGCGACAGCTTCAGCGGGACTAGGAAAGTCCAGACACAAAGGGAGCCGTGAAACACTCCACCACAAGGGCCATCCGGAACCCCCAGAAGCCCGGTGACAGCCAGCGGGGGAGGGACTTCGGCGACAGCTCCTCTTGGCTCTCGCCTGACCTCTCCTGCAGCAGCTGCCGGCCCCTCACCCGCACTCCAGGGAACCTGGCTGGCATTACAGGCCCTGAATCTTTCTAACACGCTGCCGTTGCTATCTGCCACTAACAGCACGGTTCCAACTCCCAGCTCCAAACAAGTCAGTTTCTCCCCAATTCCATTTCTGCCCTCAACCTAAACAAATCACCCAGCCCTCCATCAGCTGCAGGGCAGGCCTGGCTGCCCATTCGCAGACACACCTCGGGGCCCGGCCTTTCCACGCCAACTGCCTTCCCAGTGCCCTTTGGTGGCCTCTCGGGCACGGAAACCGTTCCTTCTTTGGAAGCTTTGCACGGTATTTATCATCGGGGAAGTCTCGTCCCTGGCACTGTCGGGTCCTGGCGGCACCTGGGCGTCAGAGGTACAAACACCATCGCTCACGCGACGTAAACGTGTTGTAGCAAGTCCCCGCTGGGGCCCGTGAGAGGCGCCCATCACTCATCCCGATGACGGTGGCACCCAGAGGCGTGGGGTGCAGGGAGATGGATGGTTCTGGGAATTACCGCCGGCTGCAAAGTGGGGACCTTTCACCTCTGGGGAGCGGGGTCAACTCACTGCCACTGCGGGGCTGGCCCCCAGGGAAATGAAGCAGGCGACCCCTGCCCCGGGCAGTGCGCCGGCTCCGCCCCACGTACAAGCATCTGGCCCACCAAGCCCCGGGGGATCCCATTCTGGCCTCCAGAACGATCGATTCCATAGGAGCCGCCTGCTGATGCTCTGAGGCAGGTGCCGTCTGTGGCTTTTGACAAATGAGGAATCAGAGACACAGGGACACTGGACAAATTACCCCAGGTCTCCTGGCTCCAATGTCCTTTCCGGCGGGGCACAAACTTGCCTCCCCTCCCCAGCCTCCCGGAGGCTATGATTAGGTCTTAACACCCTTCTCACCAGTTTAAGGAGTTCAAGGCACATTCTCATTTGAGTCTCAAAACCCAGGGAGTCAGGGCTGTCTTTTTGTCAGCTGTCTTGAGAGCAAAGGATCGAGAAGCCCTGAGGGTTTGAGCAGCTGGGCTTGCCGGGGTCACGTGGTGTGGCCAGGGGGCCTGGACTCCACAGCTCCAGTGGAATCCCCCTGCCTCAGGCTCATGGGAGAGGATCTCTCAAAAGCTTTCGGGGGACGGGCCACTGCCATCCCGGGCCTTCCCCCCTCTCCCTCCCCCAATCCCAATAGGGCCACAGAACACCAGCGTGGCCACATTCTAAATAATGCAGTGCCGGAAGAAGTCCAGCATGGTCATAGCCAGGAGGAGGGCTGCTGGCCTGACCTAGAAACTTCTGAGCCAGGCTGAGCCAGGCCAGGCCGGGCAGCGGGTACCTCCCTACCATCCAGTCCTGTTTTCAGGCAGCACAACGCAGAGAGCCTGGACGGGGCCCGCCACCTCCTCGCTGCGTGCAAGGCCGCCCCTGAGGCATCTCGCCCACCTGGGCTCCGTTTCCTCCTTATCAGATGTGAGGGTCTTGCTTGGTGAGCCCCAAGGCTCCTTTTAGCAATCCAAGTCTGCAGTGGGGTGAAGAGCGTCCGCTCCAAAGTCATGTCCACCCAGGACCTCACGATGTGACCTTATTTGCAAATGCGTCTTTGCAGATGTAATTAGATAAGATGAGGTCATCCTGCATGAGGGTGGCCCCAAATCCAACATATCTGGTGTCCTTATAAGAAGATGGCCATGTGACAGAAGCAGAGACGGGGTGATGTGTCTACCAGCCAAGAAATACCAAGAAGCTGGGAGAGGCGAGGAAGGACCCTGCCCCAGGGGTGGCATTTCCTAAGCACTGGCTAAGCAGTTACTGATGACGATGCTATGCTGAGAATTCCTGGGAAAGACCAGTGAGGTGAGACGGGGGAGGGCTCCATCTGAGGCAGGACGTGAATGGGAGGCACCCACTAGATTCGTTGGAGGGGGGGCCTCAGGGGCGGAACGTAAGAGACCCCCCGGAACAGGCCCATCTGGACAGCAGCAAACTTGTTAAAGGCTCAGACGCAGTTTATTTACGGATCAAACATCAAGATCCCAGTGTTCCCAGTGCAAAGCTAGCTCTGAGGGCAGGCACAAGGCCACCTGGCGCTCTGGCCAAGCCCCTCCGGTACCTGCAGCTTCCAGGGGGCGGGCACGGCTGCCGGCGGGCAGAAGTGGCCAGTGATCCGGGCCTGGCTGCCGTCCAGGGGTCAGCTCCCCGCACCTCGGTGGTGCCCGGCAAGCAGAAAGATGTCCCAGCACCCCGGTGCGCCCAGAGCAGACCCGAGACCCAGGTGGGGACCAGGACAGGAGGACAGAAGGTCCCTCCTGTACACATGGGCCACGGGCCACAGCCACCACTGAGCTATTAGACACAGCTGGGGGACTGTGTCCCCCAGTGAAGGACACCGTCCGGGTGGCAGGCAGCCAGGCTCAATGTGTCCCCACCCCCAATTCTCTGCCTCTGCTCAGCGCACACGTGGTTCAAGGGTGCCCTGGGGCACTGCATCGCCCCATCCTAGGAGGAAGAGACCCCACCCAGCCTTTCTCTCCCCTCCCCCCTCACAGGGCCTCCCTGCTTCTGTCCACCAACCCCCTTCCCCGCACAACAGCCAGAAGGGTCACGCCTGGCCCTGCCCAAACCCCCCAAGGATGCCTGGCCCCGCTCCTAACCCCCCCTGCGACCCAGCCTGACCCGCCCCCTCCCCCCAGTCCCCTCCCCAGCCTTTGCTCTCCCAGGCCCAGAGCCTCCCCCAGACCCCAGACGCGGGCCTCTGTGCTCCCTCCCCGGCCGCCTGCAAATCACTGCTCAAACGCCAGCTTCCCCTCCACCCTCTTCTACCACTGCAACCACCCGTCCCCAGAGCGCCCGCATTTCCAACACTCCAGCTCTTCCGCTGATGTACCGGGTTTATTATCTGTCTCTAAGGGCACGGACTGCTATCTGTGTGGCTCTGCTGTGTCCCAGGTGCTCCACAAATACCGGGTAAGAAGCAAACGGATCCTGGGTCCCTTCTCCTGGCCCCAGGGAGGCACCCAGAGGAGGCCTCAATCAGCGCCTGCTGCCCACACGAACAGGAGGGGTGGGCAGCCCAGCCGAGGCTCAGCAGGCAGAGCGGCTGGGAAAGCTCCCCGCAGCTGCACACATCCTGGCCCTGGGGTGGCGGCAGCACGTGGCACCCACAGGACCTGCCGGAAGCAGGGCTGGGGGGACCAGGCGGCCAGAAGCAGGGGCGGGGGGGAGAGAAGGCTGCCCTGCGGTCGGGGGCCAGGATGCGGCCCTCACCCCCGCGAGAGCGGGCAAGCTCCGGCAGGAGCTAATGGCTGCGCCCCCTCCAGCAGGCTTGGCCGGCATTAATTTGACCATATATACACACGCTAATCAGCTGTAACTGTGGCCCCCAGCTCAATTCAAATTGATTTACTGAGCCTGGAAATGGATACAAATGTGATTAAAGGCTTTTTATTTTACATAGGTTCTCTATAAAATGATTTAAATCAATTGCCCGGCAGGCCCCATGCTATTACTGCATAGAGCCTCCTCTTATATTGACGGATACGGTGCTCCAAGCTACAGCTGGGGTGGCAGCAACGCTGCCGCCCAGCCCTGGGATCGAACTCTGGTGGCCGCAGCACCGGCCAGCCGTGGGTCCACCTCCGCTCAGCGTGCCACTCTGCGGCCGACCGGGCTGGCACCTTCAAGAGGGCAGTAAGGGCTGGAGGGCGAGGTGGGCAGGCCTGGGGGCGGGCTGGCATCGCCACGGCAACAGCCTTGAGCGCCATCTCCTAGCCCACGTGCCTCTTGTCCGAGACACCTGCCTCTGGACATCTCGGGGGGGCTGGACCTGAGCCGGGAGGTCAAGTTTTGAATCTGGGCCTCCAAGGACACTGCTGGAATGGATGTTCTGCAGAGAGCATCTGTCCCAGCCCCCTGGCCCCTGTTCACAGATAAGGAAACTGAGGCCGAGGGGTGTGAATCAGTAAGCAGAGTCTTGGACGGATGGGTCTCCTGGCTCCCTGGCCACCCACTTCTTCCATTAGAGCCTCCCCACCCTGAGTGTTGCTGCATGGCAGCCGTGGTGGTCTCCTCCATTTAAAATGGAAAATACGAGGTGTTCCTGGAAGCCCCAGCCTATGGGGGGCGCTCAGCATGGAGCCAGGGGCACAGCTGGACACCCAGCACAGGTGTCAGCAGGCAACACCCAGCAGGCCAAGGCCGGGTGTGTGCCCCACACCTTCCGTGTGCTGACAGGGGCCACAGACGGAGACCTCAAACAATCCAAATGCATTCTTTCACGTGCTGGAGGCCAGACGTCCGAAAGCGAGGTGTTGGCGGGGCCCCGCTCCCCCGGAGGCTCTTGGGAGCATCCTTCCCGCGTCCTCCAGTGTCTGGTGGCTCCGAGCATTCCTTGGCTCGTGGCTGCATCCTTCCAATCTCTTCCCCACCGTCACACGGCCTTCTCCCCTGTGTCTCTGTGTGTCTTCGTCTAGGGAAGTTGTTGCATTTGGGCCCACTCTACTCAGGCTTGTCCTCACCTCTACCTGATTACATGTGCAAAGACCCTGTTTCCAAACAAGGTCACATTTTGAGGTTCTGGGGGGATGTGAATTTTGAGGGGACGCTATTCACCCCGGTAGAGACGAGGTCTGACCCGCCACAAGGATACGGCTGTGAAGGGCCCATCCTTTTCTTTTCTTTTTTTTCTTTTTTGGTGGGGGGCCATGCCATGTGGCTTGAAGGATCTTAGTTTCTTAGCTCCCCGACCAGGGATTGAACCCGGGGCCACAGCAGTGAAAGCACCAAGTCCTAACCACTGAACCGCCAGGGAACGTCCCCCTATCCTTTTCTAAAGGAGGCCCTTGGCTGTTCAGTAACTGAACCACACGGCAGGGCACTGGACCACATGCCTGGGTCCACGGGCTGCACCTGCGCCTTCGAGAGGTGATGTGTCACTCCCGTCTCTGCCCGGGGGCTTCTGCAGCCTGCTCTGACCACCTGCAGAGGCAGGATGGGTGCCCAAGCCACAGGCCGCCTGACTCCCCTGCAGGCTCCTTCAGCGGCTGGGATAAACCCACAGCACCCACCTAGAAGTGAGGGCAGTGGGGGGAAAACACCTCAAGCATCCTCTTGCAGGGTCCTCGTTCAGAACAATCGTATCAGCCCTCGCCAAAGCTCATGGAGACAGAGGATGGGGTGGCTGGAGGGGGGAGGGTGGCTTCATTTCCCCTCCAGAGCTGTGCTGTTCAGGACAGCAGCGCCTAGTCACAGGCAGGGATTGGAATTCAAATTCAAACTAATTAACGTTAAATAAAATTTGAAATTCCATTCCTCGGTCTCAAGAGCCATGGGTAGCTTAGTGGCTACTGCACGGCACAGGACAGATGTAGAAAGTTTTCCACCATCGTAGAAAGTTCTACTGGACAGCAGCGCTAGACTCGTTTTTCCTTGTGTATTTTGGACCACGGGCAAAAAGAATCAGTGCCAAAAGAAAAAAAAAAAACTGAATAAAAAAAAAATTAAAGCATACAGAGCTGCTGATTTCCCATCACACCGAATCCAATCCCTGGGGTGGTTTTGGAGTCAGCATTTTCACCTCTCCTCCCATCACTGACCAAACACAACACATTCTCCAGGTCCAACCCCTGCCTCGACTCTGAGAGGTCATCCACCACCTCTCCCCTCATTCTCGCTCTTGCCTAATCCCCAGGTCTGCTCAAATTTTTCCACAAGGCCCTCCTCCACAGTTTCAAACACTGTATCCTCTGTTCTCAGCCTCACAAACTCCTAGGCATCCTTCAAAACCCCAGTCCAAATTCACAGCCTCTGGGAAGCCTGTTCCTACAGCATCTTGAACTTCCCTGTCTCGTGGCGTTTCCCACCATGAACCTGAGTCACTTGTGCATCTGTCCTCTCCTTGGCTGTGAGCGTTTTGTAACCAGGCTCGTCAGCATAATACCTGTGCTGCAGGAGGAATAATCCAGAATTCTCTCTCAACTAGACCCTGAGTTTTCTAGAGCTTAACACGGCCTAGAGCCCTGTGGACCATGACAGGTGTCGGCTGCATGAATAAGTGAATGAGTGACAAACAGAGATCCGGGGTCAGGTCCTATATCCTCCCTCCAGACGCTGAGCACACATGTAAGCACACAGTAGGAGCTTAAAATGGAGGGCGGCCGAGAAGCTGAATTAAGTGGAGAAAAGACTGCCGGAGGATGAGGCTACTGCGTGTGGAAACTACAGCTAGAAGGACCATTAAGACAGTGAGCCAGGCGGGGCACCTGTGTCCCCTGGGAGGACAGACTCCACCCTGGGAAGCTTGCTCCCAGCTCCGTCTGTCCTCTGCCCCCACCTCAGCAGACAGCCAGGGGCCACGTGCAAGGTCACCGTGAGGCTGAGCAGTGGCTTCCTGGATGAATTAAAGCCATTTTCCCAGGCTCACCTTGCCTGCTCCGGCTTGAAGCCTCTGCAACCGGGCAGCGGGGCCTCCGCTGCTTCCTGACCCCACTGCTGCTGCCGCCGCCCTGCAGAGAACCGAGCGGAGTGACGGGGGTGCAGAGGGCACCGGGGACGCGTCCCCGCGCCTGAACAGCCCTCTGGGAGGCCAGGGACCGAACGGGGGGAGAGCCTCCGAAGGACAAGTTAACCATCCAAGGTCATGCATGTGAGATCCCTGCTCCCCTGGGGCTACTTGGCCTGTCCCCTTCCCGAGTGAGCACAGCACACCCCTTCTAAAGGGACACTTTTCTACTCAAAACACCTCTGACACCACATTGGGGGTCGGGTGGGGGGGGTGTCCCACAACAATCCACTCTCTGGAGTCAGCGCCGGACCCCACAAAACTGCCCTGACCTCAGGTGCCAACAGAGGGTCCCGGGCGCCTTGCACTTCCGGGTGACCAGCTATAAACCAGAGGTTCCCATGACCTCTCCTTGGGTTCCATCAAGAACGGCTCACAGGGCTTCCCTGGTGGCGCAGTTGTTAAGAATCTGCCTGCCAGTGCAGGGGACACGGGTTCGAGCCCTGGTCCGGGAAGATCCCACATGCCGCGGAGTAACTAAGCCCGTGCACCGCACCTACTGAGCCCGCGCGCGCCTAGACCCCGCGCTCCGCAACAAAAGCAGCCACTGCAATGAGAAGCCCGCGCACCACAATGAAGAGTAGCCCCACTCGCCGCAAGCAGAGAAAGCCTGCGCGCAGCAACGAAGACGCAACGCATCCAAAAATAAATAAAATAAATTAAAAAAAAAAAAAAAAGAACGGCTCACAGAACTCGGGGAAACACTTTACTTTTCCGGCTTATCATAAAGGATACAACTCAGGGACGGTGGATGGAAGAGGGGCCTCGGGCGAGGCCTGGGGGTGGACACGGAGTGTCCACACCCTCTCTGGGCACGTCACCTCCCGAAACAGAACGTGTCCACCAACCCAGAAGCTCTCAGAACTCTGTAGTTCATCAGGGATCTTTATGGAGGCTTCCTCACGTAGGCATGATCGATTATTAACTCAGTCCCTGGACGAAGGCGGTGGGGCTGAAAGCTCCAAGCTTCCCATCGTGGTCCTGGTGACCAGCCCCCTCCTGAAGCCGTCCCCGAGGCCACCCAGGGTCACGTCATTGGAACAAAAGATGCTCCCCTCACCCAGGAAATTCCAGGGGGCTTAGGAGCTCTGTGTCAGGGACCGGGCAGCAGCCAAGTAGATATTCCTCGTTATGTCACAGCTCCCTCGGCTCCCAGGGGCACGGCCCTGGCTTCCGAGCACCTGGCTCCCACTCCTGTTCTGTGCAAGGCTGCACAGGCATTCCCAGGTGAGCCAGACTGCCTGCGTTCAAGTCCCGGCCCGCCATTCCCCGCTGTGTGACCTGAGCCAGTCACCTAGCCTCTCTGTGCCTGTTTCCCACCTGTAACACAGACACGAGAACCACGAGGGTGCCATAGACTTCAGTCTGGCTCACGTGAGCCTCCCGTAAGCATTTATGAAATCAACTCACCCGGGGTGCGCACAGACACGACCCCACCGCAGCCGGGGCTACTCCCAAGGTCCCCAGAACTCAGGTCGGCAAAGGCACTGATTGTAATGAGGTGGATAGACCTAGAGTCTGTCATACAGAGTGAAGTAAGTCAGAAAGAGAGAGACAAATACCGTATGCTAACACATATATATGGAATTTAAGAAAAAAAAATGTCATGAAGAACCTGGGGTAAGACAGGAATAAAGACACAGACCTGCTAGAGAACGGACTTGAGGATATGGGGAGGGGGAAGGGTGAGCTGTGACAAAGCGAGAGAGAGGCATGGACATATATACACTACCAAACGTGAGGTAGATAGCTAGTGGGAAGCAGCCGCATAGCACAGGGAGATCAGCTCAGTGCTCTGTGATCACCTAGAGGGGTGGGATAGGGAGGGTGGGAGGGAGGGAGACGCAAGAGGGAAGAGATATGGGGATATATGTATATGTATAACTGATTCACTTTGTTACAAAGCAGAAACTAACACACCATTGTAAAGCAATTATACCCCAATAACGATGTTAAAAAAAACCCACTCCTCTCCAGCCACGTGTGACCAGGTCGCTGCACTGAGCAGGAAGGTGCAGCCTACGAGGTAAGGTAAACACACTCCTTCTGGGTTGAAAACTGGGTCTGAATTAACAAGAACTTTCCCCGGGGGGGCAGGGCTGACTGCCCATGTCCTGGTAAGAGCCAGGCTCACTTAGGGAGTAAAGGATTTGCACTGCCCCCACCCTGCGGTCCATCCCTTCCCTGTGCCTGGATACCCAGGAGAGCGCTCCGCCAGCATCGGGCAGACCTACCCTGGAGCAGCGCCCAACGCCAGCCGGCCACTGGGAGCCACAGAAGGCTTGCACGGAGGGAGGCCACATCCATTTAGAATCCTGAAATTCTCAGAGGGGAGAAATGCCATCCTGAGCTGAGCCGCCAGCTCTTGAGGCCAAGTGTAACACTGGGGGGGGGGGGGGGGAAGAGGGGAGGGGCCGTGCACCCTCGGGGGGCCTCCCAGGGCTCGTGTGCACGTGCGTGTAACATGTGAGAGAGCAGACGTGTGGGACTGAGCCTATGAGCACGTGTGAGGGTGTGTTCTGAGTGCCCGTGTGCATTTCTGAGCACACACGTGTGCAAGCATGTGTGTGAGACTGCAGGTGAATTGCGTAAAAGGGTGGGCGTTGGCTGAGTGTGTGATCGTTGTGAGAGAGCATGAGTGTGAGAGGAAGTGCATGTGTACATGTGTGCCCACACGGGCGAGCTACGAGGGTGCGCACGCTCGTGTGCACGTGAGTGTGAGAGTGTAAGCACATGCGTGGGTGTGTAGGGAGTGTCATGAGTGTGTGTTGTGAGTGTGTGTGCCTGAGAGAGGGGGCCGAGGGGCCGAGTGTGGGTGGGCCCCGTCGGGTGCAGCTCACCGTCTGCCAGGCCCCCTCCCTCACCTGTAAAATGGGGCCATGACCCCTCCCAGCCAGCTTCAGGGCGAGACTTGGGGTTCTGCTGAGGTGAGGGCGCCCCCAGTCCAGGCCCAGGAGAGGGGCTCGTCCCCTTTTCAGTGGGAGGGGTGGGAGCAGCAGCTCCTGGCACCCCCGACCCCCAGGGACGGGCTGGGCAGGGGTCGGGTGGGTGGGAGAGGCGGGGCAGGGGTGGGGGCGTGGGGGGCAGCTCCTGCCGGCCGGCAGTCCCCGGGGAGGGCGGCACGAGGCTCCCAATTACAGGAACAATTAGGGCACACTGCTGCACAGCCAGCCACCTCGGCGCCACCGCGAGAGTGACAAGCTGGCCCCGGCGGGCTGCTCTAATCCCGGGAAGGCTCTCCAGTGCTAATGGTGCAAGCAGGCTCATTAGCTGTAATCCATCTGCCCTTAATGCGGCGGTGGCGGCGCGGGGCTGTGGGATGAAGGATGCCTCCCAGGAACGGCGGGCGGGCACAGCGCTCGGAGGGGCCACGCCTCGCTCCCTCGCTCCCTCCCTGTCCTGCAAGATGAAATGGAGGCAGGGGTGACAGCCCAGGGGAAGAGAGAAGGACACAGCCTCCACTTCTCTGATGTGAGAAGTGCTGTGCGAAGGCTGGAACTGGAACCCGGCCACGCCTTGCTGTGTGACTGCGGGCGTGTCGATATCCCTCTCTGGGCCTAGGGTGGACTCTGGGAAAAAGCAGGGGCTAGAATGGATGTCTCCAGGGCACGGGAAACCATGGGTGGGCGGCCCTGAGGTGCCTGCCTCTGGGCTCGGCTGTCCCTCAGTTGTCTGGGGAGGTGTGGTGGTGTGAATGTCACCCAGACTGTTCCAGATGGTTTTCTGACGACCATAAATCCCGCCTTTGTGCATGGTGGCGGAAGGGGCCCTGCCACACCATCTGGGCAGTGGGTGCCCTGGCAAGGGGCCTAGGACAGGTGCTGAGGAATTAAGGGTGACTGAGCAGGTACATGCCTCGGGCCTGCTCAGGTGCAGCCGTGCCCAGGCAGCTGCAGGGGCGCTGGGCCCCAGGGGCGGGCATGGGGGAGGAGGCACCCCCATCGGCTGTCACACGGAGCACACACCATGAACTGGAAGGGCTGTCCAGAGAGACAGGGCGGGCAGGAGAGCTGGCTGCAGAGGAAGGGGGTCTGGGGGCTTGCGGCGGTTCTGGGCCAGACTGCCGGGTTTAAGTCCCGGCTCTGCTGTGTGAGGCGGGGAGGTTATTTACCCTCTCTGTGCCCTCCGTCTCCCCATCAGTAAAACGGCAAGTAACGGCACTCCCCCGACAGTTATGAGAAGGTGAGCGGATGTGTCTAAAGCCGTCTCCCACGGGCCTGGCTCTCGGACGTGGCCACGTCAGCCGTCGTCATCTACGCTGTAGCACCCCCCCTCCAGGCGCAACTCTGTGCACCCCTGAATTACACACTCATTACTCCTTCAGATCGACCAGCTCTTTCTGGAGGGATAATTTACAACTCATTTTTTTAAAGACCCAATTTATGTCCAGAAGGAAGTTGCCGATCGGCAGCAGGAGGAAAGGGCAGCCCCCCAACCCCAAATCCTCCTGGATCCTGGGGGCCGAGCCCAGCTTGTTCAAAGGGGATTAAGCAAAGGTTAGCGTGCGTGGGGCCCCCGGGCACCTGCCGGCCTTTCTCACCACAGGATCGGGAGGAAACGGTAGAGCAGGGAACCCACGGAGTGGCTTTACTTAATGGTCTCGAGCGCCCCGTAACATCGCCACCGTCTGCAGATCCGCGGGCCTCCACTGGGGCAACGCCACATCCCTAAGAGGCTTCGGAAGCAGGGCCAGCTCTTCCCCTCGCAGAAAAGCAGAACCAGCTCCGCCGAGCCTAGGACGCTGGGTCCCAGGCCCGTGCCCTGCATTTTAATCACGCTGGCCTCGGTTTCCCAATCTGGAAAATGGGAGCACTTGATCTATCCCTTTCCTGATGGCTGCTGTGGGGGTGGCTTCAGCCAGCACCCAGGTCTGCAAGCCCCTCTCGTCCTGTGGGCTCAGGGGCCACCAGCAGCACAGAGCCAGCTGGCCGCGGATGGGAGATGCGCCGAGGGCGGCTGTCTCCCCGACGTTCTTCAATTATTCAAACAAACACCACACCCTTATTTAAAGTCTAGTCTTGCATCTGTGCACCGGGCAGCGGTGAGCACCGGGGCCTGCTGGTAGCTTTACATGGGGACAGGCTCCTTCTCGCAAAGTCAATTAATTAAGCAAACATTCCTGCCAGCGGGTTCTCAGGTGTGCAGCCGGGAGGCCCTCTGGTCTCAGCCGGCCGCCTCTGGGACACCCGATCCCACAGGGCCTGCCTAGCGGGCGGGGACAGTGGCCCCGAGGACGGGTGTTGGCTGGGAGAAGAGAAAGGACACAGAAACTACTGTTCCCAGGGCACCTACTGTGCGCCAGGCCTGGAACAGCCCGCGGCCACCGGGGGCTCTTCCAGCCCTCACCACCAGCCCCTTACCACACCAACGCACAGACGGGGAAACGGAGGCACGGCATGGTTCAGCGACTCACTCAAGGTCGCCCAAGTGGTCAGTGCTGGGGTGGGGACTGAAGGTCAGGCCGTCTGGACACCCATGCACTCGGCCCCCTCCAGGCCCAGCTCCACGTCTGGCCCTCGTCCGGGACAAACGTTCACGCACCTTCTGCCTCTCGCCCGGCAGAAGTGGGCACCACCCAGGGCGCCCCCAGAGTAAATGCAGCCCGTAGGCAGAGTTCCGCCATGTTGTGTCCCTGGACCGCTCGCCGCCTCGTACCTGCTGCTCTTCTCTGGAGAACGGCAACAGCCAGCACGTGGAGGCACTCGACAGCTTACCAAGCCCTTTGCAACCATCGGCGCCTCCGAACGGATGTGACGACCAGGAGGGTCGGCGGCAGCAGCAGCAGCAGCTCCACTGTTCAGGTGAGGATGGGAAATCCGAAGGGGAAATGACCTAGGCCAGTCCCCCCGCCTCCAAGGGTCACAGTCAGGGACCAGGTCTCCGGACACCAGGCCACTGGGCCCTGAGGTGAAGGGCCAGCCTGTCCTGCAGAGGCCGCTAAGCACGGCGGCTAAGGGTGTGGACGCTGGGGTGGGGGGCCGGGTTGCACCCCAGCTCTGTCACCTCCCAGCTGTTTACCTTGGGCAAGTCACAAGTAACGGCTCTGGGCCTCAGTCTCCTCATCTGTAAAATGGGGGTGAAAACAGAAGCACATCCTCGTTCTGGCTGCCGTGAGAATAACGTAAGTTAATGCAAAATGAAGCACGGAGCGCAGGGCCGTCCTGAACGCACCTTTCCTGTGCTTCTCACTCCATCTCCCCAAAGTGCCAACACACAGAGCGGATGGCCTCCAAAATGCATGACTGGCTCTAGCAACAGAATTGGCGGCATCAATGTGAAGAGAGGTTGCCAGGCTCTGTCTTTAGCAGCTCATCTCAGCTCCTGGAAACTGACCACACCAAGCACTTCCAGCAAACAGGCATTGACTGTCCAAACCCTGGCACGTGTACAGGACAGGATTACAGCTCAACTGAAACATCTCCATCAGCTCCCCACTTGGAAGGAGGAGGAGTCCATCCACACAGAACTAACGTCAGTTCTTTGACTGGGGTTCCTTTTATCCCCTCCTCATCCACCGAGAAAACTCCTACACACCCCTCAAAACCCTTCTCAAGCATCACATCCCTCTGCCCCCCACGGAGTTAATACTGCCTCTTCCCTGCCATCTCTGAGCCTGATGTGCACCTCTCCCATTGCCAAAACTGCCAACCACGAGCCAGACGCTGCATTATGCATTTTACGTGTTTTATCTCCGTTAATCTTTCAAAACGGGAGGTGCCGTTTTTCTTCCTTTGACAGATAAGGAAACTGACTGCACAGAGAGGTTGAGCCACATGCTGAGGCTGCACAGCTGGCCAGTGGCAGAGCCCGGACTTGAACCCAGGAAGTCTGGCTCTGATCTCAGGGAGGCTAAGCTGTTAGCCGGTGTCAGTATTTGGCTGGAATTGGTGGAACGGCAAGGGGAAAATTGCTGAAACGAGGCGGGAGGCCATTCGGCCCAGGGAGGAAGAAAGAGTGATCCAAAAAACAAGACTGAAATCCAGGCAGAGGCAGCATGCGCTGTCCCGGGAGGCGGGTGACAGAGACCTGTGGTTTCTGCACGCGCTGCTCCCTGGGGGACCCGCCAGCGCTCGTTCAGCTCGGAACCCAGCTGCTCCAGGAGATTATTATTTCAGGAGTGGAAGGAGGCGGGTGCAGGGCTCTAGGCCTCAAGCTGAAACCTCAGGGAGGGGGCGCTGGGGGTGCCAAGCAGAAAAATCAGACTGGGGGGCCCAGGGCCCCCAGTGGTGCTGGTCACCCAATCTGGCCCCCTTTTTCCGAGGGCACCTCGGCCGCCCCCACCGCCTGCCACACCTGCTGTGAAAACGACACCCCTCGGCGGATGGTCCCTTCTTTACCTCCTGGGAGGGCAATCGGACACCACGCACAGAGCAGGAACAGGCATGGGCCTCTGATCAGCTTGGAGTGGCTGGGGGTTAGGGTGGGGGGCCCTGCTGGGCCTCCCAGGAGCAGCAAAGCCCGAGAGGGTGGGCTTCAAAATGGGGGACAGCAGTAGGGATCCCAAGGGACCTGTGGGGCCTATGGCAGCCACAGACTTGCCCCAGTGAGAAACCAAGACACGGAGGCCCTGAAAGATGGAGTCTCATCTCGCCCAGCAGGGTCCCAGGATTTCCCTCCATCCCTGTCCAACATCTGCCTCTTCCCCCAGCAGCAAAAGGCCGCGGTTCAGGCAGTAGCACCTGGAGCCAAACGGCCCAAGTTCAACTCCAGCCCTGACATTAAGGCCCATGACCGTGGCATTTACTTGGCCTCTCTGTGCCTCGGTTTCCTCATCTGTCAAACGGGAACAGCAACAGTCCACACACCAGCAGTGGGTTGTGAGAGGTTAGACATTTCAACTGAGAGCTCGGGATGGGCCAGGGACACAGGAGATGCTACAGAGGTACCACCCACTGACGCCTGTTTCCACCCCTGCCGCCCTCTGATCTGCACACAGGGCGAGGAGGAAATAAACCCTGACGCTGTGGCCACAAGTGAGGGCACCCGGGGCCTCAGTTTCCCCACCGTGTACTGAGCACGATAATAGCCCAGCCCAGAGCTGCTGAGGCCTCTGTGAACAGGCTCGGGCCAGCACGGGGCACGCAACGACACTAGGGAACTATTCCCTCCACCGTGACGATGGGCACCCCTGGCCACACACACCCCTCCCCCACTCTGCACTCAACACCAACAGGAAGTCCTCTGGAGGGGAGAGGCAGTGAGCGAGTTACCCACAGCAGGCCCCGAGATTTGAAAACACATGTCTGCACAAAAACGTGTCCACACATGTCCATACAGCACTAGTCATACGAGCCAAGAAGCGGAAACCACCCCAATGTCCATGGATGAATGGAAACACGAAATGCGGTCCATCCACACACGGGAATACCACTCAGCCACGAAAAGCGGGGAGGTCCTGACTCACGCTACAGTGTGGATGACCCTTGAGAACACGATGCTCAGGAGAGAAGCCACACAAAAGGTCCCAAATATTACGATTCCATTAACACGAAATGTCCAGTATAGGTAAATCCACAGAAACAGAAAGTACATTAGTGGTTGTGAGGGGCCGCGGCGGGGGGCATAGCGGGTGACAGCGAATGGGTACGGGGTTTCTTTGTGGGGTGATGAGATGAGATGGTGGAATGAGATGGTGAGGACCGCTGCACAATGCTGTGATTGTGCCCCAAACCACCGACTTGTACACTTTAAAGGGTGGTTTATACGGTATGCGAACTATATCTCAATAAAACCGCTAAAAAAGCCAAAAGCCCTGAAGCCTCTTCTGTGTCTGCTGAGTGACTCCCGAGGGCCCAGGAGCCTCTCTGCAGGGGCAAGGATGGGGGCGGGGCAGGCAGAGGTGCCCACCTGGGGAATGGCCTGACCAGGCTGGAAGCCAGCCCCTGGCTGGGAGGGCACCGCTCACAAGCAGGCAGCACACGGTGGAAGATCTCTCAGTTTCCGTTTCGGCTGAAGAGTCAAGAAGCACAAAAAACAGAACACTTATCCAGAATCATCACTGAGCACCTCCTGCGTACATGTTCCCCGAGAATCGTGAAGTCATGGGAATACATCCATACCAAGCAGACCCAGAAGACGGGCCAGAAACCTTCAATCCAAACGAAAAGTTGGAGTCAGCAGGGAACAGCATTACAGAAAGTGGGAACAGCATGTGCAAAAACTGTGAGGCTAACAGGAACATGAGGAACTAAAAACAGCCGGTGAGGCTGGACCCAGGGAACAAAAGGCAAGAGTGGCAGCAGCGAGGACCTACGTCTGGGATGACGGAAATCTCCCTGCTCCGTTCTGCACCCCGAACACTTATGATGTCCCCACCAGGCCGTGACGATGTCGGGTTGAAAGCACAACACACCTTATTTGGGACCGTCAGATGTGTATGTGAGAATGGAGGATGAGAAGGCGTAAGAGACCCCTCCAGCCCCTAACCGTTTGCAGTTTGCGATTCTCTGAACATCATCCCAACCCCGGTGGGCCCCTCCAAAATGCCAAGGAACCCCCTCCAGGCACCCCCAGGCCTTGGGGAGCCCATCACGTTCTTAGGAACCCTCACAGGCCTCCGGAAGAAATACTGTCCTCTGGGTTCCTGCTTCCTCTCCCTTCCCAGCAGAAGCAAGATGCCCTGTTGCCCTCCTGAGAGAGCTTCCTGCCCAGGAAATCACAGGCCCAGATACCCAGACACGGGCTCCTGTAGCCACAGAGAGATGTGACCCGGCAGCCCCGGCAGCGAGATTTATCAGGCCCCAAATTGCCTGTCATTGCAGACAAACCATGGCAGGCTACAAATAAACCAGCTTCTGATGGCCGGGGTGGTATTATTATAAATAATCGCTCCTCAGCATAATTACGGGTTCTGAGACGGGAGTCTGACTCCTGCAGCCTGGCAAGCTGAAGGATGGATACCCCACGCCCCTGCCCTCGCCCACTTCAGGACACCCTTCTGCATCCCGGGGGGCAGCAGGTGGCCCAGGCTGCAGGAGTTCAGATGTGGCAGGAAAACAGTCCACCCCCCTGGGAAGAAAGAGTCCCTGGAACAGTCCTTGGGCCTGGCGTGTACGGCCTGGTGACCAGACCTCTCCTGGGTAAAGGGCCCGTGGGGTCCCCAGCCCTGATTAAAGATTCAGCAACACTCCTGTCTACATTCCCACTTCCCTGCAAACTGTCCCGGCTCGGCGGCCCCAGGCTACACACCTGGCTGGTGGGGGCAGAGATAAGGAAGAGGGAGACAGAAAAGCTGGGACTCGTCCACAAGGGGCCGAGAAGAGAGGGGTCAGCGGGGCCCCCAGAGCAGATCAATGACTCCACTGGGAATGTTATGACAAGTTAAAATTGATCGTCCCTGGGCCACATCAGCTGTGGCATGGGGTACGTGGGGTCGCCCCGATTGAATCAGGAGATAAACTAGAACCGTCTGGAGAGCCAAGCGGGAGATTACAGCGAAATTCAGACCCAAGGTCCAAGCTGGGAGTCCATCAGTGCCAGGGGGACGTCCAATACTTTTGAGGAGAAAAGGATGGAAGGATGGAGCAGTGGAAGCAACACTTGTTTGGGAAACTGGCACAAGGACCTCACAGCATCCAGCTCCCCCAGCCCTACGGAGGCTGGAGGCGGAGGCGCGGGGAGGGGAGGAGGGCAGAGGGCGGAGGTGGAGAGGGCTATCTGGGAAGACAAGACACTCAGAAATCCACCCGAGAACACGCTGCCCCGGCTGGGTGGGAAACCGCACCGAGACGCCTGCTCGTCCCCAGATGTGAGCCGATCCCCACCTCTCGCCCGGACTGGTGCAGTAGCCAGCTAACTTGCTGGTCCCCGGCTTCTGCCCTGATCCCGCGCTTCACCCTCCGTGTGGCACCCGAGGACTCCGTGAGAAGGGAGCCAGCTCACGTCCCCCTTCTGCCCAAACCCCCCCAGGCTCCCACCTCGCTCCCACGTAGGGCCAGTCTTTGGCACCGCTGCACGCACACCCCGTTCTCCTCCCACCCTGCTGTCCACACTGCCTGGCTTCCTTGCCGTTTCTTGAACACTTCAGGCAAGTTCCCCGCCCAGGGCTCTGCTTCAGCTGTTCTCCCCTCCGGCATCGGTGTGACCAGCTCTGGCACCCAAAAGATATGCCCACGTCCTAGGGGACCTCTGAATGTGGCCTTATTTGGAAAAAGGGTCTTTGCAGATGTCATTAATGATCTTGAAATAAGACCGTCCTGGATTATCTGGGTGGGTCCTAAGTCCTATGATGAGTGTCCATATAAGACACATGGGGAAGACCTGTGAAGATAGAGCAGAGCTGAGGCCACAAGGCAAGGAACGCAAGCAGCTGTCAGAAGCTGGGAGAGGCAAGCAGTGATTCTTCTCTGGAGCCCCGAAGGGAGCAGGCCTGCAGCAGGATCTCAACTGAGAGAATAGACAGCTTGTTGAGGACCTAGTTCGTGGAGCTTTACTACAGCCGTCCCAGGACAGCTAATAATCCTCCAACTTCACCCAGCGGTGCCCCCGCACTTTCCTACCGCCACAAGTTGGTCCTCATAGCATGTGCACCTTTAGACAACTTCGTAACAGGCGCTACTTCTACCATTTACTGCCTAGAATGCTCCCGACCGGGAACTGCTGGATCCTCCCTCACCTGCAACGAGCTCTGGGCCTATGGCGTGGCCCAGCCCCTCCCCAGGCCACGTGCCCCTCACCTCTCAGACACCAAGTGCACGCAGGGGTGAGATGGCCCCCAGACGGTGCTACTGACTCTCAGCTGTGGCCATCATTTTGCCCCCCAGGGGACACTGGGCAATGTCAGAGACCTCTTGGGCCGCCACAACTGGAGGATGTTACTGGCGCATAGCAGGCAGAGGCTGGGAACACTGCTCAACGACCTACGTTGCACAGAACGGCCCCACGACAAAGAAGCATCCAATCGTCAACAGTGCCCCAGCACCTTAAGACGTAACCACTCAGGTGACGACTTCTCCCCCAACCTGAAGCGACCGGGAGGTCGGCACCGTTTTCATCCCTGAGCCATCGAGGCCCATCCCGGCTCCAGCCACAGGCCGGCGCCTAAGAAACCTGGGCGGAATGAATGATCCGAGGGACCAGCGGGCGGCACGACATGAGAACAGCACCACATTTACTCCTAGACCGTGGCCTCTGAGACTGAGCCACGACCTCCTCAAAGGCCACCGCTGAAACACGGCGCCGGCGGAGCCCCGCAATCAGCTGAGATGCTGAGAACCCAGCCTCCGTTCAGGTCAGCTGCTGCTGGGGTGTCTGAGGTGAGGGGGCCGGGCTGAGAAGGCCCAGGGCAGGTAGGCGAGGGCCTCCACCAGGGCGGGGCTCACCGAGGTGCCACGGGGGCCGTCCACAGGGGCAGCGCCCCGCTCTGGGCCTCCAGCAGGAACCCTGCGGCTACCCCTCCCTCCCGCCGCCTCCTCCCCCCTCCCCCCCCCAGCATCAAGCTTCAGTGGGCTTGCGTGTCTGCCAGATGGCAACGCGCTATGTGTCAGGAGATAATCGCTATTAAAAATTCACTCGGTTTTATTTTATCTTTTTATTTTTTTAGGTTCCGTTTGGGCTCTCTGCTTCCTCCTAAAGAAGCTACCAAACGGTCACCGCCACACTGCTTTAACTGTCTCTAATTAAAAGAAACATTGACTGGGTCACCAGGGTTGCTCCACGCTGGAGGCTAGGGGCGGGGGGGCAGCATGGCGGCCGCAAGCCCTGACAGCTCGTCCCCCCCCCCCAGGGAGCAGAGCGAGGCGCAGCCCCTCCCCTGGGGCGCCCAGCAGTCCTCCCAGACCCCCATCACTCCTTCTGCCCCAAGAGACTCCAGCTCTGCTGGGCGTGGGTCACCAGAGTGATGAGTTCAGTAACCCAACAAGAGGCGATCGTGGCAAAGACAGCATTCGGGGCATCCCAGGAGGACACGGTGGCCGGGTGAAGACCTCCGTGCTACAGGCCCTGGACGGCAACTTCCCCCTGGAAGGTGACTCAGATCCCAGCTCTGTCCCTGGCCGACGGCCCAGGCTAGCCCTGACCTGCCCAGGGCTCAGTTTCCACATCTTCCCCGGGGCCCTGTGGTTGGTCTGATAGCTGCTGGGACTGCTGCCGGGCTGAGTGTGCAGGGGTGAGGTCAGGGCAGGAGAGGCAGGCAGAAACTCTGCCGGCCCCAAAGCTCCTTCCAAGACAATCAAGGATTCGGGCGCCTACTGGTTCCAGCATGTTCTGGGTGCTGGGATACGGCAGCGAACAGACAAGATGGCTTATGTTGCTAACCTTCTAGAAGGCGAACGTGGACGGGGGTTCCTGCAGACCCCGTGAGCCTCGCCCTGGCGCGAGGCCAAGGGGTGGGACCTGGGGGCAGAGGAGGTGGCAGCATCTCAGGCCGGGGATGAGCAACAGTGACAGGCAGGGGCTTCCCTGGTGGCGCAGTGGTTGAGGGTCCACCTGCCGATGCAGGGGACGCGGGTTCGTGCCCCGGTCCGGGACGATCCCACGTGCCGCGGAGCGGCTGGTCCCGTGGGCCATGGCCGCTGAGCCTGCGCGTCCGGAGCCTGTGCCCACAACGGGAGGGGCCACAGCAGTGAGAGGCCCGCGTACCGCAAAAAAAAAAAAAAAAGAGTGACGGGCGGAAGGCTTGGCTCCACCCCCCACACCTCGCTCCCGCCCTCGGGCGTCCCTACCTCCTGCAGATGGGTGACCGCAGGGCGGCTACTGGGCCCAGCCTGGCCGTCTGCTGTGCCCATTGCAGACTGGAAAGGCCTTCCTTCCCGTCAGAGCAGCTCATTTTTCCCTCCTGAACTGGAGGCCAGGGAGGTAAAGGGAGGCCCCAGCTTCTGGGGTGGTGGGAAACAGGTCCCCCAAGCCAGGTCTGTATTCTCTAAGCCATCCCACAATACTGGGGGTCTTCAGAGGAATATCAGATGGTATTTTTCATATATTTATATATATTCTTTTTTCCGGTACGCGGGCCTCTCACTGCTGTGGCCTCTCTCATTGCGGAGCACAGGCTCCGGACGCGCAGGCCCAGCGGCCATGGCTCACGGGCCCAGCCGCTCCGCGGCATGTGGGATCCTCCCAGACCGGGGCACGATCCCGCGTCACCTGCATTGGCAGGCGGACCCTCAACCACTGCGCCACCGGGGAAGCCCTATTTTAATATATTTTAAAAATATATTAAGGAGGGATGATGGCCTATGAGTGTCCTGGGGCTGCAATAACAAATAACCACAATCTGGGGGCTTAAAACCACAGAAACATATTCTCTCACAGTTCTGGAGACGGGAAGTCTGAAATCAAGGTGTCAGAGGGGCTCAGTCCCTCCCAAGATTCTGGGGAGGATCCATCCCTGGCTCTTTCTGGTGGCTCCAGGCTCGGCTTGTGGCTGCATCCCTCCAGATGTTAGAAGCTCTGGGAAGGGTCCTTCCAGCCTCTTCCAGTTCCTGGGGGCTCCAGGTGTCCTTGGCTTGTGGCCTCATCCCTCCAGTGTCCACCTCCATCTTCACACAGCTGTCTTCCCTGTGTATCTCCTTTTTCTCTTACAAGAACACCACCAATCATTGGACTTCGGACCCCACGCTAATCCAGGTCGATTTCATCTCAGGATCCTTAACTACCTGCATATTTCCAAATAAGGTCACATTGCAAGGTTCCGGGTGGACATGTATCTTGGGAGACACTATTCACCCCAGCACAAATGACCCTCACTATCATCTATTATAACATCACCAGCATACTACCATGAGCCTGACCCCACTTTCCTTCCGGAGCTCACACTCTGATGTCAGTAGCTGGGAAAAGGCAGTCACTGTTCTCGACCACAGCGTGGCTGGAAGGGGGATGGGAGGAGAGAAGGAGAGAGCCGTTCCCTGGCTGGAAGGTCTCTGAGGCCAGGCTGTGGACCAGGTCCTCCTGCGGGCTCAGAAGGGTCGCTGGCCTTGACGTGGCTCAACTCACCTGCCCCCAGATCTGAGTGAGTCCCCGGGGCCTGTGACACTGGTACTGCGCCCCCAGGAGGAGCCGGTCCAGCCCATCCTCATGGAGCTGGGTAGGCAGAGGCCCCAGAAGCGAAGTGCTTGTCTAAGGCCCCACGTTGGCTCCTGGATTCTTCCTGTTCCTCCAGGGCATCACCTCCTGCCTCCCCCTGTTCCTGTGGCCCCAAGACCCCTGAACACGGACACACGGGACACTGGACAGATGAGAGGCACCTTTCCAGGGGGACCCCCGTCAAGGCGGGCGATGGGGTCAGAAGGCCAGGACGCAGGCAGAAAGGGGGAGAACAGACTTCAAAGGTCAAGGGTCACTCCGAAAACCAGAGGCTGGGCAGAGAGGGAATGCTAACACAGGAGCAGGTGGGCCTACGACCCCAGACCCCCCCCAATTCCCCCTACCACATGCTCTCCTCCAGCACTTCACGTCACTTTTTTTTTTTTTTTGCGGTACGCGGGCCTCTCACTGCTGCGGCCTCTCCCGCTGCGGAGCACAGGCTCCGGACGCGCAGGCTCAGCGGCCATGGCTCACGGGCCCAGCCGCTCCGCGGCATGTGGGATCCTCCCGGACCGGGACACGAACCTGTGTCCCCTGCATCGGCAGGCGGACTCTTAACCACTGCGCCGCCAGGGAAGCCCTTCATGTCGCTTTAGATGAGAAGAATGTCACGGCGACCCAGCGCTGGGGAGAGCTGATGTTTACTAGGTAAACTCCGTGTTCTAAGCACTTTAACCACTTAGTCCAGCACCCTTAAGAGGTACGGAAGGGGGAGGTTTGAGACTTGTCTGAAATCCATCATCTTGGGGCAGTTTGTTACGCAGCAAGAGCTATCTGGAACAAGATAGATGCTATTATCATTTCCCCTTTTGTAGAGGAGGAAACCGTGGCACAGAGAGGTTATGTGTCTTGCCCTAAGGCACACAGCCAATAAGAGGCAGATCCAGATGCAAACCCAGGCTGCCTGGCTCCAGACTGGCGCTCCTAACCGCTAGAGCAGGCATAGGTGCCCCACGCTCGCTAGCGAGGGCCAGCATTCCCACCTGGCCGCTGAAGCCGTGCTGAGCTCAGGACCTGGTGATTAAGCCGCCCGCTCAGCCCCACTTCCTCCTGGGCTGAGGGTCTCCAGATATGTTTTTTCCAAAAAGAGCAAGACATATGCAAACCTGGAAATGGCTTGTCTGGTTTCCTTACTGACAGACGAAAGCACAACTGACACTACCTCCACTGCCACCCCCAAGGAGTCTGCACTGCTGGCACAGGTGTTGCCACCTGCCTGTCTCCAAAGGGTTTACAAGGGCCATCCCAGCCTCTCACAGTAGCTGACCCGACGACCGACAGGCTAACCTACCAGCGTAGACCATCAGGACCCCTCTGAGGTCATGGAATCTCCTGAGAGAAGCCCTGGTCTGGGCCCACTGGCAGTGGCGGCAAGGGGCCCTGGGATCCAGGCAACCCCTGTCCACCCTCTGGGGGTTCCCTGGGACCCCACTTGGGGAATAATCCAAAGAGGTGGTATCCTACAGGCACAGAGATGCCGTCCGAGGCTGCCACAGTGCAGAGGGACCAGATCCAGCCGGAGGAAGACGCGCCCACGCAGCCAGCGATGGCTGACCAGGAACGCGGCCCAGAGTGGGACTGCCCGCGGCCCCAGCACCCCTCCCTCACCACCTCACTAGCTGTGTGACCCTGAGTAATGAGCTGAACCTCTCTGAGCCTATTTCCTTACCTGCCAAATCGATACACCACCAAACCAGCACCTCCCTCCTGAAGCTGCTGTGAAGCCTGAGGCATGGAGACCTGGGATTTCACCTCCGCACTGCGGGCCAGGGACACGGTCCACCTGGCAGATGGTGGCTCACACCCACGTGACCGCCATCCCGTCCACCCCGGGGAAACCGAGGTCTGAGGTGCCGCGTGACCTGGCCAAGGGCACACGGCCGGCGAGGGGCCTCCTGGGGTCCCACGGGGCAGGGCCTCCAGTGCCCTCCATCCACCAGCCCTGGGAAGAAGGGCAATCACAGGGAGTGGGCAGAAGGCAGTGATGATCAAACACCTGAATGAGACGGGAGTTTCGTAGGTTCGTTTCACTAAAGGAAAAAAGCCTCCCCCTTCCTCTAAGCAGCTGCCCCGCACCTGGCCCCCGAGGAGAGCACGGGAAACCTTCTAAGCCGACATCCGACGGACGGGGATTTGTTTTAAGCTCTTTCTACCCACTGCACTATAATCATCAGCTGTTCACGACCTCTCCACAAGCCACTCTTCCCCTCCCCGAGTTTTCAAAAGGCAAAAAGCTTTAAAAGCCTTGGTTCAAACCGGCAGAGAGGCATACACACAGAGATGCAGGGCTGGAAGGGAGGTGAGGCAGGCAGGAGGGGCCCGGGGGACCCCAGCGGCGCGGATGATGGGGCGGGGGGGGAGCAGGAGGGACACCCTAGGCTCACCTGGAAGAAATCGTCTGCAGGTCAGGATGTCCTGTTCTCCAGGCCGTGAGGAGGGAGCTGTGCGGATGCCACCATGCCACCCAGCCTCTGTCACCAGCATCACCACGAAGGGACCTCAGCAGCAGTTACTGTCTGTGGCTGGCTTCTCCCCATCACCCCCTCCACCTGCCCTCCAGCCGAGGACCTCAGGGGCCCCCACCCTACCCACTACCATCTTCACAGCCTCTGCTTGTAGAGGTGCCCTGGACCTCAGAGACCTGCTGAACCCCCTCCAGTGGGGACTGATGAGGGGATCTGTCCACAGTGGGCTCTGCAACAGCGCTCGCCCTTTCACGGCCTGGTTCATCCACAGCAATGTGAGGTCACAGCCTTGACACTGTTCCCCCACCAGGAGGGCCGGGTGGGCCCAGGAAGATGCTAGCACAGCTTGGGAAGGGGGCAAGTTGGGTGAAACATAATTTAAACCACCCTTGGTCCCCACCTGTGTGCAAGAGAGGGGAGAACCCCCCCACCCATTTTTTGTTCCTGGATCTCAGTCCCCTGGTTTCCTGCTGGCACAAAGGGGCCAGGCCTGGGTTGACACTCCCATCCCAGGTTGCTAATTGGCCGTGACAGCGCAGACCCCTGCAAGGCTGGTGCAGGCCCGGCTGCCCACGGACAAAATCTGCCGCTTTCTCCATGGTCTCACCGTTGGACCCTGGACGTGCCCCAGGCGTGGCCAGACAGACAGGTAGATGGGGCTTTTCTACCTTAAAAAAATAAATCGATCGGCTTCTTTTCTGAGTTGACAGGAAGACGAGGTGGCAGGCGCCCCGTCTGGGGGGACGGGCATGACCTGGGGGTAATCCCAGGTCCGCAAGCCAGGCGGGGTGGGCGGCGCGCCCCAGAAGTTCCATCCCAGGCCCTCCCCCTCTCCCTCTCCACGGGCTTGGGCTTGGGCGGCGAGCCCGGCACTTACTGAGGTTCTGGAGCAGGGACGACCAGGTCTTCATGCCGAGCATGCTGTGCTGCCCCCCGCCGGGGCGCGGGGACCCAGGGGGCTCTAGGAGGGGCTTCCCCGCATAGCCCGCGGCGTGGGCGCGGGGTCACCGAGCGGCGGGGCGTCCACGCGCGCCGTGCGCTGCTGCTGCCCGCTGCGCGCCGGGGGCGGGAACCCAGGGAGGTGGTGCGCGGGGGAGGGGTGGGGGGCGAGGGGGGGTGTCACGGGACAGCGGGACGTCCCCAGAGGGGCCAGGGAAATGGGGGATCAGGAGCCGCTGGGGGCGTCCGCCTGCCTGCTGCAGGGACCTGGGAGAGGGGCGCCCGGGGGCCGCGGCAGCCTCTCACGCCGCCCGCGGGAGCGCCCCGCGCCCCCTCGCCCGCGGCTTCATGCACCGCCGGCCGTGGCTACGCGGCCGCCTGGCAGCAACCATTTTATTCCCTTCCCGCTCGGCTGGGGCCGCGCGCCTGCCCCCCCCCCGCCGCCGCCCCCCGCCACCTCCCGCGCGCCTCGGCGCCCCCATCGTCCGCCTCCCCTCCCCTCCCCTCCCGCTCCCCGGCGCTCCGCCCGCTCCCCGGGCAGCCCCCGCTCCGCTGCACTTGATAACGCGCTTGTCAAGACTGCTGAGTTGTTCCTGACCTCTCCCCCGCCGCTGCTAATTAAGGCTCCGCCGTGACAGTTCAAGTGCCGAGCATCAAGTTTGCAGAACCAAAGCCTCTAATTGGGGCCGCTTTTCATTTCTCCATCCCGCGGGCTGGGGCTCCCCAGACCTGAGCACTGGCGCATTTTCCTTTTGTGTTTTTCATCAGAGGGGAGGAGAACCAGGGGGGACCGGCACCGGGAAAGGAGGGCAGGCAAACAGCCAAAAGGCACGAGGGGGAGCAGAGGAGCCGGGTGGGGGGCCCTCGCCTACCCCGCAAGAGCCCGTCGGCGGCCACCGGACGCCTCCCTCTAAGCCCACCTGACATCTCATCTAACCCAGGGGTCTCTGATCTCCTCGACTGAGGGTTGCCAGGAGCTGAGCACCCACCCCCGGCCCCCACAGGAGGCAACTGCAGGGGCACCCCCTGCCCCTCCCCTCCCCCTTGGGTGATGTGGCAAGGAGGGGCGGCCCCCAGACTGCGTGATGGGGGGCTCAGGTCGCCCAGGAGCTAATAACCCCGCAGAGGCTGCGAAGAGGCCGCCTTGCCGAGCCCCTCTCCGGCTGAGAGGTGTGCTCCTCCTTCCGCCCCGGCTCCCTCCAGGGGCCGCTGGCCTCTCCTTCCCAGATAAGTGCTGGCGAGCCTCAGGCTCTCAGTGACTCTTCAGGCTGCCTTTCTCCTCCAACGCCTACTAAATCAAGCGGGCGCTGAGAGCCACCGGCTGGGAGGAGAGGAGGGAGGAGGGGCCGGGCTGCTGGCTGGCTCTCCGGAGCTGCTGCAGGGGTGAGGGCTGGGAGAAGTCTCCGGGAGGACGAGGTGGGGGAGCTGAGCAAGAGGCCGAGACCCCGGGGTGGAGGAGGAGATCTGGGGGCGGCGGGGGGGGGCGCACGCTGGAGGAAACCGAGGTACACGAGGTCCCTGCCAGGCTGGCTAGCCAGGGCCTTTCAGCTCAGAATCCTGGAGCCTCAGGCCGCCAAGGGGCTTACGGGCACTCGGGGCGGTGATCCCCACGCTTGCCTGATTCCAGGTGATGCTGATTACATTGGGGGCCGTTATGTGGAGCCGCCAGCCAGGTGATCCTAGTTTGAGAAGCATTCTACCCCATGGGGTCTCAAACGTTGCTGCGTCTTAGAGCCTCCTGGAGCGGTTTTCAACACCTCTCCCACCCTCAGGTTGTCTGGGCCGGACCCAGACCTATGATATCACACCTCTGGGCAAGGGCCCAGACGTCAGTATCTCTTCAAGCACCTAGGGGATTCCTACTTGCAGCCTAGGTAGAAAGCCCTCGTTCCAAGACAGTGGTTCTCAGTGAGCCAGGGGGTGGTTCTGCTCCCCAACCTCCGGCATATTTGGCAAGGTCGGCAGAAATCTTTAGCTGTCACAGTGCGGACGGGGGTGCTGCTGGCCTCTCGTGGGTGGAGGCCAGGGATGCTCTCAACAACCTGAGATGCACAGGACGGCCCCACCACAGAGAATCATCAGACCCCCATGTCTGTAGCCCTGAGGTCTAGGGCCCCGGGCTAGGCCAGTCCCTCCTGGCTGCAGGAAGATGCCCTTGGGAACACTACTCGAAAGGAGCCCAGCTCAGCACTTGCCCCAAGCATGCTCCCAGAGAACTGCTGGGTCTCCCTCCCTCTCTGGAACCCCTCCTGGGGCTAGAACAGCTCCGCAGAATTGCTTCCTGCAGTTGAGCTGAAATCTGGGAACTTCCAGGCCCTGGGCCAAGCCCCACTCGTCTGTCCTCAGACCCCAGATACTCACCAGCAGCCCACTTCCGGGGTCCCCTGAGTCTCCTCTGCTCCAACAGAATGTCACGCCATCCCCAGCCCACCCCTGGTTTCCTCAACTCATTCCCCACCAAAGTCCCGGGTTCTGGAATGTTCCTCAGTTTACAACATCCTTCTTAGAGTTCAGTCCTGCAGGACGATGACCACGCGTGTGTGCTCCCCCTATGCCAGCCTCCCTCCCACTCTCAGTGCCTCTGAAGATGACATTAGTAAAGGTCGCTACTGGTTCCTGCCCTACTTGGAGATGCCGAGGCTGAATTCTCCTCCTACCAAGTCAACTCCCCCACCCTCTGCTTGTCGGTTTGCTTTCTGAAACTAAGCGTTGGACCTCACATGAACGACACTGCAATTTATCAAGGGGTTTCTTCCATCGGCCAGCAGATTAGGAAACACCTGGTTTCCACATCCAACTAGTCTGCTGGCCCTCCCATGGGCGTGGGTATCTGTGTGAGGGTGATTCTCATCTCTGGGGGCCATGCCAGTCACCTGGGTTTTTTTTAAAATACCGGCCTGGGGCCCCACCCTGGACCAGTCATATCAGAATCTCTGGAGATGGAGCAGAAGCATCAATACTTCTAAAATATAGGTGGTTCCAATGTGCAGCCGGAGCTGAGAGCAGCTGCAGTAAGGACTGGGGACACAAGCTCTCCCCAGGCCAGCCCGTTTGACCTTGAACACACTTGGCAGTTCAGGCTAGAGCGGCTGTGGGGGAAGAGCTTATTGGTTCAGGGATATGGGCTGGGAGGGAAGGCAGGGTGCAGCCAGGATGGGTAGAACTCCCAGCAGCGGCGGTAACGCCCCACCACCCTCACCCTGCTGATGGCAGGAGGGGTGCCTACTGATCCCATGCAGAGCCGGCGTGGGCAAATCCTGCCACAGGCCAGGACTTGGGTGAAGGTGCGTCCCGTACGTGTCCTGGGGGCCCCTCCTCTTCATCCCACAGGGAAGAGAACAGGATCCCAGGGAGCTATGGGGTCTGCTGCTTGGTGGGAACTCTTTGAGAAGCTGCTGGGAGGAGACAGGAGTGTAGACTCGGATCCAGCTGGGCTGGTAACTCACTGTGTGAGCCGGGGTGAAGCGCCCAGCAGCCCTGGGCTTCAGCACCATCGTTTGTAAAGGACGGGTGAACACCTGTTCAGCCCTGCATAGAGCAAGGGCTCAAGACGAAAGAGGAAGAGAAACAAAGTCTGAACTGACTTGCTCAAGGTCACACCAACTTGCAGGGCCTCAGTTTTCTCATCTGTACAATGGGCACACTGGGCTAAATGCCCTCTTAGAAAGCTCCACCTCTAAACCACCCCTTGGCAGAGCCGAGCAAAGCCCCACTAAGCACATGGGTAAAAGACACCAAGCAGGGCAGTGGAGATGAGCACCCTGGTCTCCCCAGGGTGAAAGAAGGCTGGGTGGTGTTGGGTTTGTGCTCTGTGTCTCTAGCAACCAACTGGGAGTGGTGGTGGGGGGGGTGGTGGAGGGGGGAGTCAATAGAAACCCCAGGAGAAGGGCCGCCAAGTGCAGTTGCTCAAGTTGTTCACTGCACAAAAGCATTTGGATGAAATGACAAATGGTTGCTGAAACCCAGCCCTCACTCTGCTCATAGAACATACCTGGGAATGTGTTCTATCTGCCTGGAGGAAGAGGTACCTTCCAATTTGCACAAAAGACCTGTATAGGCTGGTGGTGGCTCTCCTAGGGAAGGCCTGCTGCTTCCCAAATTCTGCCCTCCTAGTTCCAAATTCCTTTCCTAGGGATAGTGTTTCCTTTCACTCTGAGAGCACAGACTGGAACTACACCCTCTCAGGAAGGACACAGACTCTTAAAATCATTCAAAGGGGTAAATGATTGACACCCATCATTTATAGACTGGACAAAGGAGGGCACAGGGGCAGGGTTGTCACCTAGAAGTATCCTGCCTGTCTCCTGACTTGGCCCCGATGCCACACTTTCAGGGTGAATGAGTTACAGACCACCAAGCCAGCAGAAGATAGCGATGGTGTCAGATACAGTAGCAAAGTGGAAATCTCCGGAGCCCCCCAGAGCCTGAGAACAAAGGATCAAAACTGACACAAGCAAACCTGAACACCACCTTGCTCCGGAGACGGGAGCTGGAGGGCATGGCCTCGGCCTCCCCTTCTGTAAAATGGGGCCAATGGCACTGCCCTCTGTCATGGGGTAAAATGAGGCAATGTATAGAAGGGGTTCGGAACAGGGTCTGGTGAGTTCTTTATAAGTGTGAGTTGCTATTCTTACTGTTGTTCTTGGGAAACCCCGGGCAGCACCAAGCCTTGGGTCATATTTTGGGGCTCCCTTGACCCCCATATCTGTCTCGCTGGGAGCTAAGGCAGAATCACCCCAGTCGCGTTCCTGGGGTGTGAGCACCTCGCTGGCCGGCTCACACGGGGTGGCAGGGGAAGGCCACATGCAGGTGGCCTGTGGGTCCCTGGGAGGGAGCCCACCCAGGGAGCCCACCCCTTACCCTCACCCTGCTCCCCACATGCCCAGAGCTTAGGGACTCCCAGCTCCTGGGGTGATGACATATTTCATCCCCGTGAGGGAGATGACAAGGTCTGCCGTGCTGACCCTCTAAGGGACAGGAGAGAAACCCAAGATGGCCTGTAAGATCGCAGGTCAGAGGTGGCCTCACCCCGGCGGCCACCACATTCCTGGTGTTCGTGACCAGGCAGCTGCAGCCCAGGCCTCCCGGGGAGCCCGCCCAGCCCCTGCTTCTGGGCTCACGATGGAGGCGCACACACTCCCCCACCCTCCTACCCCTTGTCTTGCCCGCTCCGGGGTCCTGACCTTTTCCAGATAAGCCAGACAGGGCCTCGCCCCTCTCCTCTCCCCATCCCCCTCTGGCTGTTGGCTACACACTCCCAGGGCCCAGGGGGCAAGCCCAGCTGCCCTTTCTTTTGGGGTCAGAGGAACGCAGGGGCGGCAGAAGCCGGCGGGCTCACCTCCTCAGCCATCCTGGGCTGGCGGCAAGCCTGGGACACCGACTTCTGGGGCTCGTTTATCAGAAGATGTCTCCGAGCCCCGTCGGCAGTCTCCTGGAGAGGAGGCCGCGGAAGCCCTCGTCAGCCTCTTTGGGTGCACAGCCGTGCGCTGTGATTCGGCAGGGAAAGGGCTGTCTCTGCGCTCACGTGGTGAAGGGTTGGGTGGCGTCCTCTGGGGCAAGCACAGCCCGTCCGACGGTCTCCCTTGGGGAGAGAGGAGGACCGAGGGCGGGGTCTTCCCTCCAGGACCGGGGTTCCTACAACCATCTCCCAGCAGGCCTGTCCCCGCGGCAATTTTCCCTCCTACAGATGCTAGATGACTCTTCTTTAAATACCACTTAGCCGCCTCGAGGGCTTCCAAGCACACACACGGCGAGGCAGCAGAAAACCGCCGTCCCTTCCCGTCCTCAGGATCCTCGGGGATTTGCAGGCGCCCCCGGTCCCCACTGCACGGGTCTGTGCTTCTTGCCGCCGCGTGAAATGCTGGGCTGCGTGTGCTGAGGCACCAGAAGTTGAGAAGTTCCAGAGCATAAAATGGGAAGCGCTGCTCCAGAGGAAGCTCTCTGGTACGTCCCATCGCCCGGACGCCACCTCACCGCTCCAGATGCCCCAGCTCTGTCCGTCCCAGCAAAACCAGGCACACAGGATGCTAACTCTCCCTGCACCACACGTCCGACGCACCATGGCGCTGGCACGCCGCGTCTCCCAAAAGGCCCACCCGCCCTTCGCGGCCCCTCCTTGAAGCCAGGCCTGAGTTAACTCAACGAGACGCCAGCCTCCTCTGGACCAGGCCAGGGTGAGCTGAGTCCAGATGTAAAGCTGGATGCCTAGCTTCAAATCCCAGCTCTGCTACTTAGCAACCGTGTGCTCTCTCCAAGCAAGTCGTTAGCCTCTCTGAGCCTCGGTTTCCTCATCTGGCAAATGGGGACGCTTCAAGCATCCCCTTGCAGGGTTACAGTGATGAGGACACGAGTCCATACAGGTTTGTAGGGTGCATAGAGCAGGACCTGGCCCGTGGGGTCACCTAGCCTGGGGGAGCTGGGAGGGCATCTCAGCCCAGGATGGGGGGCAGGTGGCATGAGCTGACCATGAGGGCTTCCAGGTTCTGGATGAGGGTCTGGGGGCAGCTATGGAGAGGCTCTGAGGGGCATGAAGCAGGTGGGGCTGTCCCTAGGGCCTTCCTCGATCAGACAGGCATCTTCCAAAAAAAAAAAAAAGATACTCAACTCCCCAGATCGGGGCGGGGTGTGACCTCATTTTGCAGATGAGGAAAATGAGGTGTCAAGAGGGAAAAGGACTTGGGCAGGGTCACTCACAGGAAAGGCAAGGGCTACCCCCCTTCCCCAGCCACCCCGGACCCCAGGCCAGGAATCACACCGTCTGAGCCCAGCCTTGCGGGACAGGCAAACCCCAGCCCTCAGCAGCTGGGACTCCAGGACCGCCCCCCCATCAGCCCACAGAGTGGCCACCTGATGGGGCCTGCCCCATGGCCACCCACTGACTTCACCCCAATTAAAGGGGCCGCCTTCCCCGCGAGCTTGGGGGCCAGCCCTGCAGCCTCTACTGCTCGCTCCACAGCTGGCTCGCCGCCTACCTGCAGCCCCCCCTTCCCAGTTCATCATAATTATCAAACACTTAGAGCACGCTGAGCGCTCAGGGCCCGGCCTTCCTGCACACGGCTCACGGCGTGGTCTGCACAGCCTCTGCTGGGCTGCAGAAAGGAAGGGGCGCAGGGGGAGGGCGAGGTGCCCAGAGTCCCCAGCCCCCAGTGGTTTCACTGCTCCCCAAACGGCATCCCTTCACCCCCCCTGTCAGCTGTGCTGACGTCAAAAGCCAGAACCTTCGTCCAGCGTGGGAACTAGAGGGGTTGCTTTGCGCTTGGCAACCGACCGCCTCCTCTGAACAAGGGGGGCCGGCCATGAGTCTGTGCCTCATCTGAGGTCCTGAGCCGGGGGTCTGCGCCCAGAACGACCAGCAATGGTGCGGCACCTCTTGGGGGTCACGAATCCCGAAACACACAGGCAAGGGGGGCACCTAGTGCCAAAACACACTCCCAGAGAAGGCAAAGGTCTCCAGCCAAGACCCTTGGTGCGGGCAGGATGGGTGGAGGCATCAAGCGGCTCCCAGCCTCCCCGGAGGGGTCTCCTTCCAGGACACCTGGAGGAAAGGAGGCTCTCAGTGTTTACTAACAAAATAAACAGGGGGAGAGGAAATGTGAACTCCAGGTCTGGAAAAGACACCCGGCGTCCCGCCCACCAGATGCTTCTCTCTGGCAACGTCCATACCGAGGGTCCCTGCGCTCAGACCCTTCACCAGGATCCCACGAGTCCATAAGGAGGAGATGACCACAAGCCTTCACCTGGGGACAGTCTGCGCCCATGGGAGCCCAGTGGGTCTGGGGAAGGAAGCAGCATCCGATCTAGCCTTCCAGAAGAATCCATCTCTTTAGGTCGGGGGCTGCCAGTCACACTCACCTGAGGGGGGGGTTTGAAAACTCCCAATGACTCGGCTATACCCCAAATTAACTACATCACACCCCCCGGGGAAGGGGGTGGCCCGCATCACTATTTTAAAGTCTCCCAGGGATTCTGGAAGCTGTGGACGGAGGGAGAGGTGAGTGGCTGGGTGGCAACACCCAGAGCCCAGATCCCGGCTCGCCGCCCCACGTTAATCACCCCCACCCCACCCGGCCTGGCATGTCCCAGCTCGTGAAAGTCGGGTAAATAAGTAAATAGCCGTGCTGGCGGGGCCGGCAAGCACCACCAAATCAGGGATGCAAAGTCAGACAGCTTGACTCTCAAGACATAATCGGTTTAATTGCAGGGCCTCGGCATAGGCCAGGGTGGTGAACTGCTCCCGCACTCCCATCCGTTTTATTAAAATCCAATCATTTGAGTTGGCCACAGGGCTCCGGCAGGGACAAAGAGGCATCTTCAGCCAGGGTCAGACCTGATGCTGAGAGATGTGTCCGTGGGGCCCAGACACTTCTTCCTTAGGGCACACGGGCCCCGGTCTCTCTGGGAATCAGAAAGGAGACAAGGGCAGGCAAGGAGGGCCTATCGCATGGCCTCCTGGGCTGAGTGGCCTGTGGGGAGGCGGCTGACAGCTCAACCCTGGGCTTCCGTATCACCATCCACCACAGGAGATGATGGCGCCATAGGCTTCCTGAGAGCGTCACGAGCTGCTGTTGTGGACTGAACGTTTGCGTCCCTGCCAGCTTCATCCATTGAAGCCCTAATCCCCAGTGCAATGGTATTCGGAGGTGGGGCCTTTGGGAGATGATTTGGTCACGAAGGTGGGGCCCCCATGAGGGGATTAGTGCCCTTATAAGAAGTGAGACAGAACTGCACACATAAGCAGCCACGTAAGGACACGGTGAGGAGACGGCCCCACCAGGAGCCCCGTCTGCCGGCACCTGATCTCGTGCTTCCAGCCTCCAGAACCATAAGGAATAAACGTCTGCCGTCTAAGCCCCCAGTCGATGGGGCTCTGTCGTAGCAGCCTGAGCAGACGAAGACAGTTGTGGAAGAATTAAAACACATTAAGTAAACGCACAATGTCAACTGACGGGCAAACAGACGCACCAGTTGTGGCGCATCCTGACAACGGGAGGCAACTCGACCACGACACAGGCACCAACGGCAGCGTGCCGAGAGAAGGAAGCCAGACTCGTAATCTTCCCGCTGAATGATTCCTATGACATGCCAGCAAAGGCGAGGCCAGAGGGATGGAAAACAGACCTGCGGTTGCAGGGGGCAGAGAAGGGGAACCAGGGGATTTTCTGGGTTGAGGGGCAAGTTTTACATCTTGACTGTGGTGGTGATCTCACCACTGTATACATTTGTGAAAACCCACCAAACAGTACACTTAACAAGAGTGAATGTTGTTGAATGTAAGCTATGTCTTTATAACCCTGATCTTATAAGGAGACTGCAAAGAGCTGGCCACAAAGCGAGGCCATCGGAGGGTGTCTGGGTGCATCTAGGGAGCTCAGATTCTATGCAAAGGGCCTGGAGGGGGAAGGCCACTGGGGCTGAGACCCTGCCCCTCGGCCGGGCTGAGCTGGGAGCCCTGGTGGGCAGGGGGGCAGGAAGGGGGCAACCGGTAATTTGTCAGATGTGGCAGACTTTTCTGTCTTTCCACAGTATTACTGTCATCGTTGCCACTGTTGTCCTCATCAGATCCTCAAAGCGGCTCTTTAAAGGCAACCTCTACATTTTGCAGGAGGCAGGATCAGAGAAGTCAAGCCCTCTCTCCAAGGTCACACAGTGGCGGTGCAGAGCCCCCACCCACAACCACTAGGCTGGTGCTCAGTGTTCTGAGAGTGACTGTCAGCCGGGTGGAAGCCAGGCGATGGGGCGTCGAAAGCCTTGTTCCCGAGAGAGGAGAGGAGCCAGCGCCGCGCTCGCATTCCAATCGATCTTACTCGGCACGTGTTTCTCCCGTCATCCGGGCCTTATGGGAACGGGCTCCTCCGGTGACCCTGCCGCAAAGGTGGCACGACAGGGCCTGATCTGGGAGCCAGGGCTCGGCCCCCGACCCCCACACCACTGCCACCGCTATCCCAGCGAGCGCCCTGAGGTCTCCCAGCCACCCCGGGCTGTGTTTTTCCAGGCCCTTCCAGGCCGCACACCGCCAGGAATGTTGTGGGTGAGGCCGGACACAGCTGCCCGGTGCCTCCGGAAAGCCTCAGATGAGGTGTGTGGCAGGAGCCCGCCGGCAGCACGCTGCCACGAGGTGAATCAGGCACCATTAGAGTCACAAAGGCCAATTAAAACAAGAGGAAGAACAGCCCTCCGGTCCCGCAGAGCACCCTGGCCAGCTGCTCCCTGCTCCCACCTCGCCGGCCCCACGAGGCCGCTCCCTCCGCGCCCGGCCACCTGTCCCTGACAGCGGAGCCATGGACGCTGCCTCCTGGGCCTGGGCTTCGGCCGCCAGGGCCGAGGGGCGGAGGCCCCAGAGAAGCAAACGGCTCCCGGATTTTCGACTCAATTGCTGTGAGGAGAGGTGAGAAATTGCCTTTCTGACCCAAAACCCGAGTTCACAGCTGCACTTCATTACGGATTTCTCCAGGAGGCCCTGGGAGAGGCCAGCTCAGAAGGCCTCACCTGTTAACAGCAGCTGCGCCTGCCTCTTCCATAAGCCCGTTGGTGGTTTCCTGCCTGGCGCTGCAGGGGTAGGGGGTGTGGGCGGCACGGGCGGGCTGCCAGCGGTGCCCCGAAGCCCCCCTCCCCTGCCAGTCTGCATTAACTCAGCGGATGGAGGGAGGGAGAGGCGCCAGATAGGTGAGCGGGAGGGGGCGGAAATGGCCACAGGTCTGGGCCTTGCTCTCCTCAGAAGGTACCAGGAGGCAGGGGAGACATCTTCCCCCAGGGGTCCCACCCTGTTCCTCTGGGTCTCACGTCCGCCTCGCGGGGCTAACGTGCACCTGTGTCCGGGGCCCGGAGCATCTCCGGGTACGTAGCCCCTGCTCAGTAACGCCCCCTGCCCTCTGCCCTTGCAGCAGCCTCTCCGTGCTCGTGAAATGCCACCGTTCAATACCCGGCAGTTCTTTCAAGAGCACAGGAGACAGGGGTTCTCCACCCTGGCTGCATGTCAGAACCATCTGGAGGGCTTGTGGAGCCCAGAGCCAGCTACGGCAGGAGGAGAGCCAGGCTGAGGAGGCAGCCCGCGCTAGCCACCAGACTGCCCTGCCCTTCCTTCCAGCTGTGCTCTCCCTCTCCCATTAAGATTTGCACTCACGTCCCCCAACGCTGAGGTATAGAAGGCCACCCCCCGAGTCCGCCCCACCAGGAGAGAGCACACTGGCCTGGCAGAGAGAACCTGTGTGACACCAGGCAAGTCGCTTAACTTTTCCGGACCCTTGCTGACAAGGTCGGGTACCGGCGAGGTAGAGACAGCCTCAGAGCTGCACCTGCAAGGCACCCGAGGGTCCAGCCTCGCACCTAAAATCCTGTCTCATTTCTTCTTCCGTGCATTTCCGCGCTCTCTGTGGTCTGGGGGGAAATGGGGTTTCAATTCAGTCTCTACCTCTAGATCGCTGTATGAGCTAAAAAGGCTGAGTCACCTCATCGGGGAAGTGGGAAGGATGGACCAACCTCATGGCTCATTGTGAAGGTGAAACGGGCACTGCGTAAGTGCCTGGACCTGCGGCAGTGACGGCTGGCGTGTCCTGAGTCCTGAGACCTCACAGCACACCCGCCCGGCGGGTTCTTTTAGCAGCCCCATTCTCCAGATGAGAAACCTGAGGTCTGGAGAGGTCGCTTGTCCAAGGTCAACCGGTGAGGCTGGGATTGGAACCCTGAACTTGTGAGTCCAAGGTCCTGGCCCCCACATGCTCCTGTGGGCCTCGTTCTGGTGCCTCCTCTTGTCCTGGGCTCTCCCACAGGGGCCACCGGGACCTTGGTATGGCCGGAGCCGATGGGCTGAAAGAACAGGACACACATAGGGCCCTGGGCCATGAAGGGGCTGCGGCTGGGGCTGCACACTCTCACCTGTGCCCGCCACCCAGGTCCGGGAATAGAGCAGGCAAGGCATGGGGGCCCAGGTCGAGAGGTCACACTGGGTCAGTGCCTGGAGCAGCTGGCTCGAGTCCTGGATGAACAGAGAGGCCCAGTCTGGGGCTGCAGCACACACAGCACCTGACATTTTATGAGGCAGGGGTCAGGGGAGGAGAGGAGGAAGGAGGGAGGAAACTACAAAGGAAGTCCTGTGCCCGCAGAGGGAAGGCAGGTCAGGCCGGGCCGGGGGCCCTTGGTGGGCACAGACGAGGACACCGGGGCTCAGAGAACTTAGCTCCCCCGGACGCCGGCGCACAGGAAGCCAAGTGGGACAGACGGCCACCGCTCCCGTGACACGCTGTACCCTCCCCCCTTCCACGGGCCAAGCTTCAGGCCCACCGGGGCCAGCGAGCAGGAGGTCCCACCACTACACATGCCGAGAACCAACGGCGGGCTGTCGACAGAGGACCCTGGAGGCCCCACCTGGCCCCCCTTCCTGCGCTTCTCCCATCCTGATTCCTCGTCCCCTCGGCGTCCCCCCAGGGGACCGTCCACAACACCAAGAGGTGTTTACTTGTCCCTACTACGTGGTCCTGGAGCTTCAAGCGGGTCAGCTCATGTAAGCCCCTCAGCCGTGCTTCCAGGCAAGTGCTGTGACTGTCCGCCTGTGACAGCCGGGGAAACGCAGACCCAGGGCACGGCGGCCGCCGCCAGGGGTCTCACAGCTGGTCAGGGCAGAGCCTGAGGTGGCCAGGCCGTGCGGCCCCAGAGCTCCCGCCTTTACCCAACCGGTGGAGGGATGAACAGGGGCCTTGGTGTCCTGGTAGAGCCCAGGTCCCCCCAGGAATGGGCCCCATCTTCCCATATGTGACCCTACACGGCTCCCCACCCACAGGATGCCAGGCCAGGCGAGGGTCTCTGGAAGCAAGAACGTTGACAATAATGACGACAATGGTGGCAGGGACACCGGCAGCTAATTGTTACATAACGCTCCCCGTATGCTTCCAAATGCTACGGGCACGACCGTTACTCACGGAAACTCCCAAGCCTGAGCGGGCGGGAAACGGCATTACCTGCCCATGTTACAGATGAGGCACCCACAACACAGAGAGGTTAGCTGGCCCGCCGGAGACACACAGCCAGTAGGTGTCAGAGCCCGGACGGGAGCCCATCGGCCTGACCCCAGGGCCTGTGAGATGGGGCCCCTGCAGAAACTCCACAGGCAGGCGTGGGTGGGAGCAGGCCAGCCGCCCCGGGGCTGAGGGCAGGAGGGTGCCCTCCCTCCCACCAGGAGAGGCCAGGCCTTGCAAGGGAAGCAGAAATCTGTCGTTAGCACGGTGCCAAACCCAAAGTGGCTGCGCCCGAGCTGCAATCCAATAAAAGTGCGACTCGTCTATTTATCATCCTCGGGGCTTTTTATCACAGTGCAGATGGCTGCTACCTTGGGAAGCTCAGCAGCTCCCTGCCAGCCGCCCGCCACGCGGAGCTTAGCTCAACAGAATCTGGGCCCGCACCTGCGAGGCGCCTCGTGCGGCGGCCTCCCGGGCACGCGGGGTCCCGCCCTTCCCTCTCCACGCTCACCCCCAGCCGACTCTGCAGCGTCTGCTCGGCTCTGACGGAGCAGGTAGCCCGCTCCCCTCCACCGCGCCAGCCCGGGGCCGCCACACCTGGTGCCGAGCCCCTAATTACCCCGCGTGGCAGGTGCTCCTGGGAGGGAAGAGAAGGCGGCGAGCAGCCCCGCCGGGGGGCAGAGGGGGCGGCGGGGGGCGGGCTGTGGAGCGAGAGGCCCCCCAAGCCCATCGCCAGGCGGCTCAGAACCAGGGGGCCCCGTGGGGTTGCCGCAGGCGATTCAGGCTGGAGGATAAAGCCCGAGAAGATCAAGGGCGAGGCATGCGGAAAAGACAGCGACCGCGCAGCCTCCTGGCGTGCGTGTGGCGGGGGAGCCTGGCGGGGGAGCCGGAGGAATTAGAAGCTGCTTCGAGTTCACTGGAGGCTGAGACTCAGCTGCTGCAAAGCCAGAGGCCCGCTGGGGCCTCCCGAGAAGAGGGAGGGGGGTCGCTGAACCCCTGCGAGCCTCTGTGTCCACATCTGAAACCCACATGAAGCCTGGGATTAGACGGAGTGAGGACGGTCCCCGAGGTCAGGCCTGAGGCCAGGTGCTGGTTCCAGCCGCTGCGAGCATCACAGGGCGGCAGCTTTCTCCACCAAAACAGAGCCCCAGCTGCAGCGCGCACGTATGTGTGTGTGTGTGTGTGTGTGTGTGTGTGTGTGTGTGTGTGTGTCTGCGTGTCTGTGTGTGTCTGTGTGTGTCTCTGTGTCTCTGTGTGTGTCTGTGTGTGTCTCTGTGTGTGTGTGTGTGTCTCTGTGTGTGTGTGTCTGCATGTCTGTCTGTCTCTGTCTGTGTGTGTATGTGTGTGTGTGTGTCTGTGTCTCTGTGTGTGTGTCTGTGTGTGTGTGTGTGTGTGTGTGTGTGTGTCGGGGGGCGGGGGGAGGCTGAAGGATTCACCCCACCCAGGCTGTGAGGTCCAGGGGACCCGGGGTACCAGGGCACTGCAAGCCATGACCTCTGCCCTCTCGACTGTAGCCCAGGAAACAAAACAACCACCCCAACCCCCCACCCCCGAGGTTTCCCAGGCCGTTCCGGGTGTCCGCTCTCCAAATAAATCAGCCTCGGCAGCTGTAAAAATGAACGGCCTTCTGCATCACGCACCTCAGGGATCCAGCTGGACGAGGGGCTGCTGATCTGGAAAAGGCACTGAGCATCCTTCCTGCCAACTCTCTGGTCTTTCCCACAGGACTCGAGGCCCTGGCCATCCCCATGAAGTCCACTCCAGCTCCAGGGCTGTCGTTCCTGTCCCCCGGGGCACTGTAGCGTGTGCCCTTCCTGTTGCCTGGGAAGTCCCTCTCTGCCCTCAGAACCTGCCGGCCACCCTTCAAGGCCTCACTTAATTGCAGGAGCTCCGGGCCTCCGACAAACATTATTTCTGGTTGTCACAAGGTTCTACAAGTGGGCACGATCATCCCCCCTCAGCTGAGGAGGAAACTGAAGCTCTGAGAGGTCAGGGGAACTGGGTGGGGACACCCAGCCTGCCACCTTCTCCCCGGGGCCAGGTCCTCTGTCTTCCAGATGCTAGCGCTCCTGCTGTCCCGGCCTCTCCTGTGAGGAGGAGAGTGGGGGCCTGGGCATACGTGTGCAACGTTCCCTTGTACACACGCCACACAGTCCACATTTGCCTCTAAGTTTCTGTTTTTCTAACAATACTTAAGTTCTTGCTTGTAATAATAGCTAACACATATAAATAATAGCGCAGGCCGGGCTTCCCTGGTGGCGCAGTGGTTGAGAGTCCGCCTGCCGATGCAGGGGACACGGGTTCGTGCCCCGGTCCGGGAGGATCCCACATGCCGTGGAGCGGCTGGGCCCGTGAGCCATGGCCGCTGGGCCTGCGCGTCCGGAGCCTGTGCTCCACAACGGGAGAGGCCACAACAGTGAGAGGCCCACGTACCGCCAAAAAAAAAAAAAAAAAAAAATATATATATATATATATAGCGCAGGCCAGATCCAGATCTAAGCACTCTACATACATTTCCTTATTCGATCCCCTCGACAACACTAGGAGGAAGGTATTATCGATATCTCTATTCCACAGATGGAAAGCAGCACAGAGAGGTGAAGACACAAGCCCAAGGTCACACAGCTGGAGGAAGAAGTCAAACCTGTAGTCAAGTAACCGAAGCCACGCTCTTGACCGCGTGTTGCACCTCACGGCCCTGGCGGGCCTCATCTCCAATACCACCTGGTCACAGCCGCCTGGACCATCTTTGTCTCAGACAACAGGGACCTGAGATTTCTACGCTCTAGCGGAAGCTTTCTCAGGGTGAAGGGGGGGATGGGTAATATCACCCGAAAATTCAAGGTGGCCAGCCTGCTGGGAACCACACCAGGAGACCTGTCCTGGGCTCCCAGAGACGGAAAATGCATCTCCCTCTGCCAAATAGGAAACTGACAGGGAGATGTCAGATCTCAGTGGGCAGGGTGGCCGACCGGGAGAGGCCATGTGAAGACGGAGGCGGAGGTTGGAGGGATTCAGCCACAAGCCAAGGACACCTGGAGCCACCAAGGAGCTGGAGGAGGCAGGAGGGCTCCCCCCAGAGTCTCCAGGAGGAACTAACCCTGCTGACGTCTTGACTCTGGACTTCCGGCCTCCAGAACTGGGGGAACAGATTTCTGTTGTTTCACACAGAGTTTGTGATAACGTGTCATGGCAGCCCCAGGACACTAATACGGGGTCTACCAGGGAGGCCACTGCTGAGGAAGGGTCCCCATCTGACGGGCTGCCTAACTGGGACTCCTGGCACCCTCTGTGTTCAAGGCAGGTCTGAAACCTGGAGCAGTCACATCACGCCCCTCTCCCGACCAGACAATCCTGGATGACGGATTGGCACCCGAGACTGTGCATCACCGGCCTCAGTTTACCTGGGCAGTGGGGTCCAACCTCCCGCTTCCCAACACATCGCCCTTCAATTCATTCAACAAATGTGTATCAACCAGCTGGGCACCCGCACTGTTCCAAGCGCTGGGAACGGGACAGGGAAGGTGATAAAGGTCCAGCGTGCACGGGGCAGACGCTGGGGTGGGGGAGCCAGACGGTAAGCAAGCAGACAAGTAACACCATTCCAGCCACGGACGACTGCCAGAAGGGAAACGAAGCGAGGGGAGGCGGTGGCCATGGCTGTTCTAAGGAGGGGTGGCCAGCAAGGGCCTCTCTGACGAGGTGATGCTTGACCTGAGCCCCGACGAAGGGAGGGACTGAATCCTGCAAATATCTGGAAGAAGAGGGCGCCAGGCCATTGGAACAGCAGGTGCAAAGGCCCTGGGGCAGGAACGAGATCTGTGCGCTTGAGCACCAGCAAGGCAGTCAGTGTGGCTACTACCTCTAAACTCCAACAACCTACGGTGTCTCTCCAGCCCAGACTTGCCCCAAGTCATGCGTCCGTTCATTCACTCATTCAACAAACGTTTCCTGTGCCGGGAACTGTACCAGGCTTCAAGGATATGCAGGTGAACAAGACGCGGGAAGTCCGTTTGCGTGGGGTTTACACGCTCAGGAGTCAGAGAGATGATAAAGGCAGTCCAGATAAACATGGCAACACAAGGGGGCAGGATGGGGAGAGAGGCTGGTTCTCTGGAAAAGACTTTGCCGCGGGGAGAGAGCCGGCGGGTGGGAGCCGATTGTCCCGCGGGAGAGAGGATCTGCTCTGAAGCCCAGACGGACCAACCTCCCCCTCCCTGAAGGTGAGAGCCTGGGGCTGAGCGAGCGTGAGTGCGTCTGTGTGTCTGTGCGTGTGCACACGTGTGCGTCTCTGGGCCTCTGTGTCTCCGTACGTGTGTCTGTGGATCTCTGTGCACGTGTGTACACACGTATCTGTGCTCACGTGTTGGGGAGAAGCTTCCCCAGGCAAGTCTGGACCCGAAGACTCCTCAGAAGGCCACCCCCACCGACACAGGCCCAGAATTACAAAGTGCCTCAGCGTGGTGCCTGGTGCGTGCACGTGTGCTGTGTGTGTGCATGTGTGTGAGAGAGAGCCTTGTGTTCTCCCCCAGCGAGCCCCTCGGAACAAAGTCCACCCTCTACCTCTCAGGCCCACCACCATCTGTCTCTCCCCCTCCTGCCGGGCTCGGCCATTACAGCCAGCGGGGGGCACCCGCAACCTTCCAGGCCAGGAGAGGCCAGATGGCAGGAATCAAGGCCTCCTCTCCCCCGAGGGAGGTCGCGCAGGGGCTGCTGCCCCCTCCTCCGAGCCCCCCAGCCACCTGGGTCACGGGGCAGGCCACCACCCTCGTCCTCGGCGCCTCCTGGCTGTCCTGACCCCGTCCCTGAGCCCCACCGCCAGCGGCCTTTTGCCACCACCACATAAATCACCATCCAGGTCACGGCCCCCAGGGCCCGCAGACAGAGTGGCTGACAGCTCCGGCCGGGGACCTCCAGGGGCCAGCGGGAAGGTCAGGAGGGCCGAGTGTTGCCCTGGGCCTCTGGGTGATGGCGCTGGCCCTACCGCGAGGGGAGGGCACCTTTGATCACAGTCCCCAGGTCAGGGACTCGGGCCAAACCTTGCCAGGTGTCTCCCACGGACAGCAGGCAGGAGGCGGCACCGGGTGGCCCTCAGCAGCTGCCTGTGTCAGCGGACTCCCAGGCCTGAACCTCTGCACGCTGTGGTCAGGGAAGGGGCAGCACGGGCACTGCCCAGGGACCACCCCTAGAACCAGCTGGACCAGGGGTCAGTGACTGGACTGTCTCTGGATTCAAATCCTCCTCTGAGGGGCCTCACCCTTTGTGTCTTCACACCGACTTTATAGGGATTTTGCGAGAATCCTCACCTAGGCTAACAGTCATACAACAAACGGAGGGGACAGAGGCTGGGCTGGACGCGCAGGCTCTGGATCCAACTGCTTGGTTTGCATTCTGGTGTCTTGGGGAGCCTGAGCAAGTGACTCGGCTGCCTGGGCCTCAGTTTCCCCATCTGCGAAGGAGGGGAGGTGACTGCACCTACCTCCCTCGGCTCCCCTTAGGATCAAAAGAGGCAGCGCTTGGAACAGGGTCTGCACCTAGTATGACCTACCCATTAAGGTCCTAGGGGTGGGCCCTGGGGGTACCAATAGGTACAGTGAGAAGGCACACCCTCCCCTCCCCCCTTCCCTCCCCTCCCCCACGCGGAGACCACCCTAACCCCCACTGTCCGTTCATTCATTCACTCACTCATTCCACACACTTTACAGAACGCACAGAAATGGAGTGTCCAGTGTCCAGTGTGCGCTCACAGCCTGATGGGGCAGGAAGAGACAAAAACACAGACTCCCATTCAGGTGGGTACACATAGAGAGAGGGGGGCAGTCCCGGGGGTGCTCGGGACACATCCCCTCCCCCAAGCCTGGGACAGCTACCCCGGGAGTGCACGAAGAGCCAGGGAATCAAAGTCCTAAGAGTAGCTATTGTTTATTGTCTGCCGTGTTCCAGCACTTTACACCCAGAACTGACAATCCCACAAAATCCCACAAACATAAAAATGTGAGGGACGTCCTATTACGATCTAGGAAACCGGAGGCTCAGGGAGGGTCAGTGACTTGCCCAAGACCACACGATGAAAGGGTCAGAGGGGTATCTGAATCCAGAGACAGTCCAGTCACTGATCCACGGTCCGGCGGGTTCTAGGGGCGGTGTCCAGCCTCGTTGACAGCCCCTCCAACTGCTGGACTCCCGGAGCCGGAAACAAGGGGAGCAAAAAGCACATTCACTTTACAGGTGGGGAAACGCAGGCCCGGAGAGGGTAAGGGGTAACCCAGAGTGGCAGGCGGTTAGTGGCAGCACTGGGACCGGAACCCAGATCCCTTCCTGGGCTCAGATCCCGGGTAGACCTTGCCGCCTCCCCCTCCCGTGCCCCTTCCTGGACAGAGCCCACTGGGCTGTGCAAACACGCAGCTCTCCCCTCCTCAGGGCGGGGCGGCGTGGGTGCCCACTCCCTAGATGACACTATTTCCTCGTTTCTCCTCCACGGCACCATGCGGCAGCCTCCTGGTCCACAGAAGGGCCTCGGCAACGTCAGGCTTTCTAAATAAAAATGAGGGGAGAAAGCCTTTCCAGAAGGCCAGCTCTCGTATTTACATGTAAAAAGGGCTCCTCGGCGCTCTCCGACCCTCCCCCTGCTTCCTCTGGGGGCGGGGGACTGTTTGGAGGGCGCGCAGGGGGCCTCTGTGACCCCAGGCGCCTCCTCTGCGAACCAGGCAGAGGCGTCCGCCGGGAGGGAGATCAGATGGCCCCAGAGCAGGAGGGGCTGCGGGGGAGGAGAAGGCGGTGGCGGCCGCTTCTTAGCCCCCCCCCCCCGCCCCCCACAATGGGAAATTTCATGGGCGTGGTAACACGTGAGACCCGCCGGCTGCGCCCGCGCCCCCCACCCCCGCCATCTGCTCCGAGGCCAAAAGTCGCCGCGGGAGGTGTGGGGCGCTGCTGCGGGCCCGCCGCTCCGACCTCGGCGTTAACCTCCTCTCCCCACGCCCACTTTTTGAGCAGATGTCGCCCGTTGATGAGCTGGAGGTTCGCTCCAGGCCGCCCCCACCGTCCCGGGCCGCGCCGAGGGGTTGGGGGGCGGGGACAGGGGGCCAAGCCCCGCCCACTCTCAGGCCTGCGGGCTCTCTCTCTCCCCGACCCCGCGAACGCCGCAGCGTGGGGTCCCAGCCCGGGAACCGGGCGCCCGGCCAGCGGGGCCCCTGCCAGGCAGCCGTCCCGCCCCTCGGGCGGGAGACCGGCGCCCACGGGCCCTCCGGGGTTTGGGCCGCGCCCAGCTAAGCAGGCCTGGGGCTGGAGCTGGCTCCCGGGGACTCCCCACGAGGTCAAGTCCTTCTCCCTCCGGGGTGCCGAGGTCCATGCCTTAACCCTCTGGGCCCAGAGTTTTGATTCTCACCACCCCCACTGAAGAAGGAAGTTTCTCTCTAACGGGGACCCTGTAAGGGTCGGCATTCTAGACAAGGCATTGGCCCAGTGATGTGAAAGGTTAATCCCCCACTCCTGCCCCAGAACCCCAGAAGAGGCTTGGATGCCACCACTGAACAGCCGGCCAGAGCCGTTAATACTGCAGGGACAGGCTGCGGCTGACACCATCGCGCTAGAATCACAGTGACTTAGCTGACACCGCGCTAGGGTCAGGGCTCTGATAGGCTGAGCCAGCCAGCAGCTGTGTGGTCCGAGGCCAGTACTTCTATAGGAATGAGGCCAGGGTTCCCAAGCCTGCCATGAATAAATGCTGTGACTGCAGCAAGCCCCTTCCTGTCTCTGAGTCTCAGCTTCTTCCCTGGTACAGTGAGGAGCTGGGCCACAGTCCTTCAAACTGACGCTGCAGAATTCTTCGTGACACTCATCCCTTTCACCAGCGATGTGAGGAATTATGGCTCTTCCCTCCCCGCACAGAGCCTTCCATTTCGTCATCTCACCTTCCATTCCATCTTTCCTTCCGTTTAGTCATCTAACCAATTTCCATCCATCCAACCAACAACCGTCCATTCATATAACGCCAGCCAGTATTCATCCATCCACCCGCCCATCCATCCACACAGCCTTCATCTGGTAAGAGAGACAGATATCGGTGCCAAGCAGAAGGGTCCCAGGACATGTCAAGAGTGGGCAGCAGAGGGCCCTGGGGGTGGCCAGCAGTCACGGTCCATGACATACACTCGGCTTCTCTCTCTAAGGCTCACAGAGGGTAGGACAAGTGGCTTGGGGGTCAGAACAAAAAGAGGGACCCACGGATTGAGGTCAGATGGACCAGAGCTCAATCAAATCACAGTTCCGCTTTTATGTCTGGTGACCTGACCAAGGTGACTTAACCTCCCCAAGTCTCAGTTTCTTTGTCTGCAAAATGGGCGTAAGAACGACCTCCTTTGGGTGGTGTCCAGACTAAATGAGAGGAAAATGACAACATAAACCAAGCCAGAGAACGTATTTAACCCAAAGTGGGTTGGATGACCTTCTCACATCCTGCGCCGCCACTGTCCATAACGGCACCTACCCGGGTCGGTGCCTGCACCGCCCCCTGAGCCCTCGAGTCCCCCAGAACCTCCAGGCCCCCTCCCAACTTCCCCAGAAGAGCCTTGGCGGGACTTATCACCATCTGGGCTTCAGAGCAGAACTGAAAAAGCACGAGATAAAAAACAGGGCCCACAGGGCCCTTCCATCCACATCCAGCATGACTGCTCTAGACCTCGGGGAGACCAGCTCAAGACCCAGGGAAACCACCCGGGGGTGCGTGAAGGGGTCTGTGCGGTGGGGGGGGCTGTGCTCAGCCTGCAGCCGCAGCGCCAGACAGACCTGGGTTCAAACCCGGCTCCGTCACCAACAGTGTCTCCGGGGCCATGCTGCTTAAACGTCCCAGCCTCAGTCTCCTCACTTGTAAGCTAGGGGCATTCAGACCTGTTGGAAGCATTACAGAGAATGACTGTAAAACACCCAACATATAACTGTCCTTCAATAAACACCTGCTATCATTAGAAACGGGGCAGAGCAGGGATGCGGGGAATCTCGGGAACGCACGAAGGGTATGACAGCAAAGGTGGCGTGCAATGGCCGGCTAGTGATACCCGCCACGTGTACAGAGATGTGAATGACACATGACACACGTGTACCACGTGCACACAAGGTGCGACGTACAGATATGCAGGCAAGGCCCGGCAGGGAACGTGCAAAAAAGAAAACAACTGCGTGGAGATGCGTGTTCTGCGCCACTGCACGTAGGCGCCTGGGCCCCTGGCAGAGCAGAAAAGCACGGTTGGGACGCCAACACTGGGCCTCAGTTTCAAGGTGCTGTTGCCTTTCTCCCACCTGCTCTCTACCTGCCCGTGAGGCAAATGCTCCCGAGATCCCTACTTCAAGGGAGAAGGTTCCACTTCGCTACGGACTTGACTTTCGATTTCAGGTGCCTCCCCAGTTCCCGACAGTCACTCGATGGGGCTGCGGCTGTGTACAGGTGCCACCCTCCAGCCTCCCGCACCTGGGCGTGCCCACATGGACGAGTTGTGGAGTGTTCTGGAAGGACTGCAATGCATTCTGCATGCTCAGAACCTCATCTTATGACCCTCTAAGGGTTTTATTAATAGCCTATTAGTGGGTAATTCATGCATTTTGATGAGAAATCATCTAGTGCTAGTTTATGGGGGAGGACGGTTTCTGGGCAAGTTGAGGGGCGTGGAGCGAGGGTGTCGCCTCCAATTCGCTTCCCAGCACCTGTGCAGGCGACAATGACTCCGCTGGGTCCCACTGTGGTGGCGTGGCAGCGACGCCCCCCTCCTGACAGCCCCGCCACTCATTAATCTTGATGAGTTTTCTGCGGAGTGTTCTTCCAGGGCTTTCAAACCGCTCGCTAATTGCAATTAATCACTTACCGAAACAGATGTCAGGAACAATGGGATTGGGAAGGCTGGAGGCTTGATAAAGCTGTCAGGAGAGGCTGCACGGGCGGCTGGGGGTCGAGGGGGCCCAGACACCCTCTGTGCTCTGGGTGCGTAGGGTGTCAGGGTCCCCGCTCCTGCCCAGGTGGGCTCGGAGGGGGCGGGAAGGCAGGGCCCCTCTGGGATGGAAGGAGGCGGGCTGGCCGAGTGTCAAGGAGTGAGAATGACGCCACATCCACCCCCGGAGGCCAGTTTCCAGTCCTGACCCCCCAGAGGATCAGATCAGGGGCCAGCGGGTGCTTGGATCAGAGAAGCACACTCTACCAACAGGGCCTGGCAACGCGGTTGGGGTTTTGTGTGGTTTTCTGCCCTGCGGGAACGTAGGAATTGTATATTCGCGTCAGTTGCCAACATTTAAAAATCAGATTTGACAGAAAAACCTGGACTTCTGGCTTCTCTTGAAAAATACAAAGATTTTGCCATACGCCATCGTACAGCAACAATCAGCTGAGGCAGAGCAAGCCCCCCGCCCCTGCAAAGACCCCTCCAAGCACACCGGGGCGGCTGCCCTCGTCCTCTGGTTCTCGTGCGAGCTTCACGCGGCCACCTCTGTCGCGCAGACACAGAGACTCTGCACACGAATGCCCCCGCGGCCCCAAGCCTGTAGGCTTTGCTCGCTGGCCATAAGGACTCTGGCCCTCGAGGCCGGGATTTCCAACCCTTAGCTGCACAGGAGAATCTCAGGGGGTGCAGGTGGCGGTTAGAAATCATGCCCAATGTCCTCGGCTCTCCCAGTGCAGTTTCCACCTGTATCCCTCTCGGGGTCTGCCAAGCTGGTCCTGCCGAGCTGGGTGACGTCAGGCAGGTTGCTTGACCTCTCTGTGGGGTCTTCTTCCCCCATCTGTGAACTGGGGATGATTTCCACACAAGAGGCACGCCCTGTGTCCGGACAATTATCATCATTGATGATCATGGTTCATCTTTTTTTCATGTGCCTATTGCTGAAAATTACCATGAGGGGCTAGATTTTATCCTTCAGAGTAAGTCTGTGCCTGTTTCCTCATCTGCAAAATGGGTTTCATGGACTACAAGGTTGTGAAATTAAACGAGTTAACACGTGATGCTCCTACTTCAGCTCCTGGCATGTTGTGAGTGCTCAGAAAGCGCTAGATGTTCTTAGGATCCTGCCCTGCAGCTGTCACGGAGCTGGGCTCAGGCTAAGCCCTGAATCTGTGCGTGGAGGACCGGGAAATGAAGACAGAAGAGGGCATGAAATCCACCGACATTCGCTCACTGCACAGTTTACACCGTGCACCTGCCATGTGTCGGCCCCGTTCGCAGCCTTGGGAATAGCGCCTGCGTGGAACAAGTCCCCGGTGGAGCTGGCAGTCCAGCAGGGAGTCAGATAATAAGTAAATACACACATCCGTGTGTGCGTCAGCTGCGATGATGAGCTCTGGAGAAGAACAGCAGAGTAGGTGGATTGAGAGCCCCGAGGGAGAGAAGGAGGGAGGGAGGGAGGCCTCACAGAGGCCCTGCTGTGAAAGGAAGAGTGGCTAGAGTCATGCAGATGCGTGTGAGTGGGAAGAGGCAGTGGAAGCAGCAGGTGCAAAGGCCCTGGGGGCACGTCTGAGAGTCAGGGAGGAGGCCAGTGGAGCTGGAGAGAGTGGGAGACAGGACGGGGATAATGCGGCTGGGGGTGTGGGTCAGACCACCCCAGGCCTGGAGGCCAGAGCAAGGACTCTGGCTTTGCCCCAGGGACAGGGGAGCCATGGAAGGTTCTGAGCAAGGAGGGACGAGACAACGCCTCATTAGCAGATCTGGAGCGAGCTGCCCCGTGCCCGCCCACTGCCACCAGAGCCCCTCGGGGTCCACACAGGGTCCTTGGCGCCCTGTGCACGCAGCTTTCTGGGAGGACTATTTCTGCGCAGCGGTGCGGCGCTGTCCCTTCGGGAGCTCCCTGTGCCCTGGGTCTGCCACACACATGCCCGTGACAGCGCGAGACAGCAGGCGTCTGGCTCTGCGGGGCGTCCTCTGGGGGTGCCCCAGATGCGTGTTCTGGGCAGGAGTCCTGTGCTGTGTTTCCATGAGTGTGACTTTTCCCGTTCCATCTGAGGGTGTGTGTTGCAGGAACATGGGTGCCCATGAGTGTCTGCTGCTCCCATGTGTGTTTTCAGAAGTTATGCAGCGCGTTGTGGGGGGGTGTGCGTCTGTGTGTGTACTCGTGCATCCTGTGTGGGCGTGGGCTTAGAGCTGCGGGTAAATGACGTGTGTACACAGAGACGGCACGTGCTGAGCCGTCCCTGCTGCAAGGTCATAGGTGAGGGGAGATGGGGTAGACAGTCTCATGGCTCCATCTCCCAGGTGAGGAAACTGACGCTCCAAAGTCACTCAATACTAAGGGGAGCAGCTGGAATTCAAACCACGGTCTGGGGGACCCACCGCGGCCCACGTTCTGTCCTGCCCTCCCCAGTCTCCGCTTCAAGCACTTCTCACTAGAAAACAAAAGATTAGGACCTTTGAGCCAACAGAAGTGGGCTAAAGCCAGGGTTAATTCAGCACAGTTCCACTGACTGCAAATGCCTCTCGCCAAGGGGACATTCTTCTGTTGTTTGTTCATCCATCCATCTATCCATCCCTCCATCCATCTATCCTTTCTCCCATCCATCCTCCATTCATCCATCACTCTTCCAGCCATCCATCCATCCACCCATTTCCAACACATTCCTAGGGAGTGGTGACGAAAAGTGCAGACTGTGGAGCGGGACCGTCCGAAGCTTGAATCCCGGCCCTGCCACTGACCAGCTGAGCAACTGTGGGCAGGTAACCCCACCTGTCGAGTGTTCCTAGCTATAAGAAGGGATATATCTATAAGATATCTATACGATATTATCTGTAAGATATTCGCCTGAGGAGGTTGCAAAATAGGAAGTTCAGATTCCTACCTGCCTCTTCTTGGCCAAGGTAAAAGTTACTTCACTGCTCAGCCTCAGATCTCCCCACCTGTAATTTGGGAACAGAGTTGCCCCTTCCTCGCACTGAGAGGCCAGGGAGACAAGGTTGCCCAGCACGGCTCGATCAGCGGGGGTTGGAGTGATTTTAGGAGGGCAGGAAGGGGAGGCTGGCCTTGGAGGGTGAGGTAGGGGTGGCAGTGTATGGGCGACAGCATCTTTTTCCTGCCCCTTTGTCCTCGCAGCTCTGTCCCCCAGCAGGAGGATCCCACGCCCCTTTGCCACCATGAGATCTGCTTTGTCTCGTGAGCGACACCCCGGTGATTCTTTTCTCCAGCTGCTGTTTTCTCCCCACACGTCCAGCACCAGGCCAGCCTCGCCCCCTCCTCCAAGGCCTGGCTCCCAGCTCCGAGGGTCCCTCCTCTGTCAACCTTCTGCCTTTCAGCAGCCCCAACCTCTTCCTTGGCCCTAGGGGGTGTACTGCTTCCAGCTGGTAAGACCTCTCTGTTACCCACGTGTCCCACTTCTGCCTTTTCGGTCCTCCAACACCTGTTTCACCAATGCCCTGCATTAAATTCTCTCTGCTGAAATACCTCGGGTGGTTTCTGCTTTCTGGCTGGCCCCCAACTGAGACAACAGGACAGCTGTTCGACAGCTGGGACAACGTGGGAGCAGCCAGGGTCGTGGGGCACTGCCGATCCCCCAACCCAGAGCACTGAGGGAGGGCAGACCAGAGCCCTGGGCTCGAGGATGGGGTCTCTGAGCACAGCCCAGCGCCCCTGGTGTGTGCTGCCTGGCCGGCTCTCCGCCTCCCCTGCTGTCCTCCGGGAAGAAGGCCCCGCTCCAGCTGCCTGTACATGAGGCAGAGAGGCTCTGCCTACAACCCGAGGAGGCCCTGACACGTGTTAAAATAAATATTCCGCAAATATGATGTCCCATATGTATGGCTTCGTGGGGTGATGATTTTCCTACTGATCGCCGTCAGTGACAGCTGCGCGGGAAACGCTGGAAACATGGACTCGGCGGCCTCCCTGTGCCACGCGGCGGGGGGGCGAGGGGGGCGTCACGGCGCGGGAGCATCTGGCAACTCGGGACACGCGAGGAGCCCAGCGCCTGTCAGTGCTCCCTGAGACACATTAGCTATTCCAAGGGACGGGTGGAGCAGGTGTTCCCAAGCAGCCTGTTCGTGATAATTACTTTTAGATTGTTTTAAAGTATTTAAGCAAGATCCTGGAGGCTGGGAGAGAAGGGAGAAGGGGGGAGGCGGGGTGGTGGGCCGGGCCCCCCAGGGGCCAGCCTCCCGGATTGGCAGAGGTGGGCAGGGGCTGGACCACATGACACAAGTGGATCCCACTGGCCACTGGGTCACTGTGCGGCTTGTAGCAACTAGGCCAGCTGGGCCAGTTGTTAAAATATTGACAAACTTCCACCCTGTGGCCCCAGGTCCCGGCAAGCTGCTTCCAGAAGGCCTGGCCTCTCGCCAGGAAACCGCCGGTCTCCCCATGACCCATAATGAAAGGCGGGCTGGCGGCAGAACAGGTGAAACATCTTGAACATTGACCCTGGTGGCGCATCGCAAGCTCCACTTCCCCCAAGAACACTCGGCGCCCGCCCTGTGAGGTCAGGGGTCTTGGGTCCTCTGGCCCCACCCCCGTGCCAAGAACACACAGAGGAGCTTGAGAAGCTCTCCGTGAACAAGTGAATGAATGAGTGAGTGAACGGATGAACGGGGACCGTGCTTATTAGGGAGACGAGAGCTGCCTTTCTGGCTCCTTCAGGAGACCCCAGAATATTCTTTGAACAAATAAGGCGCCCGAGGTGTGGGGCGCTGGGCAGGGGGCTCCATCCTCTCAGCCGGGACTGAGATGAGAGCAGGAAGCTTGGCTCTGGAAGTGTCCTCAGGTCAGTCCCCCAGGCGGGGAGCCGGAGCCAGAACTGACACCCCAACGAAGGGCGCAGGGGCTCCCCTAAAGAAATCTGATGATGCTGGGGCCGTGAGCCGGGCCGGGAAGCAGGCACCTGGCAGAGAGCTCTGCAGACAGGGGGACGAGCTGGAGCAGTGAGGGCTGGGTGAGGACAGACAGATGGACAGACAGTTGCACACTCTCACCACGGCTTGGTGGAGGAAGGATGTTGCCCCAGCCTTCCCTGACCCCTGCTAAGATCTACTCTTTCTTTGGTCCAAGCCCCTCTCAACCCCCAGCCCATCGCAGAACCCGCGGCTCAGGACATGTAGCGTTAAGGGCCCAGCAGCCCCCATGAATGTGTGCGGAGGCCCGGCCACTCCGGACCCGGTAAATGGGAACCCTGGCAGGTTGGACTCTGGGTGATTTCAGAGGTGCTCCCAGGGGTCTAAGGCTCAGCAGGTGATCGCACTCCAGGAGCAGCGGCCCAGGCCTGCAGCCTCTGGGCATTGGTGGGGGCCGGCTGGGTACCCCGCCAAGGGGCCTGACCCCAGCATCGGGGAGTACAGGAGGACAAAAGGCTGGTTCTGCATCAGGGAGGATGTCCATGCAGGGCTGGAAATGCATCCCCAGACAGGCTGGGACCTTTGCCTCTTTCTCCAGAGGAGGGTTCCTTCTGGCTATTTCCAGCCCAAACGTACACCTGCCCTCAGGGGTGGGTCAGATTATTAGGATTCTGGTTCCTGGGTAACTGGCTCCCCCCCCCCCTTGCCCTCTGTGGTGTTTGCCCAGGTGGCGCCTGGGGCCAGCCGCACCTGAATGCCCCCCTCGGGCAGGGATCAGAGGGCCAGGGGCTGGGAGCAGTGATGTTGAAAGCTGCTATTTAAAATCCAGGCAAGTTCAATATTAGCTCAGGGGTTTGTGCGATCCGTTGCCAAGATGCAGCAGCGGAGCTGGTGAGCGGGGTGCCCTGCCCTGCCCCGCTGGAGCCCAGAGCGGCCGGGCCTGGCTAACAGGCAGCCTGTGGGCTCCAGCAGCCGCTCCTCCAAAGCCTGTTTGCCACAGTGCACCGAGCCCAACCCCAGAGTAGCTGCGCTCCAGCCACGGGGGGCCCTAAAGGTTCCTTCCCTCCCCACTCAGCAAAGGAGCCAGAGCCCTGAGGGGCCTCTGAGGCCCTGCATGACCAGTCCCACTCCCCTTACTCCCCAGCTCCAGCCTCAAATGCACCCAAGCACACAGCCACCTCAGGGCCTTTGCACCTGCCTAGGACACTCTTCTTCCTCACCCGCAACGACAGCTCCTGCCTGTCCCTTTCCTCCCCTTCCCCGCTTGACTGTTTCCATAGAACTTATCACACCTGGCCTGGTATCCTGTATTCATTAGAGCACAGGTTTATTTTTTATCCATGCCCCTTCGTGAGGGCATGAACTTTGTCTGCCCCGTTCTCGGCTAGAAGAGCGCCAGGCACAGAGCGGCAGCTCAGCAAACGTCTGCGTGGTGGCCTGGACTCCCAGCTCAGTGCTCTTCCTGTTCTGCCTTCCCGCACGGCCTCCAGGCCTCCTGGGCGGGGGAGGGGGAGGCGACATACCTCATTTAGTGGCTCTGTGGGGACACCCCAGCTCCTTCCCGAAAGCCTCTTACTGTCAGTCTTGCCCGGAGCCTGTGTGCACGTGAGAGGACTCTGACAACCACCCCAGCGGAATTCATCTTTTATTCATGCCGATAATGTAAACGCGATGGTGTCTGCAGCAAAGTCACTTAGCCCATTAGAAGAAGCTGCCGCTGCGTCACAGACCCAGATGCAGGAGGTGGGGGCCTAGGTGGGCTGACCTGGGCCTCAGATGCACCCTGGGGGACAGCTGGGCGCAGGGGTCCACAGATGGGCTGCCTGGGTTCCAGGCCCAGCTTCCCCGCACTAGGTCATCCCCTCAGAAATGAACGACGGGGCTTCCCTGGTGGCGCAGTGGTTGAGAGTCCGCCTGCCGATGCAGGGGATGCGGGTTCGTGCCCCGGTCCGGGAAGATCCCACATGCCGCGGAGCGGCTGGGCCCGTGAGCCATGGCCGCTGAGCCTGCACGTCTGGAGCCTGTGCTCCGCAACGGGAGAGGCCACAGCAGTGACAGGCCCGCGTACCGCAAAAACAAAAAACAAAAAAAACTGACTCGTTGTAGCACGCGCACACACACGCGGCAGGAGACAGTTCACAAGTGCAGCAGTTAGGAGACCTGCCTTGTCCTCTGCCCGTCAGAAAGCGACCGTCCAGCCATCTGTCGAATGAATAAGTGATGAGCTAGCTGGGAGCCGCCGTTGGAGGCCCGGCTCTATATCCTGCTATCTCGGAGACCGGGGCCCGGGAGCCCCCTTGGGCTCAGGCTCATCGGCTGTACTGCAGGGAGGGTCATACATCACCACGTCACAGGCGAGGATTAAATGAGATACTACAAGGGGGTATCGGCGGGCCAGCTATGCATCCGCGGGCCAGGCTCTGCCCCTCTCTGTGCCTGGGCTTGCTCCTCACTGAACAAGGGGGTGGAGTCGATGTCCTGCTTGCAGTGCTCGTTCGTGGGATTGGTGAGACAGAAAGAGGCCCGGGGAATCGACGGGCCTGTGGAAAGCAGGCACCTGGCGGGATGCCCCAGGCCCCCATCCTCCCACGATCTAGGGCCAGGGCCAGAGAGAGCCCCAGACACCTCCGTCCTGGGTCCAGGCCGCTGCGGGACCTCACTCAGGAGAGACCAGGGCCTCCGCCCGCCTTCCCTCTGCCTGGCTTCCCTTCTATAGCGCTCACTGCCTGCTGGGTGCTGTCCTGAACACCGCAGGCGGCTCTCTAATCCTCCCGAGGGGCCCCTGAGGTAGGCACGTTCTTATTCCTATTGGACAGAGGAGGAAACTGAGGCCCAGAGGGTCAGGTGACACAGCCAGGGCAGGAGGCAGCAGGTGCTCCCAGAATGCTCCCTGCAGGGCGGGTGGCATCTGAGTGGCACCCCCTCATGGAAGCCCTTGACACTGCAGCCCAGGCGTTCCAGCCTGGGAGTCCCCACCCTCTCCGGGGGCCCCGCGGGGAGGCCCTAACCCCCTCCCCCGGCAAAGGTCGTCAGGAAGCCACCCGCCTGATCACAGGCGAACAGACACCTGAGCCTCGGGGGACAGGGTGTACTGGGTCACTGGGGGCTCACTGTCACCGCGGGAGCCAATCGGCCATCAATAGGAGGCGTGACTGGTGGGGACCCAGAGGGCAGGCGGGCCCGGGTGGGACCAGAGAGCACAGGTGCAGAGCCTCAGCCCTGGAACCGCCTGGGTCTCTCAGGGCCTCTCCCTGCTTTCCTTTGAGGTGAATTGAGGGGGGAGGATGAAATGAGGTGAGAATCCTGCCGCTGCTGTAACAAAGGACCATAAATGGGCTGAGTTACAAAACCAGGAATTTACTCTCCCATGGTCCTGGAGGCCGCAAGCCTGAGATCACCTTTCTGGAGGCCCTATGGGAGGATCCTTCCTGCCCCTTCCAGATTCTGGTGGCTACCAGCCATGGTCCCTTCCCCAGGGCCTTCTTATAGGGACACAGGTCTCGGATTGAAGCTCCGCCCTAGCCCTGTATCACCTCGTTTTAACTACGTCTGCAAAGACCCTATTTCCAATGAAGGTCACACTCTGAGGTTCCAGGTGGACAATGCATTTTGGGGGCCACCGTCCAACCCAGCACAGCCCCATATTCAGCAATAACTCAGGCCCCAAGCCGGCCTCCCCACCTTAGCGCCCAAGCTGACCTGTCCCCTGCTGCTCCCCAGGGCTTTGTCTGTGTCCCGACAGCGGCACCTCATCCTCCATCTCAGTCACGTGGAGCTCTGCCCCCACGGCCCCCTGTTCGTGCTGCCTCGGGCTCCAAGCTTTTCCCCACGCCATTCCCTCTGTCTGGAATGCCCTTCTCCAGTTTTCTATGGAGGGAACTTCCTTTGCCTCCACAGCCCAGCTCAAGCATCACCACCCTCAGGAAGCCCTCCCTGATTTCGGGTGGGGCTCCCTGCTCTTTGTGCTTATTCCAGTCACTGTGACAAGCACGCTGTTCAGTATCTGCCGAGGTAACTGTTGGACTCCTTTAGACACTAGGAAGGCAGGGGGTTCGTCTTATTCAGGTCAGCAACCCAGCCCCTAACACAGACTCTGGGCACTTCACAGACCCGTGACAGAAAGAGTGACTGAACAGTCCCAGCTGGGTCTGGGCCTTTCTGGGGCTAAGACTCTGGCCCAGCACCCCACGACTCTGGCCCTCCCAGAGCAGCGGCTCAGCCCCCAGTACACACAGCGATCACACAGGAGGTCTCAAAACTCCCCCTGCAGGAGCCCCACCCAGCCGTTTCCATCAAGATCTCTGGGGCTGGGGCCCGGGCCTCAGAGGTGTTTCAGAATTTCCCCAGATGATGTGAACAAGCGCTCAAGGCTGAGAAGCCGTGCACCAAGGCAAGGGAAAGGCTGGTGCATTCTTAAACTCTGCCCCCCCAACTCTAGACAGGGTCCCTGATGTGGTCCACAGCGCCCTCTATTAGGGCAGGGCCCTGCACCCTTGCTGCTGTCCCTGCAGTGACCAACCCAGCACCCCCCAGCTGTCATCACGCCCCAGGACCCCCACTCCTTCCCAAGGTGCCTCCCCCAGGCACCCAGCTTCACACACCATCTGTGCACCAAGGGTGCTGTGATCGTAGCTCCAGACTCAAATATCCAACTGCCAACTGGAGCTCCACTTGGGCGTCTAACAGCATCTCTTAACGTGGCCGGAACGGAGCTCCGGCTCCTCTCCCCAAACCCGCTCCTCCTGGCAACGCCAGCCTTGCAGTTCCTCGAGTCAGAAACTTGGAGATGATCTTGAGTCCTCTTTCTCTCCTCTCCCACCTCCGATCCACCAGCAGCAAATCCTGACAGCTCTGCGTTCCAAATGTACCCTGAATCCAATCACTCCCTCCAAAGCACCACCCTGGGCCCAGAAGCCATCATGTCTTCGCCTTGATTCTTTTTCTTTTTTTAAATTTATGTATTTATTTATTTATTTTTGGCTGTGTTGGGTCTTTGTTGCGGTGCACGGGCTTCTCATTGCTGTGGCTTCTCTCGTTGTGGAACACGGCGTGCCGGCTCAGTAGTTGTGGCGCACAGGCTTAGTTGCTCCACGGCATGTGGGATCTTCCCGGACCAGGGCTCGATCCCGTGTCCCCTGCACTGGCGGGCAGATTCTTAACCACTGCGCCACCAGGGAAGTCCTGTCTTGATTCTTGCAACAACTTTCCAATGGTCTCAATGCTCCATCCTTGCCTCCCTTTGTCTGTTCCCCACACAGAGCCCGGGGGATCCTGGGGTGGAGCCTGGAAGGGATGATATAGGAGCTGTGTATCCTTTCAGCTCTGGACCATGTCCTCCTGGTGGCGCCTGTCACCAACATTCCACAGACGGCAGTGGCTTCTCTGGGTCGAGGGCTGGAACAGTCAGAGAGGCCTTCCTGGAAGAGGTGGGGTTTGTGTGGATCGGGATGGGCAGCCAGGGGGGAGATGGACAGTCCATCGTGTCCAAATTTGAGTAGCATGCTGGGAAAGCCAGCAGCGAACTGGACCATCGCTTCTGAGGGAGCCAGCAGTCAAGGGCACGCCTGGCATAGCCCTGGGGCCCCAAGCCTCGTAGCCTGCAGCCTTTTAGCCCCACCTCTGTGACTCTGCACGAAGCCTGCTTCCTGGCAGCCCCAAAGACTCCTGTCCAGTAACACTTCCCCACCTTGCCTTCCTTGAGCCCAGTGATTCTGTCTGTGGCCCCAGACCTGCAGCATCAGCGTCACCAGGGAACTTGCTGGAAATGCAGAGTCTCTGGCCCCATCCAGACCCACTGAGTCAGAAATGCTGAGACAGAGCCCAGCACCGTGGATGTCACCACACCCTCCGGGGATGCTGACGCTGCTGGAGTTTGAGAACCGCCACCCAGCCTTGCTGGAAGCTGGTGAACTTTTGGGACCCAGAGCCCTGTCCCTTCCCACTGGACGTGGGATCCAGCCTTCCGTCTAAGGAACGTCACCTGAGCGTATGACCGCCGGGAGCAGCCTGGGCCATCCGTGGGCGAGGGGGGATGGGGACAGAGCTGCAAACGCTGACACGGGGATGCACCACACCAGCAGTGACAGTGGGATTCCTGCCGCTGTCTCGACACACCTCGGCAAGCTCTTCTAGAACCGCAGGAGGGTAGGCAGAGGAAGCCAGGAATCCAGGGCTCGGACCCCATCCTTCCATCGGTGAGAACACGGAGGCCAGGAAAGCCGAAATAAATCATAGGGGTGGCCAGTGGCTGTGCTAGGTAGAGCCTGGCCTCAGGGCTTCCGACGTTAAGTCCAGAGCCTGGTGGGCTGTATCGGTGGTTCCGCCGGGGGCCATCTCACCCCTGGGGGACAGCTGGCAATGTCTGGAGACGTTCTGGGTCTTCACTCCTGGGGGAGTAGGTGCTAACGGCATCTCGAGGGCCACGGCCAGGGGTGTGGCTCCGCCACAGAGAATGGTCTGGACCCAAACATCAACAGCAACAATGTTGAGAAGCCCTGGGCCATACATACGTTCTTGGGCCTCCAAGCCAGCCCAGGACCAGGAAACCGGTGATTCCACGGGAGTCCATGTGCCAGGACCTCAAATTCCTGCCAAACCCTGCATGGCTGCTGAAATGTCCAGTAGGAGTTTGCTGGGCACCCTGCAGGTCAGCAGGGCACCATCCCTCACCACTGTCACCCCGGGACCCCTCCAGAGAGCTAGTGGCCATGCACCCTCCTGGCCTGGCAGCTGACCAAACCCTCCTTCCTGGAAGGAGCTGGGCCATAGGGTAGCCCCGGACTTCACCCTGCTCAGAGGTGGGTCAGTCTGAGCCCGCTGCCTCCAGCCCATCACGCCCCTTGCTCCCACTTGGGGCTCTGAACAGAGAAAACCCAAGGAGCAGAATCACACATTCAACCTTGAGAAATTCGGGGGGCCCCTCCCAGCTCCGGGCTCCCAGACTCCTGTCCTCCTCTTGCTGGCAAGCACTGGTTCCAGGAGCGGTTCATATTTAATAACTCAATTTATATTCCACTCTCCACATAAACTATGGTAAAGGCGCGCTAATGTAAAAATACATCTGGCTTGCCCATCGTTTATCTTCTGGGTCCGCATCTAAATCCCTGGGCCTTTCTGACTTATGGCTACACCACTGCCTAATGAATAAAAAGGTGCAAATTATAGTCCCGGCTTTAATGCTCATCATAAAATTAGACGACAGTTGCGAAAGCTGCATTCTCCTGCCCACAGTGCAGCGACGGTGAGCCATAAATAAAGGGTATTTAATGCATCCCAGGGCTGTGAAAACCCAGGAAGCAGTGTGTTATCGCTCGGCCTTCGACGCGTCCGCCAGAAGTTCAATGAAGTGATAACGGATCCATCATGTGAATTTATGTTAACTGTCTCTGCGCAAAGCCATGGCCTCAACACTGTAAATAGCCTACAATCCTTCTAGCAGGCCCGCCTGCCAATAAAACTGTCACTGCCGGGCTGGCAGCAAGCACCTTCAGGACAGGGGGACAAGTTGTTAAATTCCGGAGGCCGACGGGGGCCTTGCCTCCCACCCTCGCTGGCTCTTCTGCGGGTCCGTCGATTGCAAAGGGAATGAATCGTCTTTCAAACAACAGTTCCCGATTACGGGGGTCAACAGAGGCTGGCCGCTGTGGACAGGTTTGCTGGGGATGTGGCCGGCGGGAGACAGCTGTCTGCCTAGGCAGGGGGCGGGGCGGGAGCCGGGATCCAGTCACTTCCTGCCCTGGTTGTCAGGCTCTTCCTCTCTACGAGGTGGTTTGTAGCCTCACGACACCTTCGGCACCTGGAACCTGCTGGTTCCATATGGTTTCATTATCTAGTTATCCATCCGTCCATCCATCCAGCCAACCACCCACCCACCCATCCATCCATCCATCCGTCCATTCATCCATCCATCCTTTCGTTCATCACTAATATTTTACTCTGCACTTGCTATGTTCCAGGTCCTATGAGGACATGAAGAGGACACAGGAAGACCCAACACTTGAGAAGTCAGGATCCCCAAGTATTACAAAGCTCCTCCCTTCTTAATATCATATCTCGTGTGTATCTAATTTACAACCGTCTATCTCCTTCTCTGAAGCCCGGTGGCTTCACTCTCAATCCTTCCTTGTTCAAACTGAGTTGAGACCTGAGAAGGGGCCATGACATCATTCTGTGGATGGGGCAAGAATCTTCCGTGGCACAAAACAGAACAGAAAACACCAGAGTCACTCAAGCACCATTTCAAGGGCGCATGCGTGCACGTGGGGCACGATGTGAAATGGAAAATTCATACTGTGAGTCGCAGACAGAAGTTTGAGAAACTCTCGTCTGTACCAGTCATTTGGCAAGTAACGTGGTTCCTGAAATACTAGCTTTCTTGGCATGTGGGAACGTCTGATCTTCCTGTATGAGTCCCACAAATGCCCGCCTCCCTGCCCTGTGTCTAGCTGGACCTCGTACCCCGTAGGACGGTGGTCTTGAAGGCAAGCGTGGGCCAGGGGGTGTGCAAACACCCACATCCTCCACAGGGCTCTGGGAGTATCTCCTAGGACTCTCTGAATCCTTTCTGAGTTGCTACTCTGGGCTCAGTTTTGTAAGCTACCCAGCCTGTTAGGACAGTGGTACACGTATGTAACATGTAAGTGTACATGTTCTGGGAAGCACGTGCTACAAACGATTTGCCTGATATGGGCTCGGGAAGTCTGGAGACCCCTGGGACCCGAGGTGGGCCATCACCTCAGTGTCATCGATGCTAACAATTCAAGATGGAGCTCTACAACAAAAGAAGCCACCGCGATGGGAAGCCTGCACACCGCACAGAAGAGTAGCCTCTGCTCACCACACCAGAGAAAGCCCGTGCGCAGCAACAAAGACCCAACACAGCCAAAAATAAATAAAGTAAGTAAAGATGGAGCTCTAAACCCAACTGGGAGAGTGGGACAGTTGGGAATGACATCTGGAGAAGAGGTGACACCCATCTTTGTGTCCTCAGCAATGTCTCAGGGATGCCCCTGCCTTCCCCCTGGGTAGACCAGAAGCTGCCCATCTCCCCACTCTCCCAGCCCCCCACGGACAACACACCGCAGCCACCATGAGCATGTTCTCCCCCTATCTGGCTGCTTCAACCTCACTCTTTGGGGGGCTCAGAAAACAGGGGCTCCCACTTGGGTGGAGCAGTGGCCCTGTGGTGTCTGTCACTATGCACGTTCCCAGGCCTGGCCGTGCGCTCCCGGGTCAGCACCCCTGGGAGGCCAGCGATTCAGCTACTTCACGGATCCCCCTGAAGTGTGACAGCCTCCAACTGTCACGCTGGGTTGGCAGGGCACGCGGAAACACACGGGCTTTGAAATGAGATTAAGCACTCTGACCTCACCAGTCAGCCGTGAGGCAAGCGGAACAGCTGGGGCTTGGAGCAGGGCACCCTGTGCGTTCCCGGCAGCAGCATGGAAGCTTCTGGAAGCCAGGCCTTCCGGGAGCAGAATCCTGACTTCATACATGTCGATCAAAGGTTCAACTTAGAACCTGTAACTGAGTAAGCGGCAGGGCTGGCTTCATGAGTGTGTGGCCCGTGGAGCACGCGGGGCTGGGGGTAGGCTGAAAATCACCCCCAAAGATGTCCTTGCCCTCATGTTACCTTAGAGCCTGCATTATCCAGGGGCATCCTAAATGCAATCACACGCATCCTTCCAAGACGAAGGCAGAGGGAGCTTCGCCACAAAAGGAGGACAAGGCCACGTGAAGATGGGGCAGAGAGATGGGAAGATGCTGGCCTTGAAGACCGGAGCGCACGAGCCAAGGATGCCGACAGCCTCCAGCAGCTGGCAGAGGCTGGAACAGATCCCTGTCAAGGCTCCCGAGGGAGCAGGGCTCCACCCACACCTTGATTTCGGCCCATTAGACTGATTCTAGACTTCCGGCCTCAGGACTACGAGACAATACATCTTGTCTTAAGCCACTGAGTTTGCGGTCATTTGCTACTGTGGCCCCGGGGCACGCATACAAGGCCCCATGTTCCAAAGGCTCTAGTGCTGGGAATTTAATGCTCTGTGGTCGGCGCCTTTAAATCCTTAGTCATTTCACCTTTTGATCTGTGTTTTGTAAGTGAGGTCTGATGGGACCACAGTGTGTACAGGGGGCTCGACGCTTTGGCAGAGCAGTGGTCCTGCCCCCCACTGCGTCCCTCCCACAAAGCATCAGCCAGCTGTGTGTGGAGAGTGGGAGACTCTCGTTCCGGCATTACCTCCACGGCTGGTGAGGGCTTGGACCCAGGTATGGGTCAGGACGCAGCCCCCGGGGCTCGGGGTGGGGCACCGTGGGGACCCTAGGATGGCACTGCTGGGAAGCATCCCTCTTATCCACCCCCAGGTACTCAGCACGTCCTGGGGTGGAGGCTGCGATCCCTCAGGATCCGTCTGCAGTGGGCTGAGGTGGCAGGCCTGTGGGAAGGTGAAGTTGACTTTCATCTCGCAGCGGGACCGCAGAGGATGGAGCTGGCCCGACACCCAGAGCCCCAGGTGCGCCAGTGGGGCAGCGGTCCGGACAACCTGGGCCACTTTCTCGGGAGTGTCCCATCACTGCGCCCTGGACCAGGCCCCCAGAGAGTGCTCGAACCTGCAGAGCAGAGGGAGGCTGCCCAGCAGCTTTTCTGCCTTCATAGCAACCGGAGCTGAGGGCTGGCGTCACAGTAGAGACATTTTCAAGAATTAGGACGAGTGCCGCCAGCTCTGCATCGCTCCCAGCAGTGCGGCTGGTTCCTGAAACCTCCTTCCCATGGGAGCCAAGGGGAAGCGCCTCAGCCACACCCCATGCTCGACACTGTCACTGTTCCTTCCGTAACTGCCCCCCAAATCTCTGGTGAGTCCCAGGGTGCTCACTCTGCAGAAACGCTGCTCATTTCATCCCCCCCCGGAAGACTCCCAGGGCACGTACAAACTTCACGGACCGAGGAACGTTCTGCTCTCCCCAAACTCCCAAAGTTGGGGCAGCCTTGACAGGCTCCCCGCGACCGCCCCCTCCCGGTGCTCATTCCCCTTCAGTGTGGGCCGGACGTAGGGACTTGCCTCTAATGAACAGAATATGGCCAAAGAGATGGGGTGTCCCTTGTGAGATTCGTTTAGAAGCCGGTGGTGCCCTCTCTGCCCCGCACACACTCTTGCCTCCTTGGCTCGCTCAGTTTGACAAAGCGCGTTGTGAGCTGTCACATGGGAGATGGCCACGTGGTAAGGAACTGAGGGAGGCGTCCAGCCAATCTCCAGCAAAGGCCCTCCATCCAACAGCCCTCAAGGAACAGAATCCTGCCCGTGACAGTGAGTGAGCCGGGAAGCGGGCCCTTCTCCGGCGAGCCCTCAGATGAGACGGCAGCCCCGGCCCACACCTGGATCACAGCCTGTGAGGGACCCTGAAGCAGGAGATCCAGCTGGGCTGCACCCAGATTCCTGACCCACAGACACTGGGAGATAATGAGTGTGAGCCCCAAGTTGTGGGGGCATTTGTTACAGAGCCAGACGTGCCTGAGGCACCTCCTTCGGGAAGCACTGCTCTGTGGTTCTGCAGCCCACGCTCAGCGGAGCTGGCAGAGTCCCATCTGCTCGCCCACACTCATCCCTCCAACCTCAGCCCTCACAGCTCAGCCTGGCCTTGACTCTCCATCAGACCACGATGGTCCCCGTCAGCTCATTCTCAGCCGCGAGGCTGCTCTCTCCGTCCCTCTGCAAACTAGGCTCACTCCCTTTAGGCCCACTCCAGTCTCCCCTTCGTGGCCGGCTTCTCTGATCAACTCCATCCAGTCCAAGTCCCTGCTCCCCTGGGGCCCTCAGCATCTCTGGGTTCAGTTCAGGGAACACCATGGCCCCGACTGACAGGCCACGTCCTGGTCTCAGGATCCAATGGCTCGGCCTCCTCCCCAGGCAGCAAGGTTCCTAAGGACAGGTCACTCTTAACCAACTCAACACCAGACATCGTAGGGCACCTACTGTGTGCTGGAAGCTGGGCTTTCAGAAAAATAGCACAGGATCCTTGGCCTCCCTGGGTCAACGGTTCTCAGACCTGGGGACTGCAGGGCTTGTGAGAAAATGGTTCCCTCGATGGGTGTCCTTAATGTGCCTGGGCTCCGGTTTTGAGAAGCCCAGTGTGTGGCACTCACCGCCGTCCCCAGGGGAGTTCCGTGCAGATGTGACTGCACGCGGACGCAGGCCCCGAGTCCCTGGAAACGCTCGGTTAAAGGGTGGTCGCCCAGTAACCAGAATATGCCCAAGTTAATTATATTTAGACCGCCGTCAAGGTGGAGAGCGCAAAGTTAAAATATTCTGGTAGGGAGCTGGTGGCACCCAGGCTGAGGATCACACACTCAGAACAGGGTGGCTGTCAGCCAGCCCCACACACGTGCTCAAGGCTACGGCCTGGAATAATAGGAGGTACGGACGCACCCAGGGAAGCGCCCCGGGCAGGACAAGACGTGGCATCTACGAAGGGACGGGGAGTCTGGGGCATCAGACCAGGGCACGCATGCTCAGTCAGCCTGAACCGTCTGCAGCACCCTTTCCAAACGTGACTGGACTCGCGGCCTGACTGCTTGAGGACAAAGAGACGGGCTAAATGCAGCAAATCCTGGGAGGATTGACACCGTGCAGTGCCAAGTGCACACAGTAGGGGCTTCACAAGCACTCGGTGATGAGAGCCTCGTGCGTGCTCGCCAGCCCCTGTCTCATCGCTCAGCTTCCAGCTGCCCCCACTGCCTTTTCTCTCACCCGACCTGGGTGGTCCCCTCCCACCACCTCGTGGCCACAGCCATGGCCGCCTAGCGCGAAGTCTGCCCTGGAGGGCGCACAGCTGGCGGGCCTGGCCGCAGCCTCCCCAGGAGCCCCGAGCCAGCTGGGGAGCCAGCCGCCTGCCTCCGAGCCAGCTCGCCCGCCTGGCGTGACTCTGGGCAGGTGCCCAGACCATGGCAGCCGCGGGTCCCCCTGGGGTCAGCAAACCAAGCCCAGCCTCCCCGGCCAGAGTGGCAGCATCTCCACCCACCCCGCCTCGTTCTGATGGTCCCGAGGCCTCCCTAATAATAGCGATCCTGCATCCTCGTGGCCAATTCGGCTCCATTTCTATAAATAATGTAGAATCTTTTTATTTACTGACAGGTTGTAAAAGTAGCAGGGAGAATAATGTGAAATCAGGAGCTGCTGAATAATGCATGACGTCGGCCTCAGTCTCCTGCCTGGGCGGGGTTCCCCACAGCCCCCAGCGACTGCACCCCTGCAGCCGGCGCGCGGGATGCTCCCAGGCCCTGGGCACCACTTCCTCCCATTCAGACCTTCAAGGTTTGGACTTGATCTTGGGGGAGGGGTTCTGGGGCCACTGGGGACAAAGGCAGGGTCTGGGGTCCACACCCTTGTGCTCTTGCATATTCAAACCAAGCCTCAGGCCCAGCCACCTCCTCTGGCAAACAGGTATTTGCAAGGTCAAAGCCAGGTCTCTGCTACACCCCCTTCCCAGCACGTGTACTCAGACACACACAGACACGCACCCACAATCACACAGAGACATACACGTAATCATACAAAATACACAGCTACAGACGCATACATAACGCGCACACACACACGACACACAAATACACACATACACACCCAGACATGTATCCTCAAAGACACACATGCACAATCACACAAGATACACAACCACATAAACACAGAGACACACACACCGATATACACAATCACGCACACACAGCCACCCACACAGACGTAAGATACGCAACCACACAGACACACACAGACATACCTAACACACACACACGCACACACACACACAGACACAACCACACACACAGATACAACCACACACACAGGAGAGCGGGGAGGGCGGGCTGAACCTTCGGTGGATAATTGCGTGTATTTCTTCTCGACTTTTGAAGAATCTGCGTTAATGATTCAAGGTGCTGGCTTGGTTATGAGGGTGCAGGTGTTAAGGGCTGGGGCTCAGAGTGGCCACAAGGTGGGCGCGACTTGGCAGGCCCCGAGTCCAGCTGTGCTGTCCAGGCAGAGCCTCTGGGCAGGGCCTGGGGCCGGGTCTGCCCCAGCCGGCAGTGATCTGTCAGCCATGAGCGAGTGGGTGCAGGGCGGCTGAGTGCTGCAAAGTGCGCCCATGAGGGTGGGGGCCTGGTCTGTCCGCTGACGGCTGTAGCCCCTGTGCCCAGGGAGCCTGGCACACAGCAGGTGATCAGCAAACACACATGACTAACCACGCTCCGTGCTGCCGTTGCCTCCATTTTACAGGCAGGGAAACCGAGGCAGGAGAGGTGAGAAAAGCACGAGGTCTCCCCGGCGGCCTGCAGGGGCTCTGAAAAGCCCACAGCACTGGGGCAAGAGGAAGTTCTGAGGGGGTACAACCCATGTGGGTCACACTTTCTTCCGGAGGCTTTGCGTGGAGGGGGGCGGGGGGCGGGTGTGAGAGTGGTTATTCTAGTCTTTGTATGTTTCTGAAAGCATCAAACATTCACAGTGAGATGCTTTCCAGTCCCTGCAGCCCCTGTGGACTGACACATGGTCTCCCGCATGGAAGGAGACCTTTCCAGAGTGCACGGGGCCTTGCTCTGGGTCAGGGGGCAGCTGGAGAGGGCTCAGAGCTGGGGGGACCCCGCAGGGCCACCCGATGAGGCAGCTCCCTGTGAGTGCAGGGCCTAGGAGCTGAGGCCACGCTGGAGAGCTTCCGACAGCACACTCACACCTGCACATGTATTTACACCAGTCAGACAGTACACGCAAACACACACACAGTGCTGGTTTGCACAGTGCAATACATACACTGGTGTGTTTGCACACAGCGGTGCACCAAGCACTGCCACGTGTGCATGAAAGCACACACCCACGTGCACTCAGGACACACACACAAGTGTGCCTGCAGCACGCAATCGCACACGTGTGTGTGCGTGTGTGTATGCATACACGGTCACACACCATGTGAGTCTGCACACGCCACCATCACACATATGTCCACGTATGCACACAGCCCCCACACCCCAAACATACCTATGCACGTGCACACACCTCCACACACATGCACACGTCTCCCTGAGTAGGACCAAGTGACCAGAAGAGGGACACTGTCCACTGGGCCAGGAACCCGGCACCGGCTGTGAGGTTTGGTTTCACCTGTGAGTTGCAGGCCCCCCAGTTCTAGCCTATTCCCCCATTTTACATCTGGGGGCACTGAGGCGCCAGGCCGCACAGCCACTTGCCTGAGAGGATGGGATCCGGTGTTTGTTTAGCGCCGGTGCCCTGGTGGTTGTCACACACGTTACCTCTATTCCTGCCACGGCCACAGGTGGCAGACGTGTCCCCATGCTACAGACCCAGCGGAGGGTGCAGTCATTTTCCCAAAGACAGACAGCGATGCAGCTGGGACGGGACACAGGCTGCTGGCCTCTGAGCCTCCGCCTCCTGACAGGGGAGGGACTGAGCTCTCAGGTCTGCCTGGGTCCCTCCACCTACAGAAGGATATTCCGAACGCCCGCACCCCGCTTTCCCAGCAGGCACCCAGTTCTTCACATGCATGAACTCACTCAATCCTCAAGCCCATCGGTGGAGTCGGCACTATTATCAGGCCCATTCTGCAGGTGTGGACAGCGAGATAGAGAGCGCCGACAGTGCTTACAGGGACTGAACCCCGGAGACTCTGGAACGCAGAGCGAGGTGCATCCACACCGGGGTTCTCCCGTGGGTGGCATGTGGAGTCACCCAGAAGCCTTGAAAACACAGCGATGTCTGGACGCTCCCACCCTGAGATTCTGAATTAATCAGTCTGTGGGGTGGAGTGCAGGCCTCAGGCTTTCGGAAAAGTGATGCTAAGGGGCGGCTCCCACGGGAGATGCCCAAATTCAAATCAGACCACAGGCGGGTCCCCTTTCCTGCGTCATTTTTAGTCCCGAAGCCCGAGGCCAGCAGGTCCCTGGAGAAGTGGTTGCGAAGAAGACCAAGGTGTGAAGCTGGCGGGTGTCCTTGAGCACGGCCAGATGGCTGCTCGGCCGGCAGGCGGTGCCGCGTGCGCTGCCAGAAGCTCCCGGGGGGCCCGGAGCTGAGTCAGACACCTAGGCTCCCTGCCCAGAAGGTGACTTTGGAACCTCGTGAAATCGGACTTGACGGCTCCAGAATCAGCCCTTCCCCAAGCCTTGGTCACCGGAGACCACGTGCTTCGGGTAGGGACGGTGCAAGGGGACCCCAATACCGGGTACCTGTCTGAGGGGTGGGGACAGCACAGTGCTCACAGCAGGGGGCGGACACAGCGACGCGCGCGCGTGTGTGTGCGCCTGTGCGCACACGGGCGCGCGTGTGAAGGCGGAGGGCCAGGGCTCTTGGGCTGGCGATCTCTGCTGTGTGGCTCTGGGTTCGGCACTCTGCCTCTCTGAGCCATGATTCACTCTCCCATCTGGGAGCGGGGTGGGGGATCTCCACTTTGCCTGGGGGCTGAGAGAAGGTATCTGAACCCTTGACCCAGGCATGGGAAACCAAGCCTCACCTCTCCCCTTCCTCCCACCAGACTTTGTGAGCGAGGGGGACCCTGGGGTGTCGGCTCCTCCCCTTTTCCATCCACTCCGTACCTCCCCTACATCCTCTCCTGCCTCTGCCAGCTGGGTGGAGCCACACCCCTCCCCCAATCTCCAGCTCCCTGCCCAGCCGCCACTCCCCTCTCTCTCTGTCTCCCTTGTCTGACGGTGCCAAGCCTTGTGGGGTCCCAGGCTTCCTGGAGAGGGCACCCCATCTCCCACACAGACAGGAAACGGCAGCTTCCTGGGCGGCAGCCACACCGCTGCTCCTAGCGCACAGGCGTTCCAGATGGGACCTCCTCCGATGCAGCCCCGGTTCCAGTCCCCACCAGGCCTGCAACCTCCAAGGGGCCCTGCTCCACTTGGGCAGCCCCTGGATATTCATCCTGACCCCTTGAGAGAAAGTGGACATGCCCTGGACACTCTGAAATGCACACAGCCACCCTCTTTCCAAGTCGGGGAGAGGAGTGAGCCGCTGGGCCCTGGGCCAACTGATTTCCTCTGCTGGCGCCTGGTGGTGGGCAGCCCGCCTCTGGCGGTGGCCTGGCATCCGAAGGCGTTGGCAGACCGCAGGAGTGGAGGGAGCCGGAGGGGAGGCTCCTCCCCCATCGAACTGGAAGCGGGTGCTGGGTGGGGGAGGGGAGCGTTTTTGCATCACAGTTGCGGCGAATCTGCTGTCTTCTGGAGTTCAAGCCGGGACCTGTCTATGTTAGGGCCTGTGGCCGAATATTTCCTGTCTCTTAGAACAAGATACACCGCCCACTCCCAAGCTGCTGGCCCCGAAGAGGCTGCCTTTTAACCACTCCCCGGCTCACAGGCTTGGGGTGGGGCTGGGGACCAGGACTGATGGCTGTCCACACCCACCTTCTTCTCACGGGGTCTGAGTGGGTTTTCCGACAAGGAACGTGAGCTGTGAGTGAGCAGGACAGGCTGAGGCTGGGAATGGGCCCCCAGGGTCTGAGAGGATGCTCTCAATGGCCCTATTAATATCTGAGAGAACATTCTAGAGGAAGGAAGCCTGGGGGCAAAAAGGAGGAAAAACCCCGAGCACCTCGGGGGCGCTCAGTGGACACAAGGAGCCTGGGGATCGATAGCCTGCCAGCCCTCCAGGCCCCGGGCCGGGGGTCTCAGTTCTGGTCTGGGGGGACTCCCCAGGCATCCCTTCTGCAGGACCTGGGCATTTACGGTTTTCCTCTGTCTCCTGATCTATTCTGGGCTCGCTCTGCTCCCGGCCAGGCTGGGAAAGGGGCTGAGGCCAGGGGAGGGCGGCAGGGGGCCAGAGGGGGGCCGGAGGAAGCCAGGAGGAGGCGGGCATGGACGGTTTAGGAGCTGCTCTGGGCAGGCCCCTGGAGAGTGTGGGCAGGGGAGGGCGAGGTGACAGATGGAAGGCACATGTATTAAGGGTGAGTCAAAAGATGTGAAGGGTTTTCTTGGGAGCCCTGGTGGGAAGGGAGGCTCAGAGACGCTGCGGTGAGGGCTGGGCACCGTGCCCGGCCCAAAGCAGAACCACAGAGCTGGGCACTGGCCCCTGGGAGGTGTCTCTGGCTGGCATACATGCCAGCCTGTGTCCAGCCAGGCTGGGCCTGCAGGCTCCAAGACGCCCCTCTGCATTCCTGCTCCACCCTTGGGCAGACTGGGTCCAGGCGCCAGCCTCAGTTTGTCCATCTATAAAATGGGGAGATTCATGCTGCCCTTCTCACCTGGAAGAGCCTGGCACACAGCAGGGACGCGGTAATCTTAGTTTCTTCCTTTCCTTGCTTTGTAACACACTCCACAGCTGATGCTGCCTTGAGGCCCTGGCTGCCGCAGGCTTAGATTTTCTGGGCCTGATCCATTCCATTCTCAGAACAGGGGTTCAGGGCAAGGTCCATACTCTTAGCCTGGCATGCAGGTCCTGCCCTACCTGCCATCTCCCACCTCGCCTGGGCCCGACCTCCAGCCTCCCTTTTTCAAGGTGCCCAAGCCCCCACCCTCTCTATAAGTTCCCCCTTCCCCACGTGAGAATGCCCAGCTGCCTCTCTACACTAGCCTAATTCCCACACATGTCCTTCGAGGACTTTAGCACCACTTCCTACAGGGAGCCTTCCAGGGATGCTTCCAGTATGTCCCTAGTTGAGTTTCCGGAGCACTAGGCCTGGGCCCACGCCGAGCCCAGAAACCGTGTGCCAACGGAGCCAGGGCTGGCACGGAGGGCAGCAGGAAATGGGAGAGGAAAGGCTCACTTTGCTGCAGGAAAAGAGATGCTCTGGGCGGAGGAGGGGGGACTGCCACTCTAAAGATGACAAATGAGCTAATACCGACACCCCCAGAGACCTTCCGAGGGGAAGTGCACACCTGGCTGCCGGCAGGGCCTGGAAGCGTGGGGTGAACGCGCAGAGGGGAGGTGGGGGAGAGCCGTACAGGATGAGACCAGCCACCCCACAAAGAACGGGTGCAGGGGACTCGCTAGCCCAAGGACCCACCAAACCATCTGCTTGAAGGTGAAGCTCAAAGCCAGACGGTCCTCTTCATGTTAACATGCGAAAAGCGAGTCCCCAGCCTCCACGATTATTTGAGAATCCTCCCTCTACACCCATCAAATTAAAGCAGTGTCCAACGGGGCCGCGGAGCGCAGACAGGTATGAAATTTTAATGAGCGCTAATGGCTTTGCCCTACATCGTGAGCGCCAGGCCTACATTCACGAACGCTTAATTTCTCGGGCCTTGATCCCTTTCCTCTCCTCTCCTGCCGACCCCTCGCCGGCTTCCACCCTCACAGATGTTTGTGGGCAGCAGGTATGGGCGAGAGCCTTCCTGGACCACCTGACAGCCGGCTCCCTGAGCCTGGTGACTAGATATTCATTCTCCCGGGGAGAGAAGCAAAACTCAACAGTCACAGCCCCAAGGCCAGCACGGCAGCAAGACTGTCAATCTGACACAAGGGAGGTGGCCTTTCATTAATTCCTTTGCTCCCAAGTACAGCAGCAGAAGCGTCAGTAGCACGCGCCCTGGGGGAGGGGCACAGTACACTGATGCCTGCAGGCCAGCACTGCCGCCCTCACGACCAAGTTCCCCAAGCCCAGGTCCGTCCCAGGGGGCCTGAGTCAGGACTGCAGGGCTGGGGTGGCGGCTAAACCCCTGTTGCCCCCTGGCGGCGATAAGGCCCACCTGTCTGGGGTGGCGTGGTGGACGGGAGGGTGGCGGTGGTTGACCACAGACCCCTGGGCTCAGGCCCAGCCGCTAGGCTGGGGGACCGCCTGGTTCTGGACCAGAACTCCTAGGAAGATCAGAGCCCTGGAGTCGGCTGCTCTCTTATGGGTGTGGGTTCCATGGCCTTCGTGGGACCGCACATCACACAGCAGCCTGAAGACACACTGTTCCGGAAGGTTCCAGGCCTCTCTCAGTCAGCGACCGGTGGCCCTTTGGACCTCAGGAGTCGTCTCTGCTAAATGAACTTAACAAAGCATCCTCCCAGCTGCCTCATCAGCCCTCCAGCTCCAAGGTGGAGTCAATGCCAGCAGCACTTATTAAGCCCCTACTGTGTGCCAGGTGCTGTGCAGGGCTGCGCTGTAATGAGGCATCAGACGTGACCGCCAGCAGGCGTCAAGGGGTGATGCCATCACGGACATCAGGTCACGCAGCCTGGAGCCCCCCGGGGAGAGTGTAGACCACCGCCTCCCCTCTGCCCTCGTACGGCCAGAGGCCCTCAGACACGGCCGAATTCTCTGGGAGGGAGCCGCAGCGCCCCAGCGGGGCCTGCTGGAAGCAATACCTGTAGCAGCAGCATCTCACTGGACCCTCTCTCAGATCCTCCTCTCTCTGACCAGCCTGCTGTCCTGTCAAAGGGAAGAGGCCGAGCCCAAAAAGGCAGGGAGAGAGGGGGACAGAGAAACCCAGGCTCTGTAAAAAGGCAGGGAGAGAGGGGGACAGAGAAACCCAGGCTCTGTTCCCAGCCACGCCGGGTTCAGCTGCTCAGAGAGACACATGCCTCTCGGTGGAAAGACATCATTGTGAGGGTCCCTGGCCTGGCAGGGGTCAGCCGACCTGGACCCAGTCACCCTTTAGGTGATGCTCCCTAAAGGTCGGGGAGGCAACTGCCTGGGTTCCCGTCCCTTCCACCACTTCCTGGCTGTGCTCTCTGTCTGGGCCTCAGTTTTCTCGTCCATGAACTGGGGACAGTGGGAGAACCTATACCCTAACAAGACGGCCAGATAAAATACAGCGAAATTTAAATTTCACATATGAATAAATTTTTAAATATAACAGCTTGATTAAGATATAATTCCCACACCATGTACAATTCATCCATCTAAAGTATACAGCTCTGTGGTTTTTATTATATTCACGGAGCTGGACAACTATCCCCACAGTCCATTTAAAAATATAGGCATCGGCCTCCCTGGTGGCGCAGTGGTTGAGAGTCCGCCTGCCGATGCAGGGGACACGGTTCGTGCCCCGGTCCGGGAGGATCCCACATGCCGCGGAGCGGCTGGGCCCGTGAGCCATGGCCGCTGAGCCTGCGCGTCCGGAGCCTGTGCTCCGCAACGGGAGAGGCCACAACGGTGAGAGGCCCACGTACCGCAAAAAATAAATAAATTAAAAAAATATATATATATATGCATCACCCCAAAAAGAAACCCCACACTCATGAGCACCACTTCCATCCCCCCCAGCCCTAGACAATGAACACATTTTTAGCATAAGCACACCGCAAATATTACACGGGATACACTTATATAAAAACGTATTTGTAGTTGATCTGAAGTTGAAATTTAACCCAGCGTGCTACTTTGTGTTTCTTCCTAAATGTGGCAGCCCTACCCCCAGGCCTGCTGTAGGCATTAAACACATTAACTACCTCATACACAGTCAATGATACTCACGTTGGCTGTTCTGTTCTTATTTTTACTATTTGTATTGTTTTCATTTGGGTTCCCCGGCAGCAGAGCCTGAGACAAGGATTCCAAGGCAAGGGGTTTATTTGTGAGGGCCTTTGGGAAGTGGGGTGCGGAGCAGTGAGACTGGGAAGGTGGGAGGGCCGATGAGGGGCCACGGTGAGTGGTCCTGCTGGGGACCCTGGGAGAGAAGGGTCCCTGGGAAGGACAGGAGGATGGCGGCTTCATCAGCAACACCTTTCTTCCCTGGTGGGATGTCAACCCCCTGCCTGGAAAGGCAGCTAAGACTTTGAATCTTAGAGGTCTGGAAGCTACAGGGGCCTCGGAACTCTCTGCTGGTGAGTGCCGGGGCAGGTGGAGGAGATGAAGGTGGGGTCTCAACAGCATCCGCTACAGGGACCCGGGGCAAGTGTACTGGGGTGAACGGTGTCCCCCCAACTCATGTTCACCCGTAACCTGTGAGTGTGTCTCCTTACGGAAAGGGGTCTTTGCAGATGTGATCAAGTTAAAATGAGTCCGATGTGGGCCCTCATCGAATGCCTGGTGTCCTTCTAAGAAGAGGGGAATATAGACGTGGACACAGACAGGGAATGTGGTCACGTGAAAGCAGAGACAGAGATTGGAGGGATGCGGCCACAAGCCAAGGAGCACCGAGGATGGCCGGAACCACCAGAAGCTGGAAGAGACAACGAGGGATCCTCCCCTGGAACCTTCCCAGGGATCACGGCCCTGCCCACACCTTGATTTTGGACGTCTGGCCTCCAGGACTGAGGGAGGATACATTTCCGTTGTTTGAAGCTGACCAGTGTGTGGTCCTTCGTCACGGCCGCCCTGGGACTCGAACACAGCGAGTTCCTGTATCTCTGAGCCACGGTCTCTTCAGCTGACAAAAGGGATGGAAACGCCTGTCCCCTAGGGTGGCCGTGTGCGCCGCGTATTCATAAACCCAAGGCGTTCAGCGCGGCGCCCAGGACGCACTAAATCCCCGACAGCGCCGGCGGGTGCTGCTGCGGGTTCGTCTCGTTCTGTCCCAGTCTCCTCTGTAGTGTGCTGGGCTGACAGCCATGGGGGCCTGCAGAGCTGACAGCATCAAACCGTTGAAGCAGCCCCAGCCAGGGAGGCTGGTGCCCTTGTTCTGTCAGCTCCTGGGGCGCCCACGGTGGGGCCGGGCAGGCGCCGCAACAGAGGGGACTGCTATTAATCCCCCGGCCAGCTCTGCCCAGACCTTACCATTCTGCCAGCATCACACATCTCAAGAGCACAGACACAAAATGTAATGTCATAACATTCGCAGTCCAATCGCCTTTGCTTCGGGAGACAGCTACGGCTGTCAGAGGAGCTTGGAGGTAAATACTTCAGCAGGCGGAGGCCAGCGCCGGGGCTCTGCCGGGGCCGGGCTCCCCCCGGGGCGGGTGGGAGGGGACAGGCAGCGTGGGGAACACCGGGGTCAAACCTCAACCCGTTTAAAATATTCGCACAGTAAATCCAAGGCAAGTAGGCAGGAGACGCTAAAGCAAGGGTAAGATATGAGCGGATATAAAGCCAGACACCTTTATTGTTCTGGAATGTCTTCCAGCAAGTTATGGGCCCACAGCTTGACCCTAACCTATCATATTGTTATACAGCGGGACACAAAGCAGGTTCTTGGAATTAGCTCTCAAAGGGGGCTCGTCGCCCTGCCTGCCCGCCCGGCCCCGCGTCCCTCTGCTTGGCGGGAATCTGACCGTGACACTGCTGTAAAGAGCCCCGTCCTCCTATCCTGCTGGGCACCTCCCCTCGGTCACTTGAATGTGTCCTCCTGCTCCGGCAGAGCCGTGTCTGAGGCCTCACAGAGCTACAGGCGCTAAGAATTTATTGAGCACCTACTACGCTCCAGCGATGGTCCCGGATCCTGGGGACACAGAAGTACGTGAAGGGACGTGGACTTCCCAGCCCAACCTGAGGATGCATCTGAGCTCGTTCCCAAGTACAGCCGGCGCTTTATTCTCTCTGCCCCTTCTCAGGAGCCCACACTGCCCCTGGTGCCTCTCGGGTGAAGTGGACGAAGAGCCCGTCTCCATCCAGGGGGTCTTTGGGAGACTTCAGCACCCCAGCAACACAAAGCGCTAAAGCTCAGGTCTACCCGCCGCGTGGCTGCCTGTCAGCGGCTCCGCTCCCTGCGGCTCAGTTTGCTCCTCTGTGAAATGGGGGCAGCGGCCACACCTCCCTTGTGGGGTTGCGAGGATTCAGTGGGTGAATACAGGTAGCGGCTTCAGCAGGAAGGACTCCGTGCTTCCATGTAAATAAGAATAAGGAGTATTCTTTTTTACACAGAAGGGGAGACCCTGGAGGCTCAGCCAGCAGAGCAGGGCACCCTCCTCCCTGTTTTAGGGTGTCTGGGACAGTGACAAAGGGTGGGGGGAGGCAGGAGGAAAAGCAGAGACAGGACCACCTGAAGGAGGTGTGAACAGCCAGGTTTGACACCACCAGTGTGCAAGTCTGATGCAAACACACTTGCTCCCCTCACCGTGCGCCCCAACACACACACCCTGGTATAGGGCCAGCAGCTTCTCGGAGAGGTTCTGCTCAATCGCACAGCTCCAGACGGTGCCAGGCAGGCCCTGGCTGCTGCTGGGCGGGGGCCACCTCTCCCTGCAGCACCTGGCTTGGAGGCCTCAGGACTGAGCTGCCTTTCTTGATCAAAAGGCCACTCCCGGGTCCCGAGAGAGCCCTCAATATCACAGAGATTTTCTCCACCTTTTAGAATCTGTGACACACCTGTGACCTTGCCTGGAGGTGATTCCTCTAACCCACCTTGTCACAACCCAGCCACCAATACAGAGCTACCAGCCACCTCCCGCGGTACCCCATCAGTGGGCAGAACTGGGTCAGGGGAAGGAAAGAAACCTGCTTTCCTCTCTTCTCTTCTTCCTTCCACCCCCCCCCCCCCCCCCGTCTATCCACCCAAGTGTCCTCCCTCCCTTCCTCCTTCCATCCACACACCTGTCTGTCCTTCCATCCACTCATTTGTGCAGCCAATTGTATTTATTGAGCAATTACTTTGCACCAGGCATCATTCCACGTTCTGGGGACACACTAGTGAACAAAAGAGAAGCAGAAGCTCTCACAATAGTATGTTCTAGCCAAGGGAGATTTTTAAAGCCATGGAAATCAATAAACAAGACAATTTGGGGTGACGAGTGCCAAGCATGAAGAAGGAAGCACATCAAGGTGTTTGAGAATGAGGGATTCCACAAGGGAGGGCATCAGATCGGGTGATCCAGAGGGCCTCACGGAGGAGGTGACATTGGAGCTCAGGCCCAAAGGGGAGCCAATCACGCAGAGCGCTGGGGCACGGGCATTCCAGGTGGAGGGAAGAGCAAGGGCAAAGGCCCTGTTGCAGGACCAGGAGAGAAGGGGCCACAGGAGGCCAGCTGCGGTGGGGCTCCAGTCGGGCGGCGAGGACGCCGGGAGCTGGGAAGTGGTGATTCTGGGAAACTGGTGGGGGTGGGACTGGGCGGGGCCTGGAGGGGGGGCCCTCGGGTGCTCGGGGAGCTGGCACCCTCCTCAGGCCCAGAGTCTACAGTGCAGTCCCTGGGCAGCCTGCGTGGAGAACCTGCCAATCCCGGACCAGAAAAGCCATCTCCAGAAACCACAGTGTCAGACGGGAGTGGGGACACCCCAGCAAGGCTCCTTGCAGCCTTCAAGGGGCTCTGAGAGTCCCACTCTCAAACTGTCAGGAACTCGGGAATCTGGGTGAGGACACTGCTTGTGATGGCCTGGGGGGTCACCAAGCCTTTGTGCCTCAGTTTCCCCACCTGGACGTGACGAGTGTTTGGCTCATGTCCACGGGCCTGGCCCAGGGTCTCACTGTTGGGGCCTACTGACCGGGAGCCCTCTTTTCTCCCTTCCCATTGCACAATGGAACATCCCAGAAGGGCAGTGGGGAGCTGTTTCCAGCACCCAACAACCGGAACTAATCTTCCCTGGGCGCTGACTCCACGGAGCCTCCCTTCCAAGGCTTTTCATGAGCGAGCCTGTTCAATCTTCTCATCATCTGACAGGTCAAGAAACTGAGGCCCAGAGAGGGTAAGCGTGTGCTCAGAGGTCACACAGCTGGGATCCGAGCCTGAGCTGTGAACTAATGTTGCCGCTGCTGCCAGCAGTAATAGTAACAAACCTGACTTCTGTAGCTCTCGGTCCCCAGTGCTATCAAAAGTACATCCCATTTGCAATGCATCTTATCATCCCAAAAGTCCCTTATCCCATTTCACACATGAGAAAACTGAGGCAAGAGAGGCTTGCCCATTTGCACAGCAGGTTAAGACACCGAGGCTGGGGTGTGAACCAGGCAGGATGGGACTCCTGCCCAGCTTTGGAATCCACTGGCTTGGGGGCAGGAGGGCTGTTAATATGGGGGGGCCCGGGGTGTCTGCCACCATTGCAACCTCTGCAGGCCACACTGCTGAGCCGGACAGGGGCAAGGCAGCGTGTGACGCATCCCACCTGCAGTCACAGTGTTTAAACAGTGGGAGGTCGGGGGGGCCTCCACGCTGGCATCCTGGCAACCCTGACCCGTCGCAGAGAGGCCTTGACCAAAGGGGCAGCTGTCACACGGCCCCAGGAAGCCCCACACCGGCCAGCGAAATGATGCAAAATGAAGGACCGCCCTCCTCTGGGGGCCCCACCCCCCGGGGGTGTGCAGCAACCCTGAAGCCGTCCCTCGGCCCTCTCCCACCCTCACCCACGTTCAGGGAGTGGCAGGGCCCATCTGGAACTGGAGGCAGAGCTGGAGTCGGCCTGGCCCGGGGTCAGCAGTGGTCATCCTTAACGGCTCCACTCTGCCGTCCAGCTCCGTCTCCGCGAGGAGTATCTATGACCCCATTACTGCCGAGGCCTCTGAAGGGCTCCAGGATGAATTACCGGCTGCCTTGGGAGAGCAGGGAGGCGAAGTCACGGGCAGGTGAAAAATGAACTTCATCAGACTCCCCGGGTCTCATTACCATCCGTCAGCAGCCGGCCCGACCCTGGTGGGGGGCTGCGGACACCCCTCCTCCGCTGCCGGGGCCCCACCTAAGCCACGGCGCTCGGCTCGGCTTTGCCCCCTGCCTCGTTCCCCAGGGACCCCAAGAAGGAGCCGGCAGCCAGCGGTGGGTTCCGGAAGCAGGCACCTCCCGCCAGGCCCTGACTCCGTGAGCTGGCGAATCTCTCCAGGTGTCTGGGCGGTGGCTCCAACAGTGGGGGCCACCCCGAGAGACACACAGTCAGTGTGCTTCCCCCCTCTGACCCCCTACCCCTGCCCCAGACAAGCAGCTACTGGCTGGCACCCACCCCCAAACACCTGCTGGGCCCAGGGCAAGAACGGACTTGGGTCCCAACTGACGGAGCAACCTGGGGCCCGGGGAAGGTGACGGGGAGCCAGCGAGACCTTTAGGAGCGAACGCGGTTCTGGAGGGCAGGCGGGGCAGGGGCCGGCGCCCAGCACCCTTAGCTGGCACAGCGGGGCTCCGAGTGGCCGGAAGCAGAGCAGGCCTGCTCCAGCGGCGGATCTCCCACCCTCCCCCGGTCCTCTGGTCACTCACCAAAGAGCCCCCAGGGCACAGGAAAGGCCCACAAGACTTGGACACGCCTGTGCTGTGCCCCTTCCCAGGCCCCTCCGCCCAGCTTCAAGTCACTCCACTCTTCCGCCCACGAATGTATCCCCTCAGGAGGTCAGGGCTTAAGCAGTCGGAGCTCACCAAGGTCCCCGAAGATGAAGGCTGCTGGGCATTCAGGACCTGCCACCCTCACGCCTGGCCGCGAGCTGCCACCTGCACAGGTCCCAGCTTGTACGAGAAGGGAGAGCTAGGCCCAGGGGACAGAGGGACAGGTAAACGAAATCTTTTCTCCTGATAATATCGGAGACCACTGGTTCACCGCCTCCTCTGTAGGTCCCGTGCGGCACAACGAGGAGGAGCTCGCGTGATCCTCCGGGCGAGGCTGCGGGTTGGTGATGTTGTGGGTGTGGAAATGAAAGTTCAGAGAGGTTGAGAGAATGGTCTGAGGTCACACAGCAAGTAAACAGCAGGGCTGGGAGGGAAGCCAGCACCCGGCGCCTGACGGCTGTGTTTCATCGCAGGATGAAAGCCAGCCTGTAACCCCTGCCACATCCTCGGGGGGGGGGTCTCAGCCGGTGTAAGGAGGCCCAGTGCCCGCTCTCTCGGGGGGGGGGGCGGTCTCTGGGGCCCCGGATCAGGATCCTGGGCTGGGTGGTCCCCACTGGCACATCACTACCCCCCTCTGAGCCTGTTCTCATCTATGGAGGGAGGTGACACTGACTGCTTCTCAGCATGGAGACAGTTCTGGGGAGGGACACTCTGTGAAGCGGTTTTGGCAAAGGAAGTCTCCTCCGATGTGGAGGGAGGGCTGACACTGATTGGATTCTGAGGGGAAAACCAACCAGGATCTGAGCCACAGCTGGGGGTGGCTGCCAAGCCCCACAGGGAAGAGCCAGGATTGATGACAGCAGCCTCCGGGCCAAAGACACAATCCTGTGGCTTAGAGGCCAGGGGTTCACTAGGACCCCAGGCTCTGCAGGTAGGAGGCACACGGGGTCTTCCCAAGGGTCCTCCCACCCCTGGCCTGATGATTTCCTGCCCTTGGGCGGGTCCCGTTAATGGCAGACCCCTCTTATCCCAGTCCCACCCTCAAGACCACTCGAGATCCTCCCGGCCTTGGCCCCCCTACCCGAGCAGACAAACACCCAGGAGGCAATTAGAGGGAAGCATGAATAGTCAATTGTGGGCAGCTTCTGAGGAAATGCGCAGTCACCCAGGCTGGCCTTGGGGGAGAAGTGTGTGTCAGAGAGAGAGAGAGAGAGAGAGAGAGAGAGAGAGAGAGAGAGAGAGAGAGAGAGAGAGAGAGAGAGAGAGAGAGAGAGAGAGAGTGCTGCGAGCTCTGTGCATGCTTGAGTGTGAGACAGACTGTGTCTGAGTGCACGTATGTGAGTAGATGCGTGTGCTTATGCACTAAGGCTGTGTGCATATGTGTGGGCAGCTCCATGTGTGTACAAGTTGGGAACTGTGTGTGTACGTGTGTGCGCGCACACACGCCTGTATCCATGAACGGAGCTCCGTGTGCCCACAGCAGGCCCGCGAGGCTACGGTGAAGCGCCCAGCGGCTGCCCCAAGCTGGAGGGTGCGGAGTATGTCCCTGCTCCCAGATAAGCCTACGGGAAGGAGGAGGCCTTCTAGAATTTCCCCTCTTATTCAGAAGCACTTTGACCTGCTCCGCCCCCATGCCCACTCCGTCCTTCCAAGTCACCCAGAGTCCAGGGGTGGGGTCCCCGGCCCGGGTGCCAGCTGAGGGCCCCCCAGCAGGTCCCCCACGTGCCCCGGCCTCTGTCATCGGGAAATCGAGGGGCTGTCTGTCTGCCCTGGGGTCCCTCCGGGCTGTGAGACTGGGAGGGATCTTACTTAGTTACCCACACTGCAGAGACGGGGGGCTGAGCGTCCGGAAGATCCTGGGGTCACTGTGTGTCCTCTCGGACACAAGTGCTCACAGCGGGGGCCTCGTGGGTGACTAGCCTTGGGGAGGAAACTCTGCCCCGAGGGTCCGGGACCACCAAGGTTCCGGCCCCCATCCCACTGGCAGCCAGGGCTTGTGGGTAAAGGAAGAGCCCAGAATGGAGAGATAAAGCCAGACTCGGAGGGACCGGGGAGGGAGCAACAGGCCGGGGAGATAAGCCATCGGAGCCGCTGGGGTCCCCGGCCGCGCAGGAGCGTGTGGCCGGGAGATAACCACGTTCCAGGGGGTGGCCAGCCGGGGCCCAGGATCGCGTGACTAATGCCCAGTGGACGAGTCCACCACCCGCAGGAGTGGGGGCTCTGCGGAAGTCCAGGGGCCCGGGAGGGCAGGGCTGGCTGAGAGCCTGCACTGCTGTCATGTATTCCTGACATGACACCCCCGTGAGCGGGCAGGGGAGCCCCAGGGGGGCCCACGGAGCCGGCCCCCTGGTCAGCACGGTGATCCCAGGCTGCTGTCAGGAGAGGCACCTGACCCGGAGAGGTACCCACCTCCAGCTCATCCTTGGCGACACTTTCTCTAAGAACGAACACACCGGCTTCAGGTTTACCCCACAGCCTCTTGGGATGGTGAGCACAGCAAGCTCTCCCAGACCTGGCCAGTGTTCTGAGTTACCCTGAGATGGGGTCACCATCCCAAGGGCCGGACAGAGCTGCTGGCCTCAGTTCTGCATGAGTGGGAGCTGCCAGGGTCTGACTGCCTGGTTCAATTTCTGGCTGTCTAACTGCCATGCCTCAGTTTCCTCATCTGTAAATGGGGCTAACAGTGCCTACCTCTCAGGGGATGCCGTGAATACAAAACTGCACCTAGTCAGAGCGCTATACATGTTTATGAAATAAAATTAAATTCAGAGCATGACCTAGCGGATTCCACTGCAAGGTATACAACTGACCCTTGAACAACACGGGTTTCAATGGCGCGGGTCCACTTATACGCGTATTTTTTTCAATAGTAAATACGACAGTACTACAGGACCCATGGTTGGCTGAATCAGAGGATGCGGAGAAACCGTCGGTGCGGAGGGCCGAGGGCATCAATCCTCCTATAAGAGGATTTTCGACTGCTCGAAGGGTTGGCTCCCCTAAGCCCTGCATTTTTCAAGGGTCAACTGTATACCCCAAAGAACTGAAAACAAGTGTTCCGAGTCAAGCTTGTACAGGAACGTCCACAGCAGCGTTCATCACAACGGCCAAAATGTGGGGACAGCCCAGGTGTCCGTCAGCGGAAGAACGAGTACATAAAATGTGGCCCATCCGGGCAGTGGAATATTATTCAGCCATGAAAAGGGATGGACTCCTGACACAGCTACAACATCATGGACCTTGGAAACACGCTCAGTGAGAGACGCCAGGCACAAAAGACCACACGTCGTAGGATTCCATGTATATGAAACGTCCAGAAGAGGCAACTCCATAGAGGCGGAAAGCAGGCTAGTGGCTGCCAGGGGCTGGGGGACAGGCGGAGTGAGAATAACTAATTGGTACGGGGGTTCCTTTGGGAGCGATGAACTGGAAAGAGGTGATTGGCCGTATAACATTGTGAATGGACTAAATGCCACTGAGTTATTCACTTTAAAATGGCTAGTTTTACGTTACGTGAATTCTACCTCAATACAAAAATTTTAAATTAACATGCATTGCCACGACTTTACCGGGCGGGCTCCCACAGCCACCTGGAAATTCACAGGCCCCCAGATAAAATGCAAAGACTGGGAAAAGGCATGCCTCCCACCTGGGCAGGAGGAGCAGTGGAGGGGCTGGTGTGCAGGCTGGATGACAGATCGGGGGCTGCTGACTCAGACCCCCCGTGCGTGTTAACTGGATCCAATTCGATCTGGGGCCACACCAAATGAGGCCAATTTGTTAACCATGTTTATGTCAGGACTTCAAACCACTACTGTCTACTGCAGAGCACAGACCAAACGTCTGACATTCAACACCAAACCCGACCGTGGTTGGGGGCCGGGAGGTGGGGGCACCTGGGCAACAGAGAGGGGATTCCTCACCTCACTTTCCCCCACCTCTGTCTTGCTTGTGACCTTGACCGGCGGCTCCCCAGGCTTCAGTTTCCTCATGTGCAGAAACAAGGCCCTGATTCCGGGGCTCAGGGAGGAGATGGGGGAAGCTTCATCATCCCCCCAATTCAGATGAGGCCCAGAAGCAGCACCCCTCCCCACTGGAATAGCCTCCCTCTGTCTCCAAGAAGACCTCAACGGTCCTCCTTTGCATCTTGGAATCCTTCCAGTCACAGCTCTGTCTCTCCTCCTCCAGGAAGCCCTCCCAGACTTCCTCAGCTGCATGCCCTTAACCCTTGGGGTGCCCAGCTGGACTTTAAGATCCCTGAGGACAAGGTGTCTACCTCTGACCTCCTGCTGTCATTCAGAGAGATGGTGACCGTCCACGTTAGAATTTCCTGGCCAGTCCTGCGGTCCTTATAATCCACCAGAATGTTCTGGGAATGACAAGGTTTTGACCTCCCAAGGCCAAATACCAGATGTCCTATCTTTGGATTTGGAAAATACAGCCCTTTGCCACCAAGCTTGGCACCCAGTAGGCGTGGACTGGGCAGGAAGGCCAGCGGGCCAGGCACCCTCTCAATGGCCATGCCCTGGACCTGCAAAGGGTCTTATCTCCTGGGAGTCACAGCAGGAGGGTGACTGCAGTGACCTGCTTCCCTCGCCTACTGGCCGGGCTGGGGGTCAGGGAGCAGAGAGAACACACACCCAGGTGGCAGGACTCCAGGACCCTCACGGCCCTGCTGGTGGTCTCCTAGCCCATCAGGGAGCGGGGTCCAGGCCTGGTAGCCTGAGCTGGCACCCACAGGGAGGGGGGCGGCAGGAAATGCATCCCCCTACCCCGGAACGGGGCTGCTGGCTGTGTTTTGGTGAGACCTCAATTGATCCATGAGAACCGGAGGCCTGGGGGCCTGAGCAGCTGCTCAGCATGGGGGCGGGGAAGGACACCGACACTTAGAAGTACCTACTATGTGCCCGTCAAGTGAGCACCCACCAGGAGAACCATCGTCTCTTCAGGAGCAAGATGGGGGTAATAATCAATTCATCAATAAGAGAAAAGTGAAGAAACTCTTAGTTCTCTTATTTTGCTGATCTGTCCATTCATTCATCTGACACGTATTAATACACTGAGGGCCTACTATATGCCAGGCACTGATCTAGGTGCTGGGGAGACTGAGAGAAACAAGAACAGATGGAAAGTCTTGTCCTCTTGGAGCTGCCCGGACAGTGAGGACAGCAGACGATGATCAAAGAAAGCCAGTGAAAAACACACGAGGTAGTGACGCACGCCCAGGACAGCCTAACGACGGGGATGTGACATGGCAGGAGGTTGACGTTTTAGAAGAGAGGGACAGGGCGCTCTCAGAGAGTGCGACTTCGCCCACAGATCTGAGGCAAGAGAGGGAGAGCCCTTGGCTATCTGGGGAAGAGCCAGCAGCAGGGCCAAGGCCTGGGGGGGTGTACTTGGGATGTGCAAAGGGTACATGGCCCGCTGCGCGACACGGAGGGCTAGGAGGCTTGTCCAGGTTTGCAGCCAGTAGGTGTCCGAGCTGGGATCTGAACCCGGATATTTAAAATCTCCAGCTGCCTCTCTGGCTGTTTGCACCTACTGGGGAGGGTCCAATTCTGCTACCTCCACCACTGGTTTAGCAGGACTTCTCCCTGAGCGGAGGGGAGGGGAGGGGACAGGAGGGGAGGGGAGGGGAGGGGAGGAGAGGGTGCAGTGGGACGGAGAAATGATGGCAGAATGGCGCTAGGGTAGCCGGATGGCCAGGGACCAAAGGGACCATCTTCCATCCCCAAGTTGACTGTCCCGTGAGCCCAGAGACCCAGGGTGTGCACAAGCCTGCAGGGTGCAAATGTTCACCCGGGCCTCAGTCTCCTGGTCTCTAAGATGGGCTAATAAATGGTCCTGGCTTATGAGAACGTGAGGAGGAGTCAAAGAGTGAATTGGTACAAAGCATGGCGAGCAGGGCCGCCCTGTTCAATACATGCTCAACACACGTGAGTTGTTGCTCCTATAAGGGCAGAGGACTGGGTCTCTCTGGCCATTCGGGGGGCTTCAGGGAGCCTGGGTGGCCTTCCCACGGCTCACTGCCCTGAAATGGGCTTCCCAGCTTCCATCCTCCAGACCCAGGCCAGGCTTCCTGGCTGCTCCCTGGGAGGCCCAAAGGGTCGGTGGCCGCGTGGAGGGCACCAAGTCCCCGGGCTGCGGAAGGGGCCAGTGGGGCCTGAATGTCATGGAATCTGGGAAGGGAGTTTGGAGACTTGGCCCTTCCTCAGGTGCCCAGAGCCCCCCATGGAGGAAGGGGGGCCATGTCAGGCCAGCGTGGGTATGCCCCTGCCCCCCCGGCCCCCCGCTGGCCTCCCTCCGAGCTCCCTGCCACTAGACCACATGTTTTTCCAAGCCTCCTGGGGCACAGATGACCAGGCTGATAAACCCCTTTCCCGGGGACAGGGCTGTCTGCAGAAGGCCCGAGATAAGGCTGAGCGGCAGTGCCGAGCCTGCGGTTTCCCTGCAGCGGGGCGGGGGGGCCCCGCATGGACAAAGGGGCCGGGACAGCAGGGGGCCCACGCCTCCAGGGCTCACCCTGTGCCAAGCCTGGTGCCAGCCACCCCTGGGGGACAAGGTGAACCCCAGCCTCCTGCCTGCCACGACCTCCAGGGGTCAGAGGAGAGATCAAAGCTGGTACTTTCTACTGAGGGCACATGGAGTGAGAAAGCTGCTGCCACTTTCTACACGCTGTCCCGGCTCGAGGTGCTTTTCACCATCAGCTCATTTAATCTGCCCACAACCCTACAATGTAGTCTATCACCTCTACTTTTCAGATGAGGAAACGAAGGCACAGAGAGGTTAGGTAACTTGCCCAAGGTCACACAGCTAGGAAAGGTTTCAGTTGGTGTCTCTCTTCCCAGGTTCTGTTTGGCCAGCAGCCCACAGTGAGCCCTGGAGTTTAGACGTCATATCTTGGCAAGGAGGGCTAGGACGCAAAGGAGAGAACGAGGTGGGGGGCAGGGAGACACGGTACCCACAAAGTTCTGATGTTACACAGATGCCCGTGGAGAATGGGATGCACGGGACACTCAGACACGCAGACATCACTCTGACCTCTGAGGGACAGACAGAACGTCTTGCAACCCCCCTGACCTCCACACTACGTGCAGCCCACGATGGGTGCCCTGTCACCCACAATCATTCACACGTCACCCCCACCAACATTCCAGGCTTCTGATCAAAGGTGACCAGGATTCCAGAACCGAAAATCAAAATATGGTAGGTGCAGGGCTTCCCTGGTGGCGCAGTGGTTAAGAATCCGCCTGCCAATGCAGGAGACATGGGTTCGAGCCCTGGTCCGGGAAGATCCCACATGCCGTGGAGCAACTAAGCCCATGCGCCACAACTACTGAGCCTGTGCCCTAGAGCCTTTGAACCACAGCTACTGAAGCCTGTGAACCTAGAACCCGCGCTCCGCATCAACAGAAGTCACCGCAGTGAGAACCCGCGCACAGCAACGAAGACCCAACGCAGCCATAAATAAATTAATTTTAAAAAATATATACGGTAGGTGCAGATGGGAGGGAGGCCCTAGGCCACTGCACAACTCTACCCAAAGGCCCCCTGAGATTGTGCAGTGCACAGCCTGCACAATGGCAGAAGCAGTTTGGAAATCCAGCGGGACCTGCAGCCCTGGTGATGGTGGCCGCGCAGACCAGCCTGTGTGGCCTTGGACACCTCTAAAGCCCCAGAACAGAGGGGGGCGGCTCCGCCCACCAAAACCCCCTCCTCGCTCTCCTGCACTCCCCTCCCTGGCGCCCCAGGCCTCCACTCACACCCTGTGCTGCGGGGGCACCTGTGGCTAGGCAGGGCCTGGCGCTGAGGGTGAGGGAAGGCGCAGACATCCGCTGCCCCTCCCCCACTTCTGGGCTCCCCTCCAGCTCCTGGCTCCTGCCGTGACAGCCCGCCTCCCAAAGCTCTGAGAACAGAGCCAGCCTGTGTTCACGTGCCCCCGCTGGGACCACACGGCAGGCAGGAGGGCAGGCGGGCAGGGGAGCACAACCACCACCCCACACCGCCAGGCCACAGGCTCTGTCTGTGCCCAAACCTGCCATTACGGAGACGTGAGGCGGCCAGACCAGCCCACCCAGCTCTGAACTCACCCCAGACCAGCCCCTGGGGACAGGGGTGGGGCCTCAACAGCCCGGCCTTCCCCACACTAGAGAAGATGAACAACCTTGGTTATCCCCATTTCACGGATGGGGAAACTGAGCCTCACACAGGGTGCACGGATCGGCCTGCGGGGTCTGGTTCCTAAGAATGTGCAGTTAGCCGTCTCCCCGGGCTCTGCTTCCTGCGGGGAGCGGGGGAGAAGCTGGGGACAGGCTGGAGCCCTGCCTGGGGGCCAGAGGGGCTTAGCGGGCAGGGGTTCGGGTCCAAAGAGATGGGAGGGAGGCCCACGCAGAGTGTGTAGGTTGGTTCCTGGTGGGAATTCCTGCTTTGCCTGGGGCTGGTCCCACGCCCCACGTATGCCTGGGGTGAGCATCCCACGGCTCTCAGTTTCCCTATCTGTAAAGTGGGGCCAATGACTTGAGAACGGGCATTCATGGTGCTTGACGAATGCTCCTTCCCATCCTGCACCCTGCTGGGTGAGGGGGATAGAGGGCCAGAGGCTGGGATGCTGGTGGGGGGGAGGGTGGCTGGAAGCCGCCCTGAGGACGGCATTTTCCTGTGATTTCTGAACATTCCAGACAAGGGGGCTGTGTCTCACCTTGGCTGGCTGCCTCCCGCCCCAGGTCTGGTGAGGGTCAGATGCGAACTTCCCTGACCCAGTCAGGGTCCTGAGATTCCTGCCTTTCTCCCCACCTGGAGGAAGTGGGTTGTGGTAGGGTAGGGGGGGAGGAGTGACATGGGGATTCAAATGCTCCCAGACAAGGAAAACAGAATGATGATTGGGACAGTGAAAATCAGGGTGCTGACAGCTCGTGCTGCCTGAGCTGAGCTGTCCCGAGGGCCTCAGGTCCTGACCCACTCCGTCCTCACAGCCCTGGTTCATGTCGGGAAATAGCCCAGAGAAGTTAGGCAGCTTGTCCAGGACACACAGCATTAAGTGGCAGTAAGGGGATTTGAGCCCAGGACAGCCAGGTCCAGAGCCCCACTTTTCACACCACATCTGGGGAGCGAGGGGTGCCAGGAATGGCTTCTTAGCCCCCATAAGGGAGGGCGTGGTACCACTGTCACCGGTGAAGGGACAGGGAGGCTGGTCCTTGTCCACTCATCTGTCCCCACCCACAGAGGACAAGTCTTCTTCTGGCCTTGGGGCAGCAGTGGGTGGCCCAGGACGAGGGGCTTAGGGTCCCAAAAGCTAGCCTCAGGGGCCCTCTCCTCCACAGCCCCCCTCGAACCAGCAGGTCAGACTCGTGTCACGTCCACGCCCCTCACAGCTTCCAGGGACAGCAGACCTGGCCAGTTACCAAAGCCACTGTCTGCACACTAATTCCCTCAGCCTGAAGCCACAGGGGCCACGTCGCCCGCTGGGCCTGCCGGGCGCACGCACACATGCACACCGACACACACATAAAACCACACACGCCCACAAACTCACACCCACACACACCAACACACACAGATACAGACACATGTGCTCACAGAGACACAGGGAGACAGACACACACACACACGCACACACACAGAGCCCCCAGAGAGAGGGGGCAAGGAGCCGCTGATCCGAAAGCCCCTTGACCTGTCTGTACTGATGGTGCCCAAAGGGAGGGAGGGAGGAAGGCCTGGTGCGCAGCCAGGGCCTGTGGCTTATGGAGGAGGTGCAGAGAGTGTGCGGCCCTGCCACGGCAATGGGCAACCACGGGGGACCGTGGGGACAAAAGCACAGTCATCCTAGCCCTGGGCTACCTGCTGCCAGTCGGCCGGGGTCTCCAGGCCTGCCGGGGATGAGAGGAGACCCAACATTCATTCACTATTCATTCAGCCAAACATCCATGCACCCATCCACCTACCCATCCATCTATCCACCCATCCATCCTCCACTGTCCATCCATCCACCCATCCACCCATCCTCCGCTATCCATACACCTATCCACCCATCCATCCACCCACCCATCCATCCACCCACCCATCCATCCATCCATCCTTCTAGAAATGTTACTGAGCACCTACTGTATGCAGACCCTCTTCCAGGAAGCAATCAGTATATCTGAGGCCCTGTCTGGCACTAGTTTGGTGCTGGAAGGATGGAGGCAAAGACAGGTCACTTCCCAGAAACAAGGACAGCATGACTGAACGTTTGCTATGCACGTAGCCTCATTTAACCTCACGGTGACCCTACGTGATAGCTGCTGCCAGCACTCCCACTTTACAGATGAGTAAGCTGAGGCTCCACTAGAAAGCAGCAACACAAGAGCCCATGCTTTGAATCTCTCCCCTCTCTCCTTTCCCCTTCCCTTTTTTGTCTGTTTTATCTGACAGGAAAGAGAACCAAAGAAGGCAACACGCAAATGGCCAACAATCATGGTAGAAGCCAGGCAACTGTATGTCCTGGTTTGCCCAGGACAGTCCTGGTTTTCAGCTAATGTCCCCACATAATAGGTTAATAGTGCCACCTGTGTTCTCCCACGCCCCCTGGTTTAGACCTCAGTGAAGTCAGGTGAGCTCCCTTCCCACTCTGGGGCTGAGGAAAAGATGTAATACTGGGAGAGAGGGGGAAAGGGAGGTTCTGAGGAGGAGCAATCGCTGAAGGCTTCCTGCAAGAGGCGGGGCTGAGCCGCAACTACAGGAAGGGACACACTACCCACCAAGACCCCACGCCCATGGCCCAGGCCAGGGCTCAGCTTCAGTCCTCTGTTTAAAGAGGGTCTGGGGGATCCCAGGAAGCGCAGACACTGGGTACCGGGCGGTGTCGGGGACAGGGCCTGCAGTTGCCTGGGGCAAATGTGGCCTGTCTGGCCGCCAAGGGTGTGAGGAAGGGGCTGGAGTCCGGACTGTGCCTTCGTGATGGGAACAAAGGCAATGACGGCCCCTGGCTGCCCTCCTAGCACCCACGAGGCAGGCTGGGCCCGGGCCTGCTCTTGGGCTCCCAGTGCCCCCCCGCCCCCAGGAGGACAAGGTGCCCCGTCTCCCATCACCACAGGTGCCTCATTGCCTGGCACCTGCCTGTCCTGGCAGGACTGGGGCTACCCAGTCCTGAAAAGCCACAGCCCACTGTCCTCCCAGCCAAAGCCCCGCAGTGACTCTGGAGAACCTTCTGGACTTCTCAAAGCTTAGGAAACATTTTCCTAAATGGGGTTGGCCTTCCTGTAATTGAGGATACCTCTTATCCTGCGTGGTGGGGCAGGATGCAAACTCTGTGCCACACTTTCATGCCAGTTCTGCCACTCAACTGACTGGCCTGGGGGCCATCAGCCGGTCACCTGAACCTCCGTGCCTGGGTCTTCTCATCTGGAACATGGTGGAAGAAGGGCGCCCGCACACGGGGTGTGGTGAGGGTTCAGGGAACTGTCTGCCAAGGGTGGCAAAGAGCCTTAGTATATAGTAGGTGCTCACTGAACGCCAGCTGCTACAGTCCCTCTTGCTGCACAGATGGGGCACACAGAGGAGGAGGGACCTGGAATCTGAGACACGGAAGGAAGACTGTCCCGTCTGACCTCCGCGCCTCTACAACCTCTCCAATGGGTTGGTGATTCCTGCTCGCATACGATCGAGGACGGAGAGCTCACTACCTCACAGCCAACCACCCTGTGGATGGGCAGGGGAGCGCGCTCCCCTCGCCAGTGTGTTCCTTCGTAATCAGATTAAATCCAAGGCAGGGAGTGGAGGGTCAGGACTAGAGTCCACGCCTCCCACCTCCCAGCCCAGAGCCCTGCATGCTGTCCTAGGGGCCAAGAAGCTGGCTGTGATGGGAGCAGGGGGAGCCCTCGCACCCCACCTGGTATGGAACGGGGAGCTCTGGGGTTCAGCATCACCTGTGCCGAGCACACCTATGTTCCTCCCAGCACCTCCTCGGAGGCTGTCCCTTGGCCTCCTCCACCAGCTCCCGAGCTCCCATATCTGCCCGGCTCCTCTCTCAGCCCTTCTGCCCTTTTCCTCCCACTCCCGGCGGCAGGAGGGGGATTGGCAGGTGGGTCACCTGGGTTCTAGACCCTGCTCTGTCCCGGGGGGCTGGGCAGCCCCCAGCAGCGATGCTCCCTCCTCTGAGCCTCAGGTTCCCCTCTGTAGGAAGGGACGGTAGGATTCAGTGACCTCTGTGAGCCACCTGGCTCTGGGCTTCACCTCCAGCGGCTGGGAGGACAGCAGGCTCACCTGTGCGCACCTCCAGGTGCCCAGCGCCAGGCCCCGCGCCAGCCTGAGCCCCGTGACGGCACAGACGGCGGTGGGGGCAGCGGGGACATGCTCGGGGGCGCCCAGGGCTGCGGTACTTGCTGTCATGCCTCAGCGCTCTGCTGCGCCCCCTTGCCATCCAACGCTTGCCCTTGGGCCCCGGCTCAGACTGAGGCCATTATGCCGGCCCCCGGGGACATTCCATCTGTCCCCTGGGCCGTGCTGCGTTCCACACATGCGCCTCGGTGCCCTTGCAGCCAGGATGTGCTCCCCTCACCGAGTCCCTGCTCAGCATCTGCTCCCCCATCTCTGCCTCTGCCCTGTGAGCCTGGGCACCGTCCCAGGACCCCCCTTCCCCCCCCCCCGCCCCCGCCATGGGGCCATCCCAGGGACTCACCCGGCAGGGGCACTGGCCACTTGGGGCTCTTCTGGTCCACGAGAACTGACAGTCCCAGCCCCTGGCCCCCTGGCCTGGCCATCTCGGAGCAGCTCCCTTCGGTCCGGGGTGGGGGGGGGGAGGGGGCGGAGCAGCAAGGCGGCGGGAGGGGCAGAGAAAGCCTCTCTCCCAGGTCTGCAGACCAGCTCCGGGAGCACACTCCCGAGAAGTCAGCTGAGAGACGGAGCGCGTGCAAGCCAGGGCTGCCCGGCGAGCCCCAGCACAACCACGCGGCCGCCCTCCCCCCGCCCCCCAGCCTTCCCCCCCTTCCCCCCCTCCCGGCCTGGCACACGCCCCGCCAGCTGTAGACAGGAGCCGCGCTCCGGAGGGTGGCGGCCACTTCCTGCCTTCCCTGCACTGTTCTCGTCCCGCAGGACCCAGGGGGCCCAAGGGATTTATTGCACATGGGAGACCTATGCCCTGGGCAGCAGAGGAGCCTGCAGATCCCAAAGGGGGTCACACCCCCCACCAAGGTCACCCTTGCTGAGTCACACCATCGTTCAACAGTCTGTACTGGGCACCTACTACGTGCCGGGTGCCGGGCCTCTAACCGTGTGCCAAGTCCCCATGGCTGCCGTGATGCGCTCCAGGCAGCAGGAGCCACCCCCGTGGGGGCATTCCTGCAGAGAAAGGGCCAAGGACGGCTCAGCTCAGGCTGGAGGAAGGGCACAGGGGAGCTGGGGGTGTGGGCGGCGCCCACCGTGGGCCGTGGTCTCTGGCGACCTATAGAGAAGTTCCCGTGGGAGACTTGTGGGAGAAGGAAGGAAGGATGGAGGGGGGAAGGGGAGGAGCCTGTTGTCATCAGGGTTTGTCCTCTCCTCCCTACAAGGGTCCAGGTGCCCAGTTCGAGCGCTGCCTTCTCCCTGGAGCGCCCCCCAGCGGCACTGTTCTTTGTCGGCCACTCTGTCCTTGTTAGAGCCCATCTTGGTGCATTTGGGGACAAAAGGGCTGGACATTTGCTGGGGGTGGGGACCACGACTGCCTTGGGGCTCAGGCCGGGCCCAAAGGGTCACCCAAGGACCCGAAGGTGGGCCCACAGGCTGCTTGCTGGGGCGCAGTGGTGAGAGGGGAGGGGAGGGGACAGAGCCTTGTCCGGTCTGTGGGGCCAATCCCCTTCCTTGTACCTAGGATGGGCAGCAGGCATGGGAACTGGGGTTGAGGGCGACCTGAGGGCTGTGGCTTCGGCCATGTTTCCAGTGCTCTGTTGTATCACCTCCTGGGCAAACACCAAACTGCACCCAGAACCTCCTGGGATGGGCGAGAATCCAGGGTGGTGTGGGGACCCCCCCGGGGGTCCCCCATCTCCATTCTAAACAATGGTCGTTAACTGAGGTCATCTTCATGCAACAGCCCGGGGGAAAGGTTCTATCAACACCCTCATGTTCTAGGGGAGGAAACTGACCCAGGGTGACCCAGAGCACACCTGCTGGGGCTGAACCGGCTGTGTCAGGTTCCGCAGCAGCACGGCCACAAGGCCAGAGGGTTCGGTCCCAGCACACACAACGGTGCCCGGTGCAGAATCAGTGCTCAGGAAATCCCTCTATCGCCGTGCAGTCCTCACCAACCTGCCTGTCCTTCAGCCGTGGGCACGGACTCCACGACCCAGGGGCCGCATGTGGCCAGCTCAGCCCGGCAAGAATGACTGGTGTGGAGGTCAAATAATGGTCCCCAGAGTCGGCCATGTCCTAATCTCTGGAACCTGCAAATGTGTCACTTTATAGAACAGAAGGGACCTTGCAGATGTGATTAAGTTGCGGACCCTGAGATGGGAGATCAGCCCCGAGGGCCCAGTGCAAGCACAAGGGTCCTCGTAAGAGGGAGGCAGGGGTGGGAAGGAGGAGATGGGATGACAGAAGGAAGAGGTTGGAGGGATGTGGGACCACAAGCAAAGGAATGCGGGAGCCTCTGGCAGCGGGAAAAGGAAGGAAACGTTCTCCCCTGGAGCCTCCAGGAGGAACCAGCCCTGCGACACCCTGATTCTAGCCGGGCGAGACCTGTGTCAGATCTCTGACCTCCAGACTGTAAGGTAATAAACTTGCGTTGCTTTAAACTGCCAAGTTGGTGGGGGTCTGTTACAGAAGCAACAGGAAACGACAAATGTTTCCAGACGCACAGCACCTGACATACAACAGTTGCTCAGTAAATGCTCTTCTCTGTGTTCGATCCAGGGAGCTCACAGCCCATCCCCCACATCAGCCAAGTCCGAGGGGGAGAAAGGACCAATCACTCACAGGTGACCTTGAAGTGTCCTTGACCCCAACACGATCACCCTGGGAAGCCTCGGGGAAAAGCAAGCAGCCCGTGGTTGCTGGAATTTTCTATTTTAGAGCAAAGCCCTGGAGAGGGAAGAAAAGTTCCAGAATGGAGTAAGGACCTGCTTGGGACATCAGCCCTCGGCCCAGGAAGCTCGAGTAAATGCACGCCCCCGATGTTTACAAGAGACTCATTTCTTCTTTACCTTCCCCTCATCTGGTCCCCCGGCACCAGCTGACTTAAAACTTGAATTCACTCAACAAACTTCGACTGAGCACCTATTGTGTGCACTGGGCCAGGTGCTGGAAAGATAAAGAGGAGAGTAAAATACGGCCCCTGCCTGCACGGAGAGGGCGGGTGGGCTGCCTCGGAGCCTTCGCGCTTGCGCTTCCCCTGGCCTGGAACTCTCTGCCTAATGCCACCTCCTCGGCAAGGCCTCTGGGACCAGCACGCCTACAGTCACAACTCTCGTCTCTGTGTTCTCCGACCCTATTTTGCTTCATGGCCCCTGTCACCACCTGGCATCGCACGTGCTGCCTAGCACAGTCTTTGGCACACAGCAGGTGCTCCACAAATATCTGTGAACAAAAGCCTCCACGTGAACAGCCGTGTAGTGGTGGAGACATGTGCCAACAGGCAACCGTGGTGAGGACGCAAGCAAAGGTCTTCTGGGAGATGCCCAATGGCAAGTGGTTTCTGCTCTAAATAGAAGGTTATAGGTGAGAGTTGGTGTGGACACAGGAAGAGTCTTACAAACGATGCTCTTCTAGCCAGTTAAATCCCTGTGGTGCTAAACCAGGAGAGCCAAGGTGCCCCGAGTGCCAGCTTCTCTACCAGCTTAGACCTGGTCAAGGGGAAAGCAGGGTGGTGGGTGGGTGGAGGCCACGGCAGAGATGGCAGACAGGTGGGCCCCAAGCGCAGTAGCCCTTGGAGGGGTGGACTGTGCTGGCTTTACTCCCTGGGGTCCCGAACGCTGCCCCCGGGACATCCCATCCTGAGCCCCGGAACAGTCATTTCTATGGCTCAACTGATCTCTTTTTTTCTACCTGAAATTTTTATTGTATTGTATTTTATTTATTTTTTTGGCATGCGGGATCCTAGTTCACCGACCAGGGATCAAACCCGTGCCCCCTGCAGTGGAAGCGCCGAGTCCTAGCCGCTAGACCGCCAGGTACTCCCCCTACCTGAAGTCTTAATCACAACCTTAATGGAAAGAAGTTAAGAGTTCGGGGCAAACAGACCCACCTGATAGCAATTTTGCCAGGTCTAAAGAGCTGCTTTTATCTTTGTGCCATTTTGAACTTCGTTGAAGTCAACACGCAGTTTATCGTTTTCTTAAATTGCCCAAGTTCTCTTTTCTTTTTCATGTCATGGACACCTGAATCAGTCAGACAGACACACACCAGCCAAGGGACCAGACCCTGGCAATCGGAGGAGAGAGGAGGGAAGGGGCTTCGGGCCCAGCCCGTGTGAGTCCCGCTAAATATTCAGAGGCTCCTGGGGAGAGATCGACTTACAAGCCTGGAGCCTCTGGGGCTGCCCGGGCTTCTCCACCTCCTGCCCAGACTTGCAAGCTCCGTGCTCCTGGCATTACAAGAAGTTCCCGAGAAGATAAACAGTCGCTCGTTGGAGGAAAAACAGACTTTGGATCCCAGCTTGGCTGGAGATGTACAAGGGAAGACAGAGGGGGTGACGGGAGCACGGAGACACTTCCACTGCACAAAGCCCCTTTCCATCAAGCCAGGATGAGCCACAGCCAAGCCCGGCGGCCCCTGTGTTCTCTGAGCAGCTGCCGCTTGGCCTCGGGGCACAGGAGTCCACCCAGCGCCACCCGCCAGAGCGCTCCGCACCCGCAGCGCTCCAGGTGAGACCTGCCAAGGACGTCTCGGTGCCTGAGCCAGTACCCGAGGGGAGGCCCCGCCTTCCTGGCCACGGAGGTCCAAGCCCGCTGGCCGGGAGCCCGTTCTCCCGACAAAGGAGAGACAAAAGCCGCGCAGGGCAAGGACCCCGGTCACCAGCTCGCTCTCCTCGCAGGGCCAGGGCCAGCTCCCGTGTCCCTGAGTGCCGGGCACGGCGCTCAGCGATGCATGTGGATCGACTCCTGGATCTCCCAGCAATGGAGGGGGAAACCAAGGCACAGAGAGGTCGTCTGCCTAAAACCAGAAGCTTGGGAGGAGCAGAGGCGGGATCTGAATTTAGGGAGCGCCAGTCTGGATCCGAAAGCTTAGAAGATGTCCACGCCCAGCAAACACTGATTTGATCTACACACATGGCTAGAAAGGAAAAGAGGAAAAACCCCAGTAGCCCCAGGACAGACGCTGGTACCTATGACCATTCAAGGTCCAGGCAACTCTTACTGCTCTGTCCTCACGGCTCTCAGGTAACATCTTCCAGGCGCGGCCCCCAGGCTCCAAGAACTCAGCCTGGGCCTGCGGGGCTCAGCTCCCGGGAAGCTGCCTGGTTCTCCGTGCTCTTGCCTTGGCTCGTGGGGCGCCCTTCCTGGGAGAGCTGGTTGAGCCACAGCACCTGCGGCCAATTCCCCCATATCCGTGGGGCTGGGGAGCCCGGGCAGAGGCCGGTCACACTGGGGGCCGGTGCACGCATGTGCCGTGTCGCTTGCAGGCAAGGCTGAGCGGACGGCCCTGGGAAATACGCCATCCCAGGTGGTTCGTCAGAAGCAGACAAGGATGTGTGAGAGTGATTCATAAGGCACGGCACCCAGGGAGCAGGGCCGGGACGGGATAAGGAAGCAGAGAAAGAAAGCAAAGGCCAGTCCAGGTAAACCCCAGCCTGGTCCAGGGGAGCCCTGGAGGGGCCTCACGTTCCCACACCTGCCAGGGGATGAGGACGCCCAGCCCTTCCGCCAAAGCACACAGGGACCAGGGCAGGGTATCCAGGTGCAGCAGGACAGACTCAGACCCACGTTCTTGGAGCTCACGGAGCCGTGGATGAACCGCCCAGGGTGGTGGGCAGCCGGGGCAAAGATGACCAGCTGACTCTCCACCATGCCCGGGCGCTGCTGCAGTGGACAGCTGTCACTGCCCAGCTCCCTTCCATCTTTGGGGCCAGTGGGAGGACACGGGTCACCTCAAGGCCAAGGGTGTATGTCCAGTGGCTTTCTCGTGTTCTCTTCTCCGTGTCTGTTGGTGATGGAATCGGGAAACTCTGGAAGCCATGAGCTAAAGGGAACCTGGGACCCTGTGTCACTCACAATGGGCTCGGGGTTACCTGTACAACTCCCGTCAATGGTTGCCCTGACTCATAAACTGATTTTATGAGGGACTTTAGAATGGTCAGCAGGACAGTGGCCCTTAGAGACACCCACATCCTAATCCCTGGAACCTGTGAGTACGCTCCCTCACGCGGCAAAGGGGAATGAAGTTTGCTCATCAGCTGACCTTGAGATGACAGCGTACTGTGGATTGTACAGTGAGCCCCTGGAATCATAGGTCCTTATATGTGGAGGAAGGGGGCAGGACAGAGCCAGAGAAGCTGTGACCACAGAAGCAGGGCGGAGAGACGCAAGGTTCTTGGCTTTGAAGGTGGAGGAGGGAGCCACAAGCCAAGGAATGTGGGCAGCCTCCAGAAGCTAGAAAACCTGATTCTGCCCAACAGTCTCCAGGGACGACACAGCCCTGCCCATATCTTGATTTTAGCCTAGGGAGACCCAGATTGGACTTGCGGCCTCCGGAAGTGTAAGATGCTAAATACGTATTGCTTTCAACCACCGACTTGGGTGATGACCTGTTACAGCAGCAGCAGGAACTAACCCCGAACTCTTCCAAGGCAGCCACTGCCGTGGCCGTGACAGGAGCAGGTGAAGGGAGGGGTCTTCTGGAAGGCGCACAGTGTCTCCCATATTGGCTCCTACCCCCACCCTGCCAGCCCCACTCCTCCTCTCCCCTCCCCGCTGGACCAGTGGTCCCCCAAAACCTGGAATAAGTACAAATGAGAATGGAGGCTTTCTGGGTGGGAGCAGGTCAGCGGCTATTAGGACAGCAGGAACCCACAGGCCACCCCCAACAGGGCTGGCCCAGCCCAGCACTCCAACGTGGCAGGGGAGAAAGGGAGGTGCCCAGGAACACAGCCGTGATGGGAGAGTCTGTCTCTGCCTGGCTTTCTGTGACCCCATCCCAGAGCCATCAGTGGGGTCTGTGGCTCTCACTAGCTCTATATTATTTGCCATTTCAGAAGCTGTCCCACAGCTCAGAAAGGACACCCAGGGCCCATGCGGCAGAACTACAGGGCCACTGCTCCGCGGTGCAACATGGCAGCCCCGACGGCCAGGCACGGAGCACGTGCACAGAGGCGGCAAGAGGACCGGCGCCCCCTGGAATGGTGCAGTGTGCAGCCCGCACAGCCTTGCCCTGCAGCCCGGGGGCCCCCCTGGCGTTCCTCCCATGTCACCGACACTATGCTACAAAGAAGATTTCACTGTTACAATTTCACGCCTACTCGGCAGCTGGAGCAGCTAAGCTTTCGGAAGATTCTGAACCTTGCAGAGGCTCCACGGCCGGGAAGTGGCAGCTCTGAGACCTGGAAACTCGGACTTGGGTCTAGGACACCAGCCACACCCTCACTCATCACCAGACGCTGCTGCTTCTCTCCCAAGGAGCCTGTGACGGCAGAGATCATCGTTCAGGAACGCCTGTCCCCATGAGCTGGTGATGAATTGCAAGCGTCCTCCTGCTGGATTCCATACCACCTGCGAGTGGCACATGAGAAATGGACCTCCCTTGGACTAAAGGCTTAAGAATACTGGAAAGAGCTGGGCCTGGGGCCTTGCCGCCTACAAGGGAAGGCTGCCTCGTGGTGAGCTTTGGATGGAACCCTTCCCCCACCAGCTTGGTCAGTCCAAGGTCCGTGCCTGGCCCGCCAGAGGGATGCCAGCCGTGGGGGTCCCCGCTTCCCCTGCAGCCCTGGAGCTCTTCCCCCTGCAGCCAGCAAGTGACCACTCCCCAGGTGGGCCCTCCCAGCGCGGCACCCGAGGACCACACGGCCTCCTCCTCTGGGAGAAACCGAGGCGGGTTGGCCGTGCATATCCCTGGGGGCACGTGGCCCAGCCCCCCAGCCCGGCACCAGGGCTGCCGGTGTGACAGCTTCCTTCCCCTGGCAAAGATGTCTGCAGGGAACTGGGGCTCAGAAACGGATGGCAATGGAAAGCTACCCCCTCCCCAAGGCAACAGATGCAGCCCCCAACCTGCCCACAGCCACCCCGTCCTCTGCGAAAGGGAGCACTGGGGTGGATGCCACCATGCAGAGAGTGGGAGAGACAGCGGGGAGACGGGGAGGGGCTCAGAGCTCTGGAGAGAGGGAGTGACAGGGCTGTGTGTGTGGGGGACACGTGTGCATACGGATATGCGTTCCCAGGTGTGTGTCTGCGATGTGTCCTTATGTGCACGTGTAAGAGCGTCTAGTGCCTGTGTGTGTGTCTCTGCACATGTACCCTCATGTCTGGTGCGTCTGCCAGGTCTGCGCCTGTCCCCGCGTGTCCCTGCGCCTGCGTCCATGTGTCTCTAAGTGCTCGCCCCTGCGCCCGCCCCGCCGTCCAGCTGGCAGCGCACAGCTGGACCCGGGGGCTGTGCGCGCCTGCCCGATGAGAGGTGGCAGGTGTGTAATAAACCATTAGTCACTGTCACGTTTCCAAGTAGCAGCAGCAGCGGCCTCCCCGGGAGGGGCTGACTGTGGGAGGCTGCTCCTGGCGGGTCTCCAGCTGTGAGCTGGGCCCCCCCCATTCCCCCCCCCCCCCAGGCAGGGCCACAGCCTGACAGAGAGCAGCTGGCAGACGTGGGTCTTGTGCCCCTGCCCTGGGGCGGCCCCAGGGCAGGGGGCAGGGGCTCGTGTGTGCCAACCGGGGGAGGGGAGGGTCCCCGAGGGTCACGGTTTTGCAGGTTATTACCCAGAGCTGAGGCACTCGTGGGGGCGGGGGGTCAGGACCTGCACTGAGTGTGCTCCTGTCCTGGTTACTTTAATTCTCACACCTGCCCGCGAGCCAGGCACTTCCACTGGCCTTCCTTCCCATTCCTCAGATGAGGAAACTGAGGCACACTGCAAGAAGACACGTGTCCCAGGCTCAGAGAATGCTCGGGGCCTCCCTGCCCAGCACCTGCATGTCTCCTTTGCTGCCTGACACTCCGTCCCCAGCAGCCAGGGTCTGGAAGCCCCGCAGAGGGCTGGGTGGCCCCTTCCCTCGCTGAGTCCACATTGCGGAGAGGAAGGTGGGTACCGGGGCCGTCCTGGACATGGATGTCCACATGACCATGCGCCGGCTCCCCCAACCTGCCCGCTCCGGCTCCCTAACAAGCAGTGTTTTCCGCCAGCTGCCCCCGCAGTAGGCCAGCAACAGGGAGGCCTGGGCTGGGGGGCGGTCTTGAGACTCAGTCCTCTTAGGGGCAGGACACACACAGGGACTCGCTCTGAGGGCTCTCGGCCTAAGGGGCTGTTCCACGACCCTCCCTAGGTAAGAACGCAGGTGTCCACTCACTGTTCCCAGCCCGGGGCCCATGTGCCCCACGATAAACGCCTTGGGACTCCACACTCAGGCCCAACAACCCACGAGGGAGCTGCGTCTCCACCAATGGGGAAAGTGACGTGTCCAATGGGGCCGAGATGCGCGGACGGGGTCTCCAAGGCTGAAGGGGGAGGGGGTGAACGCCCACGCAGGAGAACGCTGGTCAGCATCTTCCCCGGCTGGACACCCTCGTTCCCTCTGACCTAAATGGGGTTACGCCGAGAGCCACGCGCCGGGACACGTGTGGCGCAGCCACAAGGCGGGAGGGAGCACGGGCACACGCACCGGGCGGGCCCACCATCCCGTGGCGCACGACGGTGAAACCAAGCACTGCGGCAGCTGTGACAACAGAAGGACCTTGCAGCGCTGAGCCGGGCCCAGGAGACAAAGCTCACACCCCCAGGACACCGGCGATTCAGGCAAACACAGGTGCGACGGAAACGGCAATGGGGCCTGGCGGGTCCCTCCGGGGGCGCCGGGGCATCCAGGTAGACGGAGCGTCCTAGGGCTGGGTTGGGTGGTGGTTCACGGGGAGCCATTACATTATTTTTTAAATGAACGAGTGAACACAATGGAACGTAGAGATGAAAAAACAACAACCACCCAACCAAGGCCATCTGAATCAACCATGAGACAGTGTTAAGAAGCAGGGGAAGAAAATCAAACAAGTCAGGGAGACGCAGCCTCCTGGCTTTTCCCTGGAACGTGGCGGCCGCGGGGTGGGAGTCTGCGCCGGAACCTTCTCTGCGTGCTCCCTCGCTGCCGGGGGCAGCCTGATCGGCTCCAGCACTCAGAGACAATAAAAAGCTGTCACCTACCTGTGCCCGTGAGGTCCGGTCCGGCCCCGTCCAGGCTGCTCTGCTGAGACCGGGCTGGCCCCTGCTCCTGGGCGGTCCTGGGGCCCCTGGGCAGGCTCTCCGTTGGGGCGCCTGGCCGAGGCTCGGGCTCCCGGGAGGGAGGGTGGACGGCCGTCGATGCCTCGAGAGATGCAGAGGTGACCTGGAAGGACGGGGGAGGGGGGGACATGGTGAGTCTTGGTCACGCCTGCCAGGAGGTGCCCAAGGGGTGGGCCCCCTGGGCCGCTGGGTACCACCCCTCCCCCATGATGGCCTGGCTCTGTCATCAGGGACTCAGCGTGGCTGGCTCGGGGCAGCAGCAGAGCTGGTCCCCAGACTGCCAGTGTGAGTCAGTACCAGCGACTGCCTCGCCCAGCAAACCTGCCCAGCAGCGTGGTGGACACCAGGCTGATCACTGGACACTGAGGATCCACTCCCAGGTCCCATCACTACCCAAGCCCCTATTCTCTGCGCGGAAGTTTGTAATAACTACCCACGAGTTAGTTGCAACTATAACCATTAACCTAGTTAATCTTCAGTTCACCCCACAGGGCAGTCATCTCCCCCGCTTTTTCTGTCTTCAAAAAGAAATCGTAGTAAAATACACATTACCGTCTTGACCACTTTTAAGTGTACAACTCAGTGGCGTGAAGTCCAAACACAACGTGCAACCATCCCCGGATCCATTTCGAGAACTTTCTCATCGACCCAAACGGAAATTCCACACCCATTAAACACTACCGCTCCGTACTCCCTCCCCCAGGCCCTGGCACCCACCGCCCTACTTTCCGTCTCTATGGATGTGACTATCCCGGTCACCCCACCCCCTTTCCACAGTTGGGGAAACTGAGGCTCAGAGAGGGGCAGTGGGGGCCTGAGGTCAGAGCTGCCAAGGCAGGGTCAACTCAGCTGAGCATCCTGGGCGCCAGGGTTCCAGGGTCTGAACAAGAGCAGTACCCCAGGGACCAGTCCCGGGGACTGGCGACGCCCCACGGCCCCGATTACGAGCTTCAGGGCCGCACGGCTGTCAAAAAGCAACTTCACGTTGACCCTGTTTTTCCAGGGATTAGGGCTATAAAACCAAAGTACCGGGGAGAGACGGACGGCGCTGCATCCAGGCTCCAGCAGCTCCACATGCGGGAGACGGATAAATTTACCGTTTGTTTCCGGGAACGCTTTAATTTATGGGATCCATATGGTGACACTGCCCAGACTGCAGCCCCCGCAAATCCCACAGGGGTGCTGGCGGCTTAGGCTGGAGCCAGGAGAGGGCGGCGCCGGGGCCCAGCACACTTCATTCACTCGCTGGCTCGCTTAGGGCCGGGGGCCCCTCGGCATGGCGGGGAGCCTGGAGCCCCTGTACGGACCCCGCCCCGCAGGCTTTTAGCTGCTCTGGCAACCTTGCCAACATCACTTCGGGAAACTCTGCCAGATGTAGGGCTGCTGTGTCCCCTGTTAGTCCAGTCAAGCCCAGGGACTGTCTGTGGGGTGGTACCTCATCAGAGCAGGCAGCATTCTTGCAACCCCCTCGGGGCAGGCTGGCAGGGAGTGAAGGAGGGTGGCATTGTGCCCTGGCCTTGACCCTGCCCATGCGCTGGTGGAAAGCAGAGTTGGGTGAGGCCCACCTACTGCTTGTCCTCCTGGGGCTGGGGGACCAGGGTTCTGCTGGGGAAAGTGGCCGGGGGGATGCCGCATGGAGGTGGGGACGGCTCCCTGGATGAAGAGCTTGTGGGCATGAGGATGCCGTTTACTGAGCACCTACTACGTGCTACGGTTAATCCTCCCAACAGTCCTGTCTCGAACAAAAACATGGAAACACGAAGAGACAAAGTGTACTGTCTGAGTCCCCACAGTAAGTGGAGGTGTCGGGATGTGAACTCAAGCAGCTGGGAGAAGACTCTGCTGTCACAAAGCATGCAGGGAACATGGCTTTTAAGTAGAAAACAGCAGATGGCAAGAGAGAATACTACTGGGTGGGAGGGGGTGCGGTGCGGATGACAAGGTCTAGAGGAGTTTGATAATAGGAGAACTCCCCAAGGGCTGGAAAATTCCAGGCAGGCTTCCTGGAGCAGGTGGAATTTGAACTAGGCCTTCAAAGGGAGCAGGCTTTAAAAGGAAGTGGGGGGACAGGAAGGACAAGAGATTCAAACACACATCTCTGCGGGGACCAGGGGGGTAAACCGGAAACAAGGCACTGGTAGGTGAGACAGTATGGGGCACCAGTGGGGGCCACATGGAAGGAAGCCAGCCCCGTCACGCCAGTTCTGATCTTTCAGGAGGAAGCGGGGAATCCATTTTTAAAAGCTGCACTCTCAGGATTCTTAAGTGTTGAAACAGGATGCAAACCCTCATACGCTGCTGCTGGGACTGTAAACTGGTGCAGCTGCTTTGGAGACGGCCTGGCGGATCGTCAAGGTCCAAACAGAGTCATCACAGGACCCACCAATTCCACTCCTAGGTAGATACCCCAGAGGACCGAAAACAGACGTCCACACAAAAACTCGCATCTAAATGTTCACGACAGCCCTCCGTTCACAGGCTAATGACTTCTGCCAACGACGAACCTGCAGGTGGGTCCTTCCCCAGTCAGTCTCCCAGGTGAGAGCGAAGCCCCCCCCCCCCCATGCCTTGATCTGCCGCAGGGTCCCCCGCTGAGCGGGCGGTGATAGGCGTCTTGCTGTGAGCTGCTTGTGTGTAGTCCTTTGTTACACAGCAGTCGATAACTAATAAACCCCCCAAGCTCTAGAGCAGGGCCTGGCCCAGAAACACATGTTCCCTGGCACCACCGGGTGCCAGACACCCTCCCTCCTCTGGTCCAGCTGTTCCCACCATGTTGACTCTTGTTGGAAGTAAAAGGATTCTACCCCCTTCTCCGGCGTTTGCCGGCAGCTGCCCGTGGACTCGAGAGGGCTCAGTCACTGCTAACGGATGGGCGAGGCTGCCAGACACACGTGGGTGGGGAAGATGCATTATCTCATGCTAGCATCATCGTAGGTGGAGGCAAAGGTTCTCAGCCAGACCATCACATGCAAGCGGAGAGCAGCCTTTCCTCACCCTTCAAGGACAAATTTACAACAATGCCTGACTAATAAAAAGCAGACCCTCGAACCAACATATTCCTTGTGCCTTTTCTCTACCAGAGCCAAGAGTTCCAAGCTCACGGCCTGTCTTAATTTAAAGTGCTATTAGGACCGGGTCTGGGACATATACTGCTCCCTGCCCCGGGGACCCTGGAAATTGACAGCATCCCAGAGACCCATGGGGCCCTCGCAGAGCAAGCAGGATAAACTTTATTGTTCCCTTTATTTTCCTGGACCAGGGCCACTACATTTAAAGTGTTAACGGCGAAAGGCAAAAAGGGGGAAAATTTCCAGGGTTCTTTACCATAAAAGGGATTTGCAGCCCACCCCTGCATATCCTAATGAGATCGCGCCTTGTTACACTTCCTCCCGGGAACTGAGTGATTTCTGGAGAACAATGACTCCAGGTAAATTCGCACGTAGGGATGGGGATGGATAGGGGCAGAGAGCAGATACGGCATCCCTGCTTCACAGGGGAAAACCATGCAGCACTGCTGTCAGTACCCAGTTTATTTTATTAATTGTATTAGTCCGTGAGCTCCCCAAGTTTGAGAACTCCTGTTTTATTGTTCTGTAGAATTGTTTTATTGAGATATAATTCATATACTATACAATTCGCCCATTTAAAGTGTACAGTTCAGTGGCTTAGAGAAGAGTCATAGAGTCGTGTAACCATCACCAGAATCTGTCTAGAACGTTCTCATTACCCGGTACCCATGAGCAGTCACTCCTCACGCCCCCACCCCGGCCCCCTGGCAACCCCTCGTCTCCTTTCTGTCTCGATGGATTTGTCTCTTCTGGACATTTCATACAGGTGGACCCCTACACCATGTAGCCCTCTGTGTCTGGCCTCTTTCACTCAGCGTAATGTCTCCCAGGCTCACCCATGTGGTAGCCTGTAAATGACGTACTTTAAAAAACAGGGGAAGTTCCAGTTTGAGGGCACACAGCGGCCCAGAGGCCACTGCACGAGACGCTAGGATTTCTCTCTCCAGCAGCCTCTCCAACAGGGACTGGCTAGCTGGCTGTTCCCAGAGCCTGCTTCCCTCTCCCTCCTGGGCACCCAGCCAGACTCTACCTCTCCGGCTCCCTGTAGTGAGATGGGGCCAGGCACTGGGTCCTGGCCACTCCCCCCAGCTGGGAGATCTTAGCAAAGTGACTTCACCTCTCTGGGCCTCAGTTTCCCCTTCTGCAAAATGGATTAATAACACAGCAAGTGTCCACCTCCAAGAGGGAGGGTGCAGGGGATTAGATGAGTTCTTTCTGCTAAAGCACTTGGTACACAGTAGGTGCTCAAGAAATGGCAGCTCATCTCATGACCTGACTGCATAAGCATCAGAAACGAGAGCCACAGGGGGACCCCACAGAGCCTGGAGGGGTGTGTGCTGGGGAAGCCTTCACGGCCTCAGCCTTCGCAGGGGAGCCCACCTGGCCTCTGGGCAGTTTCGGCCCCAGCTGGCAGGGACACCTTCTAGGCCCCCTTGCCCGCTGCTGACGCAGAGCCTGAGGCAGTCCCGGAGCCCCTTGACTCACGGGGGCAGGATCTGGGGCATGGGCTCCCCCACTTTTCCTGATCACCCTGAATCGTCTCTTTCCTCCAAATCGGCTCAAGATATGCTACAGGAAGCTGGCTTTGCTGATCTTGAATAAAGTAGATGTGGGACTGAATCCTGAGTGCCACTTGCCTGTGGGCGTAACTAGGAGTAACAGGCAAGTCACAACTGCTTGGACCTCAGTTTATGCCTCTGGGAAATGGGCCCGTAACGCCTACCCTAGATTTACTGAGCACTTGCTATGTGCTAAGTATCCACCAAGCACCTGCTGTCTGTAGCCTGTTTCATCCTCCCAACAACCCTACCTTAACTCCCACATTGTAGGAGGAAACTGAGGCACAGAGAAGTCAAGCCAGCTGCCCAAGGTCACCCAGCTGGTCACAGTCAGAGCCCCCACAGCGCCGGCACCCAGCAGGTGCTCCCTGCATACTAGCAGGGCCCGATTCCTGTCCTCGCTGCCTCAGCAGACACACAGCAACCGGGACTGTGGTCTCTGGCACACAGGTTTATCCTGTGGCGGAGTGACGGTGGGTTTGCTGATGGTCTGCGGCTGACTTATGTGAAGACCAAGCCTGGGAAGATGAGACAAAACAGAGCTGCAGGAGGCGGGAGAGGAAACGCCAGCATCCCGATGGCACAAAGGACGCGGCATCATCACCTGCCCTCGGCCGCGAGGAAAACTCAGACGCAGGCGGGAAGCCAAGCTTGGGGAGAAAAGCCACCTCCCTCCCAAACAGTGATGGCGGGGGGCCTGCCTTGGTTGGAGGGTGGGTGGGCACAGCCGGGTTGGCGGGAGACCTCTGCCAGCTGCCGGCGACACGTGGGTCACAGGCCCGGGGCCGTCTGTCCAGGAGCGACATAAGGGGGCACGGGCCAGCCCTCCCACAGGGCCCCTCCTTCCCGTTTCCTGGTCCCCACGAGAGCCCACCCACAAAGATGCACTCGACCCTCTCTGGTGGGATTCCTTGTTCTGTGCCGCAAGCTGGTTCATCAGAGGCCGCAAAACAGTATTTTACGCCCCTTAATTCCCTGTAATAGCTGCATAATGGCGAGCAGAGAACTCCAAATACCGCAGTAAAGGGAACGATAAGGCTCCGGGTCAGGGGGAGATGGAGCTGCAGAACGCAGAGTCCCCGATAAGCAGACAACTAACGGGTTATTAACTGTGCGGTGCAGACCGGGCGTAATTGGAAAGTTATTAGATATGGAATACACACAGCACCCAGTAAATGAGTAATCAGGGGCTAATTAAGCTCACGCGACCCAGCAGATCGCGAGGGAGAGGCTGGTGGCTGCTACATCTGTGACAGCAATTAGGGGCGCTCCGGCTGCCGCGCGCGTGGGAAGGAGGTCGACGGCTCGGGCAGAGCAGCCCAGCCGGGGGTCTCGATCTGACTCTTTTCCCAGCCGAGACCCCCCGCCGGCTGCTCCCACCTCTCAGGGGCTGGAGGGAGGGGGCGGGGAGGCACCAGGTGCATCCGGCCTCCAAGACAAGAGGAGCCCAAGTGGACAGAAGGTCCGGGACTCGGAAAAAACAAAAAGGTTTTATCCCTGGCTTCACATCCGACCAGGTGAGCACTCACTGCAGCCACCAGAGGGGACGGAAACAGTCATAACTCTCCCCCCAGATGATCTGCAAGGTGTGTGTGCAGGGTCACCTCCTGGAGCTTTGCGGTGGTTCTGCCAGGCGGGGACAGTGATCAGCCCATTTTATAGATGGGGAGACTGAGGCTAAGAGGACCGGAAGTGGACAGAGCTCATCCAGCCTGCTTCCCCTTCCAGCAGGCACAGGGCACCACCCCCCTGCCCCAGGTGTCTCGAAAAGAGGAAGACACTGGTGTCTCTCAGGAGGACGGCGGCCAAGCTCAGAGGAGAAAAAGGGGCCAGAGGCAGTTAGGTGGCCAATGGGAGTGACCGTTTGGGTTCCAAGCTGGCGACCTTGGGCATGCTTTTAATGCCTCTGGGCCTCAGCTTCCTCGTCTGAAAAAGGGGGTGCTGACAGCCACACCCACGGCGCAGGGCAGTCATGGGGAGTTAGCATTCGTGCAGCCCAGCCCAGGCCCGACGCACAGGAAGCCCATGAATGCATTTGTCAAAGCAAGAAAGAGCAGAACTAAAAGGGGGAGCCCGGTCCCTCCTGCCATAAAGAGAACCAGAGAGCCGCTGGTTCAAGACCTGGGGGCTGCTGGAGCTGAAAAGTCTCTGGGTTCGGCTGAAACCAGGCACTGTCTCCAAGCCAGGAGCTACTGCCTGTCCCTGATACGCTGCAGCAGAAGGGTCATGGGCCATGACCCTAAAGCAGGAGGCTTGGGACAGAAATGCCTTTCGTTGGTCATAGCTAAACGCTGACAGCACCTACTGAGCACCGGGCCCCGTGCCAGCCTTTGCCGTGTCAGCCCTCAAAGCCTTGGCCCTGGTGGGGAGGAACTGTTGGGCCCCATTACATAGTTGGGGAAACTGAGACACAGAAAGGGTAACTCACTGCCATGTGTGGACGGGGCAGGTGGGGCGTGATGTCTCTGGGAGCTTATCAGAAAGCCGGAGTCTGCTGCCAACAGCACTCAGAGCCTCGGGAGACACGCCTGGCGGGACAGGTGCGGCTGGTAAGGCTGAGGCCACGGGGAGACTGGAGCTGGCCAGAGGCAGGCATGCCCAACTTCTGCTGCTCTTGTGGCTGAAAGGAACATTCCGGAAGGCATGGGCCCGGCCCCCTCCCTCAAGGGAGGCCTCTGAGCCAGCTGACCCCCTCATAAGTCCTGGGACAGAGCAGGGGGCTGCATGGAGGAATTCACTGTTTCCAGAGGCAAGCAGGTCTCCCCATGACTGCCTAGCAACAGAGCACGTGGGTGATGCTGGCGGAATCCAGTTCAGGCCCAGGGTCAGGGGTGAGGGCCCTCAGGGATGCGGGGGCTCCCGGAGTCCTTGACGTTAGTGCCGAACGCCAGTCCCTGGAGGCCGGCCGCGGGAGCTAGACTGATCTCAGACCAGTGAGGGCTCGACTCCCCGGCTCTCCTGGGGTGCCCCCTCTTACTCCTGCTGTGCCCACTCACCTTCCCCTCCTCCCAGGGCGAGAGCCTCCCACTGGTTCCTGGGCACACAGTCTTACCCACTTCACCCCCCCGCCAACCACTCCTTGGCCTGAGCCAGCTTTCCAAAACACTACACTCACCCACCTGCACAAAATCCTTTACCAGAGGCTCCTCCACGCGGCCTCTCAGAGCCATGTGATTCAGGCCAGCCCAGCGTTTCAGCCTGTCGTGCCTCACATCCATCTACCTATCTACCTGACCGACCATGCAGCCATCCACCCATCCAACCACCTGTCTACCTGGCCGTCCATCTATCCATCGATCCAATCATCTGTCTATTCACCCACCAACCTATTCATCTACCTGCCCATCCATCCATCCGTCCGTCCATCATCTGTCTATCCACCCACCTACCTATCCATCCACCTGTCTATCTGTCCAACTATCCATCCATCCACCCATCTATCTGGCCATCTGTCCATCAATCCTTTCATCCAGCTATCCGATCGTTCAGTCAAACATCCATCCATCTAATAAACATTTATTAAGCACCTATATTGCTAGGCACTGTGCCTGGGATACAGGAGCAAACAAAACAGTTAAAAATGTCTGCCGTTAAGGAGGTGACATTCGGTCGGCGGAGACAGACAGTCAGCAAATACACATTTACATGACAGGTGGTAGGAGATGCCAGAAAGACAAACAGGAGAAGGGGACAGGAAGGAGGGGGGATGGGCAGTTAGAATTCTCCATAGGCTGGCCCCATTGAGAAGGGGACATCTGTGCAAAGACTTGAAGGAAACACGAGAGTTAGCCACGGAGATAGATATCTGTGGGAAGAGTGTTCCAGGAAGAGGGAACAGCAAACACAGTGGCCCTGAGGCGGGGAGCATGTTTGGAAACCTTTTCTGAAAAGGCCAGATCGGATTTGCAGCTTATGGGCCGTATGTTCTCTGTTGGAACTAAGCAACTTAGGCCTTGTAGCTCTAAGGCACACTTAAACAACATGAACAGGAGCACTGTGTGGCTGTTCCAATAAACCTTTACTTACACACACTGAAATTTGAATCTCATATAATTTTCCCGCCGCGAAACATTACTCTCCCTTTGATTTTTTTTTCTTGGCAATCATTTAAAGACGTAAAATCCATTTTTAGTCCATGGGCTGTATGGAAACTGGCTGTGGGCGAAGTTTGCCGATCCCCGTTCTACAAGCAGCAGGGTCCGTGTGGCTGCAGGGGTGGCGGTCGCGGTAGAGATGGAACACCATTTGCTGCGACTCCTAAACACACCTGGGGGAGAGGGGTCTGTGGGAGGACGGAAGCTGAGCCTTGACTCGGAGCAGAGGCGAGGCTGGGAGTCATGGAGGTGGTGAGGCCGCTGCAGAGGCTCCCTCTGGTTGCCTAGGTCCACCCGATGCAGGAAGGGCTGCGGAAGGACGTGTGTGCACCTCTACCGCTGGGCTCATTACCTTCTGGTCTCCCCTGTAGGTATCCTGTAAGGGGCTGAGGGCAGATGCAGAAACCATCTTGCCTGGTTCAAATCCCAGCTCTGCCACCTATGAGCTGTGTGCCTTCAGGCAAGTGACTCTACCTCTCTGGGCCTTGGCTTCCCTATCTGTAAAATGGTGAGGATGCCCCAGGTTCAGGGTTCGGGGTGGAAGCAACATAGGGGTCTGCTCACGAGCCACTGTCATGCCCATGAGTCCCCCCTCACCCCGAAACGCCCTCTGCCCCTCCCCAATTCCCTGTCTCCTTTTCAGCCAACAGTCTGCCCCCCTCCCCTGGACTCTCTCCCCAGCTCCCCTTCCCAGGCAGAGCCAGACCCTCCCTTGGACCACCTCCATTAGTGCCGTCATCTGAGTACCACTGATTCAGCTGTTACACTTCTGCCCCCACCAAGACTGTCGCTCCCCTGAACAGCACCTGTCCCCAACACAGCACAAAGAGGAGACATCTAAGTTATAGAAGGAACCATGTGGAAGCCTAGGGAACAGTGTTTTAGGCATGGGGAACAGCCCATGCAAAGGCCCTGAGGCAGGAGAGTGCCTGGTATGCCTGAGGAACAGCAATGGGGCCCACATGGCTGAAGAGTGGGGGAAGCAATGGAGCCATGTTTTGTAGGGCCTTGTGGGCCCCTAAAGGACTCTGGCTCTCATTCAGAGTTACGATGGGAACCGGGTGGGGGGGCAGTTTCTGAGCCAAGGAGAGATGTGATCTGATTTTTGTTTTAACTTTAACTTTTTACGACGAGATGCTTCTAGATTCACATGCAGTCGTAAGAGATGATCCAGGGAGATCCTGAGCACCCTTTGCTCAGTTTCCCCAATGGTAACATCTTACAAAACTAGAGTACAAGGTCACAGAAGGAAATGAACAGGGCAACCTGCCTATCTTACGCAGACTTCCCCAGTGTGACCTGCACTTGCACGCGCGTGTATTTTGTTCTCTGCGGTGTTACCACCAGCACAGGCTCCTGTAACCACCTCCACAGCTGAGATACAGAAAGTCCCACCCTAAGCATCCCTCGTGACACCTCTTGATAAACACACCTAGCTCCCTCCTGCCCCAGACGACAAGCCCTGGCAACCACCGATCCGTTCCCCACTTCTATATTTCGCCATTTCAAGCTTGTTATGTAAATCGATCACAGTGGGTAACCCTCTGGGACCGGCTGTTTCCACTCAGCACGACTCCCTGGAGATTCACCAGGTTGTTGGGCATTTCGGTGGTTTGTTCCTTTTTCGTTCTTTTTTTTTTTTTAATAAATTTCTTTTTTTATTTTTGGCTGCGTTGGGTCTTTGTTGCTGTGCGTGGGCTCTCTCTAGTTGCGGCGAGCGGGGGCTACTCTCTGTTGCGGTGCGCGGGCTTCTCATGGCGGTGGCCTCTCCTGTTGTGGAGCACGGGCTCTAGGGCACGGGCTCAGTAGTTGTGGCGCACGGGCTTAGTTGCCCCGCGGCATGTGGGATCTTCCCGGACCAGGGCTCGAACCCACGTCCCCTGCGTTGGCAGGAGGATTTTTAACCACTGCGCCACCAGGGAAGCCCCGGTTTGTTCCTTTGTATTACGGAGTTGTCGTCCACGGCATGGCCGTTCCAAAGCTTGGTAGCCCGTTGCCTGATTTCGGTGGAGGGAAGCCAGTTCCCTGCAGGTTGAGCTGCTTCCTCTGCCCCCACCCCAGGCTCACATCCCACCGCGGCCCTGGCCTTCCTCCTGTCTTCAGAGTCTGTGCCTGGCTTTACCTGCCAGCTCCCCATTGAGGGCCTGCCTCTCCCCCCGCTTTGGGAATCGACACCCTGTTTACCAGACGTGATGTTCTCGCACCTCTGCCCATAGCCTCCTTCGATGCCTCCGAACTGGGGAGGTCGGGGGGTTGATCGACAGTAACCCTTCTGCAGTTGCTCCCCATGCAAATGGGGATCAGAGATGTTTAGCAACCTGCCAAATGCCCCACAGCGGGAAGATGGGCAGACGCCCACCCTCGTGTGCTTCAATTACATCAAAGGCAGATTCTGTGGACCGGGGGGTGAGGGGGCCTGCCCTGGGCTCTGTGGGGGGGCTCAGCTCGACCCCACGCCTGCACCAAGGGGGTCTCGCCAGCTTCAGGTAAACACGACATAATTACTGTGGAGAGAACTGTGCTGTCTCAGTCAGGCAGTCCGTTTGTCAGGCGCTGACAGTGCATTAGCTAAGCGATCACTAGACTATTAAATTTTTTCCCCAGCCCTTGCCAGGGGTATTACAGTGAAGAATGGCAGCTTACCGCAGGGAAATTCTTCAGGGTGACAAAAATAAAAATAGCTCTAATTGAAGCTGATAAAAATTATACCCTTTAAAAACACACGTCGGGGGCTTCCCTGGTGGCGCAGTGGTTGAGAGTCCGCCTGCCGATGCAGGGGACGCGGGTTCGTGCCCCGGTCCGGGAAGATCCCACGTGCCGCGGAGCGGCTGGGCCCGTGAGCCATGGCCGCTGAGCCTGCGCGTCCGGAGCCTGTGCTCCGCAACGGAGAGGCCACGACAGTGAGAGGCCCGCGTACCGCAAAAAAACAAAACAAAAAACACATCGGGGTGCACTGGCTATAATGTAAATTAATGCCAGGGCAGGATTTCTGTCACAAGATCGTGGAAACACAGTGACAGCCACGGCAAACAGCCTCCCAGGGCGTCACATCTGCTGGGTCACGGCTCAGCAGCCTTGGGAGACAGCAGGCTGGGCCGGAGGCTGGCGCCCAGGGGCCTGCAGATGTGGCCTCACCCACCACCCAGCCCCTGCGGAGGGAAAGCGGTCAGGACATGGCCAGGGCCCTTGTCAACGTCACTGCCAAGAGTGCTGGCGTGTCCTGGCGGGTGTGCTGCGGGCCTGGGGGCAGAGGTGGCCGGGCCCTTAGCAGGCCAAGCCGGTGCTCCAACACCACTGTCGTCGCAGGGCCCTGCTCGTTCAGCTGGATGCTGACTTGAAACTCCCCCATTAAAACGTGTTAATAACAGAGGCCCCAGACAAACCGACAGAATCTGCGTGTTCTGGTCACAGCAGTGAGTGTCTCCCGGCAGCCAAAACGTTTCAGTTTGGTGCGTGCAAGAATGATGAATATAATGGCGATAAAATCCTAATAATCACAGGCGTAGCATCTGCTCTGCGCACCACGCTGTTTCAAGTACTTTCCACATGTTTTAATTCACTTAATCCTCGATACAACCGGTGAGGCAAACACTGTCATTATCATCATGGTGTTCCAGACGAGGAAGCGTGTCTGGAGGCCCAGAGAGATCGTGTAACCTGCCTGCAGGGCCAATCGGGGCTGAGCAGAGGTTGAGCCCACTCGGCCCCCTCTAGAGCTGCCCTCTGAACCCCCCTGCCAGCTGCCTCTAAGCCCAGCAGGGGACGGGCCCCTCGACCCACGGGCACTTGGCAAGCATCTCTGCTGGCCACCGAATCTGAACTCAGCACACAGCACGTGCAGCTGTGTTGGGGGCTGGTCCTGCAAACCCTTGTAACAGGAGCAACAAATCTGACTCCACGTTAGCTCTGTCTCCTTTACTTTCACCTTTGTATTGCTTTTGCTTCCAGTTAAGAATGTTGCCGGCAGCCTGAAATAGACAGGATATAGCCCACTCTCAAGGCTCTGATCTTTAAGGATATAACACTTTTCCATTCACATAGAGATGAAAAGTTGCAGAACAGAGAATAACATTTGTCTTGATGGAAGTTTACAGGAACGTCATATCCTGACCCACGCAGACAGCTGCAAGAACAAAGGATTCCGACACCAAGAAGTTTGCAGCAACTAACCACGCCCCTCCCTCACCTTGACTTTATTTGCTTGTTTGTTTTTTTGGCTGCGCCGTGTGGGGCTTGTGGGATCTTAGTTCCCAGACCAGGGATCCAATCCGTGCCCCCTGCAGTGGAAATGCAGAGTCTTAACCACTGGACCACCAGGGAAGTCCCCACCTTGATTTTATTGTTTTTTCTCAATACATTCTTAATGCTTTGTTCCCTCAACATTTTTTGTTTCCCTGAAGATTTTAAAAATATTTATGTATGTATGTATGTACGTATGTGGCTGCATCGGGTCTTCGTTGTGGCCTGTGGGGTCTTTCGTTGCGGCACGCGGACTCTTCATTGAGGCACGCTGGCTTCTCTCTAGTTGTGGCACGCGAGCTCCAGAGCGCACGGGCTCAGCAGTTGCGGTGCACGGGCTTAGCTGCCCTGCGGCATATGGGATCTTAGTTCCCTGACCAGGGATCGAACCTGCATCCTCTGCATTGGAAGGCGGATTCTTAACCACCGTGCCACCAAGGAAGTCGCCCCACCTTGACTTTAAAAGGGCTTTACTGAAACCCTTCGGGGAGTTCAGGGTTTTGGGGGCATGAGCCGCCTGTGTCCTTGCCTGGCCCTGCAATAAACCCTTCTCTGCTCCGAACTCCGATGTTTCGGTATTGTCTGCCCTCACTGGGCGTCAGGCACACACACCCGCGTTCGGTAGCGCTCACACTTATTTTGACAAGCCTTGTGCAATTCTATTTTGACTACACCTTCACCTACTGGGGTTGAGAAAATTCACCTAGATTTTCTACAGCTCCCCCTGACTCAAAGCTGGGCTGGGTATGCATGGGTGGGGGGCTCTGAAGAAAAAACAGACCTAGGAATTAATTCTGGAATATTAATTGGGCCCTTGCCCTGTGCCAGGCACTGGAGATTCAGAGCAAAGGCAGGGAAAGTTCCAGGCCTCTTGCTGCTGACGTTTCAGGTTGGAAGAAGACAGATAATAGCACAGCCGCTCCTTCTGGGTCCACAGGCGAAGAGGAAAGGCATCAAAAATGAAAATCCAAACACGGTCTTGTGATGTAAAGACACAAGTCAAAATCTAAGCATTTGACCAGCAAAGGATTTTAAGCTTACTCTTTTAAAAAGAAAAATAAAGGGAAAGATTAGAAAGAATCTCTCATTTTCTCTCTCTTTCCGTGAGCGTGCGCATGTACACACACACACACACACACACACACACACACACACACACCATTTCCAGGGAAAGAAATCTAATAATGGGAGAAACATTGAGAAGAGCGACTTTTGTGGCTTTGCACTGCTGTCTTCCCTGAAAAGATCTGAAGGGAATAATTGACTGGAGTGAGTCCTGATTGAGGTGGAAAGGGGAAAAGTAAAAGTGGGAAATGAAGATCGGAGCTTCTAGAAAGGGTACAGCTTGTGGGCAAGTCACGCCAGGGCTGGGTCAGCCCTGCCGGCTGTTTGTTCAGAGAAATCACGGGAGACCCCGGGGCTGACACAGATACACGTACCCCTTTCCCAGGAGGGAAGAGATGCCCCCCGATGGAAATGACAGGCCAGCTAGGCAGACTCCAGAACAAATTACTAGGCGGGGTATGTGACCCCACGCAGCATTAACTTGGGCCACAGCAGCCGCCTGGGTCAGACCCGGGCCCCCCTGGGGGCACAGATGCCCCGCTTTGACCTCACGCAATCACCTGCCTGAATGCTAAGATCAGGGACGCCAACGGGAAGAGCTGTGACTTGGCCCATCACGTGCCCGGCCGCGCTCTGCACACGTCACCTTATTTCATCCTGAAGCAACAGTATCGGTAATAACCAGGAGGTTGACAGCAGCCTCCATCTACTAAAGCTTTCCTGGACTCAGGCAGCGACTCCTTCCCTGTGGGCTGTGTGGCCCCAGAGAAGTTACTAAACTTCTCTGGACCCCAGTTTCCTCACCTGTAAAATGGTCATAATGATAGTATCCACTTCACAGAAAGAAAAGAAAAAAGACTCAAGACACACGCACTTAGAACACAACCTGGCCCTCAGGAGCTGCTCAAGAAAGCCCACATGGTGCTTCCCTGGTGGCGCAGGGGTTAAGAATCCGCCCGCCAATGCAGGGGACACGGGTTTGAGCCCTGGTCCAGGAAGATCCCACATGCCATGCAGCAACTAAGCCCGTGCGCCACAACTAGTGAGCCTGCGCTCTAGAACCCGCGAGCCACAGCTACTGAAGCCCGCATGCCTAGAGCCCGTGCGCCACAACAAGAGAAGCCACCGCAACGAGAAGCCCACGCACCGCAATGAAGAGTAGCCCCGTTCGCCACAACTAGAGAAAGCCCACGTGCAGTGGCGAAGACCCGATGCCGCCAAAAATAAATAAATAAAATAAATAAATTTTTATATATGTATAAAAGAAAGCCCAGATGATTTTATTTTTCCTTATGGCCGACCCCTTGAGATAATTACTTAATGGCATTTGATTTATGTGCCGAGCGCTGTTCAAACCCTTTGTACCTCTTAACTGGGTTGATTCTCCTAACACGCCTACGAGGTAGGTTCTACTATACTACACACCCACTTTACGGATAAGGAGACCAAGGCACAGAAGAGGTAAGTCAGCTGCCCCAGGTCACCTGGCACCCGCTCTGCACCTAGATGCTGTCATGCTGTCTGTTAACCTCCACGCAAAACCGTCCCCGAGAACAGCCGGAAAGTTCAGAGGGCACTCAGGGTCCCCCCTCACCTTACAAAGGCAACGTCATACACACGGCTGGCCAGAGGTGAAGCAAGATACAGATGAAGGTGAGTGTGGAGACGCAGAGGGATAGAGATCTAATACTGCAATGGTCAGAAAGGAGAATAAAGCGGGCATAAAATGGGGAGGGAGGGATGCGGGGGAGTCAGCCCTTCTGTGGGAGGCAAAGGGCCCTGACTCCAGGGGAAGAGCAGAGGAGAGAGGGAGGGAGAGGGAGACGGAGCCTGGGAGCACGAGGCTCCAGGAATAGGAAGGGGCCCTCCCTCTGTCCCGCATCCAGTCTCCAGATCTTCATTCTGATGCTGCGTTTCTTTTGATCATCATGAAAAAGGAAAACCAGCACTGGCACCTTGCGAGCAGAGGGGCTGGCGTGATGGGGCGCAGCTCCCGCGGGGCTGGGAAGGCACAGAGCAGCGGCTTTGTCTGTGTAATCTCTGTCTCGTTGCAGAGATGAATGGGAGCTTAGGGAGGTTTCCAGCATCCCCAAATCTCAGAGGTGGGAGGAACCTGAAACGCTGTCTGCCTCATGTTTCTCAAACTCTGGGATGTGTCCCACATGGGAGCAATTTTTTTTTTTAAAGAGAATGGAATAAAATAAAAAAAAAAATACTGTAATGCACCGCACGTAGTAAAAATATTTTGTGAAACTTACGTTTCAGGTACTGATGTATATCAGTGTCACCTCGGACCGGGGCCCTGTATTTAAATCCCACCTCTTTTCTGGCCTCCCCCCAGGTACCCCCAAGGGCGAGGAGTCTGTGAGGCCAAGAGGCCACACCCCACTGCCGTTATGCTCTCAAACCCTGCCCCCAGTTCCAGGACCCAGGGCCCCTGCTTGCGTGCCCAAGCGCACGTCCGGAGCCGTGCAAGCCTCTCTCCAGTGTGTCCCGCTGAGAAGAGGACCCCTGCCCTGCCGGACAGCCCATCCTGAAGGGTGGCCAAAGGGCAGCGTGGCTGGAACTTGGACAAGCAGGCTGGGTGTCCAAGTGTGGGAGCCCTGTGTGATGCAGGATGCAAGGCCAGGCAAGAAGGCAGGGAATGGGCACAAGTCTCTGTTTGTCCACTGTCCCCAACCCCGCAGATGCTGGGGCAGACCTGGGGTGTGCGTGTGTGCGAGCATGTGTGCGCACGCGTGAACGTGCACGTGGACGCACGCATTCGTGTGTTCGTGTAGGCACATGTGCCTGTATGTGAGCGCGTACGTATGCACCCAGGTACACACGTGCGCCGCTAAACAGGTGTGTGCGCACACACGAATCACACTGTGCACGCAGGCATGTGTGCGCGCATGCGTGTGTGTATACGTGTGCACATGTGAACCACATGTATGGCTTTGGCATGGGGTTGTAGGCACCAGCGTGCCTTGTATGTGAGCATGTGGTGCGCCCGTGTGAATGCGTGTGAGCGTGTGTGTGCACACACGATGCACGGCCCGTGTTCAGGAGCGCACAGTCTAGCAGTTGCAGGGGGCTGCCCCATCCACCCCCCTTCACCAAGGGGGCGGGCGCTCTGATTCCGCACCACACCTCTGCCCTCCCCTGTGGGGCTCCCTTACCACCAGCACCTTGGATATTCTGTCTTCAAAGTCTGATGCTCAGACTGGGAGCTCCCTGAGCAAACCCTTGCCAACCTCCTGGCCCAGAGCCAGGCTTCATAAAGTTTGTTGAATGAATAACTGAAGGAACACAGAATCCAGCAGCCAAGCCCCAAGCATCACGGAGTCCCACCCAGCAGGAGAAGGGTTAATGGAGGCTCCCAAATGAGCCCGCTGATCACCAAGGCCCGAGGCACAGCCCAGAGACTTCTAGAAGGACGCCAGCCCACACCTGAGTCAGAAGCAGCCCCCATGCTCCATTCTGTCACAGCCCCGAGATGCTGGGGACTCTTTAGGGAACCCTAAGGTGAGCAGGAAAACTCCACACAAATATTTATTGGGCGTGAGGGGTAGGAAGTCCCCACCTGTGCCCAGCGTGGCAGTGGCTTCCTCGGAGGCCTCCCACCAGGCATCTGCTTTCCGTGGCCTTGAGGTTCCCAACTCTAAAATGGGGGTGAGCCTTTCTCCCCCTCCCTCCCTCCTCCCTCCCTCTCAGAAGTTGTCATTACCATTGCTTTTGCTGGTACGGGACTGCCGCCGGCAGTGGAGGGGCTCCACGCGCCCCGGATGGGGGAGCCTGTCCAAAGGAGAGGGGGCTGCCTGGAAGTCGGGTTGGCCCAACAAACACCCATTTTATGTCATTTATTTATTGAGGCTGCGCCGGGTCTTAGTTGCGGCACGGGGCCTTCGTTGCCGCGTGTGGGATCTTCGTTGCGGCACGCAGACTCTAGGTCCCCGACCAGGCATCGATCCCGAGCCCCCTGCTTTGGGAGCGTGGAGTCTTAACCACTGACCACCAGGGAAGTCCCCCAACACCCATTTCAAACTTCACGCTCGGGTTATTTAGGACACCCGGTGGGGCTGGTCGAGATGAAGGGGGACTAAAGCCCCCGAGCCTTCCCTTGGGGGCACAGCTCACTAAGGGGGGTGGCCTGAGGACGGTCACGCTGCTCACAGAAGCCAGGCTGGGCCGGCAGAGGGAGGCCCCCGGGTGCCCTGCACGGGGGCGGGGGGGGGGAGCAGCTCTGCAGCGGGACAGAGCAGAGGAGGGGCGTGCCCAGAGCGCTGCCTTCTCTTGCGGCCACAGAGCCGCCCCACGGGCGAGCGGGGCCCTGGGTGAGCGTCCTGAGCCAGTGAGGGGACCGGGGGACTGGGCGGCCTTTCTGCGCTGTTCACCTTGTGGGCAGCATCTCACTCTGGCCTCCTGAGTGAAGGACGAACACCCCCACTTTACAGATGGGGAAGGTGAGGCTCGAGGGGAAGGTGGTCCGCCGAGGTCCCCGGGGCTCCCGGTGGGGGCAGAGGAGCCAGGCGCCCACCCCGGGCCTTGTGGCTCCCTGTCCCTGGCGATGCCCCCCACCCCCGGGAACAGGCGCCCCAGCATAGAGGAGCCTGATCTGCGCAGCGGCCTCCGCCTCCAGCAGCTCCAGAGGCCCTGCCTTGCGTGCTCAGGCAGCCTCGAGGCTGCCACGGTGCCAACTCACTGGCTCCTTGCTAATTACTCATTTTTGCAGATCAAAGGCCTCGTTTATTAAAAAGTGGATTGGACCTGCCTGCTTGCCTCCCTAGGAAACAAAGCTAAGACAGTACAGCCTCCGCCTCCGCCTCCGCCTCCGCGCCCTGCCTTCCACCAGAGCCCTGCCCTCCGCCCGCCCCGGCTTTGCAGAGCGAGCCCCCATGCACACGCCCTGCAGAGCAGCGGCCGTGGGCCTGAGGCCGTGAAGGGCAGAGTCAGCTCAGGGAAGCGGCTCACCTGCACCCGGGCCCGGGCCAGTGGTGTGGGGCTGGCTGGGCTCAGGGGAGGGCAGGGAAGGGGCTGGGGTCTCCAGCGAGGGGTCCCACAGCCCCATTGAAGGGCTCCTGCCGGAGCGGCCCACCCCTCTCCCAGGGCCCCTGCCCCTCGAAGCTCACCCTCCGGGCAGGATGCCAGGGTGAGACCGATGCTGCAGGAAGGAGCTCGGCCTCCTAGGACGACCCTCTGACGCTGAGGGTCAGAGACAGGATGAAGGGCGTCAGGGAAGGGAAAGTGAGAAGGCGGTGCCCACCAGGCATGCAGCCACCCAGCCCAGGTGTCGGGAGGCCGTGAATGCTACTGTGTGACCTTGGGCAAGTCACTTCACCTCTCTGAGCCTTCACTGCCCCATCTGGAAAGTGTGGCCAATGGTGGTCCTTATTTTGTAAACTTGCTGGAGGATTCTATGAGTTAAGAAATATAGGGCTTCCCTGATGGCGCAGTGGTTGGGAGTCTGCCTACTGATGCAGGGGACACGGGTTCGTGCCCCAGTCCGGGAGGATCCCACATGCTGCGGAGCGGCTGGGCCCGTGAGCCATGGCCGCTGAGCCTGCGCGTCCGGAGCCTGTGCTCCGAAACAAGAGAGGCCACGATAGTGAGAGGCCCATGCACCGCGATGAAGAGTGGCCCCCGCTTGCCACAACTAGAGAAAGCCCTCGCAGAAACGAAGACCCAACACAGCAAAAATAAATTAATTAATAAACTCCTACCCCCAACATCTTAAAAAAAAAAAAGAAAGAAAGAAATATAAAGTACACGGCGTGTACTCTCCAAACGCTTGGGCTAGTTTTGACGTTATTTGGAAGGGGTTATGCACGTGGGTCCATGAACCCGATTATCCGGCACGCAGACCCAGGGATGGGTGGAGCGGCAGCCCCATCTCGTGGCCGAGGGCAACACAGCCCTAGAAGACCGTGCAGCAGCGTTGCGTTTTCCCACCTCTAGGTAGGAGTCCTGTTTGGTACCTGCCCCACCTGGCAGGATGTGACTCAGAGTCTGGGCCCCCCACCCTGTGCTTGAGGCTGCCCCTGGGGCTGCAGGTGCAGGAGAGGGGCCCCTGGGGTCCCCGGCAGATGCCCAGAGCCTGGAGCAGAGCAGCTGAGACACCTCAGAGGCGGCCAAACTGGTCCCGCACCTTGAGGCTCCGCGTCAAGGCAGGAAGCATCCAGGGGACACGGAATCACCACAACGGTGACGCACGTGTCCACACCCCTTTCATCAAGAGGTCTCAGGGCCTGACACACACACTCATTAACTCCCTGGCGTCCACCTGAGGGGGAGGTCCTGTGCCCACACTTCCTGCACCAGGCCCTGCTCTGGGCCTTACAACATCAAAAGAGATGCAAATATCAGAAGCATTTCCTTGTTTTCTACAAGAGAAGCCTGAGCTCAGAAAGGTTAGGCATCTTGCCCCAGGTCACACAGCAGCCTCTGAACTTGGTCTCTCTAACTCCCATCTGGTTGGTTGGATTAACTCCTGTCAGGCTGGGCAAGGTGAGCAGTTAACAGCTCCTATGTGCCCTGGGCCATCCAACTCCCTGCAAGCCCTCGGCCTCCCCAAGGGCCTGGTCCAAGCAAGGGAAGGTCTGGCCCCAGGCTCCCAGGGCCCACCCTTGGCCACGGATACTTGCCAAAGAGGGGCGGGAGGAGCCTGAGAGAGGGTCTGGGGACCAGGCAGATGTCACTTGGAAACATTTTAAATAATGCAAGATCTCAAACATACAGAAAATAATGTAGCAAGCACACAGCTGCCCACATGTACCCCCACCCCCCCCAATGCAGCAGAGCTGGACACCACTGTGCAGACAGCATCCCTGCCCGAGAGCCTGCAGAGCCCCGGGCTTGCCGGTCACTGTAGCATGGCTGTCACTCAGCAGAGGCATCAGTTTCTTGTGGCCGCTGTAACAGCGACCACAAGCTCGGTCCTGAAAACAACACCCCTTCATTCTCTTACAGTTTGGAGGGCACAAGTCCGCCCCGGGTCTCAGGGAGCTAACATCAGGTGTGGGCGGGCGTGGTTCCTTCCAGAGGGTCCAGGGGAGCTCCTCGTCTTTTCCAGTTTCTAAAGGCGCCTACATCCCCTGGCTCGGGGCCTCTTCCTCACATCACTCCAGCTCTTACTTCTGCCGTCACATGGCCTATACTGCCTTTTCTGTAGAATGCCCCCCACCTCTCTCTCATAAGGACCCCAGGGGGACACCGGTCCCACCCGGATAATCCAGGATCCCCATCGCCAGGTCCTTAACTTAATCACACCTACAAAGCTCCTTTGGCCATGTTAGGTCACATACACACGGGTTCTGTGGATTGGAACGTGGACATCTTGGGGACCATTATTCAGCCTGGCACAGCAGGCATTTAACAAACGTTGCTTGGGACCTCCCTGGCGGTCCAGTGGTTAGGACTCTGCGCTTCCACTGCAGGGGGGCACGGGGTCAATCCCTGGTTGGGGAGCTAGGATCCCACGTGCCCCGCAGCATGGCCAAAAAACCCAAAAAGCAAAAAAAACCAACAGAAAAACCCAAACGTGGCTTTGCTCCTGTTTCTTCCCACCCTTCACCGTCACAGGAAGAACTCGTGGACCCCAGGGAGGCGGCAGAGCACGGGCAGGTAGGGACAGAAGCACAGGAATGACAGCTAAGGGGCCAGGGGTCCGGGCTGGGGCTCTCAGGTAAAGCGGCTTGGAGAAAGGGGTCTGGCACCTGCCTCTCGAGCCCCCTGGCCACGCCCATGATGGGGGGAGTGTCTGTCCCCCCCGCACGGGAGGGATGCTGTGCCCTGGGTTCCGCCCACCCACCACCCAGCCTCCCCTCCCCCAGCCCTTCTTTCCAGGCAGCCCCAAGTTACAGTTTTAATGAGTTCCTTGCCCTCTAATTAGCAGGTACGGCTTTGAAAGGAAGCGCCTGGTGTTTACCTTGCAAGGAGCCTTTAATAACCAAACCCAAGGAATCGAGGGCTGGCTCCCACCTAATCCCCATCTGAATAGCAGGCTTAACGAGGCTTGGCACCGGTGAACCGTCCTGCCCTCTCCCAGGCGCCCCGCAGAGCCCCGCAGCGTCCCCGGGCTCGTTCCCGAGCAGCTTCGGCCCTGCCAGGAGGCGCCCCGGCAGCCCAGGGGGACTGAGGCCAGGGGGCCAGCATGGGCTCAGATCGGGCGGCGTCCTACAGGCCACTCTGTGTCCCCGAGCTGGCAGGGGACAGGGGGCCGGGCCCTGCCTCAGCACCGACCAGGAGCCCAGCCTGTCCTGAAGCTTTACCTGTCCAGCGGCTGACACCCTGATGTCGTCCTGTGTCATCCCAGGCCCCTGGGGGCGCTGAGACCTGTACACCCAGGGCCCTGGGCACTGCGTAGGCACCTCCTGGATTAATTTCACTCACCAGCCCTGGGAGGCAGGCAGTGCTAACCCGCACTTCACAGATGAGAAAACCAAGTGCAGGGCAGCTGAAGCCTTTGCTGGCAGCTAAAGGGTGGTACTGGGACTCACTCGGACTAGGGTTGGCCTGATTCCCAGGCTGTGGCTTTTTCCACGGAACCCAGGGAGCTGTGGGGAACAGCAGGGGCAGAGGACACAGTTCAAATGTTAAAACAGCGGTTGTCGCCTGAGCCTCTGGCCCCACCAGGGGTTACAACGACCCCCCCTTTAGCCCATCGCCAAACGCCTGTCTCGTTAGAAGTTCCCAACCCTGGAGGCCATCGGCCAGCCTCCCGCAGACCTAGCGTCTCCTACTGGGAGGCTGGGGGCAGGGGTGGGAGTGGTGTCCTCTGTCCACATCCATCCCATCTGCTGCAGGAGGCCCCGGGGGGGCCCCCAGAAGGAACAGCCAGCTGTGTGGCGGGTGGCAGCTTCATAAATCACAGAAGAGGCAGAGCCCGCAAGGACCCCTGGGTGGTGGTGGGGGGACATGCACGGGGGTGGGGGGGGCGGTGAGCGGGGTCCCAGGCCCATCACCTCTCTCCAATTCCCTCCCCAGTGCATGCCCCGCAGGGCCCAGAAAGGGGCCTACTCTCTGAGAGGGAATATTCTAGAACATGGGGGGGGTGTTCATCTCTTTTAAAATCAATGGCTCCGCCTCGGGCTGCCGGAAGGCAGGGGAGCCTCCCACCCCATTTTGTGCGGTCATTACCTCCTCCCTCGTCTGCCTGCCGGGGAGCTTGAAAGGCATCTGGAGTGTTTAGGCGGGAGAGAAGAGGTCTCCGCTGGCTTCCTTTGTTGGGAAAGGGCCCCCGCTGGGCCTTTATCTGGCTCCGCTGGCTCTTCCCGAGGCACCTCCAGCAGGGGCTCAGGAAGCCCGCCCTCCAGGCCTCCGATCCCTGCAGCAGTGGGGTAGGGGCCAGCCAGGCCGGCACCTCCAGGCCCTTCTACCCCTGGGCGGCCGGGCGGGGCGGGGTGGGGATGCGGTGCGGTTCTCAGGGCTCAGTTTGGAAGAGGAGGGGCTGCCAGGCTTGGCCATCCCACGTGCCCTGCTGACCCCACGGCCCCTGGCATTGGTCTGTTGAGCATCGATTGAGTACCTACTGCATGCAGCACTGGGGGGGTCGACACGGGAGAGAGACACCGAAGGTCTGAGGGGCCTTTAGGGACCTGGCCAGGGGGTCAGCTGGAATTCAGGTGGCTGGGGATCTGAGCTGGGCATTGGGGGGCAGAGGGGATACAAAGACAAAGATGAATCAGCTCCTCCTCTACAGAAGTCTGCTATCAAGCAGGAAATACGGCATCCTTCCAAAGAACCTGATTCCGGGCAAGGGGAGAATCTGTGACCTTGAGCTTCCGCTTTGCTCTCAGGACCTCAGTTTTCCCATCTGTGAAGTGGGGTGTGTGGTGGGGGCCGCGTGACCTGTACGAACCCATCCAGCCCTGACCCTTCGTGTCGCAAGAATGGATTCTCTTTCTCAAAACGGCTACGGTGATAATTTCCATCCCACAGGCTCTTCCAGAACTTTCCAGTTTTGTCCCTTTCCCTTGAATCTGGAGGGGGCAGGGGCTTTGAGACAGCCTCCGCTGATGGAGTATGATGGGAGTGGATGCCAGGTAACCTGGGAGGCCCCATCACGAGGGTGGGACAGCTTCTGCTGGGCTCTCTCTCTCTCTGTCAGCCACCCTGCTGTGACGCAGCCCAGGCCACGTAGGGGAGCCAAGACCACCGAGCTCCAGGCTCCTGCCCTGGGGAGCAGAGACGGGTCATCCCCGCCAAGCTTCACCCAAATTGTAGGTTTGTGAGCAAAAGCAATGCCGGGTTGTTTTCTGCTCTGAGTTTGGAGGTAGTTGGTCACACAGCAATAGATGAGTATTGGGAGAAATATCTCCGGGCGGGAGCTGAATCTTTCCGATTGGGACCCCACGGCATTTAGCATGAAGTGGGTGCCCACAAATACTTGTTGACGATCGGCTCCAAAACAGGAGATAAATCCAGACAGTAAGGACTTCCTAAGTGCCAGGCACTGTTCTAAGGATGACACGCATTTCATCCTAACAACATTCATTATCATTTTACGGATGAGGCAAGCGAAGCACAGAGAGGTCAAGGAACTCTCCCGAGGTCACACAGCCAGGAAGTGGTAAAGCTGGGATTCAAACAGGGCCAGTGGCTCCGGAGTCCTCCCGTTTAACCTTTAGGTTTTACTGCCCCTTCCCAGTGGCTGTGATGGTCCCGAAAAAGTCAAGAGGGCCCTGATTCCAGAAAAAAAACGTGTTCTTTCCAATGAAATGATGTTAAGTGCAAACTGTCAGGCTACTTTTCTATCCCTGTAAATTTTTTCGTGTGACAATATTTTAAAATCAACTTGAAAATCTCCTTTCTCAGATCACAGGACCCAGGTTTTGTCTGAAAATCTTGATCGTGATAGAGGGATAACTCAGACGGACAATAATAAGTAAGCCCTCAGAGGTCACAGTGGTCTGGGATATAAAGACACAAAGTGTACAGCCCAGGCACAAAGCATGCTCTCGCCACTAAACCTTCTTGAAAGACAGAGACGTAATTTACATATCATACAACGCACCATTTAAAAGCGCGCAACCCAGTTAGTCGTTAGTATATTCACACATTACCACTACCTAATCCCAGAACGTTGCCACCACCCCAAACAAAACCTTGTCCCCCTTAAGAGCCATTTCCCCTCCCCGCTCATCACCCGCCACAGCTCCCAGGCAAACACTTGTCTACTTTCTGTCACCACGGATATCTCTCTTCTGGACGTTTCACATCAATGAAATCATACAATATGCAGCCGTTTGTGTCTGGCTCCAAGTTTCCAAGGTTTATTATGCATGTGTAGCATGAATCAGGACTTTGTTCCTTTTTCGAGCCAAATAATATTCCATTGTCTGGATGGACCACATTTTTGTTTATCCACTCGTCGGTGGATGGACATTTGGGTTGTTTCCACCTTTTGTTTATTGTGACTGGTGGTGCTGTGAGCATTTGTGGACAAACTTTTGTGTGGATGTATGTTTCCAACTCGTGTGGGCATCTACCTGGGAGTGGGATTGCAGGGTCGTACAGTGACTCAATGTTTTGAGTGTCTGAGGGACCATCAAACTGTTTCCACAGCAGCTGACCCATTTGACATTCCCCCCAGCAACGGATGAGGGTTCCGATTTCCCCACATCCTCACGGACACTTGTTACTGTCTTTTTGATTCCAGCCATGCGAGTGGGGCGTGAAGTGGTGTCTCACTGTGGTTGAGTTTTCATGCAAAAAGAGATCAGGGGACACAGGGACAGTTCACAGAAAATTCTCCTAGACTCAAGAGACAGTTGGGGTCAAGGCTTTACGGGACATGGAAGCTGTGTGGCCCTAAGCCAAGTGACCAGCCTCTCTGTGTCAAGGGACCTCATAAGGCAGATAAGAGGCAAGCATGTGACAGACATACACGGCCTACATCATTTGTGGGACCCAGCACAAGACGAAAATGGAGGTGGGGGGGAGGGGTCCTTGTTCAACGGCGATTAAGAACGTCAGGACGGCGACAGCATTAAACCCGGTGCGGGACGCTGGGTGACTGCAGGCGGCCACAGAGCTGGCCCTGGTCACGTGGTCGGTACTCGGACAAAGGCTCTCTCCAGGCCTCTGTCCTCCGCTCAGCCTGGGAGGACCCGGGGAGGTAGGGACCCACGGGGCAGTGCCTCCAGGAGTTCTGGAAGGTTCCACCTGCAAAGGCCTGCGGACTGGGGTCCCCGTTACAGGTCTCGTGCACACACCCCCTCCTCTCCAGCAGGGACTGGCCCGTCTCCAAGCTGTCACCCTCCCTCCCAGATCCCCTGCTTCTGGAAACTTCTCTTCCTTCTGCTAGAATGGGCCCAACCTCAGAGCCTCCTTGGAATCTCACTCTCACAATCCTGGTCGGCCAGCGCCCCCAGACCTCTAACTTTTCATCCTTTCTAAGGGCAGCTGAAGCGGGCGGCCGGGGCAGGGGGGTCCAATCCCACCCACAGAACGTTCCAGAAAGTGCTGAGCCTGTGGCACCGAACGCTGTTCCCCGAGACCATGTCTCCCGCTCCGAGGTGGCAAAGAAACGCCTGGGGGCCCACGTGAGCCCGTGTTTGGTTTGGAGACTGTGGCCTCCGAGGCCCAGGCCCTCCTGAGACTGGCGTTCAGGCCGTCAGAGATTCTCTCTCTGCCGGGAGCCACAAATGCTCAGAGGCAACGAGCCCCGGGCTATTTCTGCGGCTGGAGACACAGAGCAGGGACAGTGTGACCCTCGCCCCAGACCGACCCAGGCCCAGTCCCCGCGGGACCCAGGGCCCTCAGAGCCTGGGCTTCCTCAAGTGTAAACCGGAAACAACAGTCCTGCCCCGCAGAGCCGGCCAGGCCGGAGCGCTGCCCTCAGAGCTCGGTGCCCAGAGCAGCAGACCTCATGGACGTTAGCGGCTGGAACAGCGGCAGGATAAACAGTCCCTGGTCATCGCATGCGGCAAATTCACCTTGATTAGGTTTATGTATTTATTTTTCTTTGCAATAGGGTTTGGAAATGCAAACAGTGTGGCCGGTTACAATGTTTCCAGAAGGCTCTGGGAGTTCTCGCCGCTCTGGGTGGGCTGCCCCCACTCGCCCCTGAGGGCGCTGACCCACTGGGCGCTATCAGACCAGCCGGGACTGGCCGCCAAGGATGGCAGAAGACACGCTGTTTCCCGGAACGTGTGCCACGTGACAGGACGGCGATGTTGAACTTGGAAGGTGACGCGGTGCTCTGGAGCCTGGGAGGGTCCACACGCCCCGGCCCTCCTGTCTGCACACTGCTGGGTGCAGGGCCTGGGGTGCCTCCCCACGAAAGCCCGGTGCCAGCCCTGAGCACTGGGCCCCTGAAGCTGCCCGGGGAGGGAGCGGCGGTGGTCAGGCCTGGAGTGGGGACACCACCTGGGTCAGACAGCAGAACCCGGGTCTGGCTCTACCCTGACTGGCTTAGGAACCTGACCCTTCCCGCAGCCGCCGTGCCCTCATCTGTGAAAAGGGGCTGCTCGTCTAGATAAGAGATTCGATCGGCTGTAGGCAGCAGGATTCTACCCCTGTCCCTTTCAAATAAGAAACAGATAAAATTGGGACTTCCCTGGTTAAAACTCTGCGCTCCCAATGCAGGGGGCCCGGGTTCGATCCCTGGTCGGGGAACTAGATCCTGCATGCCACAACTAAGACCGGTGCAGGCAGATAAATAAATATTAATTAATTAACTAATTAATTAGATGAGAGCAGAATAGCTCAGGCATGGGCGGGCGGAGTGGCACAGACGTCTTTGCTTCCCGCCCCCCCTCCCACTTGCTTCCCTGGCCTGTGGCCCCTGCAGCCCCACGGCTGAATAAGTCATCATTTTAAGGATACCATGGTATCCTTAAAGCCTGAACGCCGGAGCTCCATGAGCACTCACTTGGGCTACAGATTAGTTGAGCACCTACTGTGTGCCACGAAGTATTTTAGGGGCTGGGGACCCAGCTGTGAACAAGACAGACAAGGCCCCTAGTCCTCCAGACTCCTGGAGGTGGCGAGACCAAAAACAAACATGTGATATGCAGGGGGTGAGTGGAATGAAGGAAACTAGATCCACAGAAGGAAGATGCAGAGTGATGGAGGGTGTTACTTCTGGGGGGGGCCACATGAGGAGACTCACGAGGGAAGAGAAGAAGGGAGCTCTGAGCGCCTTCCAGGCAGGAGGACCAGCAGGTGCAAAGGCCCTGAGGCACAAGCACCCCTGGTGCTTTGGAGGAACGGCAAGAAGGCCCGAGTGGCCGAGGCAGCCAAGGTGAGTGGGAAGAAAGGACGCAGGACGGCTGGCTAAGGGGACAGATCGTTCCTTGGTTGGCTAAGCGTACAGCGGTGAATAGCATCTTCCCCAGTTCGTGTCCCCCTGGAACCTCAGGATGTGACCTTATCTGGAGATGGAGCCTTTGCTGACGTATATTAGTTAACATGAGGTCACACTGGATTGGGTGGGCCTGAGGTCCAGTAAAAGTGTTTTTATAAAAAGAGAACAGACACAGAGGGTAAAGCCAGGTGAAGACAGAGGCAGAGGTTGGAGGGATGCGGCCACAAGCCAAGGACTCCTGGAGCTCCCAGGAGCTGGAAGAGGCAGGAGGGAACCTCCCGTGGAGCCTTCAGAGGGAGCCTGGTCCTGCCCACACCTTGATTTAGGACTTCCGGCGTCCTGACTGTGACAGAACGCATTTCTGCTGTTTACACCCCCAGTCTGCGGTCATTTGGTACGGCAGCCCAGGACACCAAACATCCAGGGAAGGACTTTGGTTTTATTTGGGGTGAGATGGGGGTGAACACAGACACTGAGGGTGGGCATGGCATGAACTGCCTGGCACTTTAAAGGGTCGTGTGACATCACACTGCCCACCATACCGGGCTCCTAGCCTCAGAGGAAGCTAACAAGCACAGCATTCTGGGGAAGGAAAAACCACTCGTGGCCTGTGGTCACCCGAGAGCCCTCAAGTGACACATCTGCTAAGCCCTCAAGGGCTCGCTTCCTCTGTGGAAGGGAGACCAGTGCCCTACTCTCCATCCAGGCCCCTCCAGAGGCCCCTGGCCCCAGGAACGGCAGCAAAATGGATTCCCAAGCCCCACCTGGCTCTCCCTGTTACCTTGGTGAAAGTTTCCCAGACAGAGTTTCCCCTCTGAAAAGTTGGAACCCTTCATTATGCATCTGAGAACCTGTAATTTTTTTTTTTAAGGGAACACAGCCCCAGAGGAGAAGTGAGTCAGCTACACGCTCTGCCAACCGTAAGCCCCAGGACGAGGTGACGAACACAGGGATGGAGGGAAGGTCACCCACTGCCCTTGTGTCTGCCAGCCGCCGGCAGCCGCCATGCTGGGTGTTCCCACAAACGCAGCCTCAATTCAGTTGGATGTTATTTTGCTGAATGTGTACAGTTTGCAAAAAGGTCTTCCAGGAAGGTGAGGAGACGGTAAGGCCCAAGGCCAACCAGAAGCATCTGGGTACCAGGCAGAGTGAGACAGGCCTCTGAGAGATCACGGGAGTGTTCAGAGGAAAGAGTGTATAACACTGGGTCCGGCACTCGAGGGCCCTGTGCGCTCTGTGCTCTGGGTCGAGCCTCTGCCGGTTCATCTGTGACATGGCCGTGACGATGGCTACTCAAGCCCTTGCACGGTCACCACAAAGCTCGCCTGGGATGTGCCTGGGAGCCCGTCCTGGTGAGCTCAGCCCCACGTGGTCCCCACCCCGCCCCGCCCCACCCCGGCCGGATAACTCCGGGAGGACAAGGGCCAGGAGCTGCACGCCGTGGCGGGCACAGCTGCCCCGCTGCAGCCTGCTATGATGTCATGTGACCTAGAAGCTTCCGGAAGGATTTCTGCTGTCCTGCCCCACCAGCACTGCAGCACTGACCGCAAGCCGTGGGTCACACGCCCACTTTTCCGGTGCTTCCTTCGCAAATTTCCAACCCCTGGCAGTGGGGAGTTGGTATCTTAATTGGCTCTGAGACCCCGGCCCACCCCTGTCCCCATGTCAGAGGCCTACTGCATGCCCAGCCCCATGGTTCCACGTCAGGTGTCACCCAAGTTCCATCCTCTGGAGCTGCCCTGGCTTTCGAACCGAGACTCGGCGCCCAGACACGGGGCCACGTGCCATCTGAGCGCTGCGCCCCCTGGCCTGCCCTGTCCCCTAGGAACGCCGCCCGACTTACAAGCTGTTCATCAGCCACGCTGAGGAGCTGACGGGCCATTCAGAGGTGAGAACGTTCAGGCCCAAGGCCCCTGAACGACACGATGGCTGGAGTGGACAGCTAAGGAGGCCCAGGAACGGACAGTCCCGGGAATCGCCCCACCCCTGCCCCGCGTCCCCCGCACCAGCTCTGCGGGGGCGGGGAGGGAGGACCCCAGAAGCCACATCCTCCCTGGCGGTTGGCTCCAGAGTCCGCCCACAGCCAACCACCACCACCAGTGATGCCTCTGACGACAGCGCCGGCTCCGTGCGTGTCCCACACGCGCTCCGCCCCGCCCTGCCCGCTTCCACACACCACGTGCTCAGCCCCACCACTACAGACTACTGTCCCTATTCTGTAGATGGGGAAACTGAGGCACAGGGTGGCTTGAGCCCTTGTCTTCCAGGGCAGCCTGACAAAGAGGGGCCCCCGTCTTCCTGCTTGCAAAGCACTGGCTCTCCCAAGGGGCCTGGCGCGGTGCCCTGTCCCATTGCATCCTGCCCACGTGGACGCAGGTCCCCGCCCCACTGCACACCTTGCCTGTGCCACTGCCAGGTCTCTGTAGGAACTGTTCTCCCTGCCTGGCAGCCAGCCCCTCCTTTTCCCAGCTTTCTAGAACCTTCCCATTGTTTGGTTGCTTTGTTTTTGTGTTTTGGCCATACTGCGTGGCTTGTGGGATCTTAGTTCCCCAACCAGGGATTGAACCCCAGGCCCCGGCAGTGAAAGCACCGAGTCCTAACCACTGGACCACCAGGGAATTCCCTAGAACCTTCCCAGTTCTTCTGTGGCCTCGGTCAGGCCCTGTCTCCCCCGCACGGGACCCACAGCCCCAGGTTGATATTTGAATACTTCGCAACTGGTAAGGCAGGCTGTTTGTCTTAGTTTGGGGTCCCCAGAAGCAGACTCTGAGGCCGGGATTGGCATGGGAATAGCTAATTCGGCGGGGGGGGGCGGTGCCGGATGCACAGGTCGGGGTGAGATGGGAAGGGAGGAGCCAGCGTGGGGCACACTGCTGCCCATCAGGTGACACCACAGTGACTGGGGTGCTGTGTGGGTCGGCTGCTGGCTGGGGGCTTCTCCTGGGACCCTGGTCCCAGCGCTGTGAGCCAGAGAACCTGATCGCCGCGTGTTGCCCCGACCTCACAGGTGCTCTGCCAGACAAGGCCCACACGGCACACAGTAGGTGCTCAATAAATGCTCCAGGTTAAATAAACACACAGCAGATGGAGCGAGAGACCTTTCCACGTGGGTAGGGAATAAGTGCCCGTGCCTTCAGCCCAGTGGGAGATGGAAAGCTCCCGTGGGCGGGGCACCTCGGGGCACCCCGCAGGGCCTGCACGCGCACCACCCCCGCCTGTGGAAGCCGCTCCCAACAGGAGCACCAGGGCGCCACTTCTGGGGCTCCCGCCCTGATGACCGCTGACTCAAGCAGCAGCTCAGATGCTGTGAAGCCCTCCCCACACACCCCGCCGCTGGGCCGTAGCCAAGCTGGCTTGGGTGACCTGAGCAAGACGGGCGTTCACACCTGCCCAGGTTCAGCTCTGCACACCCCTGGTGAGAGAACAGGTTCTCCTGCCAAGAGGATGCCACCTCCCAACTCCCGAGGCACACAGGGAAACAAGCCACGGTGTCAGGTCGGACCATGACACCTGCAAAGCACCAGGGGGGTTCGGGGGGGGGGCCACCAGGGGTTCCTGACCAGCTCATCTGCTGCGAGATCACAGGTTGTTTCCATGGCCCCTCTGCTGAGGACAGTCTGCTTGCCGTCCTTGCAGGCGGCCTGGTCTGTGCAGAGACGCTGGGCACTGACCCACCGCTTCCCCCTGCTGGCCGCCGGGTCACGAGCACATCCTTTTCCCTCTGGAGTCGGGGATGAGACCCCAGTCAACAGGAGGTCGCACTATCGGGGTGCTCACCCCTGCCCCCCAGGAGAGAAAGTGTGTGGACCAGGTGTCGGAAGATGTGGGTCCCAGAAACACTTGTCCAAAACAGTGGCCACAGACCACACGTGGCTATGGGGCCCTTGACATGCACCCCGCGTGACTGAGAAGCGCACACACCGGGTTCTGAACACTCGCTACGAGACAAAGAAAATCGACTAATCATTCGATATCCTGATTACATGTTCAAACGATAACATTTCAGATATGCTGAGTTAAAGAAAATACATTAAAATTAGTTTCACCTGTTTCACACCCCACCCGTTTTATTGAGATGTAATTGACATATAACATGGTACTAGTTTAAGGGAAACAACCTAATGATTTGATAAATACGCATATTGCAAAATGATTACTACAGTAAGTTTAGTTAACATCCATCACCTCGTGTGGTTACAGATTTTTTTTTTGGGATGAAGATGTTTTTACTTTTTCTCAACGTGGCTACTAGGAAATTTAAGGTTCCGTGGGTGGCTGGCATTGTATTTTTACTGGACAGCGGTTGGAGTTTCTGGTAAGTCACTTGGCCCTTTGGAAACCAGCAGACAGACCAGGCGGCCTCTGGCGTCCATCCATCCAGGACACCTTGTGGCCCTGAGCGCAGACTCTGAAGCAGCTGGAGCAGAGCCTGGCAGGGGCCACAGTCCCGCAGGATGCAGCCGCTCCTCTCTGGCCTTAACCCTAGCGGTCCCTTCCCCGCAGGCCGTCCTCGGCATCTCACTTAACACTGAAGCTCTGCGTTAGCGACTGGCTCTCACCCTTCCCCGCCTGAGTGACTCCACGTCCTTTATCCTTCCCACTTAGGGTTACCAGATGCAGCAAATAAAAATCCAGGGCACCCCATTAAGTCTGCATTTAAGATCAACAACAAATGCGTTTTTAAAAAATATATATTTATTTATTTACTTTTGGCTGCATGGGGTCTTCGTTGCTGCGCACGGGCTTTCTCTAGTTGTGGCGAGCGGGGGCTACTCTTCGTTGCGGTGTGCGGGCTTCTCATGGCGGTGGCTTATCTTGTTTCGGAGCATGGGCTCTAGGCACGTGGGCTTCAGTAGTTGTGGCACGCAGGCTCAGTCGTTGTGGCTCGCAGGCTCTAGAGCGCAGGCTCGGTAGTTGTAGCGCACGGGTTCAGTTGTTCCGTGGCATGTGGGATCTTCCCAGACCAGGGCTCGAACCCGTGTCCCCTGCATTGGCAGGCGGATTCTTAACCACTGCGCCACCAGGGAAGTCCAACAAATACTTTCTTAGCGTAAGTATATCCCGTGCAATACTTGGGATATACTTATACCAAAAATTTATCCCTTGTTGACGGAAATGCGAATTTAACCGGGCGCCCTGGATCTCGCCTGGCGCCCCCATTGCTATGAGATCTGCAGCCCACTCTTGTTCTGCATGTTGCCTGGAGTACCTGAGCCAGGACCACAGCTCCCGGAGGACAGGGGCATTGGCCACAGTTACCCTGGGACCCTCGGCATTTAGTTCCGTCCGACAAGCAATCTATTTCAACGACTACTGGTCACATGAATGAGGGAGACCAACGTTTCCTCCAGGAAGATGGCAGCTGACCTGAGACCCCCCCCTCGACCTCCTGCTGCTCCCTGACACACTCAGAGTGGGCTCCATTCTCCGAGTAAGCCTGACCGCTTGCAAACATCCTCCGGTCTCGAAATACACGCAGGAAGCGCCTCAGCTGAAAAGAGGCCGCGAGAGGCCCAGAGAGCCGGCCCTGACCGCTGCTGGCGTCACCACTCTCCTGGCCTGGGTGACCCTGAGCGCTCAGCAGGGATAAGTGTGGTCTCCAGCCTCCCGTCCCCTCTCCCTCAACCGGCCCCTCTGCCTCCTTCTCAGCTGTCAAGAGCTAACTCTGCAGAGGTGCCTCTGGAAGTTCTCAAAGTTGCCGAAGACAGGGTCACTGGGCACCTCGGCCGCCTCTGTCCAGAGCGGGCAGGGCTCAGATATTAGCTGGGCCTCTGCTTTGGCCCGGGACACACGTGGCTGATTTCTGAGCCAGCCGTGATTTGAAGCACTGTGACCAGGTGTCCCTCCAAGCCATCCAAATGTCCTGCATGTTCTGCTAGGTCAGCAAACGGCAGAGGCAGGGCGTGCGCCAGTTTGCATCCTGATGGACACACAAAGGCCCTGGAACTCCTAGCGGGGAAGGACGGGCGCCCCAGCTGCTCTGTCTCTCCTACCAGATGCCCTGGAAGATACGCAAGAAACAGAGACCGCACTGCCGCCTGCCCTCGGGGAATCTTGCCTGGGGAGATAAGACTCCAGAAGCAGCAGGAGAAAAACGCGAGCTGGAAAAAACTGAGAACCGAGTGATGGGGCAGAGACAGCTCCACGCCGTGGGCTTCTTCAAGAGTGACGACCCAGGCTGGCGGGGCCACGAGAGGAGGCGGGAGAGGACCGAGGGAGCCTGCGTGCGCACGTGCATGCGCGTGTGTGCACACGGGAGTGTGTGTGCGTGCGTGCATGTGCAAATGTGTACTCACACGTGCAGGGGCCGGCCAGCTTGGCCGCCACCAAGGCCCGCAGCGTCACCAGGCCCCACGGTGCCTGCCACCGCCCATCTGGGCCCCAGCTGTCCTTCGCCCGGTGCTGGGCCAGGTCCCAGCATGCTGTGTGCCTCACCTCCACTGAGTTGTAAGCTTAAACATGAACCCCCGAGTGGTCTCAAGAACTTTCCAAAGGGTTCCTGGGAGGCGGCAGCACTCACGCCCCCCTACCGTGGTGAGCTGGGTGCAGTGAGCGTTGGGTTCTGGGCTGTTCTGTGGCCCCAGCTGGTGAAATGCCTTCTTCTCCTTTCTCTTCCTTCCCCAGCTCCATGAGGCACAGCTGGAGAGGAGGGGGTGGAGAAGAGGGGCCCCTCTCGGAGCAAGGCTGTGTGTGTGTGTGTGTGTGTGTGACTGACACACACACACACACACACACACACACACTCGGCTGGGACTAGTGCAGTATCACATCACCCCCGCACCTGCTCACGACTCAGGTGCCCCAGCCTTCCAGCCCCCAAAGTGAGCAGGTGTGGGGATCCAGCAGGCCCTGGGTAGACGCTGCCAGCTCAGCCCGGCTGCAGGGTGGCAGGTGGCAGGTCTCAGCCAGGAGAGCAGCTCAGCAGCCTCTGTACCCCTTCCCCACAGCAGTCCCGCCCCCAGGCCTTAGGGCCTGCCAGGTCTCAGCCCTCGGGGCCTGCTGCGCTGGCCCTGGAGGCCTACTTCAGGCTGAGGCCTCACTCCCCCCGGCCTGAGGCCCCTCCAGCTGTCCTGGGGTGACCGACGGGGCAGGAAACCCTCTCGTGGCACAGAACAGGATGCTGGGGGTGCAGGAAGGAGAACTGGGGGCAGGGGTGGGATTTTTCTGCTTGGCTTCCTCAGAGCGAACATGAAAGGGCCCGTTGTCCACCAGAGAGGGAGAGAAGGCCAAGATGGCCTGGCCCGGGCCCAGCCAGGCAGGCTGTCCTGGGACGTCTACCAGGGTGGTCTTCGGGCAGGGGGGAGCCCCCCAAACATGGAACCACAGGCCGAGGGTCGAGCAAGGGGCCCCAGGGGCCTTGAAGGGGAGACACAGAAAACGGGGGTGTCAGCCGAGGGGGAGCAGGGCATGGGGAGGGCGAGGGCTCTCCGGCCGCCTCTCTGCAGGCGATTGTAGATGAACTCACCCACAGGCGGCCCTCACGCGGCTGCTACAGGTGCGGCCCCTCCCTGGACGGGAAGACGGGGTCGGCGGGGAGGGTGCAGAGCGGGGACTGGAACCCAGAGCCCACCTGGTTGCGGGACAAGAGTGCTGCCGGGCCTCCCCTCCCCTCTGAGAAAGCACCTGGGAGGCCCGTGGCTTCCCTCCTGCTGGGACGGTGGGAGGGGCTCTCCCCCCAACTCCCACCCCACGGTCAGGGTCCTGGGGCTGATCGCAGACCTGGGTTTCAGGCCTCCTCGGGGCCCCTGTGAGCTTCAGTGGACAGCAGCCCCTTCTTCCCCACCAGGTCCAGTCCCAGGGACTGGCAGCCCCCGTTGGCCCCATGCCTGCTTCACTCGCTGCTTGGTGGCCCTGTGGCCTGGGACATGCTGCAGCCCAGCCAGGCCTAGCCAGTGAGGGCAGGGAGGGCTGCAGCCCCTCCTCTGAGACCAGTTTCAGTCTAGATGGACAAGACCTCCCATCCTGCTCTTGCCTGTGCTGGGGTTAACAGTGCCGCCCCCAACGCGTGCCTCCCGGAACCACAAGCGGGACCTTATTTAGCAATCAGTCTTTGCAGATGGAATCAAGTTATGATGAGGTCAGACTGGATTAGGGTGGTCCTGCAGCCAATGGCAGCGAACCTCTAAGAGAGAGGAAGAGGAGAGGCCTCATGACAACGCAGGCAAAGACTGGAGGGGTGCGGCCACAAGCCAAGGGACGCCAGGAGCCACCAGACCTGGCAGGGGAGCCCACGGCCTGGTGCCTGGGGAGGGGCACCGCTCTGCGCCTTGGCCCGCCCACCTTGTGCCAGCACCGGTGGGCTTTAGGCATCAGCCCAGCTGCTGGTGGTGGGGAGCCCCAGGAACGAGGCCTCCGTTGGGCCTTGGAATTGGGTACCAAGGAGCGGGCCGTGCCTCCCCCCAGGCTGTCCTCTGTGGCTGTCAGACCCACTGCCTGTGGGCGGACCGGCGAATCCGTCTGGAGAGCCCACCACCATTCCTGACAACCACGGAGGAGAGGCTGACGTGGCTGTATTCAGCCTCCAACTGCTCCGCCTGGGAGGCTGTGCCGTACCTGGGGGAGGCGGGGGCCTGATGGATACAGGGTGGGGGCAGGAAGGGGGCAGGGCCCCAGCCTCCAGGGCAGACTTTCCGATTCAGGGCCAACACTGGGGGTGGGCGTTCCCAGTGCGGGGGCCACAGCCCACCTGGCCAAGTGACCGGGATGGAGGGCTTAGCAGAGCTCGTGGGCTGGGCAGCCGTGGGTGGGCCTGGAGAAGAGCACAGGCCAGAGGTGGCTCTGAGTGCCCTCCCGGGGTGTCCTGACCGGGCACACTGCCCTTTCCAGATGGGGCTGGAAGCCCCCTCCCTGGCCTGGCTTGCTCCACCAGCTGCCCCATCTCACCCTGGCGGGCCTGGGCAGTCCCCACCCGACCCTGGACAGAGGGGCTGATAAATGACGCCCAGGTGCCTGGGCGCAGGGAGGAGGGTGACAGAGGGAGAAGCAGCAAAGAGGGGTACAGGTGAGAGGGTCCGAGAGAGGAGCGCGGGGAGAGAGACGGGGAGGGAGGGAGGGGGGCGGGGAGAGAGGGCAAGGCAGGCTGAGCCCAGTCATTACGAAGACCAAGGGTGGGTCGATGATAATATTAATAAAATGATGGTCTAATAAACATAGCTGCTATTTCTTGGGCACCGCCATCCAGTGTGGCAGCCACAGCTAGTATCCCCATTTCCCTGATTGAGGAAACTGAGACCCACAGCAGTGATGGGCACCGAAATGAGGGTGCCGCTCCCCGGCCCTCTCCCGGCACCTCAGCACAGCTCTGCCTGGGCTGCCCCGCCGGTGGGCGGCAGCTGGCGGGGGAGCCAGCAGGAGGCACAGGCCAAGGCCAACAACCGCCCTCACCCTGCCCCCCGGCCCGGCCCGGCCCAGCTGCGCGCCCGATGGCGGGTCAGGGGTGAGGCGGCACGAAGTGGCTTACGCCTCCGTGCAGAGGCCGACTGACAGACGGCTGGATTAACACAGACGCACTCTGTTCCCCAGCAGGTCATGTGGAAAGCAGAGCCACGACCCCTGTCACTTCTCCTTTTTTATTTTTTTGTAAGAAGAGATGTTTGTTCCTGAGCCGGGGTGGGGGAGGAGGGGGGGCCTGCCTCTCTGCCAGCTGTAAGCACATGAGCTGCTGCGGGCACAATGGAAACCTCTCCGCCGCATCCACCCCTCACCCGGAGCCCCAGCCCCAGGCCACCAGCCAGCCCGGCGAACGGGGCTCAGCCTGCCGCCCGGCTTTGCAGCAGAGCCACGCTCCTGAGTGCCAGCTCGCAGAGCAGCAGCTGAAAAGGGATCATTAGCCCCAAAAGGAGCCTGCAGAGAAGAGGGCAGTGGGTGGGCAGCCTCAGCAGCTGCGGCCGCCGCTCCCCGCCGGGAGGACCACGGAAGGGTCCAGTGCCTCCTGCCGGCCCCAGCTGGTCACATCCCACACTGCTGCTATTTCAGACATACCAAGTAAAGTAAAAGACAGCCTCGCAACTAATCTCCACTTTTTAACTGTAAAATGTGGCTACTTGACAATTTAACATTACACACGTGGCTGGCGTTCTAATTCTATTGGGCAGTGGGTCCAGACCCCGAGCATCAGCACTCCCCGTGGCGTGTTAGAAATGCAGGTTCCCAGGCCGCCCCCAGGCTTGCAGAAGCCAATCCTCATTCTCAGGCCAGCTCTGGAGCCCCACCACCGCTGTGCTTGTGACCTGTCTCCAAACTGAATCAGGCCTCCAGCACTGCCACGTGCCCTTCTGGGCTCCTGCAAAGCCCTAAGTCAGCAGAAACGCCCACCCCTCCATCCGAGGCAGCACAGGCCCCAGCTGGGGGGAGTTCCTCCTGTGGGTCATGGTGGCAGAAAGTATGATCTTATCAGAATGCTGAGCTTGCCCTGGTCCCTCCAAAGAGCTTCTGGTCAAAATCTCTCTGATTTAAACTAAATGGAGAGAGACTGTCTAGTTTGCAGAATTCAAGATCTGTTTACCAAGAGCCTTCCACAGGCAAAGCATTTAAAATACATATATTTCAGGGACTTCCCCGGTGGCGCAGTGGTTAAGAATCCGCCTGCCAACGCAGGGGACATGGGTTTCAGCCCTGGTCCAGGAAGATCCCACATGTCGCGGAGCAGCTAAGCCCATGCGCCACAACTACTGAGCCTGCGCTCTAGAGCCCGCACGCCACAACTACTGGGTCCGCGTGCCACAACTACTGAAGCCCGCGTGCCACAACTACTGAAGCCCGCGTGCCTGGAGCCCGTGCTCTGCAACAAGAGAAGCCACCGCAGTGAGAAGTCCGCGCACCGTGACGAAGAGTAGCCCCCGCTCACCGCAACTCGAGAAAGCCCGCGCGCAGCAACGAAGACCCAACGTAGCCAAAAGTAAATAAATAAATAAATTTATTTTTTAAAAAAATAAATAAAATACATATATTTCACTCTTCACACATCAATACGAGCTGAGCTTGCCTCTTGAGCATCTTCTGGGGCCAGTTTTACTAAATAGATAAGAAAGATTTCCCACTAAGGACCGGTTGCAACAGGTATGTTCGACAGTCGCTTTTAAAGCTCCTGGGGAGTCTGTTTTCTCAAGCAGTTTAAAATAAGTCCTGTGTCCTTGTCTGTCATCAGCATCACACTCTGTGGCTGAAAATGTGTCCTGATATTCGAGGAGGGCTTTCCAGGCCTGGGAAACCGAGAGACTGTTCTGACACCCCGTCTAGCATCTTAAGAAGTGAAACGTGCCCTCGGCCCTGGCTGCCCCCAAAGGTTCTGGAGGCTGGACTCGGGGTCCAGGGAGAGTGGGGAACAGGCGGCCCTTCCCGCCCCCGGCTCTCCCCACCGAGACGTCACCTACATGCACTGAGGCCTTCAGGGCTGAGGGTTCCTTTAGACGTGTCCTTTAAATTTACAGAGGACGCAAAGGGCCTGCCATCCACTTCAACAGAACTGACCCCAAATTTCTAAAACTCCCAGGTGACGGTGAGTAGTGAAGAGTGAGCCACAGCGGTCTGACCTTGACCCCTGGCTCCTGGGAGGTGACCTCCACGCCACTGGGATGGCCTGGCGGATACGGGTGTCTTTGTTTCCCCGGGGCCTTGGGCCACACTGTATAGTCTGTGTGAATGTGACTTACGATGGGGGTCTTGACCATCTCCGGAGGGGCTGGAGGCGAAGGTCGGCCAGTTGGCCTTGTCTTTGTAACAAGCTCCAGTAAAAACTCTGGGCACCGCGGCTCGGGGGAGCGGCCCTGCTTGTGAGATTCCAGGCGGGTGTCACCGCTGTTGCCACGGGGAGTGAATGCTGTGCTGACTCGCTGCGAGGGGCGGCTGCAGGTCTGGGCCCCTCCTGGACCCGCCCCAGGTGCCTCTTTTCTTGGCTGACTTTCCTCTGAATCCTCTTGTCGTGAACCACAGCCGTGAGCACAGCAGCCTTCAGCTTTGAGGTCTGTACGCAAACGGTCAAACCTGGGAGTGGCCTTGGGGGACCCCCGCCCCCCACCGCAGCCACTCCGGTGGGAGAGGTGAGGGCAGTCTGCGGACCCCCTCTGAACCTGGCGCATGGCTAAACCAGAGACCGTGTAGACAAGAAACAAGAGAAAGGCAAGGAGCTGCAAGATCTGATAGGGGATTTACCTGCCGCCCACCACCTGCCCCCGCCCACCACTGAAGTCCCTTAGAAGCCACATGCCAGCAGCAGAGCCAGGCCCGGGGGCAGTGGGTCTCCTGCAGCCTGTCTGTGTGGCCTGAGCACAAACTCTGCCCAAACCCTGCTGCTGGGTGGGCGTTGCAGACCCCCCTCACCTGCCCTCACCTGCCAGGTGCCTGGGCCCACACCCCAGAGCTCGGGGCTGCAGCCCTGGACGGTGGGAGCTGGGGTTTGGACACTGGGCCTCCGACTCCCAAAGCAGAGCTTGTGCCCGGGCGCAGAGCGGGAAGGGGCGCCGGCTCCCCCGCTCCCGTGATGAAGTGTCTCTCTACAGGGCCGCTCCCCTCTCTGGAAAATTCGGCTTAAAAGCCACTCCGTCAACCCCACAGCTCCCTCAAATCTGCTTCCGTGTGGCCATGCCCAGGGCCAGAGGCAGCACCCTCTCTGGTTGGCCTCAGATGGCTAGAAAGTTCCTTCCCGCACTGAGTCAGAGTCTTCTGGAACTCCACCTCCAGTCTGAGGAAGCTCTATCCTGAATAAATCAAACTGCTCTTGACATGACGCGTCCGTAAGCACAGCCACCAAGCCGTCCAGTCCCCTCCCCTGCTGCCATCCTGGCGGCCTCCCCCTTCAGACCTGCTCGGCCGGGCCAGTGTTCCAGCGCGTCGCCACCTGCCCTCCCGCCCTGGGCGGATTAGGAAACGAAGCTGGGCAGGAACGCAGCCAGAGCTGGAGGGCCGCTGGCAGCCGTAGACAACCGGAGGATGGTTCTTGCTCCTTCTCTAGAGCGGCAACTCCTGTCCCCGGCTGCACAGAATCACCACCAGGGAACTTTACAAAATACGGATGCCCGGGGCCCACGGTCAGAGATTCTGGTTCAGTTGGGCTGGGCGGGGCCCGGGCATCAGCATTTTGCTGAAAGCTCCCTGGGCGGTTGTAAGGTGCAGCCGGGCCTAGGACCACTGCCCCTCAGCCCACACTGGGAGGGGAGAACCCGGGACCCCCAGGGAGCATCTTTGCCAGGGCAGGGCCCACCATCAGGATGCACCTGCAGCAAAGGGCGTGCACCCTGAGGAAAGCGGGGCGTCCCACAAGGCAGGCCGGGCTGGGCCGCGCACAGGGGCAGGTTTCTAACAGGACTCGGGCTGTGCAGCTCGGCCCTACTCACTCAGGCTTTAAGAAAGTGGGTCCCTAGGGCTTCCCTGGTGGCACAGCGGTTAAGAATCCGCCTGCAAATGCAGGGGACACGGGTTTGAGCCCTGGTCCAGGAAGATCCCACATGCCGCGGAGTAACTAAGCCCATGCGCCACGGCTACTGAGCCTGCGCTCTACAGCCCACGAGCCACAACTACTGAGCCTGCGTGCCACAACTACTGAAGCCCGCGCGCCTAGAGCCCGTGCTCCGCAACAAGAGAAGCCCCTGCTCGCCACAACTAGAGAAAGCCTGCGTGCAGCAACGAAGCCCCAGTTCAGCCATAAACAAACACACAAACAAATAAATAAAAGGAAGTGGGTCCCGTTCTGGGTGCGGTCCTAAAGCAGGGGATGCCGGCTGATGGGGGAATCGTCACTTCTTCCCAGGTGGCTAGAGTTGCCACTGGCAAAGAGGAGCAGCCGTGATGCGGGGGGAAGAGGGGGCATCCGGCCACCTTGGGGCCGTAGAGCAGCTGTCTGTGCCCAGCGAGGCTACGGGTGCCCTCGCTGTCCTGTCTGTAGCCTGTTAGCGTTGCTTATGTTCGGCGGGAATGTCATAGCCCAGTGGCCCGCGGGCGGTTTTTCACACCAGGTCTGATGGGGTCTAGGGAAAGGGACCCCGACCTTGGTGGCGGCGCACGGTGGGGAGTTCAATCTCGAAAGCCCTTTCTCTTTCTGTTTTGAAGACGCAAGCCTGGGGCTTCTCCTGGCATGGAAGGAGCTGCCCCTGGCAGCTACCCAGCCTCACCTGCGATGCCCGGTGGCCTCCACAAAGAGCGGTCTCCACCCACCTGAGTGCCCATCCTCTCCTGGCCGTGGCGGTGAAAGACAACCGGCCCAGACATCAGCCCAGGGCTATTCTAAGCTCCACACAAAACGGCATAGGGATTGGTCCCTGCCTCCTCCTGGGACTCAGCTTCCCCCTCATGAAACAGGAAGGCTGCCGCCGAGGTCCCTCAGTGCTCTGAAAAGTCCATGCTTTGGGGCGTCTGGTGCAGAAGGGACACACAGCAGCCGCCCTGTCCCCTAAGCTTGGACAGTCACTCCTGAGGCCTCTGGAGGAACTTGCTGCCATCTCCCTGTGTCCTGAATTCTGGAATCTTCTCCTGCCCCGCCCAGGACCACACCTGATCCTGTTCTCCTCAACTGGGTCACAGCCTTTGCCCGGAGCGAGGAAGCAGACGCTTCCTGTGGTCAGTCAGTTAGGATGCCCTGGCTGGCCCTGAAGAGTTCATGGAAAAGCATAGGGCACAGCCCATGTGCTCAGAGCTCCCAGGGGCCTCGGGCCTGAGAAAGCAGGAGCTGTGGCAGCCCAGGCGCTCTGCCCCCTGGACACTCACCCCGGCCAGACGCTTCACACACAATCCCGCATTTCATCCTCACCACCATCTGAAGGGGGGCAGCCTGTTTTCACCCTCGTTTTACTCATGGGGAAACTGAGGCGGGGCCAGGCTAAAGTCACTTCTCCCAGGTCTCCCAGAGCACAAGAGGTAGGGCTGGCTGTGAACCCGGGCAGCCTGGCTCCACAGCCCTGCTCCTGGCCATCATATATGTAACCTGGTCTGCATCTTGTGAGCTGTGTGACCTTGGGCAGGCCGCTTCGCCTCTCTGGGCCTCAGTCTCTTTGTCCGTAAAATGGGAGTAACAGTAGACCCTGCCATGCAGGATTTGTTGGGAGGGTCAAATGAATGAGTCCAGGAAGAACCCAGGGCACACAGCAAGTGCTTAGTAAGTGCCAACCACTAGGGTTGCCACGGTGCTACTTCTAGTTCAGGGGCTGGGGGCGTTTATAGCGCCCTCTGGTGACTGGGAGGTCTCCTGCAGGAGGAGACGCGCAGCAGCATCGGACGACAGGTAGGGACGACAACAGCCACCGTCCACTGGCCACAGGTGACCGCTGACATCAGGATGGGCTTCTACTCTGGGAACATCTGGGTGTGCTTCAGCACTGAAGCGTGGGCCCCGAACCCAAAGCACCCCACCGATCTCAGTGTTAACCACGGCTGGGGCATGTCCTGGAGCCCCAGAAAGGAGCTAAGTCAGAGTGACCATTACACAGCAAGCCTCCAGTCACTCGGCCACCTCACCCAAATGCCAGGCGTGTGCTTGGAATCCTGCTAGGCCTTGGGTGAGGCAGAGACTGGCCGACACTCACCAAATCGGACACACAGCTCTGGACACACCCCTCGCTACAGCAGTGGGGGATCTGAGGTCCCAAGATACGGTGGTGCCTGGAACCCTGAACCATCTCCTGGAAGGCCTACTGAACACCCTACTGGACTGGGATACTGCATTAACCATTAAAGACTGGGGGCTTTTTGTTAAAGCAGCTGGCATCACCCGCCTTGCCTAATACACCGAACGTCAACAATGGCTAAGGCCAAGATCCTACCCTGAGGAACGCACAGGGCTCTCAGGGACAGAGGTCTGGGTCTTCTGCATCAGAATTACCAGGAGTGCTTGTTAAAACGCAGGTGCCGGTCCCCAGCCCTTGCCTCCTGAATCAGAAGCTTGGGGGAGGCCCCGTAACCCACTTTTTCAACCAGCACCCCTGGTGGCTCTGATGCACAACGCATGTGAGAACGGCCAGTGTCAGAGCAGAAAATGACGCCCTCTCACTTGGTGCTCGAGAAGAGGGCGGGCTGGGTCCTCCGGCCCGAGCCCAGCCGCCCCCCCCCCCCCCCCCGCCCACGCCGCGCTCTCCGTGAAAAGCCTTGAGGGCAGCAGGCAGCGCCCTGTGGGGGTGAGTCACTCGGACGGACGCTGATGGTCAGTCAGTAAACTCAGCAGACAGCAGATTCATTAGGGTCCTTGCTTAATGTGATGACGAATTCATTGAATTCTGATAAGGTCGTCTCTTAGCAGGTGGGATAAATCGCGGCTGATCTCTTGTCAGGACGACTCTCAGTCATCCCGGATTAAATTAATAATGATTAATTGGGGCTCCTGAAAGCCGAGCGGCCAGGCGAAGATTAGAGTGTGCGTTCGAGCTCCCTCTCTCTCCCCTTTATTTCCTCTCTCCCTTCCTGGGCTGCGCCTCCTCCCCCAGGTGGCATTCTAAGACGGGAAATTGGAAGTGGAGGATTTGGAAATCTGGAGCAGCTATGAACAGCTGCTTAGAGGGCCGCTGGGCAGCTCAGCCGGGCGGGGAGGCCTGGGAGGGCTGCTGCCTGGGGAGCTCTGCTGCTGCTTGAAGATTTTCAGCCACCAGCGTGGCGCAGCCATCTTCCTGGGTCAGGGAACCCAGATGGGCCGACTCCCCCCAACACTGCCAGGGCCTCAGGCCGCTCTGCCCCACTTGGGGCAGCTGGGGCTACACCTAATCGCTTCCCCACCAGGCTCTGCTGCCGGGCGGCTTGTAGAGGTGAGGGCAGACAGAATCTGTGTTTTCGGGGACAGATTTTTAGGAGGAGATTGCATTTTCTGGAAACCATTCATTATCCCTAGAATCCGTCTGCCAGGGACTGCCCCATTCCGGGGGCCTCTCCAACTGCCCCCAGGAATTCCAGGCTCCCCACCGCCCAAGCGAAGGCGGCTTCTGCCAACGGCTTGGGCTGTCAGCAAACGTTCACAGAGGGCATCACTCTGCTAGGCCCACACGGCTCATAAAATCAACACGGTCTCGACTTGGGAGGTTTAACCATAAACATTCCTGCAGCGGGCCTGGCGCCATGTGAGGTGACAGGAGAGGCAGGGTGAGGGGGGCGGGTCCCGGCCAGGCGCTATGGGTCAGGAAGGTTTTGTGCCACTTCAGAGAGCCGGCAGCTGGAAGTGAAGGAATTCTCAGCGGTGGGAGGGTGCAGGGGGAAGGGAGCCCCCGGGGGGAGGGCGGCTGGACCCTCTCCCCAAACGCTCCCAGCCCACTCCCAAGGGGGCCAGAGAGGTGAGCAAGCCCTGCGGCGGGCGCCAGCTCATGGGACCAGCTGGGGGGCTCCGTGGCAGCTCTGCCCGTGTCTTCTCCTCCTCTAGCCTCACAGCAGCCCCAAATGCCAGGAGGCAGGGCCAGCTGGGGGGCTCAAGGTGCGGGTCGTGGAGTGCAAGCCCCCTGCGGGTGTCCCAGCTCAGAGGCACGCTAGGAGCGTGGCCGGGGCCGAGCCGCTCACCTTTGGAAACCCTGTCTTCTTGGCCACAGTTCGGGGGTGAGGCTGGGCTCTAAATCACAGGGCTGTTGTGAGAACTGAGGTGGGTGCCAGGTACACAGTGACTGTTCCAAAAATGTCATTCATCACACATGAGTGGATAAGCAAAATGTGGTCTCTGCACACAGTGGAATAGTACTCGGCCACGAAAAAGGAAAGCAGCACTGACACAGTCACACCCCGGATGAACCTGTAAAACACGCTGCGCTAAAGAGGCCAGACAGATGGGCAGCTACGGTATGATTCCCTTTCTAGGAGTCATCCGGCACAGGCTGGTTCACAGGAAACAGATGAAAGGTACCACGGGCTGGCCAGAGGGGTACGGGGAGTTATTACTGAAGGGGTATAGAGTTTCTGTTTGGAGTTTTGGAAATAGATAGTGGTGATGGTTGTATGACACCGCGAATGTACTTAATGACACTGAATTCATTGTACACTTAACGATTCAAATGACAAATTTTCTATTATATCTATTTTAACACAGTAACAAAATATAATTGTTCAGTCTACGGTTAAACCCATCTTAACTTCTGCGGAGGAAGGGGTAGGGCAGGGGTGTCAGATGGGAAGTGCTGCCCTTGAACGCTAAGAACATGCCTAGAAGCAGGCCCTCTTGAGGACACGCTCCCTGCAACCTTGGGCAAGTCACTCAGCCTCACCTATCTGGCAAGGTGGATGTGGGCGTGCACACTGCCCAGGGTCCAGGAGCCTGGATCCTGCCCCTAGCTCTGCTATCCACCAACGTGCCGTCCCGAAGACTGGCCGCTTCCCAGACAGACACGGGAATTCTGCTGTGCCGGACTCAGTGGGACATTCGGGACCGAACCCGTCAACGAGGTACTTTTGGGCCAGCACATTTCCTAGGCTTGCCAGGTCAACCCCAAATGCATTTTCTCCCTGAAGGTGAGATGGTGCACGCGTCACTGTACGAGGTTTGATTGGAGCCATGATACACGTTCACTGAACGAATGTGCTGCCCAGAAGGCCATGCCCCACGACAGGCTGGGAACTAGGGCTGCAGAATGTCAGGAAGACAGACAGACAGATGAGGGGGTGCCCACGATCACAGGTGGTTGGAGGGACTGGCGTTACTGGCCAAGAGGGAAAACTGTCCAACGCCACGTACATGAATACCCAGACGCCCTCTGAGACACTCCTGCAAGTTCTATGCCATCCTCAGCCAGTGTCCATGCCCGAGCCATGATATTAGCCGGGCTGGGATCCGTTCAATTAATATTATGAGGTCTCTTTTGTGAGGGCTAGACAAAGAGATGTCCCTCCCAGAGGTCCTCCTCAGGGACCAAGGACATCGACCAGTCAAAGAGGGTGTTCCAGACCCCAAAGGCAACCCTGGAAAGAAGCCCCCTAACAAAGCACCTTCCTGGAATTTGGGGGTCCTTCATTCAGAGGGGTCCCATCACCCAGGCTGGCTGCAAACAGAGGTGCTCACTGGGCCGACTGACCTTGAGAAGTGGAAACGTGCTCGCCCAGGGCTGGGTCCCTGGGCTCTGGTATCTCTCCTGCCCCTCCCTGTTGGCCTCCACCTGCCGGCCAACTGGTCACCCAGGGTGTGGCAGGCAGAATAACGGCCCCCAAAGATGAGTCCACCCTAATCCCCGGAATCTGTCAATACGTGACCTGACACGGCTAAAGAGACTCTGCAGGTGCGATTAAGTTAAGGGCCTTGAGATGGCAGATGATTCTGGATTATCCAGGTGGTCTCCCGGCCACGGTGAGCGGGAGATGTGACAATGGAGGCAGGGTCAGAGCGATGCAATGCTGCCAGCTTTGAAGGTGGAGGAGGGGCCACGAGCCAAGGAGCGTGGGCGCCTCCAGAAGCTGGAAAAGGTCCGGAAACGGATTCCCCCTCCAGAAAGGAAGCAGCCCTGCCAATGCCTTGATTTCAGCCCCGTGAGACCAATGCCAGACTTCTGACCCACAGAACTGTAAGAGCATAAATGTGATTTGAGCCACCAAGTTCACGGTAATTTCTGAAGCAGCCGCAGAGGGGCGGCGCCGGGGCTGGGGGCTCACCCTGAGCTGCTGAGACAGGACGGCGCTGCTGGTCGGCTGAGCGCACGGCGGGGCGCCCTGAGGAGACCTCTCTCCCCAGACGGCTTCCCAAGGCGCAGGCAGGGACCAAGGCACGCACGGCCCTGGAATCGGCCCTCCTGGTCCAGACTCTGCCCCTCCCCAGCCTCTCCTCTGCATGCCGGCAGGTCTGCAGGTGGAGCGACAGAGCAGATGTGGAGGCTGCCTGTTCAACGCCAGCCCCACGCTGGCCCCACCCTGGAGGCAACTGACAAGCGTCTACGGGAAGAATTCTCACGGTGTCACTTGCCTGTCAAAAGCCTTCACGGCTGCCTGCCGTCCACAGAATCAACTCCACCCACCAGGACGCTTCCAACGGGGCCTCGACTTACCTTTTCCCCTGCTCTCTGGAATCTGCCTCCTTTTAACTGCAGGGACAGGGTGAAGACCCGGGAGCCCCAGCTGTTCTACCCCTGCTGCTTAGATCTTCCCAGCCCGGCCCCCACGGGACACCCCCCGAGCCCAGCATCAACCACCTTGAGCCCAGTCGGGGCCCTGATGGTGGGAGCTCACGAGAAAACGGCAGTCACCATTTTACACCACCAAGTTTGGGGTGGTTTGTCACGTCCTACAGATAGTCCGAAGCTATCCTAAAGGAAATTCACTGCTCGCTCACCACCCCCAGATAACACCCAGGCTGCAGTCAACACAGAAAGTGAACCCACATGCACCGGAGTCTCTGTTAGGGCCTGAAGGGCGTCGGCAGTGAGAAGGGGTTGATGGGCAGGGTGGTAAAGAGGCCATGCAGGGCATCCGCCCTCTCTCGAGGGGACCAACAGGTGCAGACCGCAGACTTGAACCCCAAGAAGAGCCCACTGGGCTCAGATTCTGGCTGTGCTACTGGCCAGACGTTTGACAGTGAACCAATGACTTAACCTCTCTGTGCCTTAGTTTTCCCGTCTGTACAATGGGAATGACAATGCGAACCTATGGGGAAGGGTTACCTCTTGGGAGAACTGCACGACTTAGGTCAGAGTAGGTGCTGGCCCCGTGTTAAAAACCAGCAGGGCAGCCCACAGCCTCCCCCCACCGCCTACGCAGGGACTCACTTGCTCACTTCTGGGTTGGGCAGGATGGGGGTCACTCTCCACTCTCAGGGAACCTCAACCGTAAAGGCAAGCTCTGAAGGGCAGGTGCTCCCAGGAAGCATTTACCCGGAGCTTAAAAAGCAGGCCAACCGAAGCCATAGGTGGTCTCCGGTTAGAGCCACACGCCCTGAAAGTCTGTAAGATCAAACTCTGATAGAGGGTTGCTCTGGGGTGCAGGGGGCCCGAGGCATCTCCCCGCTGCTGGAGCGATGCCAGCAGGAACAGGCATCTGAACTGGCTGATGCTGGGAGCTGGGCCGTGCTCTGTTATCTCATTTAATCAACAGCCCCAGGAAGAGGCGTTCCCGCCATTAACCCCACTGTACAGATGGGCAAACTGAAGCAGAGAGGTGCTGCGCTCGGTTGGGTAGCGTCCCCCTAAAATTCACGTGCACCCGGAAGCTCAGAATGTGATCTTACTTGGAAATAGGGTCTTTGCAGATATAATTAATTAAGACGAGGTTACACCGGATTAGTGTGGGCCCTGAATCCAGTGACGGTGTTCCCTACAAGAAGGCCACGTGAAGACACAGACCACGGGACAAGGGAGGCACAGACAGAAGGGATGCATCTGTAAACCCAGGATGCCAAGGAGGGCTGGCAGCCACACGTGGGAGAGGGGTACGAACAGAGTCCTCCCCGAGCTTCCACAAAACAGCAGCCTTGCTGACACCCTGACCTCAGATCTCTGGCCTCTGAGATTTGAGAGAATACATCTCTGTTGCTTTAGGCCACCACGTTTGTGGGCATTTGTTACGCCAGCCCCAGGACACGAATGCAGGTCTGTAACAGAGCTATCTGCCCAACGGCGAACAGAAGAGGCCCAGCTGATGACAGGTGACAGGTCTGTGGCTGCCGAGGGGAGGGGAGGGGGAGGGGATTGACGACAAAGGGGCACACAGAACTTTCTGGAGTGATGGAGACAGTCTACGCGACGATGTGGTGGTGGTTACGTGACTCTATACGTGTGTCAAAACTCATTTAAGTGCCTCATGAATTAGGCACTTAAAACTCACGCGTTTTACTGTATATAGATTATATCTCAATAAAGCTGATCGAAAAAATAAAACAATTTAATTGGCATGCACACACACACATAATTATTCCTCACGAGAGAAGTGATACCTATTGTTCGCCCTCTTTTACAGATGAGAAGTCAAAGCCCAGAGAGGTTAAGGAATTCACTCCAAAGATGCACAGCAAGTAACCGTGGATGTGGGGTGCCGGCACCTCCCAGGCTGAGGCTGGTTATTCTGTTTACCCCTCTGCCTCCTTACTGGGCTCGGAGGGTCAAGGGCAGGGCTGCTCTATTTCTGTAGAAGTCCCCACAGCCTGACCCAGTCAACCCGAAGCCAGCGCTAATAAAAGATGGAGGGGAATAAGGGGCCTTTGTGGTAACGGGAACAAGGGCAGTGCTCTGTGCTCCGAAGGGAAGGGGGCAGAGCCCGGCCAGGAGTTTAATGACCCCACAGACAGGCCTGGGAGGTGGCTTCTCGGCCCTGGACGGCTGTGACAGGCCGGACCTGCGCCCCCAGCCTCCTGCAGGGTGACGACAGCGTGGGGAGGGTCTCCCGGGGCTCAGGGGCTCTGTCAGCAGCTGGGGCTGGCGGGGGAAGAGGGGCTGGGATGAGGTTCGCCTGCCTGCCATGGCCCTGAGCCCTGCGGGCACGTCCACCCTGCCGGGGCGGACAGCCCTCCATTCAACACCCCAGGATGCCAGGGCACACGGGCAGGGGTGGAGATGGCAGGCGTGGTGTCCTCCCCCACCCCGCCCAGGGCAGGGAAGGAAGGGAAGAATCCAGAAAATGCCGCTTGATTGCCTCGGGAAGGAAAAAAATACAGCAAGAGCCAGACAGGCACAGAGGCGCTCTTCTGCAAGGCGGCCGCTGCGCACAGCTTGTGCTGCCCTGGGTCCCCTGACCCCCTGCTTCTTACCTGAGCCCCAGACCCCGTGTGGACAGTCAGGGACGTGTAAGGGTCTGCTGTTGTTCCCGTGCCTGGCTGGGGCCAGCAGCCCTGCCCCGGCTTTGCTAACTTGGCTCTGACGGTGGAGAAACGCCTCCCTGCTCCCCTGCCCTGGAGCGCTAAGCAGATACTGCTGAGTCGCCCACTCCTGGGGGACTGTGCAAGCTGGCAGTGCCTGCAGGAGGGGCACAAAAGTACAGGACGTGGTCCCTGCCAGTCATCTGGTCAAAACACAAAGTAACTCAGAAACTGCAGGACAGCGTGGGGCGGGGGGGGGGGGCGGGGGGGGGGGCGGGCGCATTCTATCCTCTGTGCCTGTCTCGACCCCCGCAAAGGCTCTTCGCAGAGTTGGTTAACATCACAGATTATTACAAAAAGAGGAGCAGGGTGTAAATTAGAGGTTTATGTGAGAAAAAGGTGTCCTCTTGCTGCAGGACACACGGCTCGGTGTGTGGTGGGTAGGCTGGATTTCAGTTGATGTCCTTGTGCAGTGTGGAGCCCGCAAAACCGCACATGGGAGCCCCGGAATCATGAACAGAAAGCCACGTGAATGACAAGGGGTTTAAGGCATGTTCCTTGATCCCTAGAGGCCTAGCATCTAGGCCCGGGAAAGAGAAGCACTTATGTTTCAGTTGACAACGTAAAGCAGCACGTGACTGGCGCTGAAGCCTGGGGCCGGGGATCCCTGAAGGCCAGCGTGCTCCTGGTGGAGTGGCCAGGCAAGGGGAGCGACGTGGACAAGGTCGAGCGGTCAGAGGACAGCCTCGGGAGCACAGGAGACAGCTGGCCAGGACGAGCTGGGCCAGCTAACGGGCCCAAGGGCAGGACAGGTGCCCTCAGCTGTGACACGAAGATGACCCTCCCTCTAGGGAAAAGGCCACGTTGTCCAGTAACTGGCCTCCAAACCACTTCTCTCTGCGTCAAGGAAAAGGCAAGCAGCCCTTTTGGGAGGAAGAGCAGTGCCTCCTTCCCCACACGGGCAGCCTGGACCCAGACCCGACCTCATCCGGAGGGTTCCGGCTTCCCCGGGTTCTGCACCCCAGATCCCGCTCCTGGCTCCGTCCCCAAACACCTCCTCCCGACCTCCATCTGAGAGGACACACGCGAGAGAGCTGAGACTCCAGCAAAGGAGAGAAGAAGGAGCCCTAGGCGCTCAGCAAAGTCAGCAAAAACCTCGGCCGGAGGGGGAGTCGGGGTGGCCCGCCCTGGGGCCGCGGGCCCTCAGCCTCCGGGACAGGGGTCTCGGCCGTGAGCAGGGGCCTTACATTGCCTCCGCACCCCCCGGGATGGAAGGCCATCCCTCCCCGCTCCAAAGACTTGGACAGCTCTCGATGATGGCCCATCCCCTGTCCCCAGGGGAGACGGAGCTGGCCCTGGCTTGGAGATGACCCTCACCCCCAACCTTCAGGGGCTCCCCACTGCCCACGGTTACTTTCCAACAAGGCCCTCAGCCCCACCACCCTCGGCTTCTCCCCGGAGACCAGGGATCTTCACCCACCAACAGCTCCTGCCTGTCCAGGCCCCCGGGGTCTGGACTCGCCTCTCCCTCTCCAAACACCCCCTTTCTCTGGCCCCTAAAACACAGAAGCCACACAGGTGTGGTTCTGGCCTGGGCGGTCCAGGCCCAGACGGGGGTGGATTGAGCCTGTGAGGCTGAGCGGTTTCCCTTCTCACTCACAGCTTTTTGGGTTGGAATCAGTCCAGAAGCCGACGTCCCCTGCCCCTGGACCTGCAGTCCGAACGTCACCAGGGCCCCCAGGAAGCCCTTGCAGACAGATGTCAGCTGGCCTCTGCCCGGCACACAGGTTCTACCACCTGATTCAGCCCTTTGTAACCACCCACCACGTCAGCATCAGCATTACGGTGGCGTTTTGATAACATCAGGCAAGTGCTCAGCGCTTTCGTAAGTACCACACAACCCTCCCATTTTACAGATGAGGAAACCGAGGCGCAGAACAGCTAAACCTTGCCCCAGTGACACCGTGGCCTGACCCCCGTCTCCTGGGTCCGGGTGCAGCACGCAGCCACCAGACCATCCTGGCAGGGGCACCAGGTGATGCTGGTTCTAGCTAAACACCCAGGGGCCCCATGGTTGCTGTGCGCCAGCCCCTGGGCCGGCGTGGAGGCAGGGCAGGCCAGGAAAGGCGGCCCCTTACGCCTCCCTGCCCAATGAACCGTTGCCACCCCTGCACTGCCTCTCCTTGGCTTCCTGACTTCCGAGTTTCAGCCAGCAGCTCCCTCTCACCTCCTGCCTGCGCCCCCCTCCCCCGGTGAAAGGCTGTGGAGGGCTGTGGCTGGCCTGATAGGAGCCCAGAGCCCAGGCTGGCTTCGGTTTTGAATGTTCAGAGGCACAGTTGTTATTTGCACGTGAGGACTTGGAATGGAAATGAACGGGGGGCCAGCTCAGGCCCCACCTGCCAAGTGCCCCTTTGGGAAACAGGAATGAGCCGCTCTGAGCTTCACGCACGTGTGGGTGTAGGAGGGGGGGCGTCTGATGGATGGAAGCCCGGGGGACGTGCTCAGTGCACCTAACCCTCTCCAGCCCTTCCCCATGCAAATCCCTCAGCAGCTGTCACAGCTCATCCTGCAGGGCCAGCTGCAGCAGCTGGGCAGCGGGGCCGAGCGGTGTGGGCCCAGGCTCCCTCCCAGGGCCCCTCCCCACACTGCTGGCTTTGTTTTGCATGGGGGCTTCAGAGAGGCCAGGAGCAGACTCCAAAGAAGCTTTAAGCAAGGTCTTGTGGGCCTGACAGCGGAAAGCCTGCCCTCCCCGCCTGGCACTGTTCCGGAAGCGGCAGGAGGTGCTGGGAGGCCCTGTGGGGTGTTTTTAGCCCTGGTGGTTAGATGTGCCCTGGGAGTCGGGCTGCCCTGCTATGAATCCTGCTTTTACCATTTCCTAGCTGTGTGACCTTGGGCAAGTTACCTGCCCTCTCTGGGCCTCAACCACCCCTTCTGTATCCTGGGGACAGTAATGGTCTCTAACCTCCAAGGATGGGGTGAAGAACAGGATGAGACAATCCTTGCAAAGGATTAAGAACAGTGCTACCTGACCCTGGACCAGTGCTCAGAAAACGCCAGCCAACACCAGTAATAAATCACGGGTGCCAATCCTCTGAATCCCCCCCACCCCCCGCCCATTGCCAGGGTCAGGAGAGGCCTAACTTGAGAGCTGGAGAGACGGTGGAAGCTTCCATATCCCAGAGGAACAAAGCAGCAGGAGCTGCTCTCTCTAGCACCCTACGGGGACCTGTGGCTACAGCGCTGCACGTGGACTTGAGTCCAACGCCTCTTGGCTGTGTGACCTCGGGCAAGTTCTCAACCTCTCTGGGCCTCGGTCCTCATCAAGCAAACAGGGATGAGAAAGCCCTTCTGAGGAGACAGTGTCAGGAAGACTCAGGAAGAAGCTCTGCAGAGTGCAGGCTCCGTCCTCTTCAAATCACCCTTTGCAGTTCTCAGAGTTTGCCCTCTCTGGGCCTCATCCAAACCCTCTGTGCATTTCCTCCTTGGGGCTGCCTTGGGAGCTGGGTTGGGGGTCATATCGGAGAAGGAGCCTCATTACATGACACTTGCCTCTCGGTCCTGCTCCACGTGGCACCCACAGAACCTCATTTATTCCAGGCTCACTGGCAACTACCACTGGCTGTTTCCAGAAATCAGTCCCCACCTCCCCGCAGATGAGAACTTAATGGGTTCTGAGGAATTGCCAAGCTTCCCAACGTGACCACAGAAGGACAGGAGGCCTGCGAGTGCTGGCAGGTCACCGAGCTTGGGTCCAACCTGGGGGTGTTTGGGCCATGTGACTGAATAATTCACTCTGTCTCCGCAGAGTCACACGCTGGCTTTTCTTTCTTCCTGCCTGCGGAGCCCCGTCCTTGTCCATCAGACAGAGGCTTCTCAGGGCTCCTGTGAAACACCATCTCTTCCGGGAAGCCCATCTGGGTTGACGGTTCTCAGCAGCACCTTCACTGCTCGCACAGAAGCGCTGCCCCCACTGTCCCGGCTGTGCCCCTTGCCAGGACCGGGAACTCCTGCAGTGGGACGCAGCCTCTTCCTTCATCTGGACTCTGGAGTCAGACCACCTAAGTCAAATCAGTCACATGCTGCTTGCTCCCAGGCCCCAACAAACACACACGTGTGCTAACCACCACACTGCGATGAAAATGGGGGTTAAAACGGGATTCTAGAATATTGCCAGTAACGGAACTAACAGCCATGATTAATTTTTAAAGATCTTTACTCTTTTCACGCCACTTTCACACACCCATCTCCCCAGGGCCTCACCATGTCCTCCACAAGCTGTGGGCTCCCTGTCACCAACTCCACACCTTCCGGTCTCCACCAGCCTGGTTGCTCACCTAACTTCCCTCTCTGCAACCGTCCCGCTGCAATTTCACCTGCCCAGCATTTACCAAACGGGCTTACAAAGCTCTAGTGCCCGCACCAGTTAGAAGCTGGTGATGGGCACAGTGAACCCCAGCACCCCTGAAGGCAGGGCCCGGGTGTCAGTATGTTGGAGGCGATTCCTATGGGCAGCAGGCATGCAAACGGTCCAGCTCGGTGGTTCTCAAAGGATGGCCCGTGGCCCAGCACACTGGCCTTCCCCGGGAGCAGGTTAGGAATGCAGAGTCTCAGGCCTCACCCCAGACCTGCACTTCCACGAGGGCTGAGGGGTTCGCGCACAGTTCCCTTTGAAAAGCTTGGCTCTGTGACGCGTGAACTACGAAGGGGACACGCTCAGAGGTGAGGGGAGCTGAGCTGGACAGGTCACCGAGGCACAGGGGAGTCCCGAGGGGCACAAAGTAGGAAGGGCGGCTCGGGCTCACAAGGGCCGGACCCCACTGCTCGCTCACCCACTACCTCTCCTCGAAGCACCCCAAGTCAACCCTCAGACACCCATTTCTCACGCCGATGCAGGCCAGGTGGGGCTCAGGGCTCCGCCGGCAGAGGGGAACTCAGCCACCGCGCCCCACTCCGCAGCGCGGGTGCCTTGTGTGGATGTCCACAGCCTGGCCTCCCTGCTTCCAACTCTGTCGGGGCCGAAATACCTCCCACCCCAGATCCCACTGACCCAAGCACGAATGCTGCCTCCTCGGAAGCCAGCCTGAATCCACGCCGCCTTTGGTCCCTCCTCAACGGCGCAGACTGAATCCCGACTTCCGCCGTTCTAAGTGGCAGCGGTGTCTCCCCCCAGACACGGGGCACCGTAGGATCAGAACCTCCTGGAACCTTGTCGGGTCTCCAGCCAGTGCTTGACGTGTCACAGATTCCCAGGCTGCCATGTCCTCACCAGGCGGCTGAGACGGCAGGCGGGAGAGGTGGGTGCACGGGTGCTGGGCGTGGTCTCAAGCAGCTCACCTCCGCACTCAGGGTCTCCTGCCCACCTGCCCACTTGGCTTTGTTGTCTGTGAGGTTCCCTCCCCCCACCATCCACACCCCCCCCAACCCCGGCTCTGACATTCTCCAGTGACTTCAGAGTCGGTGCCTCTTTCGTTATTTTTTAAAGGTCAAAAAGCAGGGAGGAGAAGGTCAGTAGTGCTTCTTTCTCACTGATCTTCATTTCCTCCTTCCACAAATGTTTATTAAGTACCTACTGTGTGCCAGGCACTGACTTCAGCACCGTGTACACAGCCGTGAGCAAATCGGGCCATCTCTGCGGACGACGGAGCTTAGTCAGGTTTCGGAGGGACTGGGGGAGATAGGCGCCAAACAAGTAAAACAGTACGTTAGGGACACACGTGGAGAAGGAAAATAGAGCTCAGGAGGTGGGAGAGGTGTTGTTGAGCCGGGGGCTGGAATTTTAGATAGGATGGCTGGGGGAAGGTAGCAATTAAGGAAGCCCCGGAAGGAAGTGAGGGAGAGAGCCATGCAGCCATCAGGAGGAACAGTATTCCAGGCAGAGGCAACAGCACATGCAAAGGCCCTGGGGCAGCGACATGGCCGGCACATATGAGGAACAGCAAGGAAAGGAGCTGGGTTAGAACAGAGTAAGGACGAGAGAGCAGGCCAGAGGTAGGGGTATGGGCAGATCAGGAAAGGCTCAGGGGTCACTGTGAGGTCGTGAGTGGTTGGTCAGCTTCCTGGTGCTCCAACAGGTCCTCCTATAAAACCCTGGCATGGGTGGCACAGGGGGCAGGCAGGTAGCGTTTGCTTTGGGTCGCACCGAGTCGGCCGCGAGGCCACCCTGGAGCCCAGGTCTCTGCAGGCCCGCCAAGTGCAACGTGTCTTGCACAATTTCTGGGAACCAAATCTGACAGAGCCATCTGTCTCGAACAGACCCCAGCGCCTGCCTCCAGCTGGTCCCTCGCACAAGCCAGAGTTCTCAGTGACACCGCAGAACAGTCATTTGCTGTCCCCATCCCCTGAGACGCTGGGGCGGGGGGGGGACAGAGGCGGTGCCCAGAGCTGCGTGTGCAGCTGAGGCAACAGCCGTCCCCCGCGGCAGGTGGGTGACCCCCCAGCCCTCGGTCCTTCCCAGGGTGGATGCACATTTTTCAATAGCTCGTCTTTTCTTTTCTTTTAATTATAAATTTATTAAATTTATTTATTTTTGGCTGCGCTGGGTCTTCGTTGCTGCATGTGGGCTTTCTCTAGCTGCGGCCAGCGGGGGCTACTCTTCGTCGCGGTGTGCAGGCTTCTCATTGCAGTGGCTTCTCTTGTTGCAGAGTACGGGTTCTAGGCGCACGGGCTTCAGTAGTTGTGGCACGCGGGCTCAGTAGTTCTGGATCGCGGGCTTTCGGGCGCAGGCTCAGTAGTTGTGGCTTGTGGGCTCTAGAGCTCAGTAGTTGTGGCGTATGGGCTTAGTTGCTCCGCGGCATGTGGGATCTTCCCGGACCCGGGCTCAAATCTGTGTCCCGCGCATTGGCAGGCGGATTCACGGGCAGAACCGCTGCAGCTGGTTCCTGCAGGGCACCAGACCCCAGGAGAACCCCGAGCCCCAGGCCACGGAATGAGGAAAACACTCACGTGTTGTTTTCACTTTTTTTCCTTTCTTTTTTTCTTTTTTGAACTCCCTACGCAGGGAATAAAACACCCCACTCTGGCTGATAATACAAACTCGCCTGACTTGAAACTTCCCAAGCGATAGCAGAACAGATGTTCCAATAGCCCCCCAACCTTTCATCTTTCCACAAAAAAAAAAAAAAACCACCCCCCACAATCCAATCTGAAGCTGTTGGGCTTTGGACTCACAGATGTGTCCGCCGCGGCGCCAAATAATTTTTGGCAAGCCGAGAACTCCTCGTGGTGATGATTACAGCTCAGACGTGTCTGCTCTTAATTTATTATAACAGGACCCAGCCTTCCGGGCCAGGCGCTCGACGATGATCTATTGTCAGGATGGACGTCTCCCGGTGAGAGGAGTAGCATCTGGAAGCCCACCTTGTGAACGGCCACCCTGGCACGCCAAGCCCCCCATTCGGCTAGGTGGTGATTTGAGGGGACACCGGCCAGGCACGCGGATACAGACACCCCCGTTTGATTTTCCAGAGCTGTGTTGTCACACATTCCCTCAAATAAATGTTCCCGTTTCGAGTGAGTCACTTGGCAAAGATACCGGGCGCTGATGCCAGCACGTGGGCCGAGCCGCCTGAACCCTTCCTCGGAAAACATCAAGTGGCCACTGTGCTCCCACTAACGAGCTGGGGGGGACGGGCCCTCTGGCTGTGCGCGTTTTCTGCGGCAGGGTCTGCTGCCCTCCTCCTGCGTGAGTGAGACGCCCACGTTGGCCCTGGGTTGTCAGTTCAGCAGCTCGGGACGAGGAGGCTACGGGAGAGAGCAGGAGCTGTTCTGTGACAATGTGTCAGGACATCACCTTTTCTGCAGCAACAGTCCAGGGAGCCACAACCAGTCTCCCTGATAACCGGCCTCCGTGTCCCCATTTGCTCCCATGCGTCTGCCAGGGTCCTGTCGTGAAGTTCTGGTTTCCCGGGATGCTGAAACTGACTGGATCGAAACCACACCCTCTGGGAGCTGAAAGGTGCTTTCAAATTCTTGAGGGAGGTGTTTGCAGCCTTCACTGTGCTTGTGGAGCACCTGGGGGGGGGGTGTGTGTGCGTGTTCCATCAAAGCGCAAGTTCTATTCTAGGTCGGGGGGGAGCTTAAGACACTGCATTCCTTGCATGCTCCGGGGAGGGGGCTGCCGCTGGAGCACAGACCACGCTGAGCATCGAAGGGCTGGTCCAAACCCCCTCCCTGTGCAGAGGCAGCTGGGTCAAGAAGCACCCACTCTCCTTAGTTTACCAAACAGGTCATTTTTGGCAGGAACACCCCAGAAGTGGCTGCAGCCTTCTCAATGTATGATATCTGGAGTCCCCCGATGTCTTGTGTCCCACCCTCACGATGGTACCAAGGATCACTTGGCGTGGGTTGAAAGTGACCACTCTCCCCTTCACGATCAAGAAAGATCTCGAGGAAAGAAGCTTTGAGACAACGCGTACATCTCCCTTTCATCATCCTCCTGCCCACTGATTTCCGTAACCATTGATGATTCCTGCCCGAGACAATGATGACTGTGCTGTCTGCAAATGGCGTTGCGCTATTTCCACCATCCCCTCTCTGTTCGCTAATTTTCTGATTCAAATTCTGGTCTGTTGCTGTACGTCTGATACAAAAAGGAGCCCAGATACGGCTGAGCTGAAGTCTTCCCAATGCCTGTTTGCTGCCGGCCGGTGAAAGTCCGCACACAACCGCCGAGCAGGCCGCCTCTGTTCGCACGGCGGCTGCGCGTCCAGCCCTCGCCAGGCACTGGCAAGTCTTCCCTTTATTAGTCCTGTGCCACCATTTTCCCCACGATCCCTCCGGCCCGAATGACCCCAACAGGCCACGAACCACGACTCCCCAGCAGCGGGAGTTTAACATCCAGTTAGTGGCTCTCACCACCCCCTCACTGGCTCAAACACAAGGTCTGCACCGAGTTCCCGAGAAGCGTCAACCCGGCAGATCCCTTAATTGGCGGACATGAAAAACCCAGGGCTGTGTGTGTAGTAACAGAGTCCTGGGGGCCGGGGAGGCTGCACCTCTCGGAGGTCAGGTGTCTGGGGCAGGAGCAGAGGGAAGGGCACCGGGGCAGGTCTCCCCAGCCACCTCCCCGAGTGCTCTGAGAGGAGATGTAAGTGGAGGCTCCCAGGCCCGGCCCCCACCGGCTCTGCCCTCTCCCGCCTTCTCTCTGTCTGTTCATCCTCTGCTGTCATGTCCTTTGTCCCTGTGCTACACGCTGTGATTACACGCCAAGAGTCGTCCTGCAGCAACAGCTAAAGCACAACCCGTCGGGCAGATTCTCAATTCTCTCGGCCTCCTGACCCGCGGGGCCTTCTCCTGGGCCCGGGGGCATCTTGAAAGCAGAACCACGTGCTTCGGGGGACTGGCAGGCAGCCGTCCACGCAGGAGAGCCCCAGCCGCGGGCACGCACGGAACCGCGGGAGGAGGCAGAGAGCCTGTGCGGTCCCGACCCCCACTCCCCACTCCCCGTCACTCACGCGAGGAAACCGAGGCTCGGAGGGGCAAAGAGATGGGACACCCAGGCAGGAGGGGTACACACGCAGAGCAGATCAGAACTCTGGAGCCAGACTGCTTGGGTTCAAATCCCAGCTCCGCCCTTTCCTAGCTGTGTGGCCTTCAGCAAGGGACTGAACTTCTCTGGGCCTCAGTTATCTCTAACATGGGGGTGACAGCAGTCTGCACTCCCCAGGGGTTGTCTGAGGGTTATATGAGCTACCACGCTTAGGAAGCACGGAGAAACAGCTGCAAAGGTTCTTTTCATTCTCAGCTTAGTGCCCTTGCCCGGGTCCACGGGCCTGACGAGGCTGCACAGTGCAGCGGAAGCCTGCCCTCCTGCAACTCCAGCTCACCCCGGGGGAGGGCGTCTGAGGATTTGGCACTGGCCCGGCCCCACTCTCTGGCCGCAGTGGGAGAAGATCCAGGTCCCTCTGGGGCCCTGGCCGCCCACTCTGCCCAAATCAGAGCACGCGTGAGGGCAGTGGGTCTCACGAGGGCCCTGTGCTCCAGTCAGAGCACGCGTGAGGGCAGTGGGTCTCTGAGGCCCCTGTGCTCCAGTCAGAGCACGCGTGAGGGCAGTGGGTCTCTGAGGCCCCTGTGCTCCAGTCAGAGCACGCGTGAGGGCAGTGGGTCTCACGAGGGCCCTGTGCTCCAGTCAGAGCACGCGTGAGGGCAGTGGGTCTCGTGAGGGCCCTGTGCTCCAGAAGACTGTGTACGGCTCCCCCTCGGCCGCAGCCCCAGCCGGAAGCCGAGTGGAGCTAAGCAGCTCGGGGCACACGGGGCTGGTACCCACTCAACTCCAGCTTCTACAGCACCAACTCCACCCCCGCAGGGTATTTCCAGCTTCCGCCAATTCAGCACTTGGTTAGGACAGAGCAAGGAGGGGTGAGGTGGAGGCCGCTGAAGCAAGAGCAGGGACCTGTGTGGCCAGCGAAATACGGTGGAAGGGACAGTTGATGACTCCTGAGGCGAGGACATCAGAGGTTTCACCCCTTCCACCCGGCTCTCGCGGGGAATCCAGCCGCCATGTTGTGAGGTCACTCAAGCAGCCCTGCAGAGAGACGCCCCACGGAGACAGGACCCAGCTCCCCTGCCATCCGAGCGCCCACCTTGGAAGCAAATCCTCCCACCCCGAGCCAGCCTGCAGCTGAGTCCAGCCCCCGCCGACGTCTCGAGAAACCCTGAGCTAGAACCATACCCGGTCAAGCCACTCCTGAAGTTCCGATCCACAGAAACCGACAGAGACAGTCAATGCTCACTGTGGTTTTAGGCCACTACGTTTGGGGGTGACTGGTTTTGCAGTATCAGTAATTAGTAACACGGCACTGAAGCGAACACGTTAATTGGGAAACAAAACCTTGTAGTAGGCAATAAAGGTGAATCTGGACTTCAACCTTGGTATAGAAAATGTGTAAAATTATGGACAGAAAGAAGGAAGTCACATTCATGATAAAATTCTCCTAGGAAACACAAGAGCCTTTGGGGTGCCCCGGCTCCAGCAACACGTGTTGCCGCAGACCCCATTCCTCTGGGGATCGGCGTCCTTGGCATGAAAGGGATGGGCTACCTGCACGCTTCTCTGGACCTCTCTGACTCTGCTACTTGGCCATCTGGGATTGCAGCCCTGACCTGGTTCTGTAAACCCCCTGAGCCCCCCGGAGACCCAAGAACTCTGGAGCAGGCCTTTTTGATAAAAGCAACTTTCACAAGCCTGGAGGGAGGAAAGCTTTAAAATGAGTCAACCCCAGCAGGAGGCAGGTCACTGGCAGGTCGATGTAAACTAATAGTGAAAAAGCATGGTGACCAGAGGGTGGCCCCTGAGGTCGCCCCCAGCACCGCCCATGCTGCCCAAGACCCCAGAGGGGGCAAATGTAAGCCCTGAGGCTCTGAGGAAGTGGCTGAACCCAGGGACCCCGGGATTTCCCGCGAAATAATCCTGCATGCGATGGGAACCATACACCTGCTCAGAAACGTGAATCTCTCCAGTGTTGCTTCTAGATCTTCTGAAAGTAGGAGAGCAGCAATGACGCTTAGAAGGAACTCTAATCTCTTGCCCCTCCCCGCTTCCTATCCCGTAAAGACATCACCCATCACCTGGGAAGTGGGCTGAATCACCTAAGAAGAAGCAGAGCCTTTGCGACGTAACTGCCCCCCTCACTCCCCCGCCGCCATGTCCGTTCCCCTCGGTTCTGCCCACAGAGACCAGGTTGGACAGAGCTTGAAATTCACGTTCTTCTGGGGTTTTCTTTTTCTGGAGTATCGCGTATGGTTTTTTTTAAAGAAAACAACAAAACTGGAGTCTTTGAAAGTACTGGAAACTAATAGCCCCGACTAATTAAGAGGCAAGTTAGATTAGGCTCTGATGCACAGTAACTTCTCTATGGGGCATTTAATGCACTTGCTCAACCCCTGTGGGCCTCGGTTTAACCACCTACGGAAGGGATATGAGTAATAATTATCTCCTTTGGAGAGGTGCTGGGAGGGTTAATTAACTCGTGGCTGGGAACGCTTTGAGCCGCTCCGTGGCGGCTGGCTGGAGGGCGGCGGGGGTGTGAACACCACCCCCAAGTGCTGTTCCAGAAGGAAGCCATCACTTGCCTGCTGACGAGAATCTGTGACCTCGGATTAAGTCCCCAGGCCCCGGATATCCCCCCTCCAGGTCCAGCACTGGCGCCCCGTAAGACCCCTTGCAGCTCTGAAACTCAGGGGTGCTTGGGTAGAAAGAGAAGCCGTCTGCTTCTTCACCTTTCTGGATCTTTCCTTAAGGAACTTTAGAGCTGGGACCAGCATTCTTCCCAAACTTCCCCACAGCGACCAGAGACACGAGCAGAGCAAGGGCACCTGGCCCAGCTCTTCCACCTAGTTTGGCCCTTCTCAGGTGAGTTCTCACCTGGCCTAGCTACAGGAACGCACTCAGCCAGGGTGGGCTGGGCAGACACCCTCAGAACCGGGACAGGGTTCCACCCTAGGGTGCCAACCTCGGCCGCACCAGCTCAGCCCATGGGACCCACTCTTTGTACCCGGGCCCTCTGCTTGTCTCTGTCTTGTTTTTCTAAGAAACCAGATGTGGCAACATAAGACAATGTCCTCAGAGGGCTTTGAGAAAGAGAAGGCGTTTATGCAAACACAGGAAGCAAGGGACACGTTTTGGAAACTAATGATAAAGTTTGCAGGAACGATGGTGGTGGGGGGAGTCCCCCAGTAAAAGAGATTGTGAGCCCCAGCGACCTCCGCCAGGAGATGACCCCCATGGGAGAAGTCAGAGACTGCAGAGCTGGGAGGTACCTTGGGCAAAGAAGCCTCATCCTGGACCCGTGAGGGACTTTGTCAAGGTCACCGAGCAGACAGAAGCAGGAGCTGGGTGCGCGCTCCCCGCACCCTCCACGCCCTTGGCTCCGAGCTCCCCCCAAACACCTCAGGCTCCACCTGCAGGGAAGCCGTGTCCCCAGGGGCCAGCTCCGCTGCTCCTAAATGACATGGGCTTTGGAATGAGAGCTCTAGACCTTCTAGTTCTGGGAAAACTGCCAACGAAAGTGCTGACCTCAGCAGCTGTGGGTGAAAGGGAACGCTTTCTGGGGCCCCGGGCAGGGCTCAATTTCCCCCCTCAACTCTGTGGGTGCAAAGAATTAAGTCATCCCACTGGGAATTCCTGGAGTCACACACTTTGTCTCAGCGAACGCCCGTCTCCCCGGCTAGCAATGCACCAGATTGAAGCCGGCTGTTTGCTCTGAGATGACGTTCTTTCCAAGAGATGGGCTTCGCCCACAATTCAGATCCTAACCTGGGCAGGGAAGGGTCAGTGTCTCAGGGACTTGACTGAACGCAAGAGGAGCTGGAGTTCAGAAAAGAATCACCTGCAACCCTGGCCCAACTCCTGGAGGATTCACAGGCATTCAGATACCGGGGCTCAACGGCTACCCATCAACTCCAAGAAGCAGGCAGGGAGGGTGCGAGCCCTGTTACAGGGGAGCACGCGGCGGCGCCAAGCTCTCGAGCTACCTTCGGTGGGATCCGTGGCAGGCTGTGCAGAGGAGTTTCACGCCTGGGAACAAGAAAACACGGGTCCCCGCCCCAGGGACTTAGACCTGGAGCTCCCTCCCTCCCCGCGTCAGCCACGACGCTCCACACCTGAGCTGGAAGAACCAACCAGGCCCCGAAAGCCTCTCTTCCACGTCACGTAACATCACATCATTTGCATTTTTAAAAATGGGGGGTGGGCTTCCCTGGTGGCGCAGTGGTTGAGAGTCCGCCTGCCGGTGCAGGGGACACAGGTTCAATCCCTGGTCCGGGAGGATCCTACATGCTGCAGAGCAACTGGGCCTGTGCGCCACAACTGCTGAGCCTGCGCTCTGGAGCCCGTGAGCCACAAATAGTGAGCCCGCATGCCGCAACTACTGAAGCCCACGTGCCTAGAGCCCGTGCTCGGCAACAGGAGAAGCCACCGCAATGAGAAGCCCCAGCTCGCCACAACTGGAGGAGGCCCACGCGCAGCAACGAAGACCCAACGCAGCCAAAAATAAATAAGTTAAAAAAAAAAACTGGGGGTAAGAGGGAGGAGATAGGGGGATGTCTGTATACGTATAGCTGATTCACTGTGTTATACAGCAGAAACTAACAAACCATTGTAAAGCAATTATACTCCAATAAAGATGTTAAAACAAAACAAACAAGAACAAACAACAAAAAAATTGGGGGTAAACACATACTCATCCAACATTTGAGGTAAAAAAACAAAAACAAAAAACCCTTAGGAATTCATGCTCACAGGGGAGGCACAAGTCAGTCCGGGATCAAGGGATTTTTTTTTTTTTTTTTAAATCTGCATTATTAGGTGCAACGTCACCTTTCTCAAAGAAGCGGATGAGAAACAAGCAAATAAAAACAGGAAAAGCGCCACTTGGTAACGGGCACCGAGCCCCTTCCTCAAGCAGCAGGCGAGGACCACTCGCTGTTGCTCCTGCCATCTCTGACCCACGGCTCCACAGCCAGGAGACAGGGTCTCGGGCCGCGACCTGCAGCGCCTGGGCCACTGAAGGTCCCCCCACTTGGGGAGGGTGAATCCAGGGGAGCCCCTTGCCCACCTGGAAACAAGTCCTGTACTTTGGCCCAGAGAACCGAGCACCTCTCTCCTCAGTCTTGTCATCTGTAAAATGGGTCCTAGTGATGACGTTCCTTATGGGGCAGCTGTAAGGTTCAAACGGGACCATATAATTAGAGCAAGCGTGGCCAGCACTGTGCTTCCCAAGAGTGGAGCCAGGAAAGTCCCTGAGGACTATTTTACTACCCATGTCCCCCCCCCCGCATACAGAGACGGCAGCAGGACCCCATGTCCCCCAGGCAGGAAGGAGCCCCGAGGTGGAGGCTCAGAGGAAACCACAGGCCGCCCGAGTCAAAGGCCCTGCAGCCGGACGTCCTGGGGTCCCTTGAGGTCTCCCCCAGACGCACACAGCTTGGAGGACATGAGCCGGCCCCGACACAGCCCAGAGTCAGGGGCGGGAAAGAAACTTTAGGCCTGAGCTGCTGGAGACAGACATAAAAAAGAGAGAAAATACTCCACGAGGGAGGCCCAGGTGACCAGGCCCCTACCTGCCCCGTCCCCTGACAGCTGCCCAGCTGCACCCCAGGGGCTCCTCCAGGTGGCGCCTCAAAGCGAGGCCTAGACAAGCATCACAGGTATCACTGGGGTTGTTAGAAATGCAGAGTCTCAGGCCCTGCCCTGGACCCACCAGGGCCCGGGTGGCTGGCGTGCACATCTGAGCAGCCCGGGCCTGGGGTGGGCCTAGGTGGGACCCAAGAGTGCGTTCCTGAGGCTTCTGGGTGACTCCCACACGGCTGCTCACCTTCACGCCCCCTGCCCTGGACCACACCTGCAGAAAGGCTGCGCCCCATGCCACCTCTGCGGCCTCTGTCCGGCCAGCTGCCTCTGGTCACTCCTGGTCGTCACGCTCCAGAGGCCTCCCTGACCCCACCGCCCTTTCTGGATCAAACAGCCTTAACGCTGCCCTGAAGAGCTGGGCAGCCTCTTCCTTGGCCCCGCTGCCGCGGTAACTGTTCAGTGACTGTCAGCTGATTTATTCACGTTTTCCTTCCCCAGCAGGCTGCAGGGGTATGGGCGGTGGGGGAGGGTTGCTGGCACACAGTAGGTGCTCGGAAAACTGTGGGTGAATAGATGACTCTGAACCAGACTTCCTGGCCCACCCTAGAGCAGCTCTGAGGCTCCTAGGCCACCTTCCTGAGGTCCTTCTGCCTCAGTTTCCTCCTCTGGATTAAGTTCGGAGATTTGTGTAAAGTCCTCCAACAGTCCACACAGCAAGCACTCAGCTAAGGCAGAAGGGTCTCTGCAGCCACCAGAAGGGTCTTCCAGCTGCCCTGCAAGGTGGGCACAACTGGCCTGGTCTAGTCCTCCCAGCTGTGTGACCCTGGGAAAGTAACGCAACCTCTCTGGGCCCCAGTTTCCTCGTCTGCAAAGCGGGGACGTGAACCCCGTCAATGCAGCCTCAGAGCTGAGACCACCTCCCCTCTGTGGCTCTGGCTGTCATGCCAGCACGTGGCTAAATTATCTACGGGCTCCCCCCCCCGCAGAGGCAGGAAATGCACCCATTGTTGGGATGGGGACCCTGAGGTCTAGAGCTTAGGAGTATCCCCTCTGGTTTTGTCCACTGCCCTGCTAGCGCTGAGACTGGGCTTGTGTGAGGCCTGGTACCCACGTGTGCAGAAATAAACCAGGTCAGAGGGCAGCGTGCAGGCCTGCAGCTCAGCCATCTGCCTCTTCCCTTCCCAGGCCAAGGGCGCCATCTGCTGGGAGCGGGGGGCTCGGCACCCTGGTGCACCTCTCTGCTGGGCTCCCACCTGGATCCAGGCTGGGTGGGGTCATGACCATAATGTAACCACGCTGGGCCCCTGGGTGGAGTCCTGACTGGTTCCCCACCCCAAGACAGACCCCTGGGATTCGGCCTTGACGCCCACGGACCTGGGGGTGGAATGCTGGGTGCCGGCTCCTCTCCTTTTGCTGGCGTGGTTCAAGTTCACTGGGTATTTACAGTGAGCCTGGTGAGGCGGCTGAGATGCAGGCCAACGCACTTCCTGTGTGTGAGCCAGGCCCTGCCCTCAAGATGCTGCTGCTGGCGTGAGGGCCCGAGCCCCTCCCCAGGCCGTGCTCTCCCACCCCCGGGCTTCTGCCCTCCCAGGGCCCTGGGCCTGGGCTTCCTCTGCGTCCCCCTGCCTTCTACACGGCTTTCAGGTCTGGTATTGAGGGGCTGGAGCTGTGGCTGGCTGTCCTGGCAGGAACTGCCCATTCTCCTCCCAATTCCTGGGGCTCTGGCTCTGGAATCTTCCTCTGCCCAAGGGGGGTCAGGAGGGCAACACGGGCACCCCCCTGCACCTGTGGCCGGCTGAACACGCCACGCCACGCTCTGCAGGCAGCCCCGGCAGAATCCTGTGCGGCTTCTATGTCCTGACAAGCTCCCAGCGCTGGACCCGGGCTGCCAACGAGCTATAATTAGGGATACTTGGATCCTCAAGTCGGCTGATGGTGAAATGGCAGGACATGCCTTGTCTTCCCATGAACTGCAGAAGGAGCAGGGCCAGCCCCCCAGGGAGCCTACAGAGTCCAGGGCTCAGCTTCTTGCACCGAGGAGGCGGCAGGTGACCTGTTCCAGGGCGCAGGTGCCAATGATCAGACCGGCCCAGACCAGCGCTCTGGGTTCTGTCCCTCCCGCTGGAGAGAAGGGAAGGGGCACTTGAGCCCCACCAGCACTGCAAAGACTAAGCCGCCCATCAGCCCTGCTCGCAGAGGGCGGGCCAGCCTGATGCAATTCCGCATCCCCCGGGGCAGCAGGGTGCACGGCCGCTGGGACCCCGGGTCCCAAGCCAGGCCTCAGGAGGGCCTTGCCGGCCATCACTGATGGGTGTCATCAAAAACACCCGGACGCCTCATCGCCCTCCCTCACCTCTGTCGTGGTGGTAAAACACACGCGAGATACACCTGAACGTTTTAACCACGTGAAAAGCAAACGATTCAGGGGCATTCAGTTCATTCTCAGTTTTGTGCAGCCATGACCTCTGTCTACTTCCAGAACATTCTCACCACCCCAAACAGAAACCCTGTGGCCGTTCGCTGTCCTCCCCACCCTCCTTCCCCAGCCCCCAGCCCCCGGCAACTCCTAATCTGCTTTCTCACTCTGGACCTTCCACATACGTGGAATCGACCACGTGTGGCCTTTTGCGACTGGCCTCCTTCACTCTGTAGGCTGTCGTCAAGCGTCACCCACGTTGCAGCCTATGTCAGTGTTTCATTGCTGTTTATGGCTGAGGAATATTCCACTGTGAGGATGGACCCCGTTTTGCTTGTCATCTGCTGATGGACATTCGGACCGTTTCTACCTTTTGGCTATTGCGAATCACTGCAGGGAATATTCGTGTACAAGTTCCTTTAACGTGTTTAAAGGTCAAGTCCACTGAGGTGTAATTACACGCCGTAGAGTCCATCCTTCTCAGGCAGACACCTGGCTGAGCTGTGACGGTCCCACGTCTCCCCTTCCAACCCTCACGCCCCACGGGCAGTGGGTGATGCTCACCCCACGGTGGAGGTGAGGACACTGGGGCCTGGAGAGGGTGAGTCGTTGCCTGGGGTCCCCCAGCTCTGGGGAGCAGGGCCTGTGTGGCCCCGAAGCTGGCGCGACGCCCCTCCAGGCCGTCATCGTGTCATCTCCCAGCCAACCCTGGCTTCCGTTCCTGCCTGAGAAGATGCAGGGGCACTTGGCACAGATGGGGCACCGTGGGGTTCTCCTCTGTTCCTCCTCCTGTCCCCTAAACCAGGCCCCAGGGCACAGCCAGGAGGGCCAGCCGAGCTCCAGCTCACCAGCTGTAGCCTGGGGCCACCTGGCGGCCTCTCCAGAAAGGTGCCAGGCACCTGGGGCCAGGGGATCAACCAGGCAGCCACTCGGAGGGTTGACGGAACACCGTGTGCAGCTGAACAGCACGCGTGGGAAGATCTCACCCAAACGGGACAGTTTTCCAGGAAAATAAAAACTGCCAAAACCCATCCAAGAAGCGGTAGAAACAAGAACAGACCTCAAACCGGGGAAGAAACAGCGAAAGTTGTCAAAGGATTAACTGCAAGGATGGTGAGGGCCAGACGTGTTTCCTTCGAAGTTGGAGGAACGGATCGTTCTCGTACTGGAAGCAGCTCCAACGTGCAGGCAGCGACGGCTCCCGGAGGAGAAGCCAAGGGCGAGGAGTGGGTATGAGTGCCAACAGCCCAGAACTGACACCCGTGTAGGAGAGGAGGACTGGGGCTTGCCTGTCCCTCAGCTCCCGGCAGACGAACGGTGACGAAGATGAGCACGCTGCATGCGGGCCTGGGCACACCAGGGCACCCCTGGGTCCAGGCTGGCGGCCGCCCACTCAGGGAGGGGTCGTCCACCTGCGGTGACCTCCATAGAGGGAAGGGGTGAGGCGGGAGGGTGTCTAGAAAAAGAGTCCTTATGAGAAGGCGCCCTGCAGACGCCGGCCTGGCCCCGAGGTCCCTGCAGGTGCCCACAGGTTCCCCACCCCAGCCCTGGGGCCTCTGCCTGCTACCCCAGAACGAGGCACGTCTCAACCAGAATGTGACCCAGAAGCTGCCACCGCCCCCCTCCCCCCATGCCCTCATCCCCTCCCTCCAGGTGATGCTGTCCTCCCCACTGGGACTCTGTCCCAGGACCCAAGACGGTGGAAAAGGGGGGCGTGGGTCAGAAGATCCCTGCTGCCCTGTGACCGCGCCGCTCCCCCCCCCGACCCTTGGCCCCTCTGGGCCTGTTTCCAGCTGTACGACAGGGCTGGTTCTAGAGGCCCTGAAGGCTTCTCCGGACGGGTCAACATTCTGCTGCTGCAAGTGACAGGCAAGCGGTCTGTGAACCTTAAAGGTTCGTCATGGCTGTCCTCCCTGGCCTGGAGGGGTTTTCAGGCTTCGGGGCACCTCTCCACTCACCCCCCGAAGACTGCTGATGCCAATAACCACCATGACACTCTGCCACCACTTCCAGACCTTGTGTCCCTGAGACACTCTGCACCCCACCCAGCCCCAGGAGCAGACGAAGGTCCAAGCAGACATGTCAGAGCACAGGCAGGAGGTGAGGGAGAAGGGAAGGGAAGAGAGCCACGCTGGCCAGGTCACCCAGCCTTCAATCCTGCTCACCCTGCCGGGAGCTCAGGGGTCCCCCAGGACAGGAGGGAGCTGGGGTATCTATACACCAACCCAGGCCAGGTGTGCACCTGGGGCCCCAGAAGCACCTGGAAAAGAAAGCCATTCAAGGGCAGGGAGCTGGAAGGTGGGCCTGCAGGATGAAGGGGGGCGGGGTGCGGGCGGGCCTGACGGACTCTGATGCGCCCGCAAACAAGCCCCGAGACGGGAGCACCGGCTCCAGCTGGGAAACAGGGAAACCAGAGTCACTCCAAGAGGGGGCAGATCTCCGAAGCCAGGCGCGTCTCCCCCAAGGCTGTCTGCTTCCCAAGTCCTCCCGCCCTGGTCTAGCCTGGGATGGATGGGCTGTCGGAGGCTGCAGACAGGCACATTCAGAAACTGCTCTCTCCGGAGGGGATGGCAAGACCTCATACAGAACCGCTCCCACCCCGGAAACACCCAGGGCGACGTTCTCTGCAGCTCGCGGGAGCCAGGCTTCCGAGGATTATTAAATGGATTTTTCCTCCCTCTGGTGTGTGTTTCCTTCAAGGCCGCACGCAGGACGCAGCATTAACGAAGCAGCCAGCCCAGGGCAGCAGCAATCCAACAAGTACAACAGCGTGCGAGCTTTGATTTAATAAAATCGGCCCCCACTGGGCCACTTTAATTGTTTCCAGATTCTGAAAACATCTGAAAAGAGGACACAAATGGAAAAATCCACCTCTGGCTACCGCAGCGTCCGGAGCTCGCTGTGCTGAAGGTCCACGTGGGCTGTGCGCTCGGAGAGTCACCTGGGCAGAGGGAGTGAAACCCTGATGTCACTGAGACAAATGGCCCAGGAGGAGAAAGCCACAGGGAGGGGAGGATCTCTTTATCCATGAGACCAGGCTCCCGAAGGACGCGGGAGGGAGAGCGGCCAGTCAGCACGGTCATCGCCCTGCCAGTGAGCCCTGGAGGGACGGGGCCCGGGTGGCGTTGCATCACCCCCCAGAGACCAGGTGGCTGTGCCACGGGAGGCAGCACGAAGGGCCAGGCCCCAGGAGTCTGCACAGGGAGCTGGCGGCCCAGGGAGGTCACTGTGGAGCGTCTATCTGGTCCCTTCTGGCCAGAGTGACTCTCTAGGAACAAAGCCACACCAGGCTCTGGGCAGAAGGCAACGCTGCAGCAGCACAGGAAGAATGCGGGCGTGGAGTCCAGTGGACGTGAGTTCAGCTGTGCAGCCTCAGGAAAGTCACCTGCTTACTCTGGGCCTCAGTTTTCACGCCTGCAAAATGGGCTGGCTAAGTGAACTCCAAAGTGCTCAACAGCGCCCACTGGTGGGTCAGTGGCACAGCATGTGCGCGGACCACAGGTGCCCCACCTATAGGGCCATCTCTCACCTGGAGACCCCGGGCAGACCTGCGGCCGAGGGCCAGGGTACAAGGGCACTCGGCTACTTTCCAGGGGCACTGGGAGCCCTTCCCCATGACTTGGGTTTGAAGGGGGCCGGGAAGGCTGGAGAGAGGGGCTTCTCAGCGGCCAAGACACGGGCTGGGCAGGCAGAGCTGGGAGGAAGGTCGGCTCAGGAGTCCTGGGTCCCCAGCCCTGTATGCCACCTGCACGGCGCTTGTAAGGATCTCCCTCATCAGGAGGGACGGTTTGTTGTCTCCATAAAACATGAAGAGAGAACACGCAGCACACACAGGACGCACAGCATGAACGCACGCACGCGCACACACACACACACACACACACTGACAGGTGCTCTCCCACCCCAAGCCTGACACAGATGACAGCCTGTCACGGTCTGAATGTTACAAGTCAATTACGCCCACCTCCCTGCCAGCCTCTGATGCCGCCAGGGGTAACCATCACACCGTATCGGGACACAGAGGAAGGACGTGGGATGCTCCCCCAGGGGGGCCCACCAGCCCTCAGGAGGCCGCCACCCGTCAATCAGGAGGAAACCGGAGGTGGGGCGGCTCATTTATTCTCATCCCTCAACCTCCATGTTAAACAGCATGGCAAGAAAAAAAGAAAAAAACAGGGTAGTTCCAGGGTAGCCTCGGTCAAGCTTCCAAGCATCCCTGCCCTCAGTTTCCGCATATGTACCATGGAGCCCAAGTCCACGGTAGGATCGCCCTATGGAAGGGAAGCCCCTGGCTCAGAGGGTCAGTCTCTCCCCGTCCTTGAGTTTTCTGCAGTTAAAATCAGAGCCTGCTGGCAACAGGGAGAAAGCGGGCCCAGCCACCTGGGGTAGACATGGGGCTCCTGCTTTTTTATTTATTTATTTTGCAGTACACGGGCCTCTCACTGCTGTGACCTCTCCCGTTGCAGAGCACAGGCTCCAGACGCGCAGGCTCAGCGGCCATGGCTCACGGGCCCAGCCGCTCTGCGGCATGTGGGATCCTCCCAGACCGGGGCACGAACCCGTGTCCCCTGCATCGGCAGGCGGACTCTCAACCACTGCGCCACCAGGGAAGCCCGGGGCTCCTGCTTTAAACCCTGTGTCTGGGCAGCTCTGAGTATGGAGAGACGCGCCCCTCCCCGAACGGTGACACCCACTACCCACACTGCTCCCCACAGAGGACCCATGCAGAGGGAGGGGGCGGGTGGCAAAGGGAGGTGAGGGGTCGTGTACGAAATGCAGAGTGGGGAAGGGGTGCTCGTCGTGCAGACCCTGTACGGTGGTCACTGCTGTCTCCTTTATCATCACCATCACATCATTGCCTATTAGGACGAGGATGCTGGGGGAGTAGCACCCGGAGCGTCAGAACAGGCAGGTGCTCTGTGTTAAAGGACTGCTCTGCACCTACGTTCTCCGGGGCGCCCGGCTGCCCAGGCCTGTGCTGCCCCCCGCCGCCCCAGCTCAGCGAACACAGCTGGTCCCAGGGCCCAGGCACGGACAACCCACCAGGGTAACAGGACGGACAGCGCCGTGTGAACACAGAGGCAGGAGACAAGGCTACCGGGGGGCAGGGAGCTGAGAAAACCACCCTTCCTCACCAGCAGTGACAAACCCTGACAGGACAGCCCCTGGGTTGTGGCAGGCATGGGCCCAAGCTCATGACACATACGACTCCGTTCATCTTCATGCAGGCACGTCTGTCATCCCCACTTCACAGATGAAGAAACTGAGGCTCAGAGAGGCAACTTGGCCAAGGTTGCCGGCTGGTTCGCGGCAGAGCAGGCTTCGGACCGGGCATCCAGCCCACCATCCGTGTTTAACCAGCACACCCTGCCCCCGTTATGTGGCAGCGCGTATCAATGCGGCGTGCGGCTGTCTGAGGAGGGACCACCTGCAGAGGGTTCTGCAGGGTGAACAGTGGTTGGCCGGCAGAGGAAAGAACTCAGGGCTCGGGGAAAGTGTGGATGTGCTCAAGAGGACGGAGAGAAGTGAGTACAGGTGGAAAGGCAGGTATATGCCTGGCACACAGCAGGTGCTCAATAAATATTCATGGACCGAGGTGCTGGAGGTGGGGAGAGCATGAGACGCAGGCTGGGAGGGGTGGGCCGAGGCAGTCAGCTTTATCCCACACACACACCTGGGTGCACACCGAGTACCTCCACACCCCTCCCCCTCCAGACACGTTCACGGCCCGCACTTACTTCCTGCCGATCCCCAGCGGTGCCCCTGCATTGCCCAGGGCTGCCCCGCGCCACCCCTCGCTCCGCCTCGCCGAGCATCCTTGGGGACGGGGTGGACAGGGGCGCAGCAGGGATGGGAAAACTGGTCCACCAAGCCTTGGACGTTTAAGAACCAGGAACTACACTGCACAGAAGCGAGGTTAGCCGCCCGCTGCCATCCCCACTTCCCAGGAACCTCTGCAGTGGGTGTGGAGGGGGCCTCGGATGCACTCGGCCTCTGTCAAGGGCTGGAGTCTCAGGGGAGGCTGGCCGAGCGGCCACCGCTGCTGCTCCGATAACCTTCGGCCCTGACCTCATTTCCCACCGAGGCTCAGTGCAATTTCTTCCAATTTTCCACATAATTAGCTGAGCGGGAGACACGTCCCCCCTTTCTGAGGCAAGACAGAGCCAGCTGCTCCAGGGCTGCAAGCTTGCGGCTGAGGGCAGGGCCGGCCTGGCGGGCGCTGGACAGCGGGCAGTGGATGGAAGGGATGGGACTCGGGCAGGGGTTCGAATCTCTGCTCCCCAACCTGCTGGCTGTGGGACTTCGGGTCAGACGTCAGGCCTCTGAAAGATGCGAGTCACACAGGGTCTTTCCCGGGACGCAATCACTCAGCACTCAGAGTGGCCACTAGATCCTGGTCTCTACCCCACCCCTCTCGGCCCCCAACACACTCCCAGAAAACATTCACCCCTTTTTCCTGCTTCTCTCACTCTATCAGGTCTCAAACCACCCTCTTCCCGTTAGGAGCGTGGATCCAGGCCTGGCACCAGCTCCATCTCCCATCTGCCGTGTGACAGTCAGCAACACAGACCCGCTGGTCTGGGTCTTGCCATCTGTGAAGTGGGCACAACAGAAGCCACCTCGAGGTTGGGAAGAAAGAGGTCCACACGTGGAGGCCCCGGGCACAGGCTGCCCGGCTCCCGGAAGCCACTGCAGGGGCCATGATGAAGCATCGGCGGCGCCGGCTCGGCTCCAACCACGGGGTTCCTTTCGAGGGATTCTGTCATCCCCGCCCAGCTCTGGGGGGCCCCGGGCATCTCAGCAATGTTCGCTGTCAGCGATCCCCAATTGGCAGGACTGAAAGGGTAAAGGCCTCCCCGGTGGGCCCCGACAAGCACCAATTCGCTCCTTGGGCCTCGGTTTCCCTTCCTGACTGCAGAAGGCATCCCAGAGAGAGAAGATGCGCCTCCCGGCAGCCTCCCTCTGGGGCAGGAAGGGGTCCCCATGGCCCTCAAGGTGCCCCACAGCCTGGGGAGGAGGCCGGCTGGGGTAGGGCATCCCCCGCCTCCCCGAGAAGCTGTGGGCTCCTTGGAATGGCCTTCCCGTGACAGCATGAGCGATTCCCTTCGCCCCTCCGGAGCCAGAGGCAAGGCCTGGAATCCATCACTCCGCGGCGTCTGTCTAGGGCTCTGCCGGCCGCCAAGCCACTCTAACGGGGAGCATGGCAAACGTCCTCAGGCAGCACGGGGCCCAGAGAACGTCAAGGCTGCGCACAGACACCTGGGCCCACACCTGCCCCATGACTGTGGACGTGCGGCCTCACCTCCTGACCCTGGGATGCTCTTTGGAAAAATGCACTCACCTAGGTCTCATGAGCCCCGAACACCTGGGGTGCAGGTAGGGACCCAGGCACCCCTGTTTACCGTGCATAACAGAAAGCCCCCCACGGCCTGATCAGAACATGCTTCCCTCACGAAAATCAGCACCTGCCCTGAACGTGGGGCTTTCAGTGCCCTCCCCCAGCAGCAGGGGTGGCAGCAGGGGGATGGGGGGGGTGGCACTCGGTGGCCTGGAGCCAGGCTGCATGCCCAGGGCAAGAAGCTGCCTGGGCTCCCTCACTGCAGGGTCTTGGTCAGTATCACAAGGCAGCTTCCCACACCCGGGGGGCACGGGGCCTGCTGCCCTAGGTGGATTGTGAATCCCAGGGCCTTTGGGGACCTACATCCTAGGACCTAGGGGCAGCCACTGGTGAAGGCACAGGGATGACAAATAAAGGAAAGGTCAGGGAGGCCTTCCTGGAGGAGGGGGACTGAGGCTGGCCTTGGAAGGAGCGAGGAGAAAAGGTGGCCCAGGGCGGGGAGCCAAGATGTGACAGCACCTGTGATCTGGAACTCTCTGCAAATGGAAATGGATTGGGGCAGGTCTGGGTTGGGGAGGGGCTGTCTTTGCACGGACCCCCACGCTGGGAGGGAGTTCCTGGGTAGAGTGACAACTCTGTTTTCCAGTACCCAGGCCGGCCTGGGGTTCTCTGCTAGTCGGGGTTATGCCCCAGAAGAAAGCAACCTATCGTGAGGAGTGCAAGGAAACCATGCCCAGCTGGGATCCAGTTGCCCCAGGAGAACTTGGGGCAGAGAATAACATCATTCATTCATTCACTCATCAAATGTAAGGCCCCTGGCCCTCCTGGTGCTGACCACACAGGAGAAACCAGAGACACAGGCCTTGGCCTGAGGAATTCACGTTTCATGGGGGAGACAGATATGAAACCAGTTCCTAGAAAGCTGATTTGGAGGGGGCTATCATGGGAGACTTCCTGGAGGAGGTGACACCTAGGGTGAGTTTTCCCAGAAGAGAAAGGAGGGGTGGGGCAATCCCAGTTACAAGAGACAGTCCGGGCATACTCAGGGGGAGGCCAGAAGGGGGCCTGGGCTGGGAGGCAGTGTGTGGGAGGGTTCTGGAGACCAGAGACTGGGTCCCAGGAGGTCAGACTCGGCAGGAAAGGCAGCCTGTCTGAGCAGCCAGCTCCTATTAGCAGCAGTCATGACCGCCTCTACCCACTGCAGGGTGGCCGCAAGCTCCTTTCTGTTTTGTTGATGAAACTGACGTGCCACGCTGCCAAGATTGGTGACAAGTTTTTCCTGCTACAAACAAGTTGGTTTCAGCCCCTTGTCTACACTCCCTGCATCTACCCGCAGGCCCTGACTCCTCTAATTCCACTGCTCGTGTGCTCTTAAGAGTAACAAAATGATGTTTATCCCCCCCTTCCCATGACTCCCAATTTGGCGACAGAGGGAAGCAGCCCCCCCCCCACCCCGAATGTTTACTGTGCATTTCCAACACGCCACCCACTGCTCCGAGCACACCAGGGCCACCTGCCTGTTCACTCTTTACCACACCCCCACACGGCCATTCTGCTGTCACTGTCCCATTTCTCAGAGGCGAACGTGGCGGCACCGAGAGGCGAAGTCACCAGACTGGCATCACACAGCAACCCGAGTCAGGACCCAGGACGTCTGATCTTGAAATGCAGGGACTTAACCCCCCTGCTCCAGCCCTCCTGGTCCCAGCTGCCTGCACGCTCCCGACACATCTGACACCCGGGATTCTCAAGAGAGGGAGGGCCCAGTTTCACATCCTTCTCCCTGACTACCCACCTGGAACAGCTGCTGCTGGGGAGCTGGCGGGGAGGGCGAGGGCTCGAGCCCCTGGGGCCACCACACACAGACGGACTGCACAGAGTGAAGGCCCCGGAGGCTGCACCCGCCAGCCCCTTCCCCACCCTGCTGCTCCAGGCTGCTCTGAAGGTGGTTCTCAGGTCTCCGAGCAGGCTTGGGGCCAAGGATGCAAAGTGGAGGGTGCCCTGAGCACCACTAGGTCAGAAATAAAAAAGAAGGAGATGGTGGGGACAGGGGGACCCCTGTAAAATAAAGATAGCCCCGGAAACCCAGAGAGGAGGTTTGGGACACCCCAGCAAGGGCCAGCTGGGGGGGCAGCCAAGGCTCCCGTTCCACCTGGATCAGCCCCTGGCCAGCAGTGCCAAGCATGTGGGGTGGGGGGCTGGTTCACACCGCTGTACTGGGCCAGTCTGAGATGGGGTTCCCCGCCCCTAGAGTTTCCTTGTGCTCCGGAAAGGATCTAGGGGAAGGCAGAATCATATTCTGTATCCAAGACGTGTGTGACACCTCATCCATCAGCGGCCCCCTTTGCCCTCAGGATAAAACTCCAGGATGAAATGTCCCTGGCAGGATATCTGAGGCCCTTGGAGAGGGGTCCCAGTCCCTCATCTAGCTCCCCACAAGCCCTCGCCCAGCAGGTTGGGCCCCAAGCTCACTCACTCCTAACCAGTGGACAAAAGGTCCCCTCCACGTGGAACACCCATCCCACCTTCCCTACCTGGTGGCACTGAGACTCTGTGGAAATACCACTCAGGTGTCACCTCCTCCTGGAAGCCTTCCCTGATGCCCAGGCTGACCTCTCCCACCCTGGACTGAGCTGTATGCCCGCACACAGTGTCCATACGTCTGTCCTCCCTGCTAATCAGCAGCTCCATGAGGCCAGGACAGCTGTTTAGACCCAGCATATGTGGACCGGAACCAAATGCAATAGAACAAGAGGCGGTTTCATACAGTTGGATCTGACCCTCGGTGCCTCGGAAGTACGTGTCACAGGACTCCGTGGCTCTCAGCCACGTCCACTAGGTAGAAGGAAGTCAAGCTTTTGTGCACGAGACAAGTTTATTCCCGGCCCAGACCCGGGGTCCCTGAGCCAGCAGCCTCCGCATCACCTGGCAACTTGTCAGAAATGCAGATTCTGGATGAGGAACTCTGGGGAAGGCCTGCTGATGTGTTTACCAGGCACCCCAGGGGATCCTGATGTCGCTCAAGTGTGAGACCCCTGCCCTAAAAAGTATAAAGGAATACACCGTGTTTTTCTAACAAGCCAAAACGCGGAGCGGTGGTTAACGACCTTTGCCATTCGTCCTCGTAAACAAACACGATAGTAACAACCATCGATGATGTCAGTGAGGCCTTTCCTGACCACGACAACGTTTGCAACTGCACCCTTCTCCCCTCCCCGCACTCTCTACCCACCCCAGGCTTTCCTCTCCTCCCTGCCTCTAATCACCTCTAATTAGCTGTCAGGAGGATGCGAGCCAGCCCGGCCCCCTCCCTGACAACAGCAGGGATTGCATATGCTATTCCTCGGTTTGTTATTTTCTCCTTCCCTTTTGGAAGGTCAGCAGCTTTTCTGTTCACTGCTCTGCCCCCGGCGCCCAGAACGGGGTGTGGCACTCAGTAGGCTGCTCGATACAAATTGGACCCACAGAACCTAGACGCTTCTTAGCTCCTTCAGCTCACTGTGTGACACACTCCTTTACGGGATGCTTGCAGCGAGCCTGAGGGAGCCAGAATGAGTATCCCTTTACACCCAATTTGCAGACAAGGAAACTGAGCCCCGGGGAGGAACGGACTTGCCTGGGGACAAACAGAGCCTCAGACTCCCACTCGGGTCTGGGTCCTAATCCAGAACCCTGCAACCGTTGGCAAATTCGGTCCCCAGGAATCCGCCGTTCCGGCCCTGCCCTCCGAACCCCAGCCAACAAGCAGGCCCCAGAGGGCCCGCAGTCCAAGGGCACCGCCGAAATGCAAACCGCTACCCTGGACACCTCCAAACCGGGGCTGGAGGCGGGAGGCCGTGGCGGGTCTCCTCTGAAGCCTTGGCGTGCGGCTTCGGGGCTGTGATGATGACGCCTGCCATATGAGAGGCCTCCCGGTGCAAAGACACACAGCTAATTAGCTGTCAGGAGCGATGCAAACTCTAGCTCGGCCCCTCCCCGACAGCCTCTCCCGGAATCGCCCTCTGCCACCTCGTGTCACCGCATGATAAAAGGAAATATGTTCAAAGCTGAGGCACTAACGAGACGGAGAGGCACGCAGAGGCTGAGGGAAGCAGATTGCCTCTGACACTCTCCGAGGAAAGGGGGATAAATTAAAACCATTAAAAAAATAATGTGTCATCGTCAGTTTTCCGAAAGAAGTTATTCTTGGAGGGCACACTTCCTGTTCCGGCTGCACCGAGCGTCGGCTGGGAGGGGCCAGCAAAGCGGCAGAGGGCCTGGGCTCTGCCCCTGCCACCTGTGTGACCTGGGGCAAGTGGCTCGCGGGCCTCAGTATGCCCATCTGTAGAGTGGGGGTGATCAGAAGCCCTTCGTCATAAGGTTTAGGGGAGATGCTAGGACATGAATACATTTATGGGGGACATCGTAAGCGCTTCTTCGCCCCTGCTGGTGCCAGTCCCACGGAGCTATGGAAATCCTCAAACCCTCGACTGCTCTCTAGAATAGGGGTGACAACAGCTCAGACCTCAGAGATCGCAGGAGAACTCAATGAACGGGCGCCTAGAACACACCCGAGTAGATGGCTACTGTTCTGATTATCCGTTCAAGGTCATTTGCTGGGCCCCGTGGACACTGTCAAAGGTGGGTGGCCTCAGGAAAAGGGGGACCAGTAAATGCCAAGTCCTCTCCTACCAGCAGCCAGGGCTCCAGCAGATGGGGCTCAGCTGACCCCTCATCTGAGCTGGCTCTCCCCTCTCTCATGTGGCCCCCACGGAGCCTGCTGGAAACGCTACCTGGTGGTCAGAACCAGCTGTGCCACCTTGGAGATGTGCATACCCTCCCCGTGCCCCCCCTTCTCTGCAGGGCAGGGAGACACACACGAATTGCTGACCCTCCCTGAGCCCGAGCCCTAACCAGAAGTCAGGCACAGTTCTAAACTCCACATGAATTCACTCACAGACGTCCGGCAACACTCCATTATACAGATGGGAACACTGAGGCACCAGGAGGCAAACTCATTTCCCCAAAGTCACACACCTAGTGAGTGGTGGCACCTGGACACCTATCCCCCAAGAGCCCTCGTAGGGTGTTACAAGGATTAAATCATGCACGTAAAGGGCTCCATGTATGCCTGGCACACAGCAAGCACTCAATAAATGTTGGCTGGTGATGGGGCCGGAGGAGGCGCCATTGGCAGGAAAGCATTCGCTCTGTGCCCGGGCTGTAGGAACACAAGCAGAGACGGGGTTTGCCAGGGCAGACGGACAGCGCCTGGATCATGGGGGTGGCCCTGCGGGGTGGGAGGGGAGATGAGAACGACCGCGAAGACTGGAAGCTGCCTGGAACACCCGATTCCCACGTGGCCTGAGCTCCTGGAAAAGGACGATTCCCACTGGGTCACAGATTGTGTGAAAGTGGGCATCTCGGTTGAATTCCTGCCAAAATGCCAAGACACACCCCCCCCCTTTGCTCTGCAGCTGGGCGGGGCGGGTCAACGGACGTCCCCACGAAAACAACATGAGCCCATCTTGACGCTGAGACTGAGGCCACACATGGATTCCCTGCGTCCTGGTGGACAACAGCCCCGTGTGCTCATGTTACAGGACATGGAGGCGGTGGGGCGCGGCCCCACCACACACAATCCTGGCCTTCGCGCAGCACAGTCTGGGGGGCGATGGGCGAGCCCAGAGCGGTTACAACTCACGGGGGAAGGGCTGTGACAGTGGGTGTGCAGGCAGGAGCGCAGAAAGGCTTCCCAGACAGGGGAGCGCTCAGGGGGCCGGGAGGCTCCTGTGGGGCAGCCCCCGTTGCCATGGAAACCCACTCCTGCTAGATAGGTCCACTGAGTTGAAATATCTGACCTGACAAGCATCAAGGTCACCGAAATTAAAGCCATGGTGTAACCCCCTAAGACCAGAGGTGACCACAGGGCTAGGGGCCTGGGAGGGCTTGCTGGAGGGGGTGGGGCTGGAGCACCCCCCTCTCCACCCCCCCATGCTGTTGGAAGGGCAGATGGGCTGCCATGGGGCCCCTCCCATGGGCCACTCCAGCCTGGGGCCACCATCCAGGGTCCTTTCAGGAGCTTGTGCCGGGAGGCGCATGGCCCTGTCCCATCCCTCGCTAGACGCCCCCCACCCCGGCCCCGCCATTCCTTCAGCTCCAGCCAGTCTAACCCCCTAGGGGGGTGTGCAGCTCCAGGAGGCCGAGTCGGGGGCGCCACCGCCTCTGAGCTGCCCCAGCGCTCCCCCTGGCTCCGCACAGGACCCCCTGAGCTGCCCCAGCGCTCCCCCTGGCTCCGCACAGGACCCCCTGAGCTGCCCCAGCGCTCCCCCTGGCTCCGCACAGGACCCCCTGAGCTGCCCCAGCGCTCCCCCTGGCTCCGCACAGGACCCCCTGAGCTGCCCCAGCGCTCCTCCTGGCTCCGCACAGGACCCCCTGAGCTGCCCCAGCGCTCCCCCTGGCTCCGCACAGGACCCCCTGAGCTGCCCCAGCGCTCCTCCTGGCTCCACACAGGACCCCCTGAGCTGCCCCAGCGCTCCCCATGGCTCCGCACAGGACCCCCTGAGCTGCCCCAGCGCTCCTCCTGGCTCCACACAGGACCCCCTGAGCTGCCCCAGCGCTCCCCATGGCTCCGCACAGGACCCCCTGAGCTGCCCCAGCGCTCCTCCTGGCTCCGCACAGGACCCCCTGAGCTGCCCCAGCGCTCCTCCTGGCTCCGCACAGGACCCCCTGAGCTGCCCCAGCGCTCCTCCTGGCTCCGCACAGGACCCCCTGAGCTGCCCCAGCGCTCTCCCTGGCTCCACACAGGACCCCCTGAGCTGCCCCAGCGCTCCCCATGGCTCCGCACAGGACCCCCTGAGCTGCCCCAGCGCTCCCCATGGCTCCGCACAGGACCCCCTGAGCTGCCCCAGCGCTCCTCCTGGCTCCGCACAGGACCCCCTGAGCTGCCCCAGCGCTCCTCCTGGCTCCGCACAGGACCCCCTTCCCCTCCAGCTCTTGCTTCTCGCTGGGTCCTCCACCTCCTGCACTGATGCTTCCACAGCGAGAACAGCCCTGCGAGGGCGGTGCAGCTACAGCCCTGTGCGGCTCGGCGCTGGTCGCTCACCCTCTCTGTGTCTCTGGGACGGTCACCAACCTTCCCGGAGAGCGGTGACTGCAGTCTCTGACACCAGTCACAGCTGACACCGCCGTCCGGCTGTTTCTAGACCCTCGGCCTCCTAACCCAAAGAAGAGTCTTCTGGAGCCTGGCACCCAGCGGAGCGGGCTGGAGCACACGGTGGCGGTGACACGCGGTAGGGGTGGCTGTCAGTGGCGCTGCGGCGGGCCTCCCAGGGGCGGGGGTGCCGCGCAGATGCCTGGCTGAGAGGCGTCCACCAGGCCCTTGGAGACCCAAGGGCACACGTCCCCACCACGGGGTTATTTGATTGTCTCTCTGCCCTCACCCCACCCCCGGCTTCCCACCATCTCCCAGGCCACCCAGTGACACCCTCATTCTTTGCCTGGAGCCCCCATCCTCCGCTGGCAGCGGTCAAGGCCTGGCCTAGGCCCAGGACCCCGAGGGGCCTCTGGGGGAACTTCCCTCTGCCTGGCAGCCCCCGGGGCCTCCCCGAAGTGGCTCTGGCCCCAGAGAGAGATGAAGAGGGAGCAGCAGGCCCCGCAGACATGCTGACGGATCGCCATGGCAACCGTGCAGGGCGGGCCAGCTGGCAGGAGTGGAGCCTGGCAGAGCAACGGGCCTGGCCTCCCACCAGGGCCGGTCGGGCTGGGGCGCGGGGGCCGGGGGGGCGGGGCGGAGGCCAACATGACAAGGCTGCGTCCTCTCCGAGGAGAGCGTGGGGACCCTGCCCAGGGGTCACGGGGCAGGAGTGGACATCTAGGGAAGCCCACCTCCCTTCTGCTCACCCCCGGGGGCGAGAGCTCTTGCTGGAATTCTCTGATGCCTTCTGAGGCAAAGGGCACCCCGCCCCTCCACCCCAGCTGGGAGGGGCTTCACGGCTGTGCCGTCCAGGAGCAGCAGCTTCACTGGCTGTGCTCCCTGTTTCTGCAGCACTTAGGAGGGGCCCAGTGAAACGGGCCGCATGGAAGGATGAACAAACGCGCATGTTCACAGCCACCTGTGGCTGAGGCTGGGGCGGGGGTGGGGGGGGCTGCTGAGTTTGGGGCCGGGACAAAAGACCTGCTGAGGGGCTTCCCTGGTGGCGCAGTGGTTGAGAGTCCGCCTGCCGATGCAGGGGACACGGGTTCGTGCCCCGGTCCGGGAGGACCCCACGTGCCGCGGAGCGGCTGGGCCCGTGAGCCATGGCCGCTGAGGCTGTGCGTCCGGAGCCTGTGCTCCGCAACGGGAGAGGCCACAACAGTGAGAGGCCCGTGTACCGCAAAAAAAAAAAAAAAAAAAAAGACCCGCTGAGATCAAACTCGGTCTGTCTGACCCCGCCCTCCCCTGCCCTGCGGATGAAGGTGGCAGCACCCACCCCTGCTGGACCTTTCTTGCTCTCACCTGCGCCCCTGGAAGAGCTCAGACCCCTGCTATGAGAACAGGATGCCAGGAACGTGCACGTTCCCAGGGAGATCCTGGTCCCTTTCCCTCCCTCCATCCCATGACAGGGGAGCCGGGCTATCCTGGGCTGTGTGACGGGCCTGCAGGAAAATGGCCCAACTTGGCCCGGGCCCGGGTGGCGTCGGCGGTGCAGGGCGAGGCGGGGGGGCCTCGTGGCCCAGCTCTGTCCATTCTGCTACTTCTCACAGTGGGCGAAGAGGGCCCTGCTCCCGCCAGGCCTCCACCAGGTGCTACACACGCACCCCACCCCCACCGAGATCCTCACCTCAGCCGGGGCTCTTCTGCCCATTCTAGAGATGAAGAACCCTGAGGCCCACAAGTGAGCCAAGCTCGCTGGCCAAAGCGAGGCTGAGTCCCCGACCTGTGCTCCCCACTGCCCCGCCCGGCCTCCCGGCACCCCCAGCTGGGGGCCCAGGAGACCGCCCCTCATGCAGATGTGTAAACTGAGGCCTGGAGGAAGGATGATAAACATCCCAGATGTTCAGAGAGACGCTCGATTTTAGTTTCTTTCTTCTTCTCGATGAAAGCAATCTGTAAAATGCTTAACCAAACGTGGCTTCATTTTTCATGTCTTTTAAGACTTCTTTAAATCAATTTACAAATATATAAGCAGTTTCCCTGCCCGGACCGTGTGCTCCAGCTCAAGGCTTGGTAAACCAGAACAGCCTGAATTCCTGGGGAAACAGGCCGCAAAATGCAGGCAGCGGTGCCACTATGTGCCCGCTTGCCTCTTAGAGTGGGACAGCCCGAGCAGCCCACCCTGCGTCTCTCCGGCTCCCCCAGGAGGCATCCGCGGCACTCCCCAAGAGAACGCTCTGTGGGGATGGAATGTTCTAGATCAGTGCTGCCCGCTGCGGTAGCTGCCAGCCAGCCACGTGTGGTTACTGACCGCTTGGAACGTGGCCAGTGCGACCAAGGAACGGAATTTCTAGCTGTCTTTCATTAAGTGGCCACATGTGGCTGGTGGCCACCTCCCGTTCACTGCCCTCTCTGGAGTAAACTTCTCTGTTCAGTGCAAGCGCGGCTGAGGTCAGAGGGTAGGCAGGGAGGGACGAGACCCCGAGGCTGACAGCACAGCAGGACCTAAGCAGCCCCTGGGACTGGGACAGACGGGATGAGGTGGTGGAGGGGTGACAGGATCTAGGATCCCGGCCGGAAGCACTGGATCAGCAGATATGGGGAGGCCGGACCAGGTGATGGAGGCAGGCTGGACGAGGTGAGGGCTTGGTGAAGGGATGTGGGGAGGTGACCCTAAGCCAGTGCCTCCACTGCTCTGGGCCTCAGTTTCCCCGTCTGAAAACTGCATCTGTAATGGTACCAAGCCCAAGGACACTGTAAGGTTAAATGAGTCCCCGTGTGTGAGGCACTCAGAACACGCCTGGCTGTGGGAGCACGCCACGAATGACGGAGACTGCCATCCTTACATGTTTGGCTGTGGTCATCCTCCCTACCTGAGGCCTCCCCGCAGGGCCATCTGAGTCTCCCTGCCGACGGCACAGCCCGTGGCTCCTGGCATCCCCTGCCTCCTACATGCTTTTACCAGAAAAAACTCCTTTCAGCACCGCAACGCTGCAGGTTAGGTAGTATAACTCTCCCCGTTTTACAGATGGGGAAGCCAAGGCACAGAGAGGTTAGGGGACCTACCCAAGGTCACACAGCTCCATGGAGTAGAGCCAGGATTCAAAAGTAGGCACCAACATGACCCCATCGGGGAAACCGAGACTGGGAGGGGCGTCCTCAGTGGTCCTGGGTCACACAGCCGGGAAGAGGCTGAGCTGGGCTGGCAGCTGGGACTTGGGCCTCTTCAGGCCAGGCTCTGACCACTGGGCTCTCAGGCCTCCCAGGCGGGCTCCAGGCAGGGTGTTTTGGGAAGAAGCCTGTGGAAGGGCCAAGGAGGCAGGCCAGGGGGGGCAGGCGGAGGTGGCAACAGCAGGCCGGGCTTCTGCCACTGGCTTCCGTCCCTGCTTCTCACACCCGCCACCGCGGGGGAGGCAGAAGCTGGCGGCACCAACTGTTGCTGCCTCTCCCATCTGCTCCTGCAGGATCGGGGTGGGCGTCAGGTCCTCGCCTAGACCGCCCGCTGCTGTCGCAGTGGGGGGGCTGTCCCCCACCCTCCCCTGCTCCCGGGCCTGGAGATCGCCGGGGGGGGGCGGTTTGGGGGGCACAGTGCTTGGGATGCCCCCTCACCTCCCTGAGCCCCGCCGTCACACGTGTCACGGGCATAGCACACACCATCCACGTGGCTGTGAGCTCTCAGCCAGCTCCCACCCATCAGCGGGACCCCGCAGCCCTCCCTCTGGGGGTTTTCTGACCACAGAGCCCCGCCCCCTGAAAAGATCTCCTGCTGTCCCAGAAACACAGTTATCCTTGTTTCCCAAGGTGTGACCTGACTCACAGCAGCAAGGTGAGGGGCACGTGTGGGCGGGGACCCCTGCGGCTCCCCCGCTGGGGGCAGAGGCCCGCGGAAGCTGAGAGCTCAGCGCCGCCCGTCTCTACCGTGACACCCTTCGCCAGACCTCCTGGGGGCTCAGCAGACCCCTCCCCGCAGTACAGCCCCACTGAGGGACCACCCAACAAGAGCAGAGCATGTACTGGACGCCCGCTGTGTTCAGGGCACTGAGGGAGAGGCCAAAGGACAACCTCGAAAGGTCAACGTGCGTCCCAGTCCAGGCAGCCACGACGACAAGGCCTGCAGGGCACATGGGCAGAGGGGGACACAGGGAGGAACACGGTGGCAGGTGAGGCTCCACAGGCAGAAAACCTGGGCCCTGATGGCTGGGGAGGGCTCAGTGGGCACCCAGGACCTCCCCCTGCTCCCCTCGCCTCTGACACTACCCCGTGGGAGGGCTGCATACTGGCCCTGCCACTTCCTGGCTGTGGGAAGGCAGGCCGGGTACCTGGCCTCTCTGAGTACCAAGGAGAGGCTGCACGGGCAGTGCCCTCCCCCCCCCCCACCGTGGGAGAGACCCCGCCCCATTTCCAGGGCCTGTTAGGCTGTAGGTCTGCTGAATCTTGCAGGGGACAGCGACATCTAGTGGGCCGAGGGCACACTGCCCCATCACCCCAGGAGGTCCCCCCAGCGCACCCCAAGTCCCCAAGGGGCGGAGGCTCACTCTCCAGGGAGGACCAGGGCGCAGGCGGGCGACGCGCAGCGCTGGCACCAACGCCGGGCTCTGCTCCGTCCCTCCAGAACTCCTATGCCTTGTCCCGTGGACGGCCGTGTTCCCACGTGGCAGATGCCCGCCATATGCTCTCTCGCTGTCACAGCACCCTCAGTGGGCCTGCAAGCAGCCTGCCGGCGGGGGTGGGGTGCCTCTGAGCTGGAGCTCACCCCAACCGCAACACGGAGCGAGATGCACGGGGAGCTGATCTGAGGAGGGCCGGCCGGCTGTGAGGGAGGCTGGCCTGTGATCCCATTTCACAGACCACCAAACTGAGGCTCAGAGAGGCCACACGGCTTGGGGTCCTGTGGTCCACAGCCTCCAGCTGTGCATCGGTAACTCGAGGGGGGCTGGGCGGGAAAAAGCCCTGCGGGATTCTCCGGTGGCTGGAGGCTCGGTTTTTTCAAAGCTTTGCCTTTTCGAGTCCTCGCACCAGAATACCCCCATGTCCTCCTCCCCCTGGAAGTGTCAGGGCCCCCTTGGAGGCCTCGGCCTCGCTGGTCTCTTCCAGTTCGGACCACTCCACAAATGGAGCCTTCAGGGCACTCTGGGCCAAAAGCCTGAAAGTGACTCATGCTTCTCACACTGGGTTCCCGGAGCTCTGGTGTCCTGCACACGGGCTTGGGGTCTGCCTGGGAAGCTGGGGGGAAATCGAGGGGTTGGGGGCTGGTCCCCTTAAACCACAAAGTGTCTAGAGATGATTTCCATAGTAAGCACATGGGCACACAGTCTGAAGTGCTGGGGAGAGGGGAGGAAGATCCTGGAGCCTTGCACACCATGCGAGCTAAGAGTGAGTGTGTGACAACAGGCCCAGGGCCCTAGTGCACCAAATTCCCTGCAGCAGCCCGGCTAAGGCAGCTCCACGGCACCTTCTCATTGGCACAGACCCTTGTGAGCATCTACTGAGGACCGGGCAGGGTCACTGAAGCCCACATGCAGGGGCTAACTTCGGGGGAGGCGGGGCTCAGGAATCAGAATCCCAGGCTTTGAATCCTACCGCTGCCCCTTGTCAGCTTATGTGGCTCAGGTGAAGAGACTCTGTCTCTGTACCTCAGTCCCCTCATCTCTGAAATGGAGCCAATAACAGGTCCTACCTATGGATGACGGAATAAATGAGTTCACGGACTGACTAAGACAGAAATGTATCCTCTCACAGCTCTGGGGGTCCGCAGTCTGGAATCGAGGTACCGGGAGGGCAGTGCTCCCCAGAGGCTCTAGGGGAGGGTCCTTCCTGCATCTTCCCGCTTCTGGGGCTGGTGGCAGCACGATTCGCATCTCTGCCTCGGTCTTTACGTGGCCTGCCCCCCTGTGTCTCTGTCCCCACGTGCCACTCTGTTTGTGTCCAGATTCCCCTCTTCTTCTAAGGACACTCGTCATTGCATTTAGGGCCACCCTCATCCAGGGTGACGTCATTTTAACAAACTACATCTGCGAAGACCCTCCTTCCTAACAAGGTCACATTCTGAGGTTCTGGGAGGACAGGTATTTGGGGGGACACTCTCCAACCATGACATCCATCTACCAGTTAAGAACAGTGGTTGGCACACACGTGGGTTTTCTGCTCCGCGCCAGAACACCCAGAGGGTGTGAAGAGGCTCGCTCTTCAGTATGAGGACACCACGGGTGAGAACGGAGGACTGTCTGCCAGGACGCAGCCCTGCAACGTGCGGCTGGTTTTGCACCTCCACTGCCCGGGCATTTCCTGGCCTGATGTCCCACCCTGGCCACCTGTCTGGGCAACACAGGCATCACACGCTGCCCTGGAGGCCAGCCCATCCACGGAGACTTGCTGCCCATCTGGCCACCACACCAGCCTCTCTGATCTTCTGGGTTGCCCTCTGTAAATGAGAAGACAGACGGCTCCAACCTCAGAGGAGGAGAACAGGAGGGCATGGCCTGGCGGGGGCATGGCCTAGGGAGGGCGTGGCCCCATGGGAGGGCGTGGCCCGTGGGAGGATGCAGTTCACAGGGCACTGCTGTTATTTTCGCTCATTGCGATGAACACAGCAGCCTCGTCCTGGTACAGAACAAGCACTAGATAAATGCTGGCTCTGATGGAGGACGGGACAGGTAGCTCAACCTGACTGCTAGGTTCCCATCTAGCAAACAAGTATGGAGCCCCCCCTCTGTGCCAGGCAGGTCACTGTGTCCACATCACAGACCAGGCAATGCCCCAGCCAGGCCGGCCCTGCCAGGGAGATGCAGGAGAGGAGCCCAGAGCATCTCGGAGTCAGAGCATGTTACCCAGAGGACCAGCAGTGTGAGAGGAAGTTCCTAACGCAGACAGGCAGCTGCCTCTGATGGAGACGAGGACAGGGTGGGGCTGAGGAGAGAGCCGGGTGCAGGGCCGCCGGGCAGCTGCTCTATTACTCAGGCCTCTGGACACAGAATTACCCAGGAAAGAAGAAAAGCCTTCTGCATCCTGGGAAGCTGGGGACCCGCCCACAGCAGGCAGGCTCAGAGGGCCCGGCAAGGCTCCAGGCCTCCTCCAGGGTCACCCTGATCCTCTACTCCGGCCCCGTCTGGCTTCCGAGTGAGCCCGAGCAGGGATCAAAGACCTTGGGCCCCGTCACCTCTGCCGAGCTCCAGTGAATCAGGGACACTGGCAGTGTCTGCTCTACTGGCCGCTGACGAGTGCCAGGTCCTGAGCGAGGCATTGGAGGGAAGTTAAAGCCCCCTGGGCAGAGAGGTGGCCAGGCTAGCAGAAGCACCAGGCCTCATGGCTCAGTCATCCACCCTGTGTTTACTGAACACCTACTTTGTGACACTGCTGTGCTCAGGACTGGGACAGAGCGGCAGACAAGACCCAAGTCCTTCCCCAGAGGGATGGGCTACACTGCCCTTGGGGTGTCCATGAGGGGACCAGACAGGGTAACACTGGGGCAGGGCCTAGAAGAGCTGGCAGAGGTGCTACTGTGAAAGGGGGCCGGAGCCCGGAGTCACCCAGCAATTCCAGTCCTGGGGGTGTGAACCCAAGAGAAACGCAAACACACATCACACAAGACCTGTCCGGGCGCGTTCACAGCAGCCCCATCACAGCAGCCCAGCTGCCCATCGACGGTGAACACATGGACCAAATGTGGCATGTCCGTCCCATGGCATATTACTCAGCCACACAAAGGAGTGATGGACCGACCTACGCTACCGCGGGGATGAACCTTGAAAACATTCTTCCAAGTGAAAGAAGCTAGTCTCAAAAGGACACATACCTGTATGATTCCATTTATATGAAATGTCCGCACTGGGCAAATCCACAGAGACTGAAAGTAGATTTGTGGTTGCCAAGGGCTGGAGGGAGCGGAGGGCGGGGAGTGACTGCTAAGGGTATGGGATTTCTTTGTGGGGTGATGAGATACTCCAGAATTCGATGACCAAAATCCACTGAACTCTGTACTTCCAATGCGTGAACTGTTATAACATTCCTATTGAAAAAACTGCACTTAACACTTGCAAAATGCCATTTTTCATACAGTGGGGTGTTTTCAAAATTACAGAAATTAAAAGGAACGAGCACATGTTATTTTGTGGTCAGAGATGTAACACAGGTGCTCGCAAGGCTTCTGTGACAAGGGGGTTTTGCGGGCAGGGCCGTGCAGGCCCAGGGAAGGCAGCACAGGCCTACAGCAGGGGAGGGGTGGCCAGCCAGTCCCCGCCAGCCCAGCTCGCCCTGGACCCAGCCAGCTGGCGCGGGGGGCACTGAGAAGAGGCGCCACAAGGCTGCTGTCTGCAAACCGTCAGTGGTCCTCGGGGGCCTGGCCTTGGGGGGGCGTGTCTGGAGCTGGCAGGGGCCTGGCCAGGGATCGAGGGGAGTACGGGTGACCACCAGTCACTCTGAGCGGGGACGCGTGGAGAGGGGTCCGAGGCCCTTCTGAAAGACAGGCCACCGTCTTCTCTCTTTGCAGTGGGCAGGGAGCGGGGGCGGGGGGGGTGTCCCTCCAGGGTCAGCCAGGGGCTCGGCCTCGCCGCAGGATGGTGGACGAAACTAGAGAGGACTGGTAAGAAGCTGCCTGAGGCCGTGGCCAATATAATAACAACATCACAGAGTGCGTGGCATGTGCCCCATGGGCGCGGTTCTGCAAAGCTCCCACTGCCCCAGTGAACCCGCAACAGCCCGAGAATAGGAACCAGTATCACCCCTGCTGTACAGACGAGGAAACTGAGGCAGCAAGGGGTCCCAGTCACACCACTCTCGGCCCCAGAGCACCCGCAGCTGCTGCAGCAGTGACACTGGCTGTCCTCCCGGGGGTGTCCGGGCGCCGGGCTGTGGGCCCCCCGCCTCCCGCCCCATCGCAGGACGAGCCTAGCACTTGCTTCCTGAGCCCCACTCAGAGCCAGGCCCTGAGGCTCCCAGAATAACACCCCTCCCTACAATGACCATCCATTTCTACCCGCAGGACTGGGCGTCCCACAGTGTAACTCAGCTCTGACGCTAACACCCAGAGTTAGCACGACGCCACGGGTGGACAACGGCCCACGAGGGGGCCCCCCCGGTCCGCTTCCGTGCCCATCGCCGGCGCTCCCCCGCTTCTAGCTGACCGGCTCTCAATCGGGGGCTCCCACGACCCCTTCCTCGGGTTTGATAATTTGCTAGAATGGCTCACAGAACTCAGGGAAACATGACTCGCGAGAACCGGTTTACTGTAGAGGATACAGCTCAGGGACCGCCCCATGGAAGGTCCACAGTATCCTGCTGGGTGGACAGCTGGGCAGTGGGAGCCCCGGTAACACCCTGGCCCTGAGGGCGGCCTGGCTGCCCGCCTGTCCCACGCGGTGGCACAGAGCCCGGAGCTCTGCTCTCAGGAGCTGTCGTTTCCACTGAGTGACTCCCAACGTGCAAGGTCCCTGCGCCGGGGGCGGGCGGTGACCTCAGAGGGAGATGCTCCCCGGCCCCCGGAGCTGGGGGTCCTGGTTTGCATCCCAGCTGTGCTGCTTAGTTTCTCGGTCCGTGAAACAGGCTAATGCCGTCCTCCTTGAGAGGTGCTAGCTACGCGAGGCCCATAAAACCCTGGAACGCAGCCTGGGCGTGGCCCTCCGCGGGTCTGCCCCTCGCTGAGCCCCATGCCTCCTTCTGGAAGGCCAGGGGAGGGGTCTGCAGCCGGGGAGCCCCACTGCCCCCTGGGACCTAGGGAAGGGGCCAGGCGGCGGGTGGGCTCTGGCCTGGCATCCTCCCTCTGCAGCAGTTTTGTTCCTCCTGACTGGGTATATTGGGCTACGAGGTAGGATGAAATCTGAACGAAGACCCCTGTTGCTCAAAAACCTTTCATGCCTGGGTAAGGCAGGAGTTCTCAGCTGTGCCTCAAGCTGGTTGAGCAAAAGACGGACTCGACTTGGTAAGTGAAGAGTCTGGGGCAGAAGGACTTCAGGCACGGCTGGATCCAGAGGCTCATACACATCACCTGGGAGCTGCCTTCTGTCTGTCTGTCTCCTCCACCCACACCAGCCCTGAGTTCTTCAACCTTGACCTTGCTCTTGGGGGACTCATGCCACGTGATGCCCCCAGAGCAGCAACTGGAGGGGATGCCGAGTGCCCAGTGCCCACCCAGGCTGGTCCAATCAGACCACGCCCAGCATTGAGCCCACACCTCCCAGGACCCTCAGCCCAGGACCTGGCATCCCCACCCAAAGGGAGCAGTTCCCACTGACCAAAGACCTTCTGAGCGGGTGCCAATGGGGGAGATGGTACCAGCCAGAACTGCCTCTCCCAGTTCGGCTCCAGCCAAGATAAGGCTCCCGGAGGACTAATGCTGGTGTGTAAATATTAGATCCTTCTGTCTCCTGTGAGGCCAATTACACAGATCATGGCGGCTCCCGCAGGACTCTGCCTTCCACTTACTGAATCATCATCAACAGCCTATTAGGTAACAGCTGCTCAGAGAGTGGGGGTGGGGGGCGGGCGGAAGAGAGGGGAGAGAGAAGGGAGACAGAAAAAGGGAAAGAGACAAAAGGAGAGAAAGAGACAGAGATAGCGAGGATGACAGAGACACAGAGGCAGAGAGACAGACAGTGACAGAGAGTCAAGGAGCAAGGAGAGAGAGGCACATGGAATAGTCAGAGACACAGACATTCGGGGGAGAGCCAGGGAGAAGGCAGCTGTGAGCGCTCCAAGGGAGTGTGGGGCTCCTGGGGCAGCAGGCCCAGCTGCCCATCAGGGTCCCCTGCCTGTCCTCGTCCGCCGCCCCTGCAGCTGTGCTCACCCCGTGCTGCCCTCAGTCCCACAGGCAGGCCCCAGGAAAGCCCTTCTAAGGCCAGGGCTGCCCTCAGCAGGCCTTAACCCCGCACCACTGGCTGATTTAACCCCCAGGGATTCCTACAGCCAAAAGATGAGAGTCACTGCGGCACAGAACCCCAGATCCTTCTAGGGAAAGGCCTTCGGGTGCATGTCCAGCCTGGCCGCATGCCACACCATGGGTGCCCAGCACTGCTTAGAAGAGAAAGCCGGGGATCACTCATCTCCATTGGCCATCACGGACCAGCCCCCCTGGCACGTCTGCCAGGCACCCAGCCCCTCCTTGCGTCCCCTCTTCGAATCCCTGGGACAGCCCCATGGGGCAACCTATGCAGAGGTAAGGAGAAAGGACACACAGAGGCTGAGTGACTGGCCCGCCCAAAGCCACCCAGCTGGGGAGCCCCATGCTGGAGTTCAAGGCCAGGGACTCAAGGTCAGGGCCACGCTCCCGAACCCTGGCACAGTGCCTCTGGGAGCAGCCAGTCCTCTGCTGGAGGCTTAGGGACAAAACGCAGCCCCCCAGGACCAAGGGCTTGAGCCAAGTTCCCAGAGGACGAGGGGCAGAGCATCCCCGTGTAGCCGGCCAAGACCAGGACTCCTCTGGTGAACGGGCCTCTGCAGACCCTGATGCCCTCCAAGGCCACCTCCCCCTTACTTCTCCCCACCCACGGGGCCCCCCTGCTCCTGCGCGCTGAGGTCCTGTCCACCCCGAGCCTCGGCCTCTCAGCACGGCTGCGGGCTTACCCTCCGTCTGTCTGTCCATCCAAACCACAAATACTTACTGAGCACTCCCTACCCACAGGCGCTAGTCCAGGCACTGGGGACGGCGCGAACGGGGGGACGCAGACCCCGCCGGCGTGGGGCCAAGGGCACCCGTGGTCAGAGATGAGCGCCAAAGAACAGTGGCCCAGTGGCCAAAGAAGGCCACGGTGACGGCGTGAAGGGGCAGCACCCGCGAGACGACGCGAAAGCCGAGGTAGAACTAACTTACACGTCTGGGAGGTAAAGAAGCCAGTGGTGCAGGGAGATGTGGGGTGGGGAGGGGTACAAGATGAGGTCAGACAGGAGACACCCCTTGAACCCTAAGGCAAGAATTGGACTTTCCTCCTAAGAGCATCGGGACGCTGCCTCGGGGACCTAGGCAGAGGGGGACCCAGCCCGGCCCCTCTACAAAGATGCTTGGGCTGAGTGTGGGAGACACACCACTGTGGGCCCCCCGAGCGCCGCCCCCCCATCACTCAGAAGAGGTGGCAGATGCCCCCCACCCAGCTCCGCTCCCCAGAGAGCCCCCCTCGCATCACTTCCAGGCGCAGAACCCTTGGCTGCCCCCTCAGTCCCCTCTCCAGGCTGCGGGAGGTCTAGGGCCTTTGAGGGTGCAGATGGGGAAGGCCTGGTGCCCTGGAGCCCCCGCTGGGATTTCGGGTTCCCAGCCCTGCAAAGCATTATACTTCTCCTCCTTCAGGGCTGGGAATAATTAGGTGACCGGGAACATAAATCACGGCCCGGTCCTCTACATCTGCTAATCACATCTCCTGAGGATGGGCAGGCGGGGTGGGGTGCAGGGGCCTCCTGCAGGGGCGTCCCCGCACCCCACGTCCACCATGCTCCCCCAGTGAGGGTGTGGGGTGCTGGTGGGGAGGGTGTGGTTCCAGGTTCCCTGAAACTCACACCCACGCACAGACACACACACCCACCTACACACTCACCCACTGACAGCACACCCAGAGACAAAACTCCCATACACACACACACACATTCACACACATACATTCGCATATACAGACATATCCTACACACACACACACACACACACACACACACGCACACACACACACACACGCACACGCACACGCACATGCACGCACACAGGATCCCGCTAGGGAGGGGCGGGAAATTGCAGTTTGGGGATTTGGCGCCGCCTAGGGTCTGTCACTGGAACTGCCAGCCTGAGACCTGGCCCGCCCCAAGGCAGAGCCCCCGCCCTGCCTCCTCCTTCCAGCCAGGAGGAAACTTCTCTCTATTAAAGGCCCGGTACTCTGTATCAATTCTGGTATATATGCCTACAGGAAACACTCAATTAACTGGCAATGGGAGGGAGGGTTAAGGACTATTTTAAGAACTAAATATATAAAAAATTTAAGGTAACTGCTTAAGAGACTAACGCGTGTAACTTTATCTCAACAATCCAACCAAAAGGGGCGCAAAAGGAGTTTTTCTGACAGTCAGTTAGGAAACTCCTTCTCCAAAGACAACAATAATAATAACGGGCCAGCCAGGGCCACTGCTGCCACCACAGTGGTGATGCAAAGGATTCTTTTAAAATAAATTGACCTGCGACTTCTCTGGAGGCCCCCTGGTCAAGATACTGCGTTTCCAATGCAGGGGGCGAGGGTTCGATCCCTGGTCGGGGAACTAAGATCCCGCATGCCGTGTGGAGTGGCCTACGGAAGTAAATAAATTTTATTTAGGGAAAGGAGGATCCTCTCTAGATAAAATTATGAAACGAGTAGTGGTGTAAGTGTCGTGTGAGGGTGAATACGCCAAAGCAAAAGGGGTGCTGGAGACGTCCTCACGGGCGTGGGAGGGGGGCTCTGCCTCTGGTGTCCGTCTTTCAGGGAGAAGCAGTAACCCAGGAAGGTTCTTTGACCGCCCAGGTCACTCAGCTCAGCGGCACAGCTGGACATCTGAACCAGGACGGTGTTTTGGACACAAAATGGTCCCCTGGCCCTCATCTCGCCCCCTCTGCTTCCAGGCAGCACCATGGGGTCTGGGAGGTGCACACACCAGGTTGACTGTCCTCAGGTGCACCGCTCAGGGCCACCGGCCCACGGTGTTCCTCTCAAGTCAGTCAGTCTGTGACTCAGTTTACCGCTTCATCCACCCTGCAGCCTTTCACACACCTGACCCTTGAGCTTTTCTCTGTCCAGACACCTCGCAGGACCCCCTTACAAGCTCCCTCCAACAGACACCTGGCCGAGTGGTGACCCCGCAGCAACAGGACAGAGCAGAGGGGGCAGCCCCGCCAGCTCCGAGCATCTCGAGGGCACAGTATCCTGGAGGCACCCACCACCCGACATCTCCTGGGCCTTCCCTCCACCTCCATCACCGCCCTAAGGGAACATCTAACCAGAGAAAGCCACCTCCACGTTACTGGCCTTTGAGCCAGTAATACAAAGTCCCCTGGCGCCTGGTAACATTTCATTTTACACCAAAGGCTTTTAAAAATGTTAAACAGCAAGACACACGACTTTTAAAAAGCCGAACAGCATAGCACTCTGTACCATTACGTGAGGGTCCCTCGGACTTCAGAAGCGACCGCTGTCCACACTTTTCTGCACCTTTCCAAAATCCACCATACACACACATGTGCGTCTGTGAGTGGATCTGCTCCTGGCTTTCCCACCGAAATACCTCTGGGAGCTTTCCACTCAGCCCCGCCTGCTGCACAGGGGCCTGGGTTGATTTCACAGTCCTGCACCCTAGCAGGGGCACCCGGCGGCCTGGGTGCACAGTGCCGCAGCGGGCATCTGTGTACCCCACCTTGTCTGAATGTGTCAAGCTGCTCTGGGACACGACGCCCGCCCCCCGAGGGCCCCTCTGGGTGAAGTAACAGCAGGGGACGCAGTCCTGGCAGCAGAACTGTTAGGTCAGAGGGATGTGCGTCCCATAATACCCGCTGTCTTCTGACGTCTCTCCCCCTCGGGGTGGCCTCTAGAAGCTGGAAAAGAGAATGAACAGATTCTCCCCTGGAGCTTCTGGAAGGAACCAGCCCTGCGGACACCTTGATGTGAGTTTCCACCGAGATTGATTTTGGACTGCTGGCCTCTGGACATTACTATTCAGATATTATCCAACACAATTAAGATTATAAATGGGTGTTGTTCTAAACCACTGTGTTTGTGTTCATCTGTCATAGCAGCCACACGAAACTGGTACCCTTGTGTGTTCCCTCGCGGGCTACCCATGACATCCCCGTGGGGAACTTTACAAACACACCCAGGCCTCACCCCAGACCAGTCATATCGGAATCCCCTGGTAGCGCTGGCAACTGGATTTTTCTAAGGGACGCTGCCCGGACCTCCTGCTCCTGGAGCCCCAGCACGGGCCACGGGCACACGTCTCCTTCCCAACGGTGGCAGACCAAGGCAGGCCGGGGCGGGGGCTGTGCTGGGGTGATGGGGAACAGACAGGGACCTGGCTGGACTTGGGGGCGCAGGCAGCAACTGGGAGGGATCAGTGGCCTTCCAGGGGCTGGCTCCCTCCTGCAGCCACCAGAAACGACGGGCAGGCTGCCCATTTCCGGGCCAGAGGGCGCTTGAGGAGGGTGCCGTAAAGGGTGGCTGGCCCACCCTTAGCCCTAAAGCCAGAGTCGGGGATAGAGCTGTGCGAGAGAACCCTTCAAAGCCTGGCTGGGAGCCCGCCACCTCCAAGAAGCCCTCCCTGACCACCTCTTCAGGACTGAGGACTTAAAGCAAAGAGTTCAGGATTCCTGCAGACCTCAGCTTGAATCCTTGCTCTGTCACTAACTGTGTGACATATTCCCAGGTCAAGGCACTCGTGGGGACACACCAGGTAAAAGACACAGTTCCTTCTGAGACTCACTGACACTCCCTTCCCAGTGGTGTGGGGCAAATGTTTAACAACCAGCTTTCTGAAAAGACGAAAACAGAAAAAGATCAACTCTGACTCACAGCACCTGCCGATTTCCGTGGTGTAAACAGCCCCACCACAGCTGACCTGGGGAGAGGTGTGCAGGGACGGGAGGCGGCATGAGGAAACACAACTGCAGTGAGCATCTAAAAGTGCCAGGTGCCCGGCTGGGGCTCCTGCGGTGAGTCCGCACCACAGCCCTTCAGAGTGGGAATCACCAGCCCCATTTTACTGATGCAAAGACTGAGTCTCAGAGAGGGAAAGCACTGAGCCCGTGGCACACAGCTAGAAGGTTCATACCTGGGTCTGTCTGCCCCCAAAGGGGGAAGAAAGGCTTATGACAGCACCCCCACCCCACCCAGGAAGACGGGAACCTGTCTGACTGATGCTCCACGGTCTCAGGACCTCAGATGTCATTAATAAGGCATTTTTCCAAAGTGAGCCTGGACAGTCAAAAGCAGGGTCAGAGCATCTCATCGGCCATCTGTGGGGCGGAGAAGGACCCAGCCTGGCACCCACAGGGAGAGTGCGGCCAATTACCGTGGGCTATACGGAAAGCACCTGGGGCTACACGTTTAATCAGAACCGCGACAGCCGCTGAGCACTGCACTTGTGTTCACTTACTTCATCTTCCCAAGAGCCCTAGGAAGAGAGCACCCACGTCCCCACCTTACAGACAGTGGAGCTGAGGCTCAGTGACACATGAAGTCACCCAGCTCACCGATGATGCCACAGGCCCACAGCCCTGATTTTTCCAGGCCCTCGAGCCTGTGTCTTCCCAGCAGGCTACAGACTTTTATAAATAGTTAAGGGCACACAATTCAACATCCTGCCCGGTGCTCAGGTACAGAGGGACATACCCTGTACCCAGCAGATCGAGACAGAACACTTCCAGCCCTGAGGGCTCTGTGTTCTTTCCAGACTGACAGGTCTCACCGCCGTCCTGATGGGCTGCTTGTCTGTCCTGGGATCCGATGGAACAGATTCTTGACTCCACCCCCTAAAGGCCCCTCATTCTGGGATCTGGGATCTTCAGGATTCCAGGGTGGGGTTTTATGATCCCGTACCACGGGGCCCAGAGTGGAGGGCAGATTTAGGCTGAACCACGGCAAGTGGCAAAATCACAGACTGTGCGTGGAGAAAAGGGAACCCTCCTACACAGCTGGGGGGGATGTAAATTGGTGCAGCCACTACGCAGAACAATGGGGAGGCGCCTCAAAAAACTAAACATACAGTTGCCGTATGATCCGGCAATCCCACTCCTGGGCATATATCCAGACAAAACTATAATTCAAAAAGATACACGCACCCCTATGTTCACAGCAGCACTGTTCACAATAGCCAAGACATGGAAACCACCTAAATGTCCATCCACAGATGAACACATAAAGAAGATATAGTACATATATACAATGGAATATTACTCAGCCATAAAAAAGAATGAAAGAATGCCATTTGCGGAAACACGGACGGAACTAGAGGTTATGATACTAAGTGAAGTCAGTCAGAAAAAGACAAATACTGTATGATGTTGGTTACATGTGGAATCTAAAATACGACACAAATGGGGCTTCCCTGGTGGCGCAGTGGTTGGGAGTCCACCTGCCGAAGCAGGGGACGCGGGTTTGTGCCCCGGTCCGGGAAGGTCCCACATGCCGCGGAGCGGCTGGGCCCGTGAGCCATGGCCGCTGAGCCTGCGCGTCCGGAGCCTGTGCTCCACAACGGGAGAGGCCGCAACAGTGAGAGGCCCGCGTACCGCAAAAAAAAAAAAATGACACAAATGAACTTATCCACGAAACAGAAACAGACTCACAGACAGAGAGAACAGACTTGTGGTTGCCAAGGGTGAGGGGGAGAGGCAAGGGAAGGATTGCAAGTTTGGCGTTAGCAGATGCAACCTATTATATACGGAATAGATGAACAACAGGGTCCTACTGTATAGCACGGGGAACTATATTCAATATCCCGTGATAAACCGTAATGGAAAAAAATATTAAAAAATAATTTATATATATACATACACATGTATAACTGAATCACTTTGCTGTACAGCAGAAATTAATAAAACACTGTAAATCAACTACACTTCGACAAAAAAAATTTTAAGACACCCAAACAACTTAAGGAAAAAAAAAAATCACAGACCGTGGGTGACGCCCCAACTGTGTTCACAGGGGAACGGAGTTACCCAGAAGCAGCCCCCCACCCCCTGGCTGTGCCCCTCCCCGCCTCCCAGCCCCAGCTCCCCTCCTGCACGGTGGCCATGGCCTCCCTGGAGGGCTGGGGCTGGGGCTCAAGGGCAAGGTGTCTGACCCTGAAGGAGCCCGAGCCCCAGCTCCAGGGAGAGGCTCAAAGGAGGGGGAGGGCCAGCTAGGGGTGCGTCCACATCCCTTCTTATGGTTCTTCCAGAACGCCCTTCTCCCCACGCCTGCCGACCCCCCTGTGCAAACTGCCCAGGGGAGTGGCGGGGGGCAATTCTGACTGCTTTGCTCACACCCTGTACCTCACTCCACACAGTTCTGTCCCCGTGTAGGCACCTCAGCCACCTGGCCCCCTTCCTCCATGTGAGTCAGGCGGCCTGTTACAAGCCACTCTGGTCAGGACACCTTCCTTGCTGCCTGTCTGCGGCTCTGCTGGGCGGGTCTCGCCAGCCAGCATGTAGTAGGTCTTCATGAGGTGTCAGCTGGATGAACTGACTCAATGAAACTAGGAAATGAAAAGAAGGGGTGCGGCCAGGGTCTGGGGACAGGAAAGGGTGCATGTTGCACGTGCCTCTGTTCTGAACAGGCCCGGCGTCCTGGGCCACCAGGGAGAGCCCGGCAGCCCAGTCTGGAGCCCACCCCTGCGGGGGCTCTGACCAAATCCTGCCTGGGTGGGGAGAGGGGGGGCAAGGGGGAGCAGGGAGAGGGGCCAAGACAAGCAGAGGGCCATCCAGAGCCCCTTTCCAGGACACACGGAGGTGAGGGCTCCTCTCACGCACGGCCAGGATTCCACCAGCAGATCCAGGATCCGAGGCTGACGAAACCCCGGCGCCCAAGGATGCCGCCTGCCGCCCGGGGCCCGAGCCTCCCACACCATGCCCTCCATGGCTGAGGCCTGATGGCCTTCGAGGGCAGAGGGATGTCTCCAGAACACCACCCCCCCGGATGACTGCCTTCGTGGGAGGCAATGGTTCTGGAAGAAAAACAAACAGGCGCTGGGGGAGGGAGGAAGCAGGCAGCAGATGCTGGTGGGAGAGACGCGGTGTCTGGGGGAGGTCAGGGCAGGCTGGCGGGTGGCTGGGCTGGAGGGTGGCCCCCCGGGTGCCCTATGGCGCCAGGCCAGGGTCGGGCCCTCAGGCTCTCCTGACTGGGCCTGGCAGGGAACTCGGGCAGAGAAAGTGTCCCTGGCAGGATGCCACCACCCGGGGGTCCTCCTGTGCCCACGGCCAATGCTCCCCCGCTTTGGGTCTGACAGCACCATTGGCTGGGTGGCCCAAGCCAGGACCCCGGGCGCTACTGTCCCCTCTTCCCCACTGCCCCATCTGCGGCCAAGCCCTTGGCTTTGCTCCCCGCCTCCACCCTTTCTTCACTCCCTCAAGCAGTAATTAGGGGGCTCCTAGGATGTCCCGGGTCCACTCAGGGCACTGGGATTGGAGCAGCAAACAGACCCATCCTGCCCCAAGGGGCTTCACTCGCCCACCTTCGAAGGCAAACCCCCAAGCGTGCACCCAACGCTGTCAACTGCGAGTCTGAACTCCCCCCTCGGGACGCCTGCCTTGCCCTGACTGTGGACCTGCTGGAGCTCACCCCCTCCTCCAAGCCTCTGTCCACGCCAGCCACTCTGCCCGTGGCCCCTGTCCACTAGCCCTTCGGGAAGTCTCCCTCACCCCCTCCACAAGAGACTAGCCTCAAACTGAAGACCCCTGGGGCGAGGGGGAGGTGACAAACGCGCTCAGGGTGGACATGGTTCACAGGAGGCCTTGCAGGAGGAGAAGGGTGCGGGGCCTGAGGAAGGGGTAGCAGAGGCAGCTGGGCAGAGGTCCCGGGGGGCCTGGTGGGAGCCGGGGTGTCCCCTCAGAGTTCCTAGGGCGCTCCACCCAAAGCGGAGAAGGAACTGCTGGCCAGGGATCCAGGCCACTCTCCTGCTCATGAACCTTCAAGGGCTCCCCACGGCCTGGCCACAAAGTCCAAGAGATGCTGGGTGTTGGCACCCAAGAGCAGACGTTCCTAGCCTTCACACTGGCCCCCACGTACCCAGCCACCTCTACTCCAGACTCAGGCACTCACACCTGCTGTTCCCGCTCCAAAACACACCCTTCTCTCTTTTCTACATCTGACTGTGTTTTCACAGCCCCCCTCTTCCTCTCAGGGAAGCCCTCGGTTCCATCCCGTCCCTCCCTGTTCTCAGGCCCTGAGCTATTTGCGTTACCCACTGCGTCACACTCCTTGAACTAGGAACGCGGAGCAGCCCATGTTACAGCCAAGGGTGAGGCACAGAGAAGTTAAGTCACACGCCCAGGTCACACAGCTCGGAAGTGATGAGGCTGGGCTGGGAGCCAGGCTGGGCTCCTGGGTGCATTACGCAGCTTGGACTGTCCCCAGCCTTGGCCTTGGGACGCTCGCTTCGCCGTTCATTCGTTACTGTGCCCCCAGCCGGGCCCTAGGCCCTGGAGCTTCCAGCCCAGCCGGCCAGAGGTGAAGACCCAGCCAGGACGATGCCACAGGGGGTGTGATAATGAACCGCCGTGGGCTCCATCAGACTCAGACCTGAACGATGGGAGGTTAACGCCGAAATCACCATCTGCCCTACAACCGCGGCACCACAGGGGAGGCGCGCGGCCCTGGCCTCGGTTTCCCCCTCTCTGCAATGGGGGCCAAGCAGCTGGTCCCTAGGTCTCCCGCCCCAGGGGAGAAAGCCACATCCCACGGCCCTTTCCATCCCGCGGCCCAACGGGGGGCCTGCCCGGGAGCCACACCGGCAGCCGGAGGAGGGAGGAGCCAGGAAATCCGGGCAGGGCGGCGCCCACCCCCAGCCCCGGGCCAGGCGCCGGAGGGGACGCCGGCTGCCCCCAGAAACACGCTGCAGATGCGCGAGGCACTGCCAGCATTCCTGGAAGGTAACGCCAGGCCAGGCGGGGGGCGGGGGTACAGCCCCAGCCCGCTGCCAGATGTGCATCGCGAACAGCTGCCCCCGGCTAATAAGGTCAGCTCCTGGCTCCGGCGAGCCGCGCACTCACCCGCCGCCTCCGCCAGCCTGGCACCCGCGCCGCCGCGCTTCCCGGGGCGGGAGGTGCGCCACCTCCCCGCGGAGGGGCCAGAGCCAACCCCAGCCCTGCTGCGGTGGACGGGGGGAGCCCACCCCCGGCCCCCGCCCCCCGTGGATGGGGAGGGGCCAAAACACCTCCCCACCCCCTAGCGGTCGGGCGCGGGGAGAGGTAAGAAGCCGCCCCTCTGGGAGGCAGAACTCCCTTGGGGGGCAGGGGGCTGGAGTGGGGCAGAAACACCCAGCCCCCCCTCCCACCAAAGCCAACACTTCCCTGCTGCTGAAGGAGGGCTGGGGGGTTCGGGCGGGCTCTGATTTTCTATTTTACGGGCTGTTTCCCTTCTGTGACCGAAAGGGGAGACCCGGTGGTGAGCCTGGGGCCGTGGCTTGAGGGGGAAGTACTCGCATTCCACGTGCCCCCAGGTTGGGGATCCCCACCGCGGCCTGGGCAGGTTGCCTGGGAAGGGCAGCTGCGGGGACCCTGGGGTTCCTAGGATTCCCTGCCCCCTCCCCCAGCCTCACCCCCCCAGCCTACCCCCTCCACCTCGCCCCACCCCAGGAACACCCTGTCCTCCATCCAGAGAAGTGAGGTCACCTCCCTGCGGGTCGAGGGGCGGGTAAGGGAGCCAGTTTCGGGATCGGGGCCCAGATTCCGCTCCTCCCTTCCCCCCAGGTCCCCCACAGGGCTGAGGGCAGCCCCCCTCCTGCCCCGTCCCAACCCTCCCACCAGATAAAGGCGCCGGCAGCCGCCTTTGTTTCTCTGGTGTAAACCGAGCCAGATGCGGTCTAATCCCCCAGCTGGGCTGGATCTGCTGGCGGCTGTGGCTCCAGCGCCTCCCAACCCCTCCGGCCCCTCCCGTCCCCGCTGTGTCCGCTGCCTGGCGTTCCCAGGGTTGCTGGGGGCTGGGGGAGGGGGCGGAGGGGAGCAGGGGCCTGGCAGCCTCAACCTCACCTATGTCCCGCCCGAAGGCCAAGGGCAGACAGAGTAAGATCACGGGCTTTGGGATCAAGCCCTCCTGGGCCCAGCCACCTTAGGTGAGTCATGTGACTTCTCTGAGCCTTGGTTTTCTTGTCTGTAAACTGGGAATGATGAGGTCACAGGTTGTAGGAGGCTGTAAGCTCAGATGCTATTATTAGGATCTAGAGTGATACTCACCTCCCTGACCACCCACTGTGCACCACGTGACCCCACCTAACCACACATCCCATGTCCAGGGCATGGAACAGCAGTGACAGTCATTTAGGTGCCCATGGGCCTCCTCAGGCATGACGCATTCCCTCCTCCCAAGGACCTGAGAACCCGAGGAGGCTGGTGCTCGTATTAACCCCACGGCACAGACGAAGAAGCTGAGGCCCAGAAAGCCCCCAAAGCTACTAAGAGGCAGGATTGTTATTAAAAATGAGCAAGTGGCCCAGAGAGGTAAAGTGACTTGCCTAGGGTCACACAGCAAGTGAGCGGCAGAGAGAATGGCTGCCCTAGGGGCAAATATAGGATGGGGCAGGGGAGGGCACCTTCCCAGCCTTTGCTTCTCTTGTAGCACTAGGTGGGTTCTTCAAAGTGTAGTCTGAAGCCCTCAGGAATCAGACCCCTGCAATACTTTTTAAAAATGCAGATTCTGGGGCCTTGGTCTGGTCCTACCGGTGGGGGCCGCCCTGGACTCTGCATTTATTACAAATGTGGTGGGGGATTTGAGGCGCTGCAGTCCATGCTGCCGCCCAGGTGGTCCATGCCATGTATGAGGAGCAAGGCAGGAAGGGCCTGGGGCAGGTCAAGCCGAAAGCAGCTCTGAAGGGGGCTCTCTGTCCCCTCTGGGACCGGCCTGCCGGCCCTGGGCCACTGGGCTGGGAACACAGCCTCACCTGGGCTGGTTCAGCCCGGAGGCAGGCGGGCTGCCAAGCACAGAACGGGCCAGGAGCGTCTGATGGACACGGCGCCTCCTTCCAAAGGCCATTAATCATCCAGAGAAACTCCCTGTCAGTCTGTCTGTTCCCAATGCCTCCACCCATGCACAGCACGCACACATGCACCACTCGTGCCAACACACGTACCACGCATGCAGGAACCCCCCCATGTTCACAAGCCACTCATGTAAGAACACACACTAGGCACACAGGCTCTGCATGGGCACACACCACACCCACACTGCACACTCATGCCACATGCACGCACATGGGAACACACACAGACATGTACGCGCACGAGTCTGTCAGAGCGATTCCCACCCGATGAAAGGAGACAAACGCGGCCCCTGGAGCTGTTCTAAACACCCCAAAAGGAGAAGCAGCCCCCTGCAGCCCCCCCTGGAGGGCCCCAGCCGGGTTCCGGCTCCCCATTCCTTTGCTTGGGGCGGCAATTCTGTCAACCTGGTACCTCCCCGGTGCTTCTCATCCCCATCCGAAGCTCTGGCTGGTCGGCAGACTGATTAATAAAAAATGAGGGAATGAATTAATGATTGGCTGATAAATGTGGTTTGGCAGACGCCTCGTCTTTGCAAGCAGAGAGGGAGGTAACTACCCGGGTTCTTGGAGCGAGAAGGCTGGTACCCAACTTCCCCATGCATTTCACTGATGAGCACAGGCCAGGGGCGGGGGCGGGGTGCCCGGCCACAGACAGCAGCCCCCGAGAGGCCCCTGAGCGCAGGTGCCCTGCCCACCGCCCCCTATGACCCATGGCCGCACACCCAGAAGCCCAGCCACGGGTGTCCTGCTCGTGTGCGTCACACGCTGGAACCTGGTGCCATTCATTCATTCAGATCAGAAAGGACACAAACACAGGGTTGAGATCTGAAGATGCAACCCGGGTGGAGAGAAGCTTTCTTCAGCTGGAGTAGTCAGGGAGGCCTCCTGGAGGAGGTGACATTTGAGCATTCGATGAAAAGAAGCTGGTACTCTGGGCAGGAGGGCAGGCACCATGCTGTATCTGAGGGCGGGGGGCTGCTGTTTCGACAGGACCCCCCCACCACCACTCCTAGAGCCTAAGAAGGAGCACAGAGTGAGGGTGCGGGGAGGGGGCTGCCTTCTCTCTGCCTGACACCTCACACAGAAACTCAGCCGGACCTCGTTAGGGCCCGCGTGGCAGCAGAGCCGGCCTGAGGGTCTGTCTGTCCTGCTCCCAAGCCCAAATCCTCTAAGCAGGACAAGACACCGGGGAGCAGTCCTGTCCCTCTTTGCTCCAGACACTCAGAGCCCATCGACACCCTGAGCCCCCATCCGCCCGCCCCTCTGAGGGGATCTGACAGGGTAGTCTGAGCTCCCGCCCGGGGGGAGCAGACTGGTGCTAAAGTGGGCAGAACATTCCCATTCAGAGTGTGGCCCCCGGGAAGCACCTCGTGGCTTCTTTGGGATCCACGTGTTCTTCTGGGTTTAGAAGGCAGCTCCCAAGAAAGAAGCCATAAAAATGCTTGGCTTCATGTGGCCTCGTGGCAACAAACGTACCTGTGAAGAGATGTACCAAAAGCCGACAACTTGGTTCTCATCTGCCTGCCAAAAAGGTCACCACTGTTCATCTCCCCAACTATGTGGAAGCAAGTCTGGCTGGGCCCAGGCCCCAGTATCCTGGCACTCCCTAAACCAAGGGCACAGGGGCCGCCAGGCACTGGCACTGGCAGCTGGCAGAGAAGAGCCACAGAGTGACCCCCCCCAGCTGGCAGCACCGGGGGTCCCAGAGGCCAGTGCCAGGATGACTCTCCATTTGCTTCTGCAAGTTTTTCTAAATCTTCCAAGTTTTCTAAGATGACCAGGCATCGTTTTGTGCTGGGGAAAGAGTAAGTGTTATTAAAGACACTCACAGGAGAAGGAGCAGAAATGACCTTGATACAGAAGTGAAACTCTGAAGGTTTCAGTGGGCTTTGGGGCCTAAGCACTTCGCTGCCGGAGAGCAAGAGCCAGTGGAGCCATCATACTGCTCACGCCGGCAGCTCTGCCCAGGGAGCCCCTAGGGACGGGAGGAGGAGGGGCTACAGCCAGCCAGCCACGCCCCATTCCAACCACGCATCCAGCTATTGGTCCATCTATCCATCCATCTAAGCACCCATCTGTCTAACCATCAGCACACTCACCCATGCATCCATTCACCTGTCCATCTTTCCATCCATCCATCCATCATCCATCCATCCGTCCATCTATCCCCACCATCCCATGCTTCCATCCCTCCGTCGATCCACTCATTCATCTGTCCATCTATCGATCCATCCATCCATCCATCCATCCATCCTTCACCTTTCCATCATTCTGTCCTTCCGCTCACTCATCTGGAGTAAGCAACTTTTTTCATTTTATCTAACCAGCATCCGTCCCTCCCCAGCCTAGTGGGCCTGTCCACCAACACACTCCTTTTCCCTTTACAGGGGCGAGCCAATCAGAATCTTCCCTGGGACACTTGCTAGGAACTGCTCTCCCCATCCCTCTTGGGAGTCACTAGATACCAGCCTAGAACTGTTCTTAGCTGTCTCTGACATGTGAGGAGAAGCTGCCCAAGAATGAATTCCACACAGGAGAAGGCGGAGCTGAGGATGGAGACGGGGGGATGAGCCTGGGTCCAAGAGTGCCTGGGGCCAGCTTCACCCTCACCACTTACGTGGGGCAACAAACGCCCTTTTGGAATTGGGTTTGTGGCATTTGCAAACAGAAAGGGGCGTGGGTAACACAAGCCCTTCCAATACAGTACAAGGTGATTTAGAACCTTCTAGATGCTCATTCCTGAGTCAGACAAGGATGCCCAAAAGACAAATAAGCCCTGTTCCGGCCTGCCAGAGGCTGACCCCCAGTTGGAGTTACAGCTCTAAAACACGAACAAGGAGGAAAGCCACCCAGCCCGGCTGCTCAAGGCCAGCATGGGGTCAAAGGCCAGACAAGGCCCCTATCACTAAGCCTCAGTTTCCTTATCTGTCAAATGGAGACAGCATCCCCTACGGTGCGTGCGGGGCTGCTTGAAGATCAGGCTGACTGGGCTGCTCCCCCACCAGCCAATCCTACCCCCCCTTTTTTTTTTTTTTTTTTTGCGGTACGTGGGCCTTTCACTGTCGTGGCCTCTCCCGCTGCGGAGCACAGGCCCTGGACGCACAGGCCCAGCGGCCACGGCCCACGGGCCCAGCCGCTCCGCGGCACGTGGGATCCTCCCGGACCGGGGCACGAACCCGCGCCCCCTGCATCGGCAGGCGGACTCCCAACCACTGCGCCACCAGGGAAGCCCCTCCCCCTTCTTTTTTTCATGGCACAGCCTGCTCCGCGTAAAGTCTGAGAAGGTCAGACACTCATGTTCCCAGTAGCCCTGCAATTACAGACGGGCACGCGGCCAAGCCTGGAAAAGTGGACCTAAGTTTGCTAAAATCTGGGAAACACCCGTGCCCCAAAGAGAAAAGGGCAAGGGAGCCCCCTACCCTTTCCCATCCTGCTTTTGGATGCTATCCTGGGGGGACGTAGTGCTTGGAGCTGTGGCAGCCAGCATGCAACCACGAGGCAAGGGCCAAAAGAATTATACTCAGATTTACTTTGATTTAAGGAGAAGGTCATCTCTTGTACACCTGGGGCTGTGGGCTGAGGTCTGCCCTCTCACTATTGGTTGTAGGAGGTGGTCTCGTGAAGAAGTTAAAAGCATGGATTCTGGAGCCAGCACTATCTACTACCTGCTGGCTGTGTGACCTTTGGCAAGTTACTTAACCTCTCTGTGCCTCCGTCTCCTCCATAAAACATGAATGATATTTGTGAGTGTTAAGTGACTTAGGATACATGAAAACATTTTGCACAGTGCTTGGCACGTAGAAAGTGCCCCCGATAAACATTAGCTCTAATTAGCCATCGCTGTCAAGAGAATGTGGGGATGCAGGGCGGGGGGGCCGGGCCAGTGGGAAAGCCAGGCGGGCACAGAGGCCCAGGCCCGCAGGAGCTGAACAGGAGCCACGAGCCTGCTCCCAGCCTTGGCACCGTGGAGGCCGCGCTGACTCGCTCTGTGTTCACCCTGCCAAGGCCAGAGCAGCGGGCTCCAGCCTGCCGATACCTGCAGGGAGAGATGCCCCGCGACGCAGCCGCCCGCCTCCCTCCGCTCCTGCCGGCCCGGAGCCAGCCTGGCAGCCCCGCGAGGTGGGCGCCCTGCCGGCCTGGGGGGACCTCAGCCCGGGCCTGGAGATGCCCCCCCACCCCCACTCTGCGGGCTGCAGTCCTGACTCCCAGCCGTGTGACCTCCCTTCGTGGAGAAGGTGGCATGCCCTCCACCCCTCCCGCCGGAGCCGACCGTGGAAGCGATTCTACTTGGCAGCCACGCTGCAGGGAGTCGAAAACAGTTGTTTGCCTTGTCGGATGCCCAGGCCCTGCACAGCTCGACACAGGCTGCCGGGCTGGGGGCCGTATAACTCCTCTGGGCGTGTTCTCTCTCTGGGGAGGGCGGGAGACCCCAGGCCCCTTTGCAACGGGGTAAACTGAGACATCTCTCTGCACACCTCCTCATCGGACACAGCGGAGCTGCCCTCCGGCCTTCTGCGTCTACCCACGACTCATATACGGTCCTCACGGGGCCTGGGGAGCTGCCAGGATCGATGCGAGGCTCCTACACATGCAGGGACTAGGCGGCTTACACACACCACCACCTGGCATCTCCATGACGACCCCGGAGACAGGCACAACCTTCACGCACATTCTGTAGGTGAGGACCCGAGGCTGTCAGAGAGCACGAGCACCTTGCCTGGGTCACAGCAGTTCACGACAGCGGAGGGATTCAGCCCCAGGCCTGGCTGACCTTAAAGCCTGGGCACTAACTGCACTGACTCAGCATTCCCAGAAGCTTCCGGCCCCAGGGCTTTGGCCTCCCCCGGCCATCCTGCGCGTTGCTGCCCAAGAACAGTGCTTACAAGCCTCCCCCGCTCAACAACCTTCAGTGGCTCCCCAGCGCCCACAGGAACGAACCCCAAATCCTGGTACAGCCCTCTCCACCTCTGACTTCCTGACATCACCCCGGCGATCCGTTCACCCCTCCCCACAAACCAAGTGACAGGGGTGCTTGAGAGCCTGGACTAGGCACCACCTCCTCCAGCGGGCCAGGCTCGCACCCACCACAGGGCCTTTGTGTGCGCTGTTCCCTCTGCCTGGAAGCTACGCTCTCCCCACTGCCCCTCTGCTTAAGGGCCCCCTCCTGGGAGAGGCCATCCCCCCCACCCCCCTCTCCTGCAGTATTTTCTCCACTGTGCACTTCTCACTACACAGCAGGGAATTCTCGTGGCACTGGTTTAGGTGTAACGTCTGAGGCCTCCGATTAGACTGTGAGCCTGTGAGGGCAGGACCTTGCCTGCCTTGTTTCCTGCTGTATCCCCTGCGCCAGGCTGGGTGAATGAGTGAGTGAGTGAGTGAGTGAGTGAGCGAGTGAGTGAGTCCCCTTCTCCTGGGGCCCACCGCAGAGCGAGCATACATCTGGAGTCCCAGCTGGCCTGAGAGGACCCCCCTCCCATGTTCTCTGCCTATGCTTATCCTCCCCAACTCCCAAGGTTTCCCTCAAGGGGCCCAACCACCCCTCACTCTGGCCCCAACCTCCAAGTCCTTCTCCATGAGTCCCCCAGGCGCTCCTCAACGGTGCAGATGTCCCCACACTTGCCTGTGCAGCTCCCGCCACCTGAATCACCCTTTCTCCCTCCCCAACCCGGCCAACTCCTGCACAGCCCTCAAGAGCCCTTCAGGTATTCCCTCCCTTGCAAGGCAGAGCTGATCACGCCCCCTTTTGACACCCTCTGTCCAACAGACACACCCACTGCAAGGTCCTCATGTCTCTGCCCTCACTCATCACGATGCTGCATACAGCAGGTGCTCACGACACCGTTACAGGATAACTCACTGTCTCCTCTCAGGTCCTCCACAACGTACAGGCCTCCTGACTGGGCAGGAACTCTCTGATGGCAGGGGCTGTTTTGTTCATTGCTACATCCTCAGTGCAAAATCCAGTGCCTGGACTTCCCTGGTGGCACAGTGGTTAAGAATCAGCCTGCCAATGCAGGGGACACGGGTTCAATCCCTGGTCCGGGAAGGTCCCAAATGCCGCGGAGCAACTAAGCCCGTGTGCCACAACTACTGAGCCCGCGAGCCACAATGACTGAGCCCATGTGCCACAACTACTGAAGCCCACGCGCCTAGAGCCCGTGCTCCCCAACAAGAGAATCCACCGCAATGAGGAGCCTGTGCACCACAACGAAGAGCAGCCCCCACTCGCCACAACTAGAGAAAGTCCGCGTGCAGCAACGAAAACCCAATGCAGCCAAAAATAAATAAATAAGTTTATTTGAAAACAAAAATCCAGTGCCTGTTGGATGGATGGACAGACCGATGGACAGATGAATTGGGCAGATGGATGGACAGACGGATGGATGAAAGGAAGGAAAAATGGATGGATGGATGGATGGATAGATGGATGGATGCCCAGAGGGAAAAAACGGTGAATGGAGAGATGGACGAAGAGAATGAAGGAATCAACTAAAACAGAGATGTGAATGGACGGAAGAAGGAAGGAAAGGCAGATGGGTGGATGGAAGGATGGGTGATGTGTTGATAATGGAAAGAAAAATGGGTGGATGGGTGGGTGAATGGTTGGGTGGATGGGTGGGTGAATGGTTGGATGGATGCATGGATGGATGGATGGAAGGAAGGAAGGAAGGATGGATGGATGCATGGATGGATGGGTGGATGGGTGGATGGATGGATGGATGGATGGATGGATGGGCGGGCAGGCAACTGGATGGGGAGGATACCACTGCTTACGTTACTTATTAGGTTACTTCATGGGTAACCTCAGTTTTCTGACCAGATGAAGAACCCCCCCTAGTCTTCCCCACCCTCACCAACAAGTGCTACCACTGCTCTGAGTGAGCAGAGGGGAGGGGTGGTATCTCCTTGGTCCTCCAGCTACACACACACACAGCGGGGGCGTCACGAGAGCCCCTCAGACCGTGTGGTGAGGCTGAGAGCATGTGTCATCTCCTAGCAGGGGACACTCATTGGGCCCTTACTCCCTGCCCGGCCCCATGCCAAGCCCTTCTGTGGAGACTCTACCTGGGCTGGCAGCAGGCTGCTCCCTCACTTCATCAAGGGGGAAACTGAGGCCCAGAGAGGTTAGATTATTACCCACGGTCACACAGCTCTAGGCAGCTGAGGCAGGATTCAAACCCAGAGCCCACACTCTCAGCCACTCTGCCGCCCGCAGGCCCCACCCGTGGCCACCATGTTCCACCTCTCAATTCTACTTAGTTTTTTTACTTCATAATCTTCCTGAAGTCAACTCACTGTTTAAGCTTAAATAAATTTAAAACGTACATGAGTACCCTAAAAGGAAAATCAGTATTAAACAACATAAATAGAAAGTAACCCTAAAAATACATACTGTGAAAACGAAGCAATGCTATTCAGTTTTAGCCAAATACTACTCCCAGTGAAGGCTCGGGACCCAAGGCCTATTCCCTCCCTATTAAAAATGGAGATCAGCAAGTGTAGTGGTTTAAAAATATGTCCACAGATGCTTTGACATGCCTCCCTTGAAGAGGTAGAGCCCTTGAGTTTGGGCCAGACTTAGTGATTCACTTCCAATGAACAGAACGTGGCAGAAGTGACAGTGTGTGGCTTCTGAGACCAGGTCATTTGAGGCACAGAACTTCCTTCCTGGTTCTCTCGTGGGTCACTGGCTCTGGGTGAAGCCAGCTGCTCTAGGGAGAGACCCACATGGTAAGGAACTGAGGCCTCCAGCCAACAGCCATGTGAGACGTCGGTCGAACCTTCAGGAAAGACCGCAGCCCCGGCAACATCCTGATTACAGCCTCATCAGAGACCTGGAGCCAGAAACACCCGCCTGAGCCACTCCCCACAGAAACGGTGAGAAAACAAATAACTGTTGTTCCAAGCTGCAACGTTATGGTGTATTTTGTTACACAGCAATAGATGACTTATACAGCAAGTGTTCGGGAGGCATTACAGACAGCGTGAGACTCGCCATGAAGCAGTCAGAATGATCAAAGGGCAACTGAAAGGGGAAGAAGTGGACCTTGACGGGACTCAAGTGTCTTCTCTGATGCCATGTCCATGCCTGCCCACTGCAGCCTGCTCCCCACCCAGCAGCCAGAGGGAGGGGCGTTACGTGAATCAGGTCACATTTCCCTGGGGAACTGCCCCCATGGATCCCCTTCCCACTTGAAACTCCCAAGGCTACATGTCCTCCAGTCCCACTGGCCTCTCGGACCTCCCCCTGGGATCTCCTTCCTCCCTATTCATCCACTCCAACCATGCCGGCCTCCTGCTTTACCTGCAAAACCTCAAGCTCATTTCCCATCAGGGCCTCTGCACGGAGCGCTTTTCTGTTCCCTCTGCCAGCACCACTCCTCACCTGGCCTGCCCCCTGTACCTCCACAGCATCTGTTAGTCAATCCCCACACGGCCCCTGCTCCCCGACTCCCTCCAGCCCTCACCATCTCCACATGATAGCTGGTTGCGTATTTGTTCCCTTTCTTCTTCTCAGTCAGGCTCCCGCAGCAGAAGGTACACTGGATGGGGGAGGGATGGGGGAGGGACGGGGGAGCAGAGGCAGGTCTGTCTTGTTCAGAGCGGTCTTGCTTACTCAGAACAGTGCCCCACACGTAGTGGGTACTCAACATACCTTCATGGAATGATGGAGCCCACCAAGGGCTGGGCATCCAGGAAACCAGAGAGTCGGAATAGAAATGCACTAAGCTAAACTGGACCTGGACCAGACCCGCGCACAATTTTCTGCCACGATTTTCTGCTCCTTTGTTCTCTCCACTGTGTCCCTACACAGGAACCTTCTGAATGTGCCCCGTGGGGCCTGGGCCGTGTCTCTGCCTCAGAACGTCTTGAAAATGGTACTGGAAATGGGTATGGAGTTTCTGCTCAGGGTGATGAGAAAGTTCTGGAACTAGACGGTGGTGATGGTTACACAACAGTGTGAACATACTTGACGCCACTAGACTGGACGCTTAAAAATGGTTACAGTGGTAAATTTTACGTGGTGTTTATTTTTTACACAATAAAGAAGTGTAAAAAAAAAAAATGGTGCTGGCCCCATTTGGCCGTCATCAAGTTTAGCAGTTTGAAGATTTTATAATCTATAACACTGCTAGGTCTAAAGGCATTTTTCTGTGTTTTCCTGAGATAGACACATGGGTGTGATCGCTTTGATGCCTGCCTGCCCAGTAAACCAACTTCTCCTTCGTGCAACTCATCAGAAAACGAACAGAAACATCAATCTGCTAAAACCACCTGGAAAATGAAATTCTGAGACACTTCACAAACATGCTATGGGGCTATACAGTATATAATTTTTTAATTTTTGTTTTCCTCTTTCTTACACAAAAATTAAACTAGACAGAGGAGAAGAAAAATCAAGGTATGAATGAAGCCCTGTGGTGGATCCAGACCTCTGTGTGGGGAGGGCCAGCGCAGGAGGGGGACCAATGAGACAGAAAATAAACAAACGAGAGCTTCCCCATCTCCCAGGGAGACTTTTCGACGGGAACCACCTCCACGCGCCCCGTCCATGCAGCGAGCCAGGATGCGTTTTTTAATTGGGCCACGTTTTCAGCTCCCCGGGCTGCTCCAGGAGGAGCTAAAATCATTACAATTTTCAAACTGATCTGACAGAGATGCTGGTGCGTGGCTAAGCGGGGCAGTAGGAATCGGCTGTTTGGAAAGTAGATGTAAACCTCTTGGAAGAGTTTTTTCAAGGCTTAAAGCTGCTGGTGGGCTCGTTTCCACCGTCCACGATGCCCCAGAGAACTAATGCACTTGCGCCGGGATGTGAAAATATCCCCCGTGGAGGTCACGAACCTGCGACCACTTCACCAACTCGCTGGCGGGCGAGGGACGCAAGAGTCCTGCTCCGGCCCCGAGCCGGGGCTGGGCTCCACACGCTGCCAGTTCTCCACAAGTCTGTCCCCAAGGTCTCCCTGCGCCCGGTTCGGGGCAGAGGCTGAGGGAGGAAGAGGCTGGGGCCTCCACCGGAGAGCACGTGAGGTCGTTCCACTGAGGACCCCAGAGGAGGCGGAGGGGCACTGGGGGCCCGGCCAGGTCCCCTGTCAGCACGGACGCGGCCGAGAGGAGGGGAGATGTGAAACCAACATCCTGGCCTCTCCTCCAGGTCCCCCCGGCGGACCCTCGGCTGCAATGTGGCCAGCTTGGCGTAGGCCTCTCCTGTCCTCCCTGAGGCGGGCCAGCGAGTCAGGGGTGACCCTGGGGGACAGGGACCGGGAAGGACAGCTGAGTCAGCACCCACCAGATCGACTGCAGCCACCAGAGGCAGAAAAACATCCCAGAACCGCCCAGGGCCTGCCATGAGGCCTGGCCCCCCGCCCAGGCCAGGGGCCGCGTGCCATCGTTGCTCCCCACCCCCGCCGCGGTGCCGGGGTGCCGGGGGGGCCGCGCTCCACCCGCCCGGAGAGCGCTCCTTGGGGACCCGGGGTTATTTACAGGGCTGGCCGCTATTTCAAACCTTGGTTTGTTTAGGAAGCAGGGCAGTGGGTGCTGGGCCCCTTAGGGGATGAGGCCGGGCAGCCCTGGCTGGGGGGTCTGGAGCTGGAGAGCCTGCTGGCCGTGTGAACAGGCCCAATTAGTCCCTTAGGGGGAGCGGGGGATGTAACTTGGCCTGTTCGCCTGCCGTTTGGGGGGGGCACATGGCGGGGGGAGCATGAACCCCGCTGGCGGCCCCCAGCTGGCCTCCCCAGCCACACAGCGGGCTCCTCAGAGGTGCCCAGGCCACCCACCGCCCAGCGGGGACAGCTGCGGGCCGCCCGGCCTCCATGCCCCGGGCGGGGGCTGAGCCGCTTGACCTCGGAGGGCTGGTCCCCTCCAGGATTCTACGGTCGGGGCCTGGTGTTCCCAGCCACAGTGTCTCGCACAGGGGGCAGCCCGGAGGACGCTGAGTGGCCACAAAGGTTGGCTGTTCTCCCATGTGCCTGGAGCGGGGGGGAGGGAGCCGCCGGAGGAAGCCAGGGAGCCGGGCGGGAGATGTGGGAAGGTTCCCCGCGAAAGGGAGCGGCGAGGACACCCAGAGAGACCCATAAAGCGGGAGACGCACAGGGCCAGAGCCAGAGCGAGACAGGAGGACAAAGACAGAGGTGGCGGCAGCGAGACAAAGGGAGGACCGGAGAGCCGGGCGCAGCCGGGCCGCGCGGAGAAGGCGCGCGCGGCCGCCGACATGTGTGTGGTGAGGCTCCAGTTCAAAAGGGAGGGAAGAGGTGGTTTGACGACCAAAGTCATTGAAAAATTTCTGGCGCAGCTGCCCCGAGGCTCCTGGCCACGGGCCCGGCTCGGAGCTGAACCTAAACAAACCCCTGCGGCAGCCATCTGCTTGATTTTAAAATAAATCAAACAGTCTGCTGAGCCGGGATCGAGTTTCCATCTGCGCCGCCGCCCGCTCGCCGGCTTGGAGCCGCGCTTGCCTCTCCCAGCCAAGGCTCCTGGCAACATGTGGGCTGGTAATTCCTCCAGGAGCAGGGAAACTGGGCCCCCGCCGCCCCCAGCTCCTAACTGAAAGCAAGTGCTATTTTTACAGCCACCCACTGGAGCGGGGGCCCCAACAGGGCTCGGGAAACCCAGGCACGGGGTTAACGCTGACTTGCCTCCAGCCCAGAGGGGTGGGGGCCGCGCCATGGGGTGCCCCCCTCTGCCTCCAGGAAAGGGGCGAGGGGCTGAGCGCAGGGGTGCTGGCCCCTCCCGGGCCAGGAGGATACTCCGACATCACGTGAGACCCACAGGCCAGTCCCGACAGCCGTGGACCGCGGCGGGTGGCAGCAGCCCAGGGTCTCCCTGGAGTGGCTGAAAATAGCAGCAGGAATCCCCCTCCCTCAGGCTGGGGCCACCCTGGGAGGTGCCGCCCACCTGTCCCCTGCAGGGCCAGGCGACCAGGGTAGCCTGCCTTCCCTGACCCAGGCGAGAAACAGAGAAAGGGAAACACCAGCCTGGCAGGGTTCAGTAAGCCCATCTGTGCAATGGGCGTAACACAGCCCTTCGGGTGGTCTCGGGGGAACAAGGATGGGGGTCCTAGGATCTTGCGGCCGCAGCTGGCACACGGGGGCTCTCTATGCCACCTTGGAAAACGCAGGGAGGAAAGAACTGACAACAGGAAAAGATGCCTTCCTGGAGAGCTGCCCATTCCCACCCCTAGGGATACTCAGCGATAAGACAGGCCCCGGCCCCCAGATAGGCGGCGGGGGGGCGGGGTCTCCATGCCCAGCAGGATGCCTCGCTTCCACAGTGCAGACCGCCCTCTGACCCCTGCCAGACGTTTCCCGACGTGTGTGCCGGGTTCCAGCAGGGAGATGCACGGGTGCAGGGGCGACCCCAGTTTCCCTCAAAGTCCTCAGTACACAAACCAGGGCAGGCCAGGGGCAGAGCGCGTCTGCACCAGCGTCACCTCTCCCGCACATCACGTTCCGTCTGAGCCTGGGTCCCCCTACTCAAAAGCACAGAGGGGAGGCCTGGATGGCTCGGGACATTCTGCATGGCCCTTTCAAGGGACGACCGACCTCCAGATGCAAAGGCTTTTGTACCGAGAAGCTGCCTCTGGTTTGCCCGGCCAGCACTTTCCTCCTCAGCCCCGAATGCAGGCCAGAAACGAAGACAAGCCGATTCCACAGGTACGGAACGTCCTGTCCGTATCAGGCACCCTCTCCCGCCCTCTCCCCTCGTCACCTGAGGTGCAGCCTTGGAGAGCCTGTGCGAGGCTCCCCGGCCCCTTCACACCCAGTCACCTGTGAGGTTGGTGCTTTCACTGCCCGCATTTTCCACATGGGGAAACTGAGCCAGAGAGTCAGCTACCCCAGGACAGAAACGGTACAGCCGAGGGCCCACACAGGACCTGCCCTCCAACACCATGCCCTCAACCACTGCGCCCTCCTCCCTTCTCCACGGGCATCCTCCGCCCTCCTTCCTCCCTCGGCTGGCCCGGCTCTCCCCATCCAAACCAGCCTTTGTCCAGATCCACGCAAACGTCCACCACGCTGCCTTCCACGGGCCAACTGGCTTATTTCCCAAGACGACCCAAAGGAGGGGTGCTGCAAACCCATTTTACACTGGGGGAAACTGGGGTCTGGTAAGTTGCCCAAAGCCAGACGGCCAGCAAGAGGCAGGAGACGGGACAGGAGCAGTGGGCAGTGGCCGGGCCTGAGCCTGGCACGGCACCCCTCCCCTCCCGTGAAGCCAAGCCTGGACAAGAAGGACGGCGCAGGCATGGAAAGGGGAGGGGAGGGGCCGCGCCCCACCCCCTGCCGGCCACAGGGTCATCTCTGAGAGTCACCCCTTCCCTTCTCCTCCTGCCCCAGCCCCTGCCCCTCTCATCCACTCAGCGAACCTTTACTGCGCACCTACCGTGTGCCGGCCCACGGCCAGCCCCACCCAGGAGACAAGGCGTGTGAAAGCCGCTCTCATCTCTTGGGACTCGCAGTCTGTAAGAGGGACGTGCCAGGCCATGGAGGGAGAAGGAAGGGAAGGACCACCGGGCGAGCGCACTGGCGTCCCAGGGCTGCCATAACTGATTATGACAAACCAGGTGGCTTCAACAACAGAAATTCGTTTGCTCGGTTTGGAGAAGTTTGAAATCAAGGTGTCGGCAGGGCCCCACTCTTTCCAAAGGCTCTAGGGGAGGATCCGTCCTGCCTTTTCTAGCTTCTAGTGGCTGCCAGCCATTCCTTGCTGGCCCCTGGCTTGTAGCTGCATCCTTCCCATTCTCCTCCATCTTCACGTGGCCTCTGTGTGCGTGTCTGTCTCCGCCTACCATCCTCTCTGCCAGGGTCCAAATTCCCCTCGTCTTATAAGGACACCAGGCAGTGGTTTCAGGGCCACCCTCATCCAGTGACCTCATCCTAACTTGATCACATCTGCAAAGACCTTATTTCCAAATAAGGGCACATTCACAGGTTCGGGTGGACGTGAACCTGGGGCCACACCGGGCCCCAGCACCGTCCCTCGGCGCTGACCCCCCGAGCAGACCTCTCCAGGTGGACAGAAGCCGCTAACGTGGCGGAGGGGCCAGCAGGCACTCCACTCACCGAACCCAACACTTGCGTGATGTCAATCTTTTTTCTGTCTCTGGACAGCCAGAGCCTATTATGGGATATTATGTACCCGGAGGGAGGACGCCGCTGCCAGCTCCCAGCCTGGCAAGAGGCGCCTGGGGATGGCCTCCACCTCGCTTCACAGCTCTCCCTTTCTCTCCCGCTCTCTCTCTCCCACAACCGGCCACAGAAAATCTTTGTGGGGACGACCGAGGCCTCCGTTCCCACACGACTGGCTCGGCGCAGCTGCCAGCAGGCGGCTGACCTCCGCCCCCGGGGCCTGTGAGCCTGAGCTGCCTGCGGACGCCGGTTTTCCCACCCCCGGCCGAGGGACTCCTCCAACGCTCCCCGCTCCTACAAGGACCTCAGCTCAGAGTCAGAGCCCAGAAGATGACCTTCAGGGTCGTGCAGTCCCCTGGAGGGCACTCCTGCCGGGTGTGAGCCCGGGCTCTGGGCTCCCCCGGCCTGGGGTGTCTTCCTCACACGGAGGGACCAGCCTGGCTGACTAAGGCTGTGAACGTGCAGGAAGATGTTCTTTGCACTGTTATTTATAATAGTGGAGGAAACCGTCTAAACGTCCAGCCATAAGGTGCAGTTAATAAAACCCACACAGCCCCCTTCACACACTGCTGAACATACTCAGCTGTCACCCCGCGGGTGCTGGACACCCCTACGGACGTCTGTTGCTCAGGCTGCCGTAACCAAGTACCAGGCCGGCAGGTTCAAACAACAGAGAGATATTTTTCTCACAATTCTGGAGGCTGGAAGTTGGAGACCAAGGCTGTTGGTAGGTTTGGTTCCTTCCAAGGCCTCTCTCCTTGGCTTGCAGAGGACCATCTTCTCCCTGTATATCTCACGGGGTTTCCCCTGTGCGTGTGTCTGCGTCCTAATCTCTTCTTCTCACAAGGACACCAGTCCTGCTGGATCAGGGCCCACCCTAACGACCTCTGTAAAGACCCAAATATAGTCAAATACAGTCACATCCTCAGGTGCTAGGGTTAGCAGTTCAACATAGGAATTTGTGGGGGGGGGGGATACAATTCAGCCCACGACAGGAACCCTCCACCCAACGGAAGCCGTTTGACAGGCCACGTGTCAAGCGACACTGGCACCAACGTGACACAGAAGCTTTCAGCTCCCTGGTCGCATGAGATCCGAGAGTTCAAAGATCCCATCGGCTCCCAGGAAGGAAGCCCTCTCTGAAAGGCTCTACCCCAGGAGACAGCGTCAAAGCCAAGGAAAGGGCCTGGGGCAGCTCCCAGCTGCAAGTCTCAGGAGCTGGGTGGCCTTGGAGAGGCGACCCCACACCCACCTCGCAGGTCGTCAACATGGGAGGCCGGGCTCCCTGCTCCACCTGGCAGGGGCGCCTGATCTACAGCCCTCCACCCTCACTACTGGCCTCCTTGGGCTCCATGGTGACTCCAGCTCCACACAGGACAACAAGGTGTCACCCACAATCCAGGCCTTGCAAGGCAGGCCCCTCCGGTTCCCATAACCCCACGGGCAGCTGGAGAGGTGCCACCCCATTTCACAGATGGCAGAAGCGAGGCTGACACAGCCCGCGGCCTGTCCAAGGTCACAGGGCACGGAAATGCCTGCCTCACGTTTAACACTAAGACAACCCGGTGATCGCATTAACGTGTGTTTCAGTGGGAGGGGCTCCCATCACCTCGTGAACACAGCCGTACCAGCTTTCCAAGCCCTCCTCCAGCCTGGACTTACGTGGACGTATTTCTTTAAGGCTGTAATCGAGACACGGGTACAATGTTGTGCTCTGCTTACGTTCACTCAGCATTAGATCATCAGCTTCTCTGTGTTGAAATGGGCTCCGTGGCTGTCATTTTAAAGCCACAGAATATTCTATCCCCAGGGATACACAACAGTTTGCCTAACTGTATTTTATTGTTGGATGTTCAGAACTTCCCCACTATTATAAATAACAACGCAAAGAACATCTTTTTGTGTCTTATCATTTGCATTCTTGCAAGTTCATTCCTTTGGATGCATTTCTAGAAATGGGATTATTGGGTCAAAGTATGGAGCGTTTTTTTTGTTTTGTTTTGTTTTGTTTTGCGGTACACGGGCCTCTCACGGTTGTGGCCTCTCCCGTTGTGGAGCACAGGCTCCGGACGCGCAGGCCCGGCGGCCATGGCTCACGGGCCCAGCCGCTCCGCAGCATGTGGGATCCTCCCGGACCGGGGCACGAACCCGCGTCCCCTGCATCGGCAGGGGGACTCTCAACCACTGCACCACCAGGGAAGCCCTGATATTTTAGTAGTTTTTATGTAACTATTTCCCCATATATTATTTGTGTTCTCTCTCATTTGAATCACCTATCCAAAATTCCCAGTCTTTTTGACAGCACCCTGGGAGGCCAGAAAGTTCAGAATCAGCCTCTGGTGGCCCAAAGCTTCAGGACGCCAAGGGATCGCTTTCTGTGCCTGATTAGTGGCAAGGGACAACCTCTCCCAGGGACCCTTCAGCCACAGCTGCCCCTACTGCCAGGACAAGGCCAGCGGGCAATGTCGGGCTGACGGCTTGGGGCTTCTGCTCCCTACCTCAGTCACGTGCCGCGGCCAAGCCCGCGTGGCTTAGACATAGGGTTGCAGAATGTGGGCCAAGCAGCTGAAGGGACACTGCTCTGCCTTGTGTGACCTGAGGGCTGGCCATGAAGAAGCAGGTGCTGCTGAAGCCGTTTCTGGAACTCTGAGTTGCTCCAGAGGGCGTCTCCCTAATGTGGGGCAAGTGAAGGTGATGGGGACAGGTTGGGAGAAGGCAAATGTCAACGGGGACGCAGGTCAGCCGGGAGGCCAAGAGAGACCCAGAAAAAGCCAGGAATAGAATCCGGGCTTCCTTTACATCCAAAATAATCCAGGTAGGGGCAGGCGGCTGAGACGCTGGGCGCCAAAGGCCACATGGTGAGGCACCGTGGTTGAGACAGACACTGATGGCCTGGGTTCAAATCCCGGTGCTGCCCTGACCCGCTGTGAGACCACAGGCTGGTTTGCTCATCTCCCTGTGCCTCAGTTTCCTCACCTGTGAAATGGGTTCACAGTGCCCGTCACGGGGCTGTTGTCCGAGTTAACAGAGCCAATATATGTGTGCAGCTCAGCAGGTCTGTGCTCAGAAAACAAAAACTTCAGACGCGGGTGACGCACAGCCAGCCCACATCTCACCCGGCTGGTCCGCAGGAGGCCGCGGCGAACCGCAACCCACCAGCCAGCCGAGCTGAGAATGGTTTTTACATTTCACGTTAAAGAATTGTAAAGAATAAATAAATAACAGAGAAGAAAATGCGGCAGAGACCAGAGACGGGCCCGCAAAGCCTAAAATGTTAACGACCTGGTCCTTTAACAAAAAGTTGGCCAAGCCTGGTCTACAGACACCCAAGTTTCTGGTGGTCACAGAGAGGGGACGGGTGGTGTGGGGCAAGGACCTGAGGACTTAAGGAGAGGAAGCAGCAGGACATCAGTGTGCGAGCGGAGGGCTGCATGGGAGGACCTGCGGGTCAGAGACAGTGCCGGGCCCAGCAGCGGGCACCCGCTCGCGTGTCCACCGGGGAACCGGGCTGGTGCGCCTCCGTGGGGTAGAGAAGCAGCCGCTGAGACACCTCGGGATGAGGCCCAGCCACGTGGTGTGGCCCCCTCCATCGGAGCTCAGAACCCAGATCTGGAGGGAACCAGAGAGGCCGCAGGGCCAGACCCCAGGGAAACAGCCGGCCCGTCCAGTCACCAGCCAGTCGGTGCTCCACACTACACTTGGGCCCAGGCACCTGGGACCCTCCTGAACACCCTCTGTCCCCAAAGACCCTAGCTGGACCTTCTGCACAGGGCTAACCTGGCCTGGACAGGGTGCTCCTTGAGAGAGGCCCTGGGATGGGGACGCAGGGACACCAATGCCATCCTTGGCTACACTCTTAAGGATCACGTCTGCCCTTTCCTGGCCTGGTCCCTTGGGAAAGCGGCCCCTGCTTCATGCGCTGCCCCTAACAGCCACTCCGGTCTTCATCTGCCACTGCATGCCCAGCACAGCACCTGGTGACCCTGAGGGGGCGTTTGAATGCGTAAGTGATCGGCCCCCGAGGTCAGCTGTAAAGGGTCACAGTCCTCCTCCCACTTTCAGACGAGAGAGCAGAGCCCGGGAGAGGTGCAGGGCCTCATCTGAGGTCACCCTGCTGGTCAGCGGCAGAGCTGGGATCTGTCCCAGCACCGTCTGGTCCCAAAGCCCGGCTCTCTCACTGCAGCCAGCCTCGTGGGCGGACGGAGACCTGCAGGCACTGCGGGTGGGAAGGAGCTCTGCGGCTGGGTGGCGAGGAGACCTCCAGAGGAGCCCAGTTACCCCTGCCAGGGGACAGCCGGCCCCAGAAGACGGGGCCCCGTCTGTCTTGCTCACTGCCGTCACCCGAGGTCTGGCACTGGCCGGGTGCTCCGCAGGAATCTGCTGAGGGACCGAGGGGCCCCCAAGACCTTCCCGGTGGGACTCTGGAGCCCTGGCCCTACAGGGTCTCCCGGGAGCCCGAGCAGGGGGCCAGGGTGCAGCTTCTGAAGGTGCTGGGGACAGGGGGCCCCTGGGCCTCAGCTCATTTCACCGCCTTGAATGTAAAACAGGAGGGAGCGAGAGAGCAGGCGAGCACAGACACAAACAGCCCCCAGCCGCCAGCCTGTCCCCATCACCAAGAACCCTCCGCTCGGCCCTGCCAAGAGCCGGGGCCAGCAGTGGGCCTGGAGAATAAACATGTCACTGCAAGGCCAGCCCGCCGGACCTCTGGAGCCAAGAACCGCCGGAGGCTGTAAACAGTCTCTCTCTTGGCCGCAGACTCTGGCCCACCTCTCTGCGCTGGGAATTAGCACTTTGCCTGCCATAAAGACAGGGCAGGCGGGGGGGGGGGGCGTCTGGGGAGGGGCAGTGGGCAGGGAAGCTGGGCTGGCCCAGGGCCAGCACCTCCATCCTCGCAGCCTGCAAGCTCCCCCTTTCTCGAGGAGGCAGTGGGAGGCTGTGAATGAATGGGCCGCAGCGAGGCCCAGCTGGGCAGTGCCGGCCGCAGGCTGGAGAAGGGACAGGGGAGGGGTGAGGCCTCCTCTAGGGGCCCTGGACGTGGCCAGGGGCGGCAGATGCCTTTCACAGCACCCCAAACCCCACCTGGGGCTTCCAGCTGGATCTCGAGGAGGCAGGGGGTCCCTGGGCAGCAGAGGCCCAGGCCGCGCTGAGCAACCTCTCAGCCGTCTCGAAAAACCTCTCTCACCAGCCCTGGGGGGCAGCCACCACTCACTCTGCCTCGGACGGTTCCGGTTGCTGGTTCGTATCAGGCCCCAAAACTGCTGCCTTCATTTTGGTTCTACCCTCCAGAGCCACAGATCTTCTCGAAAGGCAACTCTAGCCATGCCACCCCCACTGGAACCCTTCAACGGAACCCTTGCCCTCCACATCATGGTGCTGCCGGCCCTGCTTGCCTCCTCAGCCTCCGCCTTAGACAGCCTCCCCGCCATGTGCCTTTCTCCTGCCTCTGGGCCTCTGCACACGCTGTCCCCTCTACGGTGAATACTCTTGCCTCCTCTCTTATGCCTTGTTCACTTCCTCTTATTATTCAGACCTCGGATCAACAGTCACCTCCTCCAGGAAGCCTCCCAGACATCACCCCCCGCCATGAAGACAAAGGCCCCCATGACCTACTTTCCTCGCAGCACGTTCCTCTCCTTCCAAGCCCTTAGCCCGGCCACAACTGCTTGTGTGTCCGGTAACCAGCACCTGTCTCTCTCTCCCACCAGACTGGGAGATGTGCGAAGAAGGGGCTGTGTCTGGTTTCACACATCACGGTTTCTTAGTCACCAGGCACCTGGTCACACTCAGTAAATAAATCATTGTGGAATGAATGAATCAGTGAATGAAGGGGTCATCTGAATGACAGTGTCACCTAGAAAGGTCACCCAAGCTCAGTTCAAATCCCCTCGCTGGTCTGGGAGGCCTTCACGAGCAGGCTGTGTCCCCCGCTCCTCGGAGCTCCCCATGGCTCCTGGCCTAGAGGGACACCCACACCCCCTGTGGACAAGAGCATCCCCCCACCACAGACTGTCACGACTGCGGGGATGAAAGGGTTTGGGGGAAACCAAAGGAAGGGAGAAAAAGCAAGGCTGTGATGACCGTGGCCTGAGCATGGACTGTCTGGCCAAATGTGGGTTCAAGTCTTGGCTCTGCTGTGCAGCCTTGGGTCAGTGGTCTGACCTCTCTGGGCTTCAGTTTCTTCCCCCACAAAAAAGGACATGACGATCACAAGGGCTACGCAGAGGATCAAGCGACCTAAGATGTGCAAGTACGGAACCAGTGAGAGTCTTACGATTCATGATTCGGGAAAAGCACCTGTCCAGAACATTCTGGAGGCTTCAAGGGTTTTCTCCGGAATGTCCCAACCAGGGGCTTCAACGGCCTGGACTCTAGAACTCTGGGCCTGCGGGGTACCGCCCACCCAGTTCTTACCCCGTAAGGAGCGCTGAGCACAGAGCACCCCCGGCTGCCTGGCAGGGGCAGGGCAGACCTTCATCACAGCGGATCTGGGGCTGCACGACCCTGCCTTCCAGGAGCTCAGCCTGCCTCTGGGGACACTGGGGTCCCAAGGAGGATGGCCCCATGGGGGGTCAGCTCCCGCTGGGGAGAAGGCACAGCCTCGGGGTGCAAAGACCACAGTTCAAATCCCACTCCTTAACCACAGTGAGACACCACTGCACCCCACCGAGGCAGCTGGAATCAAAGAGACAGACAATAGCAAGTGTTGGTGAGCATGTGGGGGGCTCAGAGGCCTCACAGCTGCAGGCGGGAATGGAAAACAGTGTGGCGGTAACCACGTAACCCAGCAATTCCACTCCCAGCTATCTACCCAAGAGAATGAAAGCATTACACTCACACGGAGCCTCACACGGATGTCCGCCGCTGTACTATTGACAAGAGCCAAACAGCAGAAACACCCAACTGTCCATCATGTGATGAATGGATACACAAACGGATACATCCAGACAGTGAACGCAACTCAGCCACAGAAAGGAAGTCCTGACACAGGCTCCCGCACGGATGAACCTTGAACACAATAGGCAAAGTGAAAGACAGCAGATGCAAAAGACCATGTATGAAATGATTCTATTCATATGAAACGCCCAGAACAGAAAAATCCATACAGACAGACAGACCCGAGCTCACTTTAGGGCTTGCGGGGTGGAGTGGAGACTGAGGAGCGACTGTTCACAGGCACACGGTTCCTCTTCGGGGTGATAAACACGCTCTAAAACAGACAGCGGTGACGGCTACACGACCCTGCGAATACGCTAACCCTTGTGAATGTGAACTGTACCCGTTAGACGGGTGAACCGTGCGGTGTGTGGATTCTATCTCAACAAAGCTGTTATAAAAAAAAGACGACCGCAGTCCCTAGCCTCGGCTTCCTCATCTGTAAAGTGGGAGTGGCTCCAGGGTCTTGCCCTCCTTGCCCCTGGCTCTGCGTCCCGTGAGGCAGATCTGGGTGGCGCGCATCGGTGGGCCCTGGCCCTCTGGCTTCCGGTGGGAAGGGCCGGCAGACGAGAGGAGAGCAGGGTATTGGCTGCTCCAGCATCCTCCCCGCAGGGACACATGGACCGGCCGTGTCCGGTGTCCAGTGCATGGCCCTGCACACAGACCCCATGGCTCGCCGACAGCTCCCTCCTCCTGCCCTCGGGCCCCGGGGCTGCCCCTGCTGCCCTTACCGGCCCAGGGAGCTGCCCGCTGTGCTCTCGCTACGCCTGCCCATGCCTGGGCACACCGCCCCTGCTTTAAGCTCTCCTCGGCCGTGAACACAGGTGTGGCCCTGGCTGCCAGGACCCGCCCTGAGCAGGCCCGATGCTCACGCCTTGCAGAGGAGCTGCAGGCCTAGAAGGCCCACAGGTCAAGGCCGGCCCTTTAGAGGCTCTGTCTGAGTGGCCATCGGGAACCGGGTGCCAAGAAGGACAGCTGGAGGGAAGAGGACAGGGGTGGGGCCCCGGGGCAGAGGCCCCAGAGCCAGGTGGGAATTCAGAGCTCAGGTGCCCCGAGGTCCGGCTCCCAGAGGAAGCGACTACGGCCCAAAGAGCCACAGCATCTGGGGAGCAATCGTCCGTGGGGCCGCTGGGGCTGGGAGCCTCACTCCCCGTGAGCACAGATGTTCCAGAGGCGGGGCAGGAGGGGAGCGGGAGAGGCCGAGGGCTGGCCGGCCTCCCCGAGGGGCTGGGGCGCAGCCAGGAGGCCTGCAGCCTGTCACCAGGGCGGCGGCGGGGTGAGGCCAGACCCCCGTCCTCCCGTCCCGCCTGGACGCCCAGCCTCACTCCACCCTGGGCCTGGGGAGACCGCATCTAGACTCTGAGGAGGGTCCTCAGGCGAGAGCAGACGGAGGGAACTGGGTGTGATTTCTGTCCAAATGGAGGTTCCCAGGCCGTCAGCAAAGTCATCTCCAGACAGACACGCTCGGCCTCCAGAACCACAGAGGCCTTTCCAAGAGGCACGTGGGTCTCCGGGGCGGCAGGAGGTGGGGGGACGATTTCTTCCGTGGGTCCACCCTGAGGATCACAGCACCCCGTGAAGGCTGACAGCCCCAACCAAGACTGTGAGAACTGGAAACAGGCACCTATTCACGAACGCCGCTACCAGGCAGCAGGCCCCCGGCCTCAGGAAGCCAGGCCGGGCCTTCGGCAGAGGGCCCTGGTGTCCACAGCCCGCGCTGATGCCGCAGAGCCTCGCCCGGGCTCCCGCGGGAAGGTGGCTGGGGGGAAACTCCCTGAGACCCTGGCACTCGGCTCCTTCCTGGGACGTTGCCGGATTCCAGAAGGCAGTGGGAACCCGGCAGGAGAGGGTCTGTGACGAGGACAGCCCACCCCGGCCCTCACCACCCAACCTGCCCGCCGCTGGGCAGGTGGGGCAGCCCTGGACCCCAGCTCTTCCACGCTGTGGACCACAGAGCTGACGGGCCTCCACAGGCCTGGACGGGGGGTATCCTCCCACCCCACCTCCCTGAGCTTGGTTAAGGCCCCAGACCACCCACCAGGCTCTCATTTATCTGAAAATTTCCTTTTCAACTATTTTAACCTTCTGAAGATTGAAAAAAACAGCGTCATTCGCCATCCACAGATGGTAAGGGAAATATATCAGGGATTTCGTTTGAAAGCACTCCTTTCTTCATCCTCAGTTCCAAAATCCAAAAGCCTTTGAGGGAAAAAAAATTCACAAGTTTGTGGCAAATTTTACTTTATGTCCATGTGACCACAATAACATACATATAATATATATATACATATACACATATACATACAGAGAGAGATTTGAGTAAGACTCCGGGCCTTACGATTTCCCGCCATGTGATCCACGGCCAGTTCCACCTGAATCTCTGGGTTCCTAATAAGACTTCAGTCGTTTAAAAGCACCAACCACACCAGGAAATGCTGGCCCAGGGGAGAGGGCTTGGGACCCAGAGACCAGGGCCCTGAATTCAGGGCTGGCCCCCGCAGGACAGCTGTGTGACATGGGGGAAGTCACATGACCTCTCTGAGCGAGGTTTCCTTGTCTCCCTGCTCCCGAAACAGAGCGTCTGTGCAGCCATTGAGACAATGAGACCAAAGTCCCTAGGAAACACTCCACAAATATTAATTATCCCTATGATGACACTGAAGTAGGAGAGATCCGTGATACTGGCCTGGCCGCCCGAGACTGGAGATACGGAAAACATTCAAGGATTCTTCCAAGAGGTCCCTGGCCCAGAGGGAACCTGGAGCCCCGGGAGAGAGAGAAAATTGGCTCACAAGGACAAGCCCCGTTACTGACAGAAATGAGACGCAAGTGTATCTGAAGGTGGAAGGAAGCGGGAAGAAGAGCGTGACAGGGGACAGGTGAGGGAGAAGGTGATTCTGTCCTCAGACAGCAGAGGGAAGGGCGACAGTCCCAGCTACTTTTATTCAGGGCAAAGTCAGGTAGACATGGGGATCACGTCTTCCAGCCTAAGAAGTCTGTCTCCAGGCCTGGCTTGCCCCATCCCCCAGCTGCCATCCGCATCGCCCCCTCGTCCGTGCTGGGACCACTGCAGTAGCCTCCTGCCTGCTCTCCCAGTCACTAGGCTCCAGACGGCACCTGGGCCTCCACACGGGAGTTGGCTTTGTCTCTGGTCACATCAGGCCCCCGCTCAAAATCCTTCCCCTGCTGCCCCTGGCTGAGGCACTTTGAGTGGTCAGAGTGTACCCTCTGGACAGAATGTCCCCATTTAATCCCTTCTGGATCCTGAGCTCCCAAACTTAGATTTCAGAGAAGAAAAATAAAAAAGGGGCAGAGGCGCAAACTCCGAGTTCCCACCCAAAGCACTTTTGACAGACAAGAAAAAACTGCATATTTACACAGAAATAAAGGAGGGGGGATCTTGGTGCAGAAACTTGTCTCTCTTCGCAGCTAAGCCAATATGCCTCTGACAAACTAAACACAGTAGGACCTCTGTTGTGTATTTCTGGAGAAGGTGATTACACTTCAGAATAAACACATCTCCCTCCCCTGAGTTTTTGGTCAAAAGGACTGGTGTCTGTGCCCAGGTCCATGTGAGCCACACTGGGGGACGGCGGAGTCCCACGCCCCAGCACACACCCTGCCAGCACAGAGGAGGTCTGGCCGGGAGGCAGCGCCGGGACCTGAGGAGCCAGGAGCCCGAGCGTGTGTACTGGGGGCGGGGTCTCTGCACTGCTCGTCAGAATCAGACGGCAGCATCCAGGGTTGTCTGGGGGAAGTCTGGAGCACCTCTGAAGCCACCGGGGCCTCCCCTGGGGGGAGCTGTCAGCATCCATCCCCAAGTCCAGCCTCCGGCCAGCAGGACTCTGGACCACCTCCTTCCCGCCCTCCCAACTGTCTCACCTCTCCCACCAGCCACCATCGGACATGCTGCATGCCCTACCTGTCCACTCTTTACCGCCCGTCTCCCTGGCTGCAGGGTCAGCTCCGGGCGCGTAGGGACTTCGTGTTGTTCATGGCTTTGCGCCCCCTGCCTGTCCTGGGACAGGGCCTGGCCTGCAGCTGTCACTTAGAAAATGTCTGCCCAGTGAATGCACTGGGCCGGCCTCTCTCATCCATCCATTCATCCGACCAGCAGACGAAGATCCTTTTCTCTTTCACATCTAGGGACATGTGAGCCCCTTTCTCTGTGAGCCCCCGTCCCCATGGCTGGGGGCTGGGGTGACCTGTTCCGTGACCCTGAGAGCCCCCCAGGGTTACGGGACGGCTGGGAGCTGGATGCAACCAGGGTTTCCTGTTTCCTTCCCTCCTCTCACCTCCAGGCACCGGGAGCAAGGACCCCTGAGGACCACAGCTCAGCGTACAGCATCCCCCATGTGGGAGGATTCAACCAATTACATATGTATGTGTAACTGAATCAGTGTGCTGTACGGCAGAAATCAACACAATGTATACCAACTATACTTCAACAAAAATAAATAAATTAAATTAAATTTAAAAAAAAGAAAAGGCATTCTTGGCTGGAAGTAAGAACTGCTGCCTCCTTGGAGAAAAAACGTTCAGTTTGTCATTGACTGAATCTAGAAATTGCCCTGTACGCTCATCACACATTGAAGGTGGAGTAAGTTCGTGCTGACTTTGCTCCGATCGGACCAGCTCAGCTCCAGCCACGAGGCTGAGGGTCAGCCCTGGTACAGCTGTGCTGCATGGACGAGCCGCCCTTTTCCAGCTATCAGAGCTCTTAGAATTTTCCCATTTTGCCAACCAGGAGACAGAGGCCCTGGATTAAGGGGCTTCGCTCCAGGGTGACACAGAGCGGGGACGCCAGGACCAGGTTCCCTGACCTGGGTGACACATGGCCTTGATCCTGGGAGAGAACTGCCAAGTGACCGGGGGTACGGAGGTGTCGACTTCAGCCCTGCCGAGGGGCTGATGCTCTCGGGACCGTCGGCAGCTGGAGAAACACAGCCCCTGTTATGTTTCTTCTTGAATTGCAATTTGGTGAGCTGATTTCTTTGGGATTTGAGGCCCTCAACTGAGATACAGAGTCAAGATTTTAAAGCTGGAAGGGCCCTGGGGGTCAGAAGCCTTCCCCGCCCTTGCCCAGGTGAGTGAGGGCCTCCCTGTGTTTCCAGTCTGTTCCCCTGGGGCTGACCCCCGGCTCGGCTCTTGTCCCACTGTCCTGCCCATCTCTCCAGCTTCCCCACCAGGCTCTGAGCTGCTCAGGACTGGTGCTCTCCACCGTGTCTCGCACACAAAAGGTGCTCAATAAATGGTTGCTCAATGAATGAATCGCACCCACCCCCGCTTCTGACCCCAAGGAAACAGAGAAGTTTACGCTGATGGTCCAAGGTGACCAGATTAGCCAACGGGTCCCCAGCAGAGTCTCGAGACTCCCAAGCACAGAGTGACCTTCGAATTCAGTTAAAAATGGATTATGCTGACCTTAATAAAAGATCCGTTTAGCTTCTAGATGAGAGAACACAAATTCCAGCAGGTCCCGCCCCGTCTCAACACGCGGCGCGCGGGGCTTCCTCCCAGTGCTGCCGGGGAGCACGTGCGCAGGATGATAGCACGTCACTGGAGGAATTTATGGAGCTGCCCAAGGTCTGGGCAGGCCTGGCTGCCAGCAAGGGTGGGGAGGGCAGCCTGGGTCCCACTCGCGGTGGAGACAAGCTGACCTTTTAAAAGCCTCAGATCAAACTCTATTTAATACTCTGTAATGGGGACTTCCCGGGTGGCCCAGTGGTAAAGAATCCGCCTTCCAACGCAGGGGACGCAGGTTCGAGCCCTGGTCTGGGAACTAAGATCCCACATGCCGCGGGGCAACTGAGCCCGAGTACCACAGCTATTGAGCTCCCGTGCCCCCAACGAGAGAGCCCGCGGGCCGCAAACTACAGAGCCCATACACTCTGGAGCCCGCACGCCACAACTAGAGGGAAGCCTGAGAGCTGCAACTAGAGGGAAACCCGAGCAGACCGTGCGACGTAATGAAAAGATGCCGCACGCCTCGACCAAGATCCCGTGTGCCGCAACTAAGGCCCGACGCAGCCAAAAAAAAAAAGGAAAATAAATAAATAAAATTTAAAAATATTTAAAAAAATACTCTGTAATGGCCTATATGGGAAAAGAATCTAAAAGAGTGGATATATATGTGTAACTGATTCACTTTGCTGTACACCTGAAACTCACACAACATTGTAAACCAACTATACTCCAAAAAAAGTTAAAAATAAAATGACATAAAAACCTCAGATTGAATTAAAAAAAATCCCCAATGCCCCCAACACAAGGGGAGTCCTGGGCACACAAGGGGGTCATTTTTTCCTTTTCTCCTGAAACTGAAAAACGTAACACACACTCATTGCACGAGTCAAACAGTGCAGGAGCATGTGGGTAAAAAGCCGGCCATTCCCCTTGCTCTCTCCGTACAATCAGACGCAGCTCCTTCCCCACTTTTCTCCGTCTTCACATGAACACAAAAGTCCAGAGAGGAGAGCGGCTTTCTCTCCCATCACCTAGACTCTCCTAGAGCCAGGGATCGACATCATACGGGCATCGCTCCAGTGGCGGCACTCATCACGGATCCCCAAACCCTTACAAGCCCCCAGTCCAAAAGTTCTGGAGACCAAAACTGCTCTGCACTCGTTTGTCAGCAAAACCTGCCCTGCCTGAAGGCTATATATAGTCCCCGCTTCTCTCCCACCGGGTATTCACATTGTGCCACAGGGACAGGACAGGGTTTGATTCCACGGTGCTGCCCCTGGCCCTGCTGAGGCGTTAAGTAAAATGCAGCATCAGCACTAAAGAATCTTACTAAGAGGCTGAAAAAATTCAGCAACGTTTCTGGCCTGAAAGGCATCCGGCAAGGGATGTGGACCAGAAGTGACATGAACGGCAGCTGCTAACGTTCACGGCAACAAGCTCGCCTCCTTTCTAACCTTTTCATGGTATTCACGGTAGCACAGTGCCCGGGACGTCCTGAATCTTCTCTGTCACAGAGAAATTCACGGGGTAAATTTCTGCTACCACATGCGATGCTGCAGCAGACACCCGGATACACACACACACACACACACACACACACACACACACACACACTGGAGTCCTGTTTTCTACAGGGTTGACCAGCAGTGCATACCCCAAATGGTGGTGAAAATACACTGCAGAAGAAGACAGCTAGGTGCCACGTGGCAGGGTTCCAAGACGCTGAAATCAGAGAGCTGAATCCAAGTCCTGGGTCTGCAGACTGGCAGCTGTATGACTCAGGGCAAGTGACTTAATCTCTCTGGGCCACGGGGAAAATGAGAAGCTCTGAGGCTACATCCAGCTCCCACTGCGGCCCAGGCCTGGGTTATAACAGCCACCTCCCAAGGGGGTTATACCTGTTTCCTTTTCTTCTCCCAACCTGCCTGCCTAACGCCACTCAGAAAAATCCTTCTTTTAAAAAAGAGACATGCACCCCAGTGTTCACTGCAGCACTATTTACAACAGCCAGGACGTGGACGCAAGCTAAGTGTCCATCGAGAGAGGAATGGATAAAGAAGATGTGGCACATATATACAATGGAATATTACTCAGCCATAAAAAGGAATGAAATTAAGTTATTTGTAGTGAGGTGGATGGACCTAGAGTCTGTCATACAGATTGAAGCAAGTCAAAAAGAGAAAAACAAATACCATATGCTAACGCATATATATGGAATCTAAAAAAAAAGGCACTGATGAATCTAGTGGTCGGGCAGGAATAAAGATATAAATGTAGAGAATGGACCTGAGGACACGGGGTAGGAGGGGGAAGCTGGGGCAAAGTGAGAGAGTGGCACGGACATATATACACTACCCAGTGTAAAATGGATGGCTAGTGGGAAGCAGCCGCATAGCACAGGGAGACCAGCTCGGTGCTCTGCGACCACCTAGTGGGGTGGGGTAGGGAGGGTGGGAGGGAGACGCAAGAGGGAGGGGATATGGGGATATATGTATACGTATAGCTGATTCACTTTGTTGTATAACAGAAACGAACATAGAATTGTGAAGCAATTATCCTCCAATAAAGACGTTTTAAAAAATAAAATAAAAATGTGCTACTTCAAAAATAAAATAAAATAAAGCCACTTCTGTTACGTTGCTCTCAACCCTCACTCCAAACACAATGGCTTTTCATTGCCCCAGTGAATGGAGTCCAATCTCCTCTGTTGGTTTAAGAAAAAACAAACAAACAAAAACCTTATATTAAAAATAATAGGGCTTCCCTGGTGGCGCAGCAGTTGAGAGTCTGCCTGCCGATGCAGGGGACACGGGTTTGTGCCCTGGTCCGGGAAGATCCCACATGCCGCGGAGCGGCTGGGCCCGTGAGCCATGGCCGCTGAGCCTGTGCGTCCGGAGCCTGTGCTCTGCAACGGGAAAGGCCACAACAGTGAGAGGCCCGCGTACCGCAAAAAAAAAAAAAAAAAAAAGAAAAAAAAAAAAAAATCACCTGAAATTCTGTCAACCTGGCTGGCTTCATCTGTGCCTGTTTCTCCCCCATCTGAGCACATCCACACACAAGGGCACGCGGCTTGATCACGGTGGGTGGACAGCCCTGCATCCCAGTGTCTGCCCTTTACATTATCTCTTAAGTGTTTCCTATGCTGAGAAGGAGACTTCACGTTGATCTGAGAGCCACTGACCCTACGACCGTCCCCAGCAGAGCTACACCCGCCTTGCATGCTTGCCTGTAGCCACATCAGCCTCCTCTTTAAAAAAATACAAAGACTTCGGCCGCTTGTATCCTGCTCCCTGGGCACTTCTGCCCACCTCAGCCCTGGCATCAGAACCTCAACATCTCACACTGGAGAGTGTCTTGTTAAGTACTTCCTGAAATACATTGTGCAGAACAGAAGTCCTTCCCCTGCCTAGAGGGTCACAGTACATGTCAGTGCATTAAAGGCACTGATAAGTCCTGCAGCACACAACCCCGTTTAGCTTTCTTTAATCTCCTTTCCCAAATGTACGTGAATGAGGAAAAAAATCATGCCAACACCCGAGTCCTTAGTGTTCCTTGGCACACACTTGGGGGCACGCTAAGTGTCTGAGGTCACCTCGCACACTTCCGGAGCCATCTCCTGCTCAGAAACCTTCCCGAAGGCCCCCACCATCTCCCTAGTAACCGATCTGAATCCTGAGCCTGGTGTTTGTGATCAACAGTGTCTTCTATCCTTTTACCTCTTGAAAAAAGCAGCTCATTGTGGTCACTGCCACGTGCAGACCCGGAAGAAGCAGACCCAGACCAGCCCCTGACCAGCTGGGTGATGTTAGGCAAACCCATTAACTTCTCTGAGCCTCAGTTTTCTCGTCTGTGAAATGGAGGAGCCAGCATCTCAGCACCACCGTCTTAGGATTCTAGCCTCCCTAGGGGTCGCAGCTCACAGCTCCGGCAGAGACCAGTGGGGTTACCAGGTTCAAGAACCACAGCAAAGAGTCAACGTGATTTTTTTCCCACAGCAGTTCAGGAATGTGGAGTCAGGATGTCCAGACGTGAGACCCAACTCTCTGCGACCTGGCTGCGTGGTCCTGAGTAAGGCCTTAGCCCCTGAGCATCACTTCCTCTCTGTAAAATGAAACAGGCCTCACAGACACACAGACACAAACATACACAGAGACCACGCACACACAGAGACAGACACACACAAACACACACGTGGACACACACACGGGTGCGTGTAAAACTGGTGAAATCTGAATAAGATGGGCGGGGTGTGTCAATCTCGCGGGTGTGACGTTGCACTACAGTTACGTAAGATGCTACCACTGGGGAAAACTGGGTGATTTCTCACAACTATATGAGAAATCACAATTATCTCAAAATAACACGTTTTTCAACAAAGAAGGCTAACACCTACATCATGGGGACAATGCGAGTGTCCAACAAGATCATTCTCTCCTTGATGCCTAACCACACAATGCGTGTTCAGTAAACAGACACTGAAGAACTGAATGAATGTAGGAACACGAGAAGCACACAGTAGGTGCTCAATATTTTCCTTTATTCTTTCAATAAGGTCTTATCAGTCCAGAAAAGTAAACTCATTTGAAGCCTGCTTGCTGGGTATGCTGTCACCAGAGGGCCCCCTGTGGTCTCCCCAAAGCAGAGGCTTTATGAAGACTTGCGAGTTGGGCTTCCCTGGTGGCGCAGTGGTTAAGAATCCTCCGCCAACGCAGGGGACACGGGTTCGAGCCCTGGTCTGCGAAGATCCCACGTGCCGCGGAGCAGCTAAGCCCGTGCACCACAACTACTGAGCCTGTGCTCTAGAGCCCATGAGCCACAACTACTGAGCCCATGTGCCACAACTACTGAAGGCCACGCGCCACAACTACTGAAGCCCGCACACCCTAGAGCCCGTGCTCCACAACAAGAGAAGCCACCGCAACGAGAAGCCCGCACACCGCAATGGAGAGTAGCCCCCGCTCGCTGCAGCTAAAGAAAGCCCGCGCGCAGCAACGAAAACCCAACGCAGCCAACGATAAACAAATAAAATAAATAAATTTATTTAAAAAAAAAAAAAGACTCGCCAGCTGCCTGGGGGTGGGGAGGAGGACAGGCGTTGTCAGCAGAACCAAGAACAGGGTTCACTCTTGCTTGGGAAGGTGTGTATTCAAATCTCACCTCTCTCCCAAAAGGGCTGAGGCGGTTTCCAGCAGAGGTCCAGGTGTGAGACAGGCCGCCCGCACCCCCATGCCTGCTCCCCTCCTGCCCGGGTCCCTGCCCACAGCCGGTCCAGAGAAGCTGCTCAGAGGCTGCCAAAGAAAACTTCCCCCTCCTGGTCTCCCAGCCCTCTGGCAACTTGCTGCATGGCTAGCAATGAGGCCAGGAGGTCCCCAGGCTCCCCACTGCCTGATGAGTCCATGCTAGGGCAGCCCCTGAGGTCACCCAGTAAGGGCCAAGGTGGGAGAGTGGGGGACAGGCCCAGGGTGGAGGGAGATGAGGTTCAAGAAGGCTTACTGCAGAGCTGCCACTTCTGTGCAAACCCAGAAACAAGCTGGGTGTCCAGCAACAGGTGACCCAGGGTCACCCATAAAATTCCTATTCGCAAAGGATACTAATCGACATGGGAACCAGAGGATAACAGCCAGCCTGCTGCTCTCACCTGTTATAGCTCGTCCAACCTGCAAAACAACCTTAGATAAAGACTGCTACTCCTCCACTTTACAGATGGGGAAATCATAGCACAAAGAGGTTCAGTAACTGGCCTAAGGACACACAGCTAGTAAGGGGTGAAGCCCCAAGCGGAACCCAGGCATCCTGGTCCACAGCCCGCAGTCCTAGCCCCTCTAAAACACATTCACGATGTCCTAGGTGGAAAAGACTAGAAGACACATCATGCGTCATGGTCCCACCTACAGCAGTGTGTGCGTGCGTGTGTATGCACATACGTGCATTTAAAAAGGCCGGAAGCTCTGAGTGGCAGAATTCTGGGTAATTTTTATGACTTCCCTTGTATCTCTACTGTCTACCTTTTCAACACAGACCATGTCAGACTTCAGGAAAAGATCTGAAACTGTTAAGTCAGCTGCCCTTGGTCCCTCCTTTCTCTTTCCAGGTGCCCTTCCTCTGCATGTTCCCACCCAGGCCCACAAGCTCTGGAAACTTCGCTCAGGCCTGAGTCCTTCCTGGCCACCATACCATACCCGCCCCCGAGGCCTGTCACGAGGTCAGGGAAATCTTCTCTAGCCAAAAAGCTTACACAGGCTTGCCTGAAATATACTTTACAGTGGCATAAACGGCTCTGTGCTCCCTAAATTTTCACTCTTGGGCGGGGGGAGGGAGTGGGGGGGGTAAACGATAGCCCTTCTATTTGGGAGTCTATCTCACTGACAGTAACACGGTGTTTACAACACCGGGAAATGTTTACGCTGGGACATTAAGTGATTAAGAGCAAGCCGCACGACTGCACATCGAGTTTCATTTCAACTTTGAAAAAAGAATGCATTGAAAATGCCCAGGAGAAAACAAGTAACAATGTTAACAGCAGCTGTCTCAGAGCTACGTGGAGAGCAGGTACTGCCGCTGGGCTGGGGGAGTAGTTCTCCTTTACTCCTTCGCGTACTTCCCCAAATCCCTACAATAATAATGGAATCATAATGAAAATAATAGCTGGCCCTTCTATGGGGTTTACTAGCTGCCAGATACCAAGCACTTTACCTGCATTAATTTACTTAACACCCTCTTTGAGGCAGGTACAATCACAAATGTTTCACAGAAGAAGGAACCAGGGCACAGAGAGGTTAACTTACTTGCCCAAGACCACACAGCTGGGATTGGTCACCTTTAAAATTAAAAAAAAATTTTTTTTAAGTATTAAAACCATCTTTTGATACGAAGCCTCAAGGATGGAAAAGAATTTTAATATTTATTGAATGTGTACTGTTACTGATGTACAAATAAACGTAACCTGCCCACCTGCTTTTGCTCTTCTTTTAAAAAACAAATCGCACGTGCTGGTGGGCATATACCCCTGTACAGCCTCTTTGAAAACAATCTGACAGTTCCTCAAATGGTTAAACCTAGGGTTATGAGACGACCCAGCAATTCCACTCCACATATACCCTCAAGAGAAAAAAAAATACATTCACACAAAAACCTGTACGTGAATGTTCAAAGCAGCACTATTCACAATAGCTGAAAGATGAAAACAACTCAAAATACCCATCAGCCACTGAGTGGATAAACAGAACGTATCCTGTGCACACAAAGGACTATGACTCAGCCATGAAAAGCAGCGAAGTACCGACACACGCTACAGTGTGGATGAACCTTGACAACATTACGCTGAGTGAAAGAAGAAAGGAGATGAGGGTTGCCAGGGGCTGGGGGGAGGGGAGAAAAGGGTTTCTTTTAGGGGTGATGAAAAATGTTCTAAAATTAGACAGTGATCATGGTCACAGAATTTTGTGAATATAATAAAAACCACTGAATCGTACACTTTAAAAGGGTACATTTTATGGTTTGCGAATTTATCTCAATAAACCTGCTATTGGAAAAAAAATATTTTTAAAGAATTCCACTCACCCAGAAATAATTCCCATGGTTCTGAGAGGACACAGGTAGCCGTGAAGACGGAGGGGCAGGGGATCCACAGAAGGATACTGTTCACCACGCAGCCTCACCCTCGTGAGCCCCGCATTTGTGCTTAAGGCTGGGGATTCCCCATGGCTTAGCAGCTGGGACTGGCCTTCCACAGGCCCTCAAATTGCTAATGCAAAAATATCAAGATATCTGTGACGGGAGGGATAGCCTTAGCTGATGAATTGGAAATATCCCAGGACACTGGCACTCTGCCTCGGCCTCTAACATTCTCTGTGTTCATGGGCAAGTCCCTTCCCCTCCCTACGCCTTCTTTGATAAAGTGAGGGAGGCTGGACTCAAGGATCAGTAAGCTTCCTCCCAGGACTAAAGAGACACTCTGAGACTTGTCATAAACGCAAAGACAAGCGAAACAAAAGTTGCCATCAGGTTATAGATGAAATATACTTTGTAGCAAAAGCATGGATGGACACCACCGTTTTCAACAGTGGATCCTTTGTAGAATAAAAAGTGAAACTTAACATTACTGAATATGTATGTTCTAAATAACAGAGCCACCCGTATATTAAAAAGCCAGAAGCATGAAAATCTGCAGTTCTGATATCATGTCTTTTTCTCTTCGGCATAAAAAAAATTAAGTCTAGCATCTTTCTGACTTACCGGAGGTTTGATAAAACCTCCTCAAGCAAAGAACATACCATCTTGACGTCACCTGTGGCCGTCACAAGGGCAGGCTGACAGAAATCATCTTAACACCCACTGGCTCAACACAGGGAGAAAAGGTCAGGCTTGGAAAATGTTCCCTTAAGCATAAATAACTTGGAAGCGGCCTGGTGGTTTCACAACATTTTGTCTACAATTTCAAAAATAGAACAAGAGAGGATGCAAGTGCAAGAGAAATTACATTTCAAGCCCAAAAGGACTCGTTCAAAACATTAAAGAGGCAGAGTCTCTAAATATAAACCTTTTGGGAGATCAGTAATATTGATAAACCTCTAGCGAGACTGATCCACGGAAAAAAGAGAGAAGGAACCCGTGACCAACATCCGGAGTGCAAGAGGGGATATCACTACAGAACCTACAGACATTCAAAGGATAACAAGGGAATATTATGAAGGAGTTGTGCCAATTAACTTGACTACCTAGATGAAATGGACACGTTCCCTGAAAAACATAAATTACCAAAACTGACTCAAGAAGAAATAAACCTTACGGGAGACGTCTCCTTCAGCGCCTCAGGTCACCCACCCAGTGAAAAAGGAAACTCAGGAAAAGGCTACCTACTGGAACAGGTTTTTACTTTTATTTATTTGTTTTTATTTGATTTTTTGGCCACATGGCATGTGGGATCTTAGTTCCCCAACCAAGGATCGAACCCATGCCCCCTGCATTGGAAGGGCAGAGTCCCAACCACTAAACCACCAGGAAAGTCCCTGGAACAGGTTTTCTTTGGCAGTACGCGGGCCTCTCACTGCTGTGGCCTCTCCGGTTGCAGAGCACAGGCTCCGGACGCGCAGGCTCAGCGGCCATGGCTCACGGGCCCAGCCGCTCCGCGGCGTGTGGGATCTTCCTGGACCGGGGCACGAACCCGCGTCCCCTGCATCGGCAGGCGGACTCTCAACCACTGCGCCACCAGGGAAGCCCCCTGGAACAGGTTTTTAAACGTGGATGAAACTCGTGTGTTTTGCCTCGATGTCTCCTAGAAAGTTTATTTACTGTGATTTTTAAAGACATATACTCAATACCATCTTTATTGTTTTTTTCCCCCTATTTTCTCTGAGACTTGGATTTTGCCAACCATGGGGCTCTTGAGGAATGCCATTCCCACGGCTGGTAAGGAATTGCCGTGTGCAACGCGCAAAAGAAAAACCAAGGGAGGGTCCGAGGATAAAAATGTCAATGTTAGTTATTCTTTCCATGTAGTTGGAGAGACAGGGCTTACAGATATGAAGCAACCAGAAGACAACGGGAAACCACACATAATAAAGTGATGAATTATTAGCAACTGGGAAAAAGCTGCAGACGGACAAGGGCCTAGGCCCTCGGGGGGAGCCGGGGGGGAGACTTCAGCTGGTAGGAGTTCACAAAGGAGGTTTCCAGGAGTGCGAAAATAGGCAGAAAAGTAGAAGAGCGAGCACGTGTCAAGATATGATGGTGGGAACAAGTCAGATGGTTTCAAGGAATATCGAGGAGTCAGCCCACGTGCATTGCGCTATGACTGTGTGCAGACGGGCGCAGATGTTAACAGTGGCTCTCTACCTTGGGGGGTCACACACCCCTCTGAGAGCCTAATAAAAGACACTGAGGTCCTATCCCCCGAAAACTGCGGATACACCCCAGATTTTGCATGGAGTTTTGAGGTTAAGAAATCTGTACATAAGAAAGGGGACACGGTGTTGAGAACGAGGGGTCTCTGTAACTCCCCTAACTCCTGACTCTAGCGTATCCCTCTTCCTCATGGCCTGAGCCAAAAGGTTCATCTCATCTCACTCATGGGGTCCAGATCCCTGTGTTTTTGAGGTCTATGGGTCAGCTCTCGAGAATGATGAGGACCGCAGAGGAAACTAAATGACAGATAGCAAAAGTGATCAGAGCCTGGGCATACATCCAGACAAAAGTATAATTTGAAAAGATACCTGCACCCCTATGTTCACAGCAGCACTACTCACAGTAGCTAACAGATGGAAACAACTTAGATGTCCATCGACACCTGAATGGATATAGAAGACGTGGTACATACATACAACGGAATACTACTCAGCCATAGAAAAGAATGAAATAATGCCATTTGCAGCAACACGGATGCAACCAGAGAGTATCATACTAAGGGAAATAAGTCAGAAAGAGAAAGAAATACCGTACAATATCACCTATATGTGGAATCTAAACTACGACACAAAGAAACAGCTCTATGAAACAAAAACAGACTCGCAGACATAGAGAACAGACTTGTGGTTGCCAGGGAAGGGGGGTGGGGTGGGGGAGGGATGGAGTGGGAGTTTGGGATGAGCAGATGCAAACTATTATATACAGGATGGATAAACAACAAGGTCCTACTGTACAGCACAGGGAACCGTATTCAAAATCCTGTGATAAACCCCAATGGAAAAGAATACGAAAAAGAATATATGTATGTATAACTGAATCACTTTGCTGTAAAGCAGAAATGAACACAACACTGTAAATCAACTATACTTCAACAAAATTTTTTAAAAATAATAAGAGCCAACCTTTATTGAGCATGTACTATGTACCAAGCCCTATAACACACATACACTACAGTAATTCCCATGCACAGATGAGGAAACAGGCCCACAGACCGACAAGCAGTCAGGTGGCACACACCTGCCGACTGCCACCAAATACCAACGTGGCTCTTGTCAGGGCCAGAGGTCACGTGAGGGTCGACCACCTGAATGCCCGCTTCATCTCTCCCATGTCCACTGGGAGCCCAGGGAGAGGACAAGGGCAGCTCAGATCCCAGGTGCCTCAGGCTACTTCCAGGTTTCCCATCCCCCTCTGAGTGGGGCCTCAGATTCCTCACACACCCCTCCTTCCTCTGCCCCCAGTAACCACAGCAAACATTTCTGGGGTCTTCACAGCTTGCCAGGCTCTCACTGGGGGCTTCAGCTGCCGCCCGTTCCCCTGAGGGAGGACATCAGATCGTCCCTGTGTATGGGCGAGAAGCCTGGGGCTCAGAGCCGTGAAGCGAAGCGGAGGACCACGTGGGTGGCAGGGGTGGGTGGCGAGGTCTGACTTCAGAATACCCTTGGCCAAAGCACACCATCCGTCCGTGGAGAGCAGAGCAGCACGGCCTCACCTGCAGCCATGGTTCCAGCCCCGCTTTTGTATGGACGGCTGGGAGAGCAGCGTGACACTAAGCGGAGGAGTGAGGGCTTCCTTCCAGGAAAAGTCTGGGAAGTGAGTTGGTGACGTCCTTGCGTATCTCTCCCCGGAGCAGAAAGGCTCCTGTGTTTGCAGGGTCCTGGCAGGGACCCTGAAGCCTCCCTAGGACCTTGGTCTGGCCTGAAGCTGCCCGCAGGAGGGTGGTGGGGAAGCGGGGGGGCACTGGCAGCCCTGCTTCTACCTCTCCCACCAGCCAGGCCCCCCGAGCCATGCGGCTGCCAGTTTCTGCTGATGCCGTGTTCCGCCTGATTAAGGCCCCAGCGCCAATGCAGTCGGAATCACAAGGGAGCCCGGCACCAGGACACCACAGAGTCAGCCCGTCAGCTGGGTCACTCCCCGCTGCCCAGTGCCAGACCTGGAGGTGACAGAGGCAAGGCCTCTCAAGGCCGACTGCTCCCCCGTGGCGCCCCGTGCAGCTGTGTTGCTGTGTCAGCCTCAACCGTGGCCCTATCCAGGCTCAGCGGGACCTCGCCCAGTCACTGCAAAGTCACCCCAAAGGGCCCAGCAGGAAAGACAGGTGCCAACTTCCCTCGTTCACCCACCAGATTCCGATCCACAGGGTCAGCGAGATGACGTCTTGTAAGCATCTAACGTGGCAGCTGCCACTGCTGTGTCCTCATCACCACCATCGCCATCATCCCATCATCCCATCTCGCTGATTTGAAGACCCATACTCTCTCTTTTACATTTTAAGCTCTCTGAAATCAGGATGAATCTTACAACGGGTGAAGTGTCGGTTTCACGAGCGGCATTTTTTCTTGCCTAGTGGCATATGAAACAATCCTGTGTTTTACAGTGGACAGACCCCGTCTAGGATTAGATAACAGTATTCATCCCCTGCACCTGGCACAATCCTGGTCCTTAACTCTGAGCACAGCATCTAGGGCAGTGAAAACTCTGCTGAGTGAACCAACCCATCCCTTTGCTTATACTCCCTTATTTACAGCTTAAGGCAAATATGGCCCCTCACTGTGTCAATTCTCCCCACAAACGTCTCCTAGGCAACACCCCTCCCAGGCCCCCTGCAGGTCCCAGAGTTTCCCAGCATGCCCCAGGGAGGTGGAGGTGGCTCTCCTCCGGGACCCGGGAGCAGGGCTGGCTGGGATGACTTGGACCACGGGCAGGCAGCCTGCCTCCAGCAAGGAGCCCCCGAGGATCTCCAGGCGTGGGCCTGGCTGGGGCGAAGCCACCGGAAAGTGTGGATTTAGCCAAAAGGCCCACACGGACCAGAGAAGCCAGCGAGGGGGGACATTTCTGTTGCCCCCCCGGGAGAAATTCTACATGTGAGTCCTAGGAAGCTCCACTCAACATGTTCAGAACAATCTCACCAAATGGGGTGGGGGGCCAGGAGCTGCAGAGCAGAGTTTGGCCAGAAATCTCCGGAGGATGTTCCAAGCATGCTCAGCTGAGCTCCGCAGGCTGTAGGCCAGATGCTCGGCTCTGGGGCTCCTGGGGGGTCCTCTGCTGAGGGTGGGCAGGGACACAGCTCTGGCCACCTGACAATCATGACATTAAAATGCAGACACCCAGAAAGTACCAGGAAGGGGCTTCTTTCAGACCCGCTGCCCCAAAGCAGCCAGTGGGGTGGAGAAACCTTTTGAGCTGCACGGAGAGACATGAATCCCACCCCGGACACTAAGAGCTGTGTGACCTCAGGCAAATCACTTTCCCTCTCTGAACCTCAGAGGCCTTGATTTTCAGACGGGGATGATTCCGATCAAATAGACTTCGAGACACAGACATTGCCAAAGATAGAAGGATACGTCTTTGTGACGACAGGGCCAACTCATCAGAAAGACGAAACGATCATAAACGTGCAGGAGCCTTGAAATTCACGAAGCAAAAGTTGACAAAATTCAAGAGAGAAAAACACAAATCCAAAATTGTGACAGATACGAACACCCCTCTCTCAGAGAATGTGATGGGGGGGTGTATGAGTGTGTCCGTGCAAGAGAGCACGCACCCGTGTGAGTGTGCGTGTGATTGCATGTGCAACGAGGGAGTGGGTGTCACAGTAAAGGCTTGTGAGCGTGGGTATGAGAGGTGTGTCGGGGTGTCTGTGCGTAAGTCAGCGGGGCAGGGGACATGGGGGAAAGACGCCATCCTCTCATGCCCGCACAACTGGCCATCCCAGGGCCGCCAGGGCCCCCTCCTCGGGACCCGCCCCGAAGCCAGCGCTCACCCCAGAGAAGGCCCGGTGCCTCCCCATCACATGGTGAGTGACAGGTGAGTAAGGTCCGGGTTTCACCCGCTAACGAGAGGGACTCTGGCCACCCCACCCCACCCCACGGGATGGGAGCTCCAAAAACCGGTTCCCGCTTCCCCTACACAGTTTTGAAAAGCAAAGAAGATGCAGTTTGCCAAGAGAAGGAGGGCGAGGGGCAAGAGAAGCGATCCTCCCCTTGGTGGGAGGGGCGGCTGGGTGACTGCAGCCAGGCCAGGCTGCACGCAGGCCGGGGGCCAGGGCCACCCTGCTCTGGACCGGGATGTGCAGGTCCCCAAGGAGTCCTGGCTCCTGCACAGAGAGGACAGAGGCCTTGTTTCCAGGACGGCACTGCCCCCACCCCCTGGGCCCCAGCAGGACGCAGCGGACGGCGCACAGGGAGGCTGCCTGACCTCCGCTTTCCCCGTGCTGGGGGCCCCGTGGCAGCCAAGGTGCTTGGTGCAGAGGGCCCTGCCTGGGGAGCCCCGCTCTGAACGTTCCGGGCCTCCCTGTCCAATGGCCCCAGGGCATCGCACAATCACACAAAAGAAAGAACCGCATACAACTGAGCGAGACCCTCTGGAAGGGAAAGGGCAAGCGGAGCGATCCCGCCGTCAAAGGAGAGGTCCCGCCATCAAAGGAATCAGGACTAAAAGAGCTGGCGCCCAAGCCCATCGAAGCCCACCCTCTCGGGCCATCTGAGCCTCAAAGGCTGAATGGCTCCTCCAGGCCGCCCTTGTCTTGGACCGACGGTCGTGGACACCAGGACCTCTGATCCCCCTGTCCCGGGGCTGCTGCATTTGGGAGTCTACAAAGCCCACGCCTGTCTCCCACCTGTCTCCATCCCTCCCCGGCGGCAGAACCGTCACAAGCCTCTTAATCCCCGTCTGTGAACCCCCGTCTGGAAGCCGGGCGAGGTTTACAGGTCTGGGAAGGCTTATAAAACAGCGCTGCAGTGTGCCGATGCTCGGACCCTCCCCACGCCGGCCCCTAGGGGAGCTGGTGCAGGAGCCCAAGGGCGGCCTCCTTGTGTGGCTACACCAGGGCGGGCCCCTGACAGACCCACATCCTCTCCTCCCATGGGTGCCACTCAAGCCCGGGCAGGGGGAGAGGCCAAGGCCGGGCGTTTGACCACTGGCTCTCGCACATCCCAGCTCTGCCACGTAACCCAGAACTCTCAGGGTCGTGAGCCTTGGCCTCCTCATCGGAGATTTGAGACTGATGCCACCTTCCCACGGGACAGTTCACGCCACCCTCCGCGGCCACAGGAGGAACGGGCAGTCTGGGGAAGAGGGTCATCTGCTACAGCCAGCATCTGCATCATAACCACCACCATCTCCTCAGACCTCACTGTGTCTGCATCAGGACCAGGGGGGTGGACAGAACCTTAATCACCTTCCTTCTCACCGGCTCTGCCAACAATTGATACCAACGCGTGGGCAGGACGACGTGGTGGGCTCTGACCTTTGAGGGGTCTTCCTTGGACCCTGGACCGCTTGCTCTCCCCACTTCACTCTCACCTGCCAGGCAGAAACAGCTCTAAGAGGTGGTGCTCCTGGCCAGGGTCCCGGCATGCCTGCCCGGCTCCGCTGTACCAAATACCACCTGTGACTTTTGTGCCGTCCATTCAAGGCTGCTGGCACCTCTGGAAGGAAACTCAATCCAGCAATCAATTTCATACAGGGTTCCACACCAAGCAGGGCGGGCAGCAGGAGGCTGGGGCGGCCAGCGACGGGGCAGAGAACTTCAGAGCCGCTGGACTCACAGAGCCAAGCCAGGCCTTGACCCCAGGGGTCTTCTCTCTCCACCCCGCAATCCCGCTCCTGCCAAAAGGTGCAGAAAGGTGGCAGCTTGACAGCTGCCTAGAAGCCAAGGGGCTCGGCTACGAGTACACCATCTGCTCCCATTTTACAGAGGGGAAAACTGAGACCCAGACAGGTGGAGGGTCTTACCCAAGGCAACTGAGTGCTGGGGCCAGAATCTGGGTCCTCTGATTTCCAGGGGTGCAGCTACAGCAAGTCAAAATCCCCAAGAGCTCAATTCTTAATAACGCTTCTCTTATCCCAGGGAGAAGACGACTAACTCCCAGCTTCAAACAAATCCAGCGATGGAGACCAGCCACAGAAGGTGCAACGGTGGCCAGTGAGTTGACGGCACACAGCTTCAAGGAGTCACAGATGGGACTTTTTCAAACCCAAGTCATGGGCTTCCCTGGCGGCGCAGTGGTTGAGAGTCCGCCTGCTGATGCAGGGGACGCGGGTTGGTGCCCCGGTCCGGGAGGATCCCACATGCCGCAGAGCAGCTGGGCCCGTGAGCCATGGCCGCTGGGTCTGCGCGTCCGGAGCCTGTGCTCCGCGACGGGAGAGGCCACGACAGTGAGAGGCCCGCGTACCGCAAAAGAAAAAAAACAACAAAAAAAACCAAACTCAAGTCATATCATGTTATTTGCCTGCCTAAAACCCCCAGTGGGAAAGTGGAACTTAAAGGGTCAACATAGAATTACCAGATGACCCAGCAATTCCACTCCTGGGTATCTATCCAGGAGAAAACACAGATACACACAAAAACCTGTAAACATTCCCAGCAGCGTTATTCACAACAGCCAAAAGGTGGAAACAGCCCAAATGTCCATCCACTGATGGACGGATAAATCCAATGTGCTCTATCCACGCAGTGGAATGGTACTCAGCCATGAAAAGGGCTGAAGGACTGATTCATGCTACAACGTGGATGGACCTCAAACACATAAACGACAGAAGTCAGACATAAAACACCACATACTGGATGGTTCCATTCCTACGAAATGTAGAATAGGTACTTCCATAGAGACAGGAGATTCACGGTTGCCAGGGGCTGGGGGAGGGGGTGATAGGAATGTTCTGGACTAGACAGTGGTGATGCGCGCACAGCCCTGTGAATACACTACAAACCACTGCACCGCACACTTTAATCCACTCTGTAGGGTGCGAATTGTACCTCAGTTTAAAAACAAAACAAAAACAATGCCTTCTCAGCGTCAGCCCACGGTCCCGGCTCCCCAGTGAGGGCCCCCTGACTGGCCCCTGCCCGCCTCTGAGAGGAACCCCGCCTTGCCCTCAGGCACCCCGGCTTCCTCACTGTTCCTCAGGCCCCTGCCAGACCCCCCTCGCTGCTCAGGTGACAGCCCCCAACCCTCCCCTCTCCCGGCCACTCCGTCACCACCATCACAGCCCCTCCCACTGCAAAGGCCTGGTTTGCTCCCTGCTGGGTCCTGATGCCCAGATAGTGCCTGGGATACAGCAGGCGCTTGGTAAAGACAGACTGAACAAATGAGTAGAATCCTTCTGGTGACTGCCAAGCCACAGCTTCAAGATAAAAGCCCCGAACTCCTGGGCTGCGCTTCCAAAATCCCTATCAGCAGTTCTCACCCCAACTCTGGAATCTTCCAGAAGCTTTAAAATACCAGTGCCACCAGGGCCACCCCTCACAGACTCTGCTTTAACAGGTTGGGGCAGTTGATTCAAATGTGCATCCAGGGATTCCAAACACTACCAACCCTTCCCACCGCATCCCCTCCTCCCACTTCAACAGGAACTATTTAAGGTTCTCCAGCAAATCCCACTCCCCACATCCAGGCTTTTCTTCATGCTCCTCTGCCAGGAGCACATGACCCCCTTGTAGACCTGGCTGATTCCTTTTCAGTCTTTGGGTCAGGTTAGGTGCCACCTCCACCAGGAAGCCTTCCCTGAACACACCCGTTTTCCATCATCCTATGGGCTCCCAGAAGACCCCAGCACAGAACTCAACACAGTACACGATCACAGCCGGATCCCTACACCCCCCCCCATCCCCCATCCCCCCAAGGGCAGGGCCTGCCTGATTCCACATCACATCCTCAGAGCACCAAGTGCTCACAGAGCACCTGGTGCACTACAGGCATGCAAACGTTTGTTGAGCTCATGCGTAGAATGGGTACAAACGTGTCTGCAGGGCAGCCCTGGTCAAGGGCTGAGCTGGGCCAGGAGGAAGAACTGCTCCAGCATCCCTGGCACAGGACTGGCAGAACTTCTTTCAAAACTTATACATCTAACTACCTTGTATTACTGAAAGATCAAACCAGCAAAAGTGGCCTTAGGCTGTGGGCTTGTTGGTCCTCCTGGTATAAAGTTGCCTGAAAAATGATGATCCGGGAGGGTTTTGTGACGGTAATACTCTATCCTCCCCAGGACAGAACATCATGGTGTTTCGGGGCCCCGGCATCACATACCAATTTTAAAACCTAGACCCCATGAAACGGGGAGATACTGAACCAAGGGGCCAAACGTACATTAGGGGCATGACAGCTCACAACCCTGTATCACAACCTTGAAAGCTGATCAGAGAGTAGATCTTAAATGTTCTCACCACAAAAAAGAAACGGTAACTTTGGGGCAGAGGGGATGGAGGTCATTTCGCAATAGACACATGGATCTAATCAACACTCTGCACACCTTAAAACTACATCCTGCTGTATGTCGTTTATATCTGAAAAAGCTGGGGGAAAAATAACTGTGAATAAATTGCTAGATATTTTCCCAGCAAGTCCACACACAGCCTCAGCATCCTTCTCAACACAGTACCACCGGTCAGATTTCACGTGTGGCAGGCAAACCGCCTGTGACCCCTGAGGACCACACCTTTCATTTGGACAGATGGGGAAATGAACAAAGGTCACATGGCCAGTAGAAACTCCTTCCATAACTGCCCTGGTGAGGCTCCCTCTGGGGACGGCATGGCAAACAGAAGCTAAGGTCCTAAACGCTCTTGACAGAGGGCAGAAGCATCACCCCTCGCTACCGTCCCCGCCAGGATATGGACCTAGGACAGAAGATGGACCTGAATTCCAGACGTCCAGACGCGGCCTCTTCCTCAGCCCAAAGAATGTGCCCATGAGGCAAACCTGCCCAGAACCTTCAACCCGTCTGAAGAGTCATGGCAGAGTTAACCTCCCAAGGGCTGGACCCAGAGAGATCTAAGCAGAGAAGGAGCCAGAAAGCTCTGGGCGAATTCCCCTTCCCTGCTTCCAGGGAGGCTGAGTTTTGAAGACCTCTTGCCATCCCAGTTGTCTCTAATCACCTCCAGGGTTAAGACAAGGCGCATCTGGAAAGTTTACTCCGCGAGCAGATGGCCCCCACCCCGCCAAGAAAAGCAGAGACCTCCCCTCGGAGGAGGTGGTCAGAGCGTGGGGAAGGCCAAAGCCCAGTCACTTCCCGGCAGCTGCCAGGAAGAGGGTGCCAGTGTCAGCCCAGCCGGGCAGCCTCTCCTGGCACCTTCCGGAAGCTTCCCCTACCCTATCGCCTTGCCCGAGTGCCCCTGGATCCTGGATCCAAGGAGGAGGGGCTGGCAGGCCCTCCCTCAAGAGCAGGCAGCCGAGTGGGCGCAGAGAGCCGGGAACACGGGAAACAGATGTGCATGTGGCCCTGACAGGCGAGTGATGACAGACCCTCTCTGCAGGCCTCAGATGTCAGCGCGGAGAAAAGAAAGGCGGCCCAGCGGCAACACCTGTTCCAGGCCGGGAGGCCAGGCTCGGGGGGCTGGGCGGGCAGCCCCTAGCGAGGGCCGGGGTGCGGTTAGGTAAACAGCTGCACGCTCCACTGCCCGGAACGCTCCCCGGACGGAGGGAAGAGTCAAGGGAGGCCGGGCGGCCAACTGGCTCGCGAGGGAAGCAGCTCGATCATGCGGCAAACCCATCCTTGACGGAGGGCCCGGCTGAAATCTGAACACCTGGGCAGTGCTGGGGGAAGCAAAAGACAAAGGGCGCCACTTCTCAGCAGGTGGAGAAACTGGGGGGGGGCGGGTAGGCAGCAGAGGCAGCCGGTGGGGGGTTTCTCGGGGCCTCTGGCCCAGTCAAGCTGACTCCTGCCTCCCAGCTGCTCTGCCGGCTGAAATGCGGGGTGGGCAGGCTCACGCAGGGGCTACCAGGACCACCCTCCCCCCCCCCAGGGCACTGCCACCTTTACAGCTGGAGCCTCCGAGGGGACAGAAAGTCAAGAGCACAGACTCCAAAGCCGGGCTCCTGGGTCCAACGTTGGCCTTGATGTCATGAGCTGAGTGACCTTGGGCAAATTCCTTGACCTCTCTGGACTTGCTTCTTCCTCTATGACAGGGGGAGAGCGGCACCTCCCTAAATGGGGTTGTTGTGAGGACAGGTGAAGCCTGGCACAGCCTGGAACTCGGGAAGCATTCTGTATCTTCATCATTATTACGTCCCCAGATGCCATCTCGGAGCCTGGCCAGCCGTGCCTCCTAGCTCTGAAGGGAGGGACAACCTTTCCCCACCCCCAGCAAGAAAGTGGGGGGGCAGAGGCTGCGACGCTGGAGCCTGTGGGTGCCAGTGAGAGACCCAGCCTGAGTTACAAGTACCTCAGGGAGAAGAAAGGAATGAATGGGACCCGTACCCCTGGTGCCCGCTAGCAGCTCTCACATCACAAACCTTCCAGAGGAACGAGCACCTCCACTTCTCAGGGGCAGCAACTGAGGCTCAGAGAGGGCAAGAGTCTTTCCCAAGGTCACACAGCCAGCTCCCAGCAGAATGAAGATTGAAGCCGGGTCTGTCTTAAGGCCAAGCCAGGGTCTTTCCGTGGCTTCACAGAGCTTCCCGGCGCTGGGGCTCCTCCTCGGGGAAGCACCCCCAAAAAGGGTGGGTGGGCTACAGCCTCCACAGCCCACCCCCGACACAGCCCTACCCAAGCAGCCAGCTCAGAGATATGGTGGCTACAGGGCAGGGTGCTCTCCAGGGGCCAGGAGTCCAGCTGGTGAGAAAAGCCACAGTCTAAAGGGAGGGCACCAGTGACAGACACCCTTCCGCACTTCCTTCTTTCACGTTTACTTTCTTAGCGGTTAAAGGTGATTCCCTTGTAAATGAACCCTTAACAGGAAACAACTGAGGCATCACAGGAGGCGGTACAGACGAGGTTCTGGAACACACTGTCCCAGCTAAATGGCTCCCCACAGCCACCTTCCAATGTCCCTAGCCACTCCCCCCCAAATTCTCAAACCACGCACCGAAGGGAGACACGGAATATGGACACGAGAACCAAGGACTCCGGAGCTGGTCGGGAAAGGAGCATGGGGGCCTCTGCACGTTCCTTGGTGGTGTCACCCGTGTCTTCACCCCTGACAGCCCTGCCAGGAGCCCCTTGGGTTGGTCTGCAGCTCCTGTGACCCTGCGCTCTCATCCCCAAGCCCACCCTGGCACCTGGCCTAGCTTCATCCTGCCCCGCTCACAGCTCTGCAGGAAGTATTCTTTCCGGGCTCTCCGTGCCCCTCCCCCTGACACCACCAGCACCGCAGGGTCTGGAACAGTGCCTGGCTCAGAGCAGGCGCTCCGTGAATATCTGTTGAATGAATGGGGGAGGGGGGAGAGGCTGTATTCCCGGCACTCTACTGACCATCAGTCAGGCTCTCCTGGAGGCAGGAGTTGAGGTTTCTCTTTCCCTCTGTTTAAATGGGCCTGAGCCACACACTGCTGCCCCACCACCCAGAGGCCTGATGGCCTCACCAACCACCTGGGATGCTGCCATGGTCCGGCCCCGGGCGTAGCTCTTCCCAGCCCATTCCAAGGCTTCGTTCACTTTTCATTGCTACCCCGTATCTTCAACTCTAAACCCGACCTCCTTTTTCTGATTTCAAGGCTTCTAGTTCACTCCAACCTTATTTCCCTTCCTCCTGAATCCTCTCCCACCGACAAATCCCGCCCATCTTCCAAGGTTCCACCTCGGCCAGGCGGTCCAGCGGCGGAGGACTTTGGGGCTCAAGACCCACCTCAGCGACCTGCTGGCTGTGTGACAGTCAACACGGTCATCTGACTTCTCTGGGCCTCCATTTACTCATCTCTAAGATGGGAATAATAACGCCTCATAGGGACGCGGTAAGGAGCAAAGGAAATAGGTTGCTCTAGAAACGGTGCAGAAGTTAGCGTGACGTTCAGCCCCCCAAACTCATGCTGACCCCCCCTGGGCGGACACCAGCTTGCGTTTTCGTCCACACCTGGCCACCCTCCGCACCCCGCTTCGCAGCTGGACTGGGAGCTGCAGCTTCTCATTTCCTCACGTTCCTATCATTGAGGGCCCCAGTCGGCATCTCATCAACTCCCGATGAGTGAGCACATCAACGTGGGAAAACACCACAGTGTGGACGTTGTGCAGAAGACAATCTGAGAGGCCTCACGGGGGGTGCTTTGATGACCTCACGCCCACCACCGCCAAGCTGAAAATCTGTACCCACCCTGCAGAATCCACCTGCATCCTGGAACAATGTGCCCCAACACGTGGGGAGGACACAAGGGCGCCACTCTATGCCAAGCACCTGACTTGCCGGAAGCATTCAAATGCCCCGATTCATTTAATTCTCAGGATGGCCCCTCGAGGCAGGTGATACTTATTTCCACTCCCCAGCTTAAAGAAATGATCTCAGGGAGGCTGAGACGCGTCCTCCCTGGCGCTCAGTTAACAAGAGAAAGGGTAGGATTGGAACCCGGCTCTGTGCTGGTCAGCCAGGCTCTTCTCCCAGGCCCGGCCCTTCCGGGAGCCGTAGGTCAGATTCCCAGCAGCAGACGCGCGGGCTGCGCTGCCGCACACCGCGAACAAGGGGTTTAGCATCCACGGTGCGGGGGTGGCAGGCTTGTCCGTTTAAAACGAGAGGCCCTCCAAAAACAGCTCTAAAGACAAAAGCCCCCAAACCAGACCAAAGCCCCCCAAAGACAGCACTGAGTCCAAAGGGGCCGTTGACATCCAAAGAACCCTGGGCAGAGCGTGAAGGCGTCGGGGCCGGACATCTACTTTATAGACGCAACCACCGTGAGTGAACACGTAACCCAGAACCCCACACGTGTGCACACGCGTGGATGCCTGGGAGGCAGGATCAGAAGCCTCTCAGGCAGACGCGACACCCACTCCTGGACGGGCGGAGACACCCTTCCCTGTTCACAGGTCCCTCCTCCAGCCCCACGCCAGCGGCTACCACTCCAGGT